>NC_058503.1:10507839-11150724 GCF_020382885.2 Scatophagus argus | reverse complement strand
TGAATAATGTAAGGAAAGATTGGGTAGCTCATGCAAACCTTTTGGTGAAAGGACCTGTGATGGAGCCGATAAAGAGAGCAGTTCCCAGTTCATACCTGTAGACAAAGACCACTGCTTAATGTCAATTTGTCTATATATGCATTCTGTTGCTCCATTCTGAGGACAAGTTTACATAAAAAGAAAGAAACAAAGTTTAAATCTGGTGACCCCCTTGTTATGAAACTTCCCATTCAGAGGTAATTTGGGGACAAATATTACCTTAGAAGTAAATCCCTGAAACCAGACAGCCACGGGAGAATCCACCTGAGATAACCAGTAAATCCCTGGTAAGGTTTTCAGGCTCTTAGAACTAAGGCTAAACATTGACATATTTGGAGGTAAATGAGGACTTGCATTCAGCTTCAGGGTATTTATTTGCAGCAATGAGCTTCATCTTAAATTTTCTTGCAAAACTTAGAGGGAGTGCAGGTCGATCACTTGTTTGTTTAGGCTATAAAAGCAATTACAACAAACCTTTCAAGCATTGACAAGTCCTCTTTAAGTGAAAGACAAACAAAATAAATTCAACATGACAAGTCCCGGGAAACAGGCACAGTCATAGGAACAAAACCCAGTATTCCCAAAAGAAGGAAAAAAGACTGACTATCTAGTGCTAGCACTGAGGGAAAGTCTTTACAGCTGGATTCTCCAGTTGAATCAGTGACAGAGTTTCACAAAGCAGGCAGCTGTAGTAAGGATGATTGCTTCTTCCAGTGAAAGCACCTTCCAGTACTCTGTCGGCAAGGTGGAAGACACCAGCGTCTACCCCCGAAGTAGTAAAAATAAAAGCCATGGTCTCCTGAAACATCCTGCTCATCCTGCAGAGAGGACTCCTCCACACTGCAGTGTGAAGGCCATTGAACCTGGTGAGAACCAAAACTGATTCAGTTCTCTGGCTAATAAGGCTCGTTAAAGTATTTGCTAGTATTTATTTAAGTATTTACAAAAGGCCAATTAATGGAGCTGGAACAAGTATAGGCATGAGGGGGGTGGTAGTGTTTTTTTTTCCTTCGGTAGGCTGATGGAGATTAATAAGGAGATACTGTAAATATGGCCTCCAACAACAAGTCAGGTGGCTTCACCAGCAGATAAAGACACCAAAGGCTATTTCAAACCTATCAATAAGTATAAAAATATTATATGAATATAAAATCTTTCCTTTAAAGGTTCTTCTGGTAAACACTGTCACAGGTCAGTGACAGTGGTCAGTTTGTCGAGCCTTTTATATGACTTCAACATTGTACATACTTCTGAGCACATATTGCACATGTGTTGTGCACATGGGACTTCCATGTTTTACTTGGAACTGTGATTCTGTTTTGTGAAGGTCACTTTGTGTGTGTGTGTTTGTTGTTGGTATGACACATCTGAGCCTACCAGCATAGGTCTGATAAAGAGATAGTTCAGTTTTCTGAAGTAGAGTTTTGAAGGGTAGTATGAGATACTTACCCACAGTCAGTGAGTTACCCACAGTAGTTGGTGGTCGGCAAGTCCTCTGCTTGGAGAATAAGCAGTAGTATGGAGAAGTTCACTGAAAACGTCATGTCATGACTATAAACTCATCCTTAGCTACAAAACAACAAAGGCATAATGCTAAAAGTGAACTTGATCAGACACAAATTAGATGTAAGCCTCCCACATCTATGCACACAATTCGCTGATTTATTTGCCAGCTTGTATTTACCATAAGAGACAATGCACAAAGATTTCTATGGAACAAATCTTATCAGAGCACTTAATAGAGTTTGATATTAATGTAACATTATGTAATCACACTTAATAGAATGTTCTCCTGGTGTATATGTGGCTGGTTATTTGATGAGTAGATGATAAATTGTCAACTGATCACAGAGAAATACAGGTAAATATGCCCTTATTTACCTGAGGAGGACCATATTTGGTCAGCATTGTGTAAGTGTTCTTTTCTTTTCTTCTCGTTACTTCCTAGACAACATTTGTTTTTTTCAGGAAATGATTTGACACTCTGACTATTTTCATGACTACTTTTTCTTCTAATTGACTACTTGTTTTTACAAAGTACTTTGCAGTACATTCATCAAAGAACATTTTTTAGGTACTCTACCCACCTCTATGATGACGTTGAGAGTTGAGTTTTCTCGTGAATAATCATTGATTAATACATTATGTTCACTAAAGAAAATATTTGGAATGACACAATAGTCAATAAATGCACAACTTTTTATTTTATTTTATTTTTAAACTATACATCAATTCATATTTATTTTTTAATCGTAATACGTGCTTTGGTAAATCACAATAAAGTTGACAAGTGATGAGTAAACGCAAGACAGTGCATTTTACACTGAGTATAATGAGAAAAGATTACAGTTATGTATATGATGCGCTGAAGTCAAAGCTGAGAGTTTTCATCCTTTCTACATTACGAGATACGTGCTGATTGTTAGCTAATCAGATTTGGTTCTGTGTCTTGTTGTGTCTGATATGATGAGCTGTACAAGCCATGATTCATTCTGACCCATACATTTAACATTATATATAATTTAAGCATGTAAGAAGAATATGTATGTCTGAAGAAAATGTATGAAATAAAAAATGTATGCAGGTGTGATAGAGTGTAGTATATTAAATGGAAGGCACGTCATTTACTGCTCTGTGATTGGCTGAGAATCTCGAGGTGGCTTCCGCACTTGCCTGTTCAGTGCACCACCGTTCCTGCTTCATTTTGTGGAGTGAACGCACCATAAGTTTGGATGAGCTGACCAAGGGCCATTCTCAAGCTACCACCTAGACCCTCTCTTTGCCTTCTTACACTCCGTTTGCACGTTCTCACAGAGTCTGCGCCATGAAGCGCCATTCCAAAGCGGTTAGCCTTTTGAGGAACTGGGTGCATAAGACCCTCTCACTTTGAATCTACACTGATGCTGACTTGTTATGTTTGTCATGGAAGATGTTCTGCGCTACTGATTGTACAAATGTAAACTGCTTAAACTAAGATAGACATTTGGTATTGCTATACATCAATTAAATGCTTAAGGGTTACATTGTATTTAAGATCAAAAATACTCTTCTCTAGTCTAGAATATGGTAGAGGTGGTGATTTAGCTTTGCAAAAAAATAAATAAATAAATAACCCCAAGCAGCTTAGAAACATCCTAGTGAAAAACAAGAAGATGCTAATGAAGTCTTAACAAAGGATGCTTCATTATGCTGTGGGTGTGACACCAAACAGAGTACACTCTGTGACGAGGTGGGAGTGTGGATGGAGGGCACGGTTTGAGAAAGGCCTCAAGTCTTGCAGATATGGTTTTTAGTTTGTAGGTCACTGAATGCTTAAGAAAGAACTTCCGGCGTCAGTCAAAAAATTATACCAAAAAAGGATACTTACATATGAGTAGGAATATGTGCATATGCGTTTATGCATTTGAACAAAGAATGCATGTATGTGAGAGGGCCAGAGTGAATCAGAGGTTTGTGCAGTCCCTCATATGCTACTAAACAAATGCATCCCTTTCTGAGTTTTTCGTCGGCGTAGTTTTTGAAATCTTTGAAATCTTAGAGCTGCTGGATTGTCTTGAGCCCATGTAAGATCCGTACTGCCTGGAGGGTCCGTAGTATCCGGTAAAAAGGTTTCTTCCTCTGGAGCGCGGGGCCATGTATGTGCCTCCTCCATAGGCATATATCACTGTACTGTAAGAGCAAAATGTTAATAATGTGGTATGAACTATGCAGTCACAGAAAAAAAAGAGTGAAGATTGATGCACTTGTATACCTTTCAGGGCAGATCACTCGGCAGACTGTCACGGCATAAAGCACAGTACCTAAAAAGATGAGAAAGCAACCCACCAGGCCCAGAAATATGGGAGGTCCAAGGTCATACCTGCAATTAGTTAAAATGTATGTTAGGATACATCCTAACTTCAGATTTTATTTTACTGTGTAATTAAAGTTGTATACTTCTACAATTTAAGATATAATGGCAGAAATATACCGTAAGACCCCAGGCCCTACACTGGCAGAAAAGGTTGTTCTGGCGATCCTGTTGATGTATAAGCAGTAGCCAGAAATATCTGACACACCTGTGGACAGAGGTATCGTTGATACCAAGAAATAATGAGGGCAAAACATGTTTCTGTCACTTACAGATACAAGCAAGTGTATGCTCTGTACTTACCTCCAAGAAAGTGAAACACTGCTCCAACAAGAAGCAGTTTGTCCTTGGTTTTATCGGCTCCTCCAATAAAAGTGCACTCCATCCCAACAAAGCAAAATACAACAGCAAAGAAGCCAAGCGTCAGCCCGCACATTAGCAGCCCTCGTACCCCCTGAATGAAAGCTGTGACAAAAAGAAAGAGTTGAAGCAAAAAGAGAAAAGGTATTCAATGAGAAAAGCTTGTTTCCTTGGACCTGAAAAGACGCTAATGTGAGTATGAAATCAAATGTCCTTGAAGGAAATTCAAAGCTCCTTATATTCACTATATGGAGTAGATACAATAGCATGAACACTTGTACCAGAGCTAAATTAAACATCATCTTTGCAATGCTTGTGATACTTTTCTCACTTTTGCTGAGCCGGAATGCTATCCAATATAGCTCCATAGTCACTTAAATCAATGCCTTTCTGATAAAGTTCTAACAAATATCTGACATTATACAAAGCTTGTTTTGTGGTGTCTGATCTTTTTAGATTGAGGATGTTAGGATAAACTTTAAATGTGGATTAAAGTAGCCTCTCCATTCTCACAAAGCTGACATGTTAAATTAACAGTAACGCTTGGATTTTAGTTGTTGTGTTGTTACAAGTTGCAGCTTTGCAAAAATGACTTTAAAGGTGAACCAGCATCTGTAACACAGGTTTATCTTTATAAGACATGACACGTTTTTCCCTCTCACACCTCGAAGTGAGTCTCAAAATCGGCCACAAAAAATGACAATAACACATTTTTCTGTTAATTCTGAGGGGACAACCGACAGAGATAGCATTAGAAACATGATTGCTTAGACATATACAACATGTGGAGCACTTACGGGTGACAGTCCAGAGCACCGGGAAGTCTCTGCAGTTGGTGACAGCTGTGGAATCAGTGAAACAATCCTTCCACAGATTGGACCAGTACCAGGCCACTCTGATGATAAAGGAACCTCCTTGTCCTCCTAACTGGGTGATTCTCCAATAGTCCATGGCCATGGTACACAACACAAACACCCATCCCAGTGATGTGATCAAGAAGCCAAATATTTGGATCAAACGTTTCCTCATTTTTGAAATCTCTCAATTAAACCGGCTGCCTCCACTTTGTTGGGAAGAAGCACAAAAACACCAAATATTAAGTCAGCAGCAGTGTGTCTGCGCTGTGTGCCATTTGTGTTGATGGAGACTCTGTACCATTATGTGAGATGTTTACTGTAAACTTTGTGGGGTGTGCCACCCACTTGAGGTAAATCTCACCACATCTACCTAGCTTTTCATCAATTTTGCATCCACATGTATTAACAATACGTTTGAGATGCATTTACAGTAAAAAGTCCAGATTGTAACCACCATAAAATGTTTGATTATTTTATCCATCACACAGAATATTGGGATAAATGGCTAAAATGAAGCGAAATTGCTGACTCTCATTGATCTTCTTAAGAGAACATAACAGAAATTACAAAACTGCTGCCCTCTTCTGACCTGCTGCAATCACTGAGGTACAGTTATGACACAATATGTTGACACAAAAAGCTTGACACAAAGTGACACAAATTCATTGTATCTGTTTTACTTCTAGTCGTATGCCCTGCTAAAAAAAGAAAACAGCTGTGGGATGCATCCCTTTTTTACCTTCTTCGTTTGCTTATTACAGAATCATAGTTAATGGTTATGTCATGGAAAACAAGACAATCTGTGTTTGACACAGTTTTAAATATTGTCATTACAGATTAACAACATGTGCAGGTAGCTTACAGTTAAACGCACAAACCAGTAAAGAAAAGGTCTTACAAAATATTACACACTGACATCTGAAAAAATAGAAAATTTTGCAAAACTTTAGATTAGATTAGCTTGCTGTTCACTTATGATATATACATGATCCTAACATTCAGTGCACAGTAATACGTATGTAGAAATGTCAGATAGAGAAAATATAGCCTAAATTATCCAAGATCAGAGTGTAAACTGTATCACATAACTTTAAATTTGTACCCCTGGAAGAACCACCTGAAATATCATAAATGTAATTCCTGTGGAGCTACAGATCAACAATCAGCTAGTTCTGCTGCTGCTGGACAAAAACCAGTGTGCTGTTTGTCGTACATTTATTAGAATGTATACAGAGTATCTTTAAAGGCTCACTAGTGGCTTTCACTAAAGGTGTTTTATATTCACATCCCTCACACATATGCATTCTTATCAAAGTGATGCATCCTGGAGGAGTTGTTGTAGTCTGGAGGCGGGAGTTGGTTTACAGACTTTGCCTGCCCTCTTGGATAGGAGGAGATATGAGAATGTGAGACAGCAGCCCCTTTGTAAATATAGTTTGTCTGACTGTGGCTGTAAGGAGACAAAACACAGATTAATCTTCACAAATCCAACACCTGTGTGACTCAACCAAATTGATTCATACAGCAGGTTATTTACAACATGTATCCTCTGAATAACGTAAGGGTAAGATTGTGTTACTCATGCAAACCTTTTGGTAAAAGAACCTGCGATGGAGAAGCAGAGTATGCTGCCTCCGAGGATACAGAGGATAGAACCTCCCCAGCCGATAAAGAGAGCAGCTCCCAGTTCATACCTGTAGACAAAGACCACTGCTTAATGTCAATTTGTCTTAATTGGTTGAGTCTCATTAAAATGCTCAGGCTCTACAGTCACACAGTTCTTACTTCTGTTCCACAAACATCGGGTCAAAAAACTCTGATGTTATCCGATGTGCATACAGGGAGCAAGCTGAGAGTGAGCAGATGCCTAAGGAGAACCAGAGAGTCTAATTAGATCACAGATAATTACAATGATATTACACAGACACTCTGACTATACTTACCACTGAGAACGAAATTTACACCAGCAAAGCAGGCAATCCTGGCTTTATTTTTGTCTGTTCCTCCAATTTTAGTGCATTTCATTCCAACAAGAGCAAATATAGAACCAAAAAACCCTAGACAGACAGCTGCGATCATCAGTCCCCTGCAGGCTTGGATATAACCTGCAAACATGAAATAGAGGTCAGCATATATACATTCTGTGGCTCCATTATGTGCTTTGTATTTTCTTATCACAAGGTCAATGAGTTATCGACCTTGTGACACATTTTCACAATGTACACATAAAGCAAGAAATAACAATTTGTCACCAGTAAGCCTAATTGTTATCAGGCACTTTGTGGTAAGTGTGGTGACCCGCTCGGTATGAAACTTCCCATTCAGAGGTGATTTCAGGATAAAATTTACCTTGGAAGTTAACCCCTTAAACTAGTCATCCGTGGGAGAAAGCGCCTGCGGTCACCAGTAAATTTCTGGTATAGCTTTTGAGCTCTGAGAACTAAGGCTAAACATTGACATATCTGGAGGTAAATGAGTTGTTCCTTGAGAACTTGTATTAGGCTTCAGGATATCTATTAGTACTGAGCAGCAATGAGCTTCAACTTGAATTTGTTAAGAAAGATTAGGGAATTCGAGCATGAATACTTGTCTACGTAGAAAAGTATAAGCTAAAAGAACAATTACAACAAGCTTTTCAAACATGTGCTCTTTAGGTGAAAGACAAACAGAAAACCGAAAATAACTTTGACACAATTGACCACAATCATTTAAAGGGTCAGGAAACAGACACAGTCAAAGGAATGAAACCCAGTCATCCACTAAAGAGGGAAAAAAGGCTGACCATCCAGTGCCAGCATTGAGGGAAAGTCTTTGCAGTTAGATATTCCAGTTGAATCAGTGACACACGTCTTCCACAGATTGGACCAGTAGGTAGCTGTGGTGATAACTGTTCCATCATTTGAAGACACCTTCCAGTAGTCCGTCGGCAAGGTGGAAGACACCAGCACCCACCCAGAAGTGGCTAAAATAAAGGCCAGGATCTCCTGAAACATGCTGCTCGTACTGCAGAGAGGACTCCTCCACACTGCTGTGTGACGACCAAATAGGCTGGTGAGACCTAAAATTGATTAATAGTTCCTTGGCTAGTAAGACTTGCTGAAAATGTAGCCAGGCTCTGCACAAGTAAGTTCAATGGATAGGCTGTGATTGATAGTTAATGTGTTGTGGACTGTTATATTCTGTAGGGAGGAGTTTGGCCTTAAACATCAACAAGTGGCCAATGGTCTATTGCGATGACTTCCACTCCCTCAACCAGTACACGTCACTGTAACTTACAGTCATAGATGACGAAGGCTGAAACTCCTGAATGTAGAAAGTGTGATGGCAACAGTAATCATGTTTAAAAATTATGCTGATAACTGATATTGTGAAATGAATTAATGTATTAACCTGTAAAAAAAATAATGTTATCAGTGGTCTAACCATTTGAATTAACTAGCAATGCATCTTTAAGCATTTCACCGCTGTATGGCTGTAGGATGACCCAATGATACGTTGTTATTTTGTTCATCCATTACACAAATTATAGTGTTAAAATGGAACATGTGAGTGGTGAACCAGCCTCTTTCTGACAGATTTAATAAAAAATGTTACTGTGAGCTGTGATCAAAGGGTGGCTGGAATGACATCTACGATGGCCACCATCCCTGCTCTTGATCAAGTCACTGAAAAGACAAATTTCAGTTGCTAAGTATCATAACTTAAGAGTTACATTTATTTTATAGGTAATCGTGTTAATCCACTCTGTATACATTTCAATTAAATCATGTCTTTGACTTTATTTACGAGTCAGGAAAACAGTCTGATACACAGTGAATGTTGCACTGCCACCTGTGATTATTACCCAACAAGAGTGGTTCCTCATAAACCTAAAATAGCAGCATTTTAAGTAACTCATTAACAGTATGTCATTTGATCCGATATCTCAGCAAGTGGAGGAAATAAACTTTTTGTTATTCTGCACACAAACGTGTTAATTTTGAAAAGGCCACATAAAAGGCAAACGAGGGAAATCAAACCCAAACAAGGACTTCTTTAAGCTTTTATAATGTGAATCAGAGCTCCATCTGGTGGCTGTACGTCCTGTAGATAATTTTTGTGTTATGACACTGCTGCCACTGTCAGATGGAGCTGAGAATCTAAAAGCACTGCACCATTCTTAAAGGAAACGTTATTCTGTAAAAGAATATAATGTAGATTATAATTCTCACTATGGTTTTAACACTGTGGTGAGTTGAAATATAATAAGCAAATGGGGAAAAAATGAAATAAAGAGTAATAACAAGTTAGTGAAAATTTAATGGTAGACACCTAGCCACATATGATATTAACAAACCAATAAATACTCAAAACTACAGCACAACCTCTGAACACAGTTGCAGTGGGAAAAAGCCGTGCATATCCTATAATATCTAATTACATACAATTAGAGTAAAATCCCATCAATATCAAGTAAATGATGCAATTAAAATACATAAAACATGGATGACAAAAGCTTCCAAATATAGATGTTTTGAATTAAATGCATTCTGACTTTTCTTTTCTCCATTATTAGCCCATTACTCTTTGACTTTACATGTCTTCATTTAACTCCTCCTCACTTGACCTCTGCAGAAACTTCTGTGACTCAGACACAGTTTGACGTTTCCAACAAAGGTTTACACATTTGCCTCGGTTAACACATGAGCTATAATCTGTAACAGAAATTATTCTTTACTTATTTTGTCGGCATGAGGTGATATTTTGATTTTTGTTGGAAATCTGAAAGAATATCCGTCAAGACGACAGGTCATTTGTGATTATATCAGCAGTGATCAAAGTGAAAGGTAGTGACATAATCTGAGACTCCATAAAATGAAAATCTGAGAAAGTTTTAAAACCAAGGTAATCCGATTCCTTCACTGACAAATTGACCAAATTCTGTCACTTATTTCATAACATTTTACTTCCCAATAATATTTTCAAGGACATAAGGCCTGTCACAGTATCAGATTTTGACCATCTGATTACTGTAGCTAAAACAATTCATAATAAAGGTATTATTGTAATATCTATAAAAAAAATTGAAAAATAAAACAATAATGCTATCAATCAAATTTAGCTTTAATTTTGTTCATTGCGTGTTATCTCTTTTTTGAGCATGTGGAGATAGAAAGAGTCTGTAACCATAACTGTACACAAGGGCACAACAAGAACACTTACATTTAACCATTAGTGACAAGGTAACCAGTTGAACTGATAAACAAAAGATCCACAAGGCCTAACATATGTGTTGGATTGTTTACATACTATTATTACACTTTATGTGTATTATTAACACAATATCAATACTTCATTTTTAAAAAATATCACAGATATTGTCAATATGGACATGTCTTGCCATGCACCTGTACCTGAAATTACAATTATGAAATTGTATGCACTGTACACTGCGTTGTATTATTTACTGTATAATTTATTGTTTTTGACAGTAGCTTCATTGTTCTCATTATATCATAGACACATAATTTTGAAACCAAGATGATACCTTTGTTTGAATTTGAACATTTCATAAAGCATCCTTGCATTGCATTGGCTGTGCTCACATACTAAATGTGCTTCTTGTGTCATTTAATCAGTATTTAGTGAATGCTGGAAACAAAAGCAAATGTGTCATGCAGTGCGGAGTACAAACACATAGTGCACATGGTCACTATATGAGATCCTCTTAGCTTACCTTCCAGCTGCAAAATAGTGTGATGT
Organism: Scatophagus argus; assembly: GCF_020382885.2. Taxonomy (NCBI): domain Eukaryota; kingdom Metazoa; phylum Chordata; class Actinopteri; family Scatophagidae; genus Scatophagus; species Scatophagus argus. The sequence continues at coordinate 11,139,876 of NC_058503.1, read as the reverse complement.
GGTCTGCAGTGCAAAGCTCCAATGGCATTTCCAGCACAGTTGTTCCATAGACCCTGAAGCACCCAGGTTGCTGTGATGACAGAGGATGCCCGGCTGGTGGCCCGCCATTCATTGGACACTGTGGCACCAATAATGGCACCCAGCCCAGCAACGCCGCTGAGAAAAGCCAAAATCTGCAGGCCCGCCATTTGGAGTTTTAATGTTGTTTAAAGTCTTATAAAAAATTCAACAAAATAAGAGGAAATAAAAATCGCTTCAGGCATCCAAATTACACTGTGGACATGTGTTTCATTGAGATGATTTACAGACAGGACATCTTGCATCTCTAGAGGAGAGGGATGTGCACAGGTGTCTGAAAGTGAAATAGTAAGGGAAGCATGACTTGGCAGTTAGTCATTAAATTTTGGCAGGCAGTATTTGAAATGCCCCATGTTTTGGTCTAAAAATAAGGTCAAGTATCATATTAACATAAAAAAAATAACACTGAAGTAATGAGTAAACCTAAAAACAAGAGGCTATGTGACAAAGTCCAGTTACTGGTTTATCTATTTCTGCACACAATATTTGGCAAGTGAATGACTAATGATTGCCAGCTCATGTGTGAACATGTATGATGTTTTTGTGATGTTTTGTTCATGTTTACTGATCTCACCCAGGAAAGAACATTTTTTAAAAAACATGGTATGTTTCTTGTTAAAAAAAGACAGTGGAATCAGAACTAAATCAGCTGATTTATGAAATCTGAAACTCAATAAAATTTTTTGGGAAACGTTTACTCAAACCAGGGCAGTAATAATAATTTATACTAGGGGGACATGTCCCCCAATATTCAAATCTACTCAAAATATCCCCTGAATATGTTAATATAAAAATATAAATTAAAAAAAAATCTGTACTATGACAGATGCCATCTTCCAAATTAATCATTAGCAAATGTAGGCAGAATCATAACTTAACTTAACAAATTGCTATTGTTATAACTACCAGTCCTACTATTACGATGTGCTGCAGTTCTGTGCATGGTTTGTCCAAGCAGTGTTGCCATACCTCAGCAGGAGCCGTTACTCGACTGCTGTGGGTAAGTACAATCAATGTCAAACACAGTACCGCCTCTCTCTTTCATTACTTTCAAATCTATTTAAAAATGGAAAACTAGAATGCAATATGAGTGTTGCATAGGCTTTCACTGTAAACTGTGAATAACAATTTGACAAAAATTTATGACTGGCTATCTTGCAACTGTTATGCTAAATTTGTGTCAGAAGGTTAGGACATTTGGTCCACCCCCGATGGTGACTCCATGGCTAAATCTTAGGAAAAATGCAAACAGGCAATAAAAAGCCATCGTTCTCTATGCTGTTTGCATAACACAGGGGCTGCATATGGAGTTAGTTTTTGAGAACAAATAGACAAATACAATTTCCTTATCAATTATAAACAAACAGAAATAGGATTTGGTGCATTTTTTTCACAAAATGGTATGGCTATAACAGTCAATGTTTTGTTTTTTGTTAATTTAAAAATAGCAAATATTAATCACATGTAGAAGTTTTGAGGTTTCTTTGTTTTATTTACACTATATACTGTATTTGGGATACAATATAAGGCAAACCATATGGTCAAGTGATGATAAAGAACTGCCCTGTATGTGTCACTTTTTTCTAAAAATATGGTGATGTTTTACATTTTCCTCTGTGTCTTCAATTTTGTTAAATATTAACATCTTTCAATATGACAGGTGACATTTAACTAACTTTGTGAGGCCCAGAGGAAGTCGTTTCATGGAACAATGTCCAGATAAACAAATTCAAATGAGACAGTCTTAACTATCAATAAACTGTAATCAGGATAAAATACAACATATGTTCCCTCCTCCACAAGTGAAAGTTCATAACAGGACAAAAAAAAGAAAAAAAAAAAGAAAAAAGAAGAAGAAGTCCTGCAAACAATTCAGTTATTGATTGTTTGGATACGGGTCAAAAGAAGGAACAGAGCTGATTTTTTTTCTTCCACAAAACTTTATTGAAACAGTATAGATGAAGTATATAGAGCAAGTAATATCCAATCAGCTTGTCTATACAGCAGGGGAGGAGGAATAGGATTAAGAGGTCATATTCAATTAATCCCAACAACACATAAAGTAGATATGATCAATAATAAATGGTGGCATGGAATGCAACATATTAATATTCTGCACTTAAGTACACTTTTGATGTACTTGTTTCCATTGTCTGTTGCTTTATAACTCCACTCCACGTTTCAGAGGGGAATACATTTTATTCAGCAACAATCATCTGAGTGGAGTTAGTGGGAAGTCACTTTTGTCTGTATGTGAGTCCCAAAAGTCTTATGGCTCTGTTTATGTAAAAACAAACGAGTGAGAAAAAAAACAAAACAAAACAATCATTTTAATACACACCGGCACATTGGCCTTTATACAAATATAATACAAAACAAATATTGATACAAATTAATGACCCCTGAGAAAGTTCGTCATATGAAAACGTTAACTTTAGCTCCACTAACTAGGATTTGATTGTTATCCATTGGTGAATGTACAGGTGAAAACAATTCAATAATATGGCGAATCTTGTAAAATATTCCATATAATGATTACATATCAAACGGTGTAAGAGTTTGCACTGTGCACATACAGATGAATACATTTTGTTGATGATACTGTTAATTGTAATGGGGCATTAAAGTTTGTGTAAACGATGCATTTGTGGGTAAAAAGGACAAAGGCCGTGACATGAAGAAGTGATGGAGACTTCTGTCAGCCAATCCCCGGGCGGTGGGCGGGGTTACGCAGCGCCTCCGCTCACCTGACACCCAACGCGTTTGTGAGTCTCCTGTAGTAATCCCGTCCTGAATGTCGATAGGTGTCACACTGACGGACATTGGAGTCTACAGCAGCTGTCCTGTCAGTGTTTCCCCCTCTGAGTCTCTATCGATAGCCCTCTGCCACAGAGACTGCAGAAAAAGTCCTAAGGTTACTTTTACTATTTGGGGGCATGGAATTTGTGCGGAAGGAAGCGAAGGATAATCCGTCGGCTTCAGCTAATCTTCTCTCCAAGATTTTCTTCTGGTAAGAAAACCGACCCTCAGTGACAGGCGTGTTTGACATGAATTGAATGGAGAGCTCTCCTGTGTGACAGCTTGTGGACACTCATGACAGGCTGTCCCCTGGCTGTGGTAGCAGTTGCTGAGCATCCGTCCGTGCGTTGTTTTAGACTTTTTTTAAACACAGTTGCAAGAATCAGTCAAAAACTCATACAGTGAACTCATAAACAGTGGCCTAAACTTAACAAGTTTTGTAGGTGTGCTATAGTAGGACAAAGTTACACTGAATGGATCCTTTCATTTAGACGATATGTCAACAAAACAGCTTGTATTCCAAATGTTGCAGCTCATACAGATGGACTAATTCCAAAATGCAAAGTAGCAATTCTGTCAGTTGCTGTCTTCTGGTGAAAACTTTATGTCTTTATGTCTGATTTTCATGCTTTCTTAAGGAGCTGAAACAAATTTTCCATATTTTGAAATTTTGGAGATGCAACAGTAAATTCAACAGTTATTTTCTATTTTCTGTTGTTATTCGTATGTTTCATCTCTAGTTGGCTGAATCCCTTGTTCAGAATCGGGTACAAGAGGAAGTTGGAGGAAGATGACATGTACAAAGTTCTCCCTGAGGATGCATCAGATAGACTCGGGGAGGAGCTTCAGTGGTAAGATGCTGAATAATGTATTGGTAATGGTGTGTTTATGGCGATTCTCTCCAAAAAAAAGTCCAAAATTCTGTGGCTAATGCAATAAACAGGCTTAAATTCTAATCTGAAGAAAACCACAGTGACCTGTTGGGTATTTTGTGGAAATAAGGGTGGAACAGTCTTTAATACCTCTGTCTTCAATTAACTTGATTGACTCCTTCCTTACTAGCAATTATTGCTAGTTCTTGGGATTTTAAGAGTTAAGACACTGAACGGCTCCTGGCACCCAGTTTAGTGTGTACCTCGCCTCTCACTCGTAGTTAGCTGGGATAGGCTTCAGCCCCCCCTGCAACCCTGACGGATAAGCGGTATAGAAAATGGATGGATCGTTGTGATGTGATCTGGTCCCATGTACATTTATGTTAGTACATGAAGTTTCTTATGGACAGTCCATGATTAGCATGAATGTCTACTAACACATGGCTTTAAATCAAAGAGGCTATTGCTATTCTTGACATTCACTTCAAGGTCCCCTGAAGGATAATAGTAAATGGAAGTTTTGAGCATTCTCTAAGGCCTGACCCATCACTTTAGAAAAGGTACAGAATTCAAAACTACTATGTGTCACAGCTTTATTTTAATAAGACGTAGCAGTCATATTGAAATGACTCCCTTTTTTCCACTGGGAGAAAATCCATTTGGATGTCCCTGCCACTACCTTGCACCTCTCAGCCTGGACATCTTGTAAATAGGGAACAGACCACCCCCCTTCGTGGGAGTTTGGTGTCAGACTCAACTTTGAACTTGGAGGTGAGCCCACCTATATATAGACAGTACTTCTCCAATCACATGAGAACTGGCTCCTCCCCTCACACTAATCCCTCTACCTCAACTAAGGGCTGCCACTTTGATTTGAGAGCTTGGTTTTATTGTGTGTTATAAAGATATGCTTTTTTCATAGTGAGTACTGGACTTATACTTTAGTCCCAGCCCTGTTCATTATTTTCATGGACAGGATATTATGGCACAGCTTGGGTGCCCAATTTAGTGCCACTATGACCACCTCTGCTTCTGGCATATGATACTTCTCTACTCTCCTGACCTTTCTGGATTATGATTGCTATTAGTACTGGAACATTTACAGCTAAGTGTGACAATATCAAAATGTCAGCACCTCCCACCATCTGATGTAGGGTTCTTGTCCAGAAAGAGGTGGCCTACACCATCTAGTTGAGGGGTGATCAGTGTCCAAAATATAAGAATACGGTTCAAGTACTGCACAGCCAAGACCAATGATGGATGACAACACATGCCAATAGTTAGATACTACAGCTCCTTTAATGTGGGTTCTTCTTCATAATTCATATCCAATTAAATATACTGCAAAAGTCCAAATAGTCTTGTTGTCATTTTGCCATCATGGTGCAATGATATAAATAACTGATTATGGTACATCAGTAAACATGCATGTAAAATCTGTATACTGCATGCTTATATAATAATGTATTATTTTGCCTAAAATAAAAGTCTGTTGATTTTTTTTCCATTTATTTTGATTTTTTTGAGAAACATTTGCTAGTGCAACAGTGCATTGTTGTGAGAAAAATCACTTAATTACAGATTTAATGAATACGTTTCTTCTCATTTTTTAAAGGTACTGGGACAGAGAGGTTCAACAGGCAGCAAAAGATCTGCGCTCACCCAAACTTACCAAAGTCATTGTTCAATGCTACTGGAGATCATACTTACTCATTGGAATATACATCTTTATAGAGGTACAGTCCTGCAGTCAAACAAAATGGCTGCAGAAAATAATGCTGCATTGAGAATTTTGTTCTAGCACATATCCACATCCACATATCTTCTTTCCATCTTATTTTTTTTTTTATCAGGAAGTTATCAAAGTCATTCAGCCAGTGCTACTTGGGAAGATAATTGAGTACTTTGAAAGTTATGACCCCAGCAACACAACTGCGGTTCATGACGCCTACAGCTATGCTGCAGGCATCTCCCTGTCCACCATTGGCCTGACTGTCTTTAATCATCTCTATTTCTACCATGTCCAGCGAGCAGGCATGAAGATTCGTGTGGCCTTGTGTCACATGATCTATCGGAAGGTCAGTCATTACAAGACAAATGTGTGTAAATGTCATCGTCTTGCCATATTCCTGTGGTTTGCGGGACTTGATTTAACACCTTTGTTCTGCAAAGGCTCTTTGTCTTCACAGCAAAGCATTTGGCAAAACTACCACAGGACAAATTGTAAACCTCTTATCCAATGATGTCAACAAATTTGATGAGGTAATTATCTGAACGTGTGTATGTATAAGTGTTCCAATCTTTTGCATGTCATTTACTTATTCAGTAATACAGACCAGACCTCAGTAATCCTTTCCTCTTCATTGTTTTCTTCCAGGTAACCTTGTATTTACACTTTTTGTGGCTTGGTCCTTTACAAGCAGCAACGGTGATATTATTGTTGATGTATGCGATTGGACCATCAAGCCTTGCGGGAATGGCTGTCTTCTTCATTCTGATGCCAGTACAAACTCTATTCGGACGCTTGTTTTCTATGTTAAGGTTTGTAGTCTTTCCTTAGGGGAAAATGTCATCTATAGATAACAGTTGTCTCTGTTTATGAAAGGTTTCTGTCATATGTTTCATTTGTGCCATTGCTGCAATTTGTTTCAGGGCTGAAACAGCAGTGTTAACAGATGAAAGAATACGCACAATGAGTGAAGTCATCTCTGGGATCCGTGTTATAAAGATGTATGCGTGGGAGAAGCCTTTCGCTGCCTTGGTGGACGAGGTCAGAAGGTAGATCAGTTCCTCCTCATATGTTTTCATTGTACCGTCTGTTAAAATTGTGCAGTTAGGATACAAAAATGTAACAATGTTATCCTATTGTGCCTTCCCTTTGACCAAATCTCACTGAAATCTATTAAATAAAAACATAAGAAAAATTGTTCCTGTATGCTGGCAACATTACTGACAACATGTCTTCAACGTTGTTTAGAATGGAGATCTCGAAGATTATGAAAAGCTCCTACCTGCGTGGCATGAACATGGCGTCTTTCTTTGTGGCCAGCAAGATCATCATTTTCATCACCGTCTGTGTCTACATACTGACAGGAAATGAGTTGTCTGCTAGCAGAGTCTTTATGGCCATTTCCCTCTACGGGGCGGTCAGACTCACCATCACACTCTTTTTTCCTTTTGCCATAGAAAAGGGCTCTGAGTCTCTCATCAGCATTAGAAGGATTAAAGTAAATACACCACAGACAGTCATATTTATAATCTGTGTGTGTTGAATACCATCCATGGAAACTGAAACTCTGAATGTGATTCTTCTTCTAAGAATTTCCTTTTGCTGGATGAAGTTGCTCCTCAGCATCACATGCTGCCTGTGGCAGAAAAGGACTGTGTGGTGATGATTCAGGATTTGATATGTTACTGGGATAAGGTGAGAACTGTAATGTGTCTCTGCCGTTTATCTATGCAATGTATAGGTGGTCTACAGTAAGTAAGAATTTGTGAAAGTCTTCGTGACAACCTTTTGATTTTGAGCTATAATTAAGAAGAATTAAGAGTCACTTTATTGGCAGTATATATATTTTTACATACACACACTGAATTTGTCATGCAACACCCAGCAAATTACATGAAGTGAAACACACACAGGAGCAGTGGGCTGCATCAAGCGCCCAGGGAGCAAATTGGTGGTTAAGTCCTTTGCTCAAGGGCACATCAGCCAGCTAATGGAGGGGGTGAGGGCATTTTTTTCGCATTCATCACTCCACCACACCCAAATTTTTCCTGCCCATCCGGTGGGGGAATTGAACCAGCGTCCCTCCGATCATAAGCCACTTCTCCAACGTATACATATATACATATACATATATATATAAGTTAATGCTGACATTGACAGATGTAATGCATAGTTCCTTTGTGACTACTTTTTCTTGCAGATGCTAGAGGCTCCAACTTTACAGAACGTGTCTTTCACAGTGAAGCCAGAGCAGCTCCTGGCAGTCATTGGTCCTGTTGGGGCTGGAAAGGTCTGTACTCCAGTCTCAGATTTGTAGTCACGCTCACACATGATTGTTAAACCTGAGACCTGATGACTAACTCAAAATAGCTAATAATGTTTTGTTATCAGTTGTATGACTTAAAAGTATAGCGCTGAGATTTTCTTTTATCAGTAACTCAACTCCATATTAAAGGTCAATGGGGCCATTAAATTTAAGGATATATGAATAAAGAGAATGTGATCATTTTTGTTCCATGTTTGTACATGTCAGTCCTCCCTCCTCAATGCCATCCTTGGAGAACTGAGTCAGGAAAGCGGTGTGATCAAGGTCAGAGGACAGCTGACATACACGTGTCAGCAGCCCTGGATTTTACCTGGAACAATTCGAAGCAACATCCTCTTTGGTAAAACGCTCAACTCTGAGAAGTATGATGAAGTTCTGAGAGCCTGCGCCCTCAAGAGAGTGAGAATCGTTTCTTGTTTCTTGGTCACAACATGTCCCGCTGCATTTTCATACTGTGTAGTCTCATTATCTGAAAGGTTTTAGTACGTCTAGCTTGGATTAGGTTCAGTGTCGGTGTGATTGACGGCTAATGGTTGCATTTGGACCCTGTTCAGGACATGGAGCTGTTGCCAGGTGGTGACTTAGCAATGGTCGGGGACAAAGGGGCCAATCTGAGTGGAGGCCAGAAGGCAAGAGTCAGTTTAGCAAGGTGAGCTTTATAGCTATACAGCATTTCATTTTCTCTTTTGTGTCAATGATGGCGATATTTTTGTGTATTTTGTGTATTTTTAGAGCAGTGTATCATGATGCTGATATCTACCTGTTGGATGACCCTCTCAGTGCTGTGGATGCTGAAGTGGGAAGGCACCTCTTCGAAGAGTAAGTCTTCTTACTAACATTGTTTTTCCATGGAGAAATCTTGTGGAAAAACGCATCAGTTAATCACTTATTAAGTTGTTAAAATATGTTATCAGCTTTTCATTTCTGCGTAAAGATGTTTGTTTTCTTCAGGTGCATTTGTGGACTTTTGAGGAAGAAGCCTCGTATCCTGGTTACTCACCAGCTACAGTATCTGAAGGCTGCAGACGAAATCGTTGTCTTGAAGGAGGTGTGTGTGCAAGTGTGTACATATTTGCGTTTGGAGTTTACATGTGAAGAAAAGTGCTCAGGTGGCCAGCAGCAACACTTAAGTATTGTTTCATGATGCTGCATGTATTTTCAGTAGATGCTATACAAATAGTTTTAATCCTGGTCACATGTGTTTTATGGTATATAATTCTGCCACATTTAGTAGTAGACAGACTGGATTCAAAGCGATTATATTCAATTGTCATGGCCACCCAGTATCAAAAAGGAGCGCCTTTCTCCTGACTCTTTCTTGGTGAGAACCACTCTTTTGTGTCGAGGACATGCGCAGTCACTCTGACTAGCAGTAAGTAAATATATATGAACATTATATAGTATATATGAACATTGCTATGACAGAGTGGTTCTCTACCTGATTATTGTTGAAGCTTATAATATTCAGAAGTATAACACCATTTTATTACTTTTACTTGATTATTTTTTATATATGAGCCATGGTATTGTTTTCTACAGTACTGCTGTCCTCTTCCACCATGGTGGAAGATGTTCAATTCTCCAGGATAAATTTGAGTGGGGAAATGTGAGAAAACAGAGCTCGCCCCTTCCTCATTACTAGGTGCCCTTGAGCAAAGCCCTATACCCCACTACCACACCTGAGATGCTGGGTGGCCGGCAGATCAGATTGTGTTTGTACTGACGCCTTCCAGGCGTGAATGTGATCAAGGCTTTCCTTTAAAAGAGAACATTGCTCTCAGGGAAACCTTCCTGAATAAATAAAGGTTTTAAAAAAACATACTGTTAAAAGCCTCAACACATCTGAGGAATTTTTGTGTGAGGGAGGATTTGCCGTTCTGCAAAAATTTAAACGTTAGAACAACTACAGGGACCATTACTGACATAAGTGTTCTTTTTCATCGGTACTATTAGCAGGGGTACGATTCTTTCTTCTTAAGTGTCATGTCATTTCCAGATGCTGACATTTCCAAAACCCTGTGTGTGTGGGTTCTTGTTCTGTTAACCCCCTCTCTTTTCTGTCATTGTCAGGGTCAGATGGTGGCTCGAGGGACCTACAGTGAGTTGCAGGGCTCAGGACTAGACTTCACCTCCCTGCTTAAGGAGGAGGAGGGTCCAGAGGAGGAGAGACAGGGCATGACCCCAGTCCCTGTCTCCCGCTGTCCCCATACACTTTCTGACAACTCGGTGTCCTCCATGTCCTCCCTCTCCTCCTCTCGGTACTCTTTGATTGAGGGAGTAGAGCCACATACTGCGGTAAGTAGACTTGAAACCTTAAATTGGAAAAGGGGTTGTAGTGCTTGATGTCAGCCACTAGAGGGCAGAAGGTACTTACCTTTTTGTGCTGCTCATTACAGCCTGGTCCAGGGTGTTGCTGTATGCCTAGCATTTACTCTAGTGTCTGTCTGTAGGTAGTGCACTCAATGGAGGAAGAAAGCCGCTCTGAAGGAAACATCCGCCTGCGTATGTATGTGAAGTATTTTAGGGCAGGCGCTAACTTCCTGGTCCTCTTGGTCCTCCTTTTACTCAATGCCCTAGCACATGTGAGTTAAATTCTTTGATTAATTTGATGCCTGTTTTCTTTACGTTTTGGAAGAATGCAAGACACAGTTTGTCTCAAATTATTTTTTTATAAAACAGGATGATTTAATTGTTGGTCAAAATAGTTGTAGAAATGTTAAATGTTTAGTTAATTTAATGTTCGCTTGTTTTTATGTTTCTTTAGATCACATTTGTTCTACAGGACTGGTGGCTTGCTTGCTGGTGAGAGTTCTTTTACACGCGGTGAAAATACACTGACAAAAAATAAGAATAGCAGCTTTTGTTAGCCAAACTGATGTATTTTAACAGACTGGAAATGGTTGATGATTTAAAAGATGTCAACTGAACCAAACATTTTTTTGCCATTATCTGTCACTTGTTGAAACTGACCTTGTGCTTCAGAATAAGAGGAGTTTGTTTTGTGTAGTGTCTTCATGTTGCAGCTTTCTGTCTTTGTTGTGTTTATTTGTCCTTGTGGATTTGTGGTTCTTTTGTGGCTGATTTGCAGGGCCTCTGAACAGAAGCACATCAATGTGACGGAGCACCTCAATGGCACCTTCACTCTGCAGCTGGACCTTGACCTGTACCTAGGTGTTTACGCAGGTGAAGCGCGCTGTGAGCACGTTGCTTTTTGTGTCCCGTTGAAGCTCTGAATACGCCAGCCATTCAATGAACAGATCCACAGTTCTTTGGCTGTGGCCCAAGGCCTTCAAGGCCCAGGGTATGTGTACATGGGCCTCAGCTGTACAGGGAGATAGCAGTGCCTTTCTACTTCTCTGCTGTTGGATTGTTCTGATTGTCTCCCTGTGACTCCCAACCTCTTCGCCCTTTCAGACTTTGTATTCACAGTGATAGATCAACATTCAAGACAAAAAAAAAAATATTGTTGAAGGAAAAACTTAAGTAGAATGTATCTCCTTTTTTGTATCATTCAGCATGCTTAATAATGGCCCCCTTAAAACGCATAGCTGACCTTGGAGAAGGCACAATTATGCCATTGTAGTGTGCTGATGGATTTTTCTTTTTCCTGTGCTTTTGTCAGGCTTAACAGCTGCTTCAGTGCTATTTGGCTTCCTTCGTAGCTTACTCTTCTTTAATGTCCTGGTGAGCTCGGCCCAAACCCTGCACAACGGCATGTTTGATGCCATCCTCCGGACACCAGTACACTTTTTTGATATCAACCCGACTGGTAAGTGTCTCTCCTCCTAGCCACATTCTCATTTAACAAACTGATAATAAATAACTGATGTTATAGCATGGTGAAGGTGATAATGTTGAGGTGATCCTGAGATATTAATATTTGGCGGGACCTGTTGTAGAAGTTCTAACATCTCACCACTAGAGAGCACACTGTTACTTAATTTGTCATGTTTTGATCCACTTCACAAACATCCATAGTTTTTTGCTGCAATCAAGTTCCATGTAATATGATAACTTACGTTTTCAAGTATTAAAATTTTCAATAGTTTTATTTCATTCAAATATTTCCTGTCATCACCACATTATTGAAATATAATAAAAAAACAAAAATAAGTGAATAAAAAATGTATCTTAAGTTGAGTTAATAATTTCTGAATAATAATTCTAAATAATAATTGATTTAATGAGAAGAGCATACATGAAAGCTGTACTACTGTTACTTAAATATGCTTTTCTGATTGTGGAATTTAATATCAAATTATGAATGAACTGGCATGTTGAAAGTCACTGCTGGGAAGTAAAGCTTGGGTAACCAAGAAGCCAGTTCGGTGAAAAACCCTTGTGATATGTCTTAATATACAGCCATAATGTATTCAAAAGTGAGCAAACAGAATGCTGTCGTTTTTATTGTGATCCTAAACAAAAAGCAAACAGTCATATTGAATAAATGCTGTTTGCACTAGATCTTGGACAGCGTTGTGTTTGGACTGTAGGGCTGTGTCAATACAGACGTATTTGTCTTGTGCGCTGTATCAGAAATCTTCGATTATTTCATTAGCTTTGTAGGCTGTAGCTGCTGGGTCAATGAAGTGGGCAGATGGACATGATTTTGAAAGTGAGCAAACACTCCAAATGCGTTTGACTTTACTCTTGGAGGGCGGCTTGAGGAGACCAATAAAACTGAGAGTGTATTTCAAGATGTGTCGAAATCGTTTGCAAAATGTTTTGCACTCCTTGTTATTTTATCCCTATGATTTTTTGAAGGTAATGTCTCTCGAATCTGTCATTCATATCCAAAGTCAACTGTCAAGTGGCCCACTTTGATAACTTTAATTTTTCTGGGGCATTGTTCACCTGTCAGAAGATAATTACTCAGCCTAATCTCTCCATAGTGACATGCATGTACAACACAATCAACTGGGGTGGGAATTCTCAACAAGAGGGGAACTTGTATCTGTATAATGAGTCATAATAAGCTGCTAACACAAGTCTAAATATGATTTGAGGGTGTTCAGCAGCTTGCGGTTTCTTCTGGCATTAGAAGTGGGTGTCACGACAAAGCTTTCCTTTGCAAAGCTGTGTTTGGAGCAAACACCGCGGGTTTTAATCGTTGGCTTTTGTTTTTACTGCTGCCGTTGTGGTGCGCATTGGACTACCTGACAGCTTATCTGGGTGTGCCTTGCTTGGTAATCTACGCACGGGAGGAGGACAAACACTTTGAATAATGTAATAATCTGTTTAATAGTGCTGCAAAGGAGAGGCTTAACAGACTCTGCTATCTGATTGCTGTTGTGCTGCTATCAGTAGCCATTGTATGGCCAGTCCAGCCATTACAGCTGGGCCTCCAGACTGGCAAACAGCACTGTGTGATTGACTGGATTTCTAGACAACTGTCCCAGAGACATGAGCAGATTAGGCATGAACATTTAAAAAAAAAAAAAAAAAATCTGTACAATACACGTAACATCTGCATATTTATTTTGTTTCTTCTCCTGCTCTATATTTTTTCAACTGGTACATTCACTGTGAGTGTAACGTGACAGAAAAGACCAGGATGAAGACAGCTGTTGTCAGCTCTGCCGTGTTTTTTTCCTGCTCTCACTCGTCTTTCTTAACGTTTTGCTTCTGTCACTTCCATCACAGCTGCTTCCCCATCCGCCACTTTCTTTTAATAAGTGTGAGTAATTTGTAACTGTGTGTTGTTAAGGATTTGACAACTGTTTACACGTGTAAGTGACAGGTGCGCCGCTGCTGAACAAACCCAGTGTTTGATAGCTGTCCACAGAGTTAAAGGTTACCATTTCAAGCGTCACTGCACAAAGGTCTTATTTGTTATTCTGTGAATGTGGTTTATAACAATAGACTACAGCAGAGGTGAATTATGATTGATGGAGAGGCATTGTGGTTCTTCGGTATCAGCCGCTGAATTCCTCTGCACCATTTGAATCATGTTTCTGTGTTATCTTTTGTGCTGTGTTGAAAGTTAGGGCTTTTTTGTGATTAAAACCTTTACGCTTTCTAACAATACTGTTTGATATGTTTTGAGATATGTAGATGTTGTTGATAACACTACACAATGCCATTTCCTCTTCTATGTGAATTTAAATAAATTGTTATATTGTTGCTCAATTTTAGCAATATGTACAGTCTTATTACAGGGATCCAGTTAAAGCAGTACAGACAGCAGTGGATGTGTTGAGCTGATGTTGATCCCTGTAATTTAGTGTCATTGAGTGGGCTAATCCCCTCAGAGACTGCAGGCCAGGGCTGCAGCTCATCAGCACAGTCAAGGAGTGGAGTTTCAGTCCGCACACGCACACACACACACACAACTGCCGTCCCTCTTTCACATCAGCATAGTGGACCATCTCGCTGCTAGGTGTCACTCAGTTGCTGTTGACGCAAGGGGACATTAGATCTTCTGTAGTCCGTGATGTGAGATTCTAATTGTGTCTACAGAGGCAATGTTTTTAATGTCTGTATTTCAGGTCTGGGATGCAAGAGTGTTAAGAGTGAAGTGGAGGAAGTACTGCAGAGAGGATGATGATATCGAGGTGTGTAAATTGAATGTGGAGATGGAGCCGTGTGTGTGTGTGCAGTGTGGCTGATAGGGCTCCCCCTCGCTCGGCACTTCCACTATTTAATTGCATGAAAGGGAAGGAGAGGAGATTGCAGGAGCCTGGCGGTGTGAGCGAAGAGAATGGATTTAGAATGTATTAGTATTGGCAGCAAGGCGCCGGCGGTGGGAGGCTGCCCCAGGCCTCTGGGCCCTTCATGGAAGTGCAGGTGAGCTGTGCCACCTCCAGCCTTGGCAGCCCCCTCCCCAGTATTCCTTCATTATCGCACTTGCCTCACTGAAAGGCCTTCCAACTGCACTGGGGCCCACACATGGAGCGGCTCTGAGTCGTCCCCTTATCTTGATGTTTACAGGGAACAGCGATTTGCCACACGCCCTGCTCTAGCCGGACCCCACTGTTCCACTTCTTTAAGAGTGATTCGGGGCCCCGCTCACCTAATATCTCCACCTAAGGGGCCACCTTAGTTGGGAGGGCTTGATATTTCCTGAGCCTGAAAAAGTGGTGCAAATCACCCCTGGAGTCTTAAACCATGAGAAATTGTTTGATACTAATGCTGCTGATATCCTGAAACGTCTATACCCCTCTCTACACAATAGGTGATATTGTTGACAACCACCCAGAGTGATTGAAGCCATTGTCCCATGCCGATCTTACCTCATAGGCATTTCCATGCAGTGAATGTCTTTGTGTAACTGCATCACTGTAATGTATCCCCTCTATAGTCTGCGCAGGATGGAGAAGGGTCTTTACTTCATCCCCTCTGAAACTCTCTGTTAACTGAGCTGCTTGTCAAACAGCTGATAGCTGACTGATGTTCTCTGATGCTCTAACACCCTCTAACCATGGGATGATGTAACCCAGAGAAACCTATCCTTTTCTTATTGGCATTGTTTGTCAGACATGCATGAATTTGGGTCATCTATGGCTTAGACAGTAAAATTACATAAAATATTATTGGATCTTCCACAAACACCATTTGACATGTCCTCCCCCCATTCCCAGACTAAAGCAGCAATATTCTACACAAGTATAGTAGCAGCTTTACCCCCTTGCTCGAACCCTCCCCTCGGGATGTCTGTATGCTAAAGGGGCACTCACACTGTGAATAAGATTAGTCTGCCTCCAAGTGTACAACATGCTTACGCCACTTGACTTTGAATCAGTACTGATTTTGAGCATTGCTGGGTTGTTGCGGGGAATAATGCTCTGGCTGGGTTTATGCAATGGCTGTTATGGGGAGCCCGGCCTCGTCTGCATGCATGTTTTTAGGCGGTAGCGGCATTTTGGATAAAGCTGTAAGCTGCTTACGGCCGTGGAGAGAGGTGATTACAGGGCCCACCTCCGTAGGACTGACTGAGAGGCTGGGAGGCAACTTTTAGGTCAGTGGTGCCATGGCTGCAGCTCTGCCACGCCTCCAGAGTGCCATACCAACACATTCTGCCAACAGTGTCGTGCAGCTGTTCCCTCTCTCGGCCCTACACCAAGCCCCACCCTGTTTCAGGGCCTGTTCTGTGAGCCTAGATAAACTCATCTGCATGCTTTTGCAGTTACCTTCAATCTATCAGGGGTTGTACCCTAAATAGGCGAGTGTTGCTTTATTTATATTCTCCTCAGACAGATATTATTGTTTGCTTAGTGATGTGTCACCATCGGAGACAATGGGTTGCCTAAGCACAGTGTGAAACATTATGACGCTATTTTGAAGGCGCTTTGACAAGGGACATACATTATAGAACACACACAACAGATATACACAGCTTGCTCGTGTCCTTTCACTCGAGCCCAGTCCTAGTGTGGGCAATTCTGGCACTGCATTGCCTCTACTGTATATAGAGTTTCAAGGCTTCCTTCAGGGACAGAGATAAATAAAAGCTTTCTGTCTTGCCTGCCTTTAGGTAGTGTAGTGTGGGGATTTGCTGTCACTGACCCTGCAGTAAACAGTGTGTGAAAGCAGTTGGAGTGTAATCTTATGTGCTGTGGGATCAGAATAGGGGAGCAAAGTCACTAAAAGAGTCACAATAAAGGGCTGCCACAGCACCTGCAGAGCACCAGCCAAAATAATGAACACCTGAGCAGATTGGCGGCAACTCAATTAACGTCACTGACACTGCCAGTCAGAACATAAAGGCAGGTACGCAGCTTCTGTTGCCCTTTTGTTTCCAAACAAAAGGTTCCCCCAAGTATTCAGCCAAGAGTAGGGCAGTACTTATGAAATGCTAGACAAATAATGATTCATTGTTTAATTTAGATAGGCCCACGTTTTCCATCTGATATGACACTTGATGTATAAGCTCCTTTCTGTTAAACTGCAGATAATAGGTAATGGTAAGTGCAGTAGCAGGTAATAGTTACTCAATTGTCTATCAAAACTGAAGGAAATTGAAACAAAAAAACAGAAAGTTGTTTTTATGTGTGCAGAGTAACTAATGGATAACAACTATCTAACTATTTTAAGTTGGATCTGCAAATTACAGGACATGATAAATACTCCACCTCCACATATATATCACATCACATTTTTTACCCAATTTTACCATATTTATTCATTTGTACAAACTGATCCTGCTGTTGATTGTGTGGTTGTGTCTCACATATATTGTGTATACTCTAATGTCATCTAATCTGTTTTCCTGTGTTGTTTCCCAGGAAGAATCCTCAACAGGTTTTCAAAGGACATCGGTTACCTGGACTCTGTGCTCCCATGGACGTTTGTGGACTTTATCCAGGTGAGTCTCACCTCGGCAGGTTTGGTCGCTGGCGCTGCAGCATGGGAAGGCCATTTCATGCCTGGCTAAACCTGCTTTGTGGTCCGGGTCCCCTAATCTGGAAACAATTACTGTAGGATTACCCGCCAGCGCAGCCCAGCGCCTGCACAGATTTAATAAAAGTGTGCACATAGGCTGAGGGCGTGGCTCCCTCAGTGTGACACAACAGAAGCGGCATCTTCAGAGAATGTGTATGGAGACTAAGAAAGTGATTGGGAGAGAGAAAGGTAGCAAAGAGGAAATAAAGGCCACAGGATGATGGGTCCGATGTGGAGGAAAACAGCGGGGAGGGAGGGGGTTGACAAGGATGTTGTGTTGAGTGGCAAAGAGGAGTGTGAGCAGCAGGCGTACGATGTGTTTGCAGGAGTGGAGCTGGAAGCGTGGTAGAGGGGGAAGGGGGACAGGTCAGTTGGAACAGATCCAGAGCAGGACTTACCTCTCTCAGCACAATTCCCCTAATACTCTACAGTCTTATAGGCCTGGTAGCCAGCGGCCACCCTGGTGCATAACCAGGTTAGGTTACCAAATGCCACCCTGCCACCGTGACAGCCATCTCCCACGAAAGCCTGCGGAGAAGAGCCAGCTCATGCACCTAGCGCCACAAAGAAGGGAATGTTCGCTGCACAATTCGAGGTAGAGGAGCAGGCGTGGCTCTTTGGTTAGGGCCAAAGAATAGAACAAAGGCGCACTGAAAATGAATCCCCCCTTCACAATGCCTGAGTGATGTTTGTGGCAGATACCCATCTCACAGTAGACAAAAGCCATCTTAAATGCTGAAAGCACAAAAGATCATACGCACAAAAGCTTTTTGTCTGCTATAGTTTCCCTCATTTTGATAATAAGGTGAATAATGGCTGAAGTAAAATAATAACTTTGTAGAAGGCATATAGCTCCAACTGAAAGCAGTGAAAGTAGACTAGGTCATGTCAGAAACTTTGCTGCACATGTGTACTCGCTGTACTTAATATATGACTTACCCTTTCTGCCACATTAGTTATAACCTGTGTTATAATGAAATAGAAGACACAATACTGCTTTAACCATGTTCCTGTACTGTAGTGAATAACAGAATTTCATAACTGAAGAGTAAACAGTCAGAATAAGATAGATAAGATACATCATATGCACGGATTTCTGTCATTCTTTTGCCATAGCAGAAAGTGGGAAGTGATTGTGATAGCTGACAAAGGTGGCATCCTTTGGACAAAACACTTTTGTTTGTGCTGCTTTCTGCTCTTGTTTGCAGGTGTCTTTCATGGAGCAGCCTATAATGCTTTCAGGAAGGAAGATTTTCACTCTTTTTATCAAAGTATTAGCCACGCAGAAAAGCTGTTGATCCTGACTATTGTTGCTCATTCGTGGAGGAACATTTCCCCATAGTCATTGTTTAAATGGTTGTCAGGGGGGAATAAAGTGAAACTTCATAAACAATGCCCTAACTGGTTTATCTCTCTCTATGGGGAGAGGCCGCTTCTGTGCGGGGATTTGCACCAGAGCCTCCCCCCATTATGGTGGAGTAAGCACTTCACAGCCCCTCAGCACTGCCCCCATAGCCACCTAACAAGGGGATTCCCTCAAGCTGGGGGGAACCTGGTTACACCCAGAGCCCTATTTTTTTCCACAGGTCTCATTTAGTAGTAATTTAGCGTATTGGGAAATAGGCTCTTTCTCTCCCCTCTTTATGGTCAGAGAACAATGACAGAAATGTCAATTAAAAACACCTCAGGCTTTGGGGGCTGTCGGCTTTTGTGTAGACTTGACCTTTAAATCCTGGGTTGCCTCTATTTTCAGAGAGGGGACAGAGGAGGAGAGCAAAACAATAAGGGGTGAGTACAGGGGTCTTTCAGTGGAGAAGTTTGTGTGAAGGCTCTTGACCAAGTCACACTACTAACTGTGGGGTCTTCTTAACCATCCACGCAATTTCACTTTGTCAGCATCTGTCCCCTAAGATAGTTACCTTCAGTTAAGTGGGACTTCAGCCTGATCTCACCAATGTTAATGGCATATGAACAGGTATAAATGCTGGTTCATAAATTACAACAGTAAACCCTACAGTCATCTGGACACAAATCCACATCCAGCACATCGGCACTGAAGACGCACACAAACACACAGTGAACATGGCTATTGTCTAGAAACACTGGCGGGTGGATCGTTGTGTGAGTCTGTACATTGTGGCACACTGTGTGTCAGGCCTTTTCAGCGGCTTTGTGGGATATGAGAACTGCTGACGTAACCGTGAGTGGTGTGGGATGGGATTTCATCGGCTTTCTCTGCCTCTTTACGAATACTGGTGACAGAAGAAGTGAAGAATGCACTGGCTCCAGGCGTTACACAGGTTATCCTGAGAAACACAAGAGAAGGTCCTGTGTGGAAATACACAGGTTGTGCCGTAAATCCCCATTGAGCATTGTTTTATGACAGTGCTTTTGTCAACCTGCATAAGGCGGAAAAATACAAGTGACACAGAACAGTGAGAAGACTAAAAATTTTGTTATTTTAGTTACTTATTTGTAAAAATTAGTGGACAAAGTTACGAGAAAACAAAAAAAACAGCATTGTTTGTGTGCGTGTGTATGTGTGTGTGTGTGTGTGTTTCTTGTCAGTGTTCTTGACTGGCCCCTCGGCAATACCACACACGGTCATTTGATGGCGAGCATCGGCCAGCAAAAGCTTCCAGCGTGTGTATGTGTGGTCTCCCATGATGCTGCGGTCCAGCACCTCAGCTGCTCTGACTCAGACATGCAGCCCTGGGAACTTACATAACAAAGTCCGAGTCCATTCTTGAATCTCACCTCATCTCAGTCTGATGAAAACAATGCATTCTGTGCTCTCCGTGAGTTACTTTTGTATTTGTGAATTGCCATTCTCGTACATGTTTGAAAATGTTTTTGTGTTGTTTTCAGGAGGATGAGGGGCAAAAAAAGAAAGGCGCGATGATCGAATGAATGAATTTGCTGGACACAAGTGATTTATAGTAGGGAGAGAGAGAGCGTGTGAGAGAGACTGCATTTCAAAGCCATTCTCTTATTTCCAAAATGGGGCTGGAAATCAGCAGCTTGACTGAGCCCAAATAAGTGACTTCTTTTACCTTTTCACAGCACACAAAGGCCTAATCCTGGGACTACTTGAGCCACCAATGTAGACAGCGACTGAGACCACCACAGTATGTGTCAGACCCTCCTCACCACACACAAAACACATTGACTGCAGCTTTATGAAGTGAAAATGGCCCAGAAAGGGAAAATGTGAAGGAGGTGTCCACAGTCATTTCTCCCAAAGAAAGGCCACAGCATCTGGGCATTTAATGCTAAAATAAAGCCCAAAGACAAAGTAGAATGGATTGGGTCACTTCTATTGTTGCAGAGCCCAAGTGGAACAGCCCTGTTTTGTTTCAGTACCACTGACCTTTGCAACTTATTGTGCCGCTCTGTCACTGAAAAGTGTGGAGTAAAATGAAAAAAAAAAAAAAATTCCAGTGATGACAGAGGACTTCTTTTGAGGAATGTTCTTTAGCCTGCTTTCCTCTCCTTTCCTGTTTTGTTTGCACTTCTTTTTCCCAGTGGCAAATATTGCACACTGTCAGTAAATAAAGGGAGGATGAAAAAGGGGTTGTAAAAAGCGTGCTGATTCCTTGTGTCCGGAGGGATGTTTAATTAAAGGCAAGTGTTTATTTTCTGCTGAGGAACAACAGTCGCTATCATTGCTGAACACAAATATAGCAATTAACTTCAATTTTCTACATTTATTTGGACATCAAAGAGCTGATAGAATCATTGAGAAAATAAAGCAATTAGGGTCAGCACAGATCTCAATGGTCTTTGGACACAGCAGTGCGCCCAGTTTGCCTGAATGACTGAATCACATGCGTGCGGTAGCTTTCTTTTCTTGCTAAAGAGCAATTAGCGGTAATTCTTTATTTAAACTGTTTGTATACAGAACCTTTCATCCTTTTATCCACTTTTATGTGCAGCGGGATGTGGCTTTGGGAGTTTTCTGTTCCTGTGTGGTTTCATAGGAGATATGGATGTGGTCTGAGGGGGTGAGGTGTGTGCTTGTAGGATCACTTATCTGAGTCATCTGTGTGTAGTGTGGGTGGGGGCCACGGTGTTCCCGATGCTGACATGATAAGCGCCAGACCACGCAAATGGATCACATCAAACAGGGCCTTGGCGACAACGGGCCCTGGGGAGCAGGAGGAGGCAAGACTCCTATCTAATGCTTCCTGTTCCTCCTCTGTCCCCTCAGATGACCCCACTGTCAGATAAGCCTGTCCCAGACCTTCGTGGCTCTTGGACTGAAATGGGCCCCAATTAGAATATAAATGAGCCAATCAGTAAACATGAATGAGCAGTGTCACTGTGTCACCAATCAGCAGCAGGAGAGTGAAAGAAAATCAGTATATATGATAAGACATTTGTTCAGTTAATATTTGATTCCCCTCCAGAGAAGGCTGGATAACAACATGCAGTAATGGCTCATGTGCCACCATCTCACTTTGCAGTCTGGTAGCCTTCCATCAAGGCTAAGATTGAAACTTATGTACTGTGAAATTCTTGGGATCAGTTGTGCTCAGTAGCTTCCACTCACTGTTTGATTGTGTGGGCTCCACTACAGGAATGGTTAGACTAGTAATACCCTCTTATCGGAACTGCAAACGGAATTGAGTAGCTTTTCATCATAAAACTACACTGAAAGTGATCATGCTTAAATGTGTGCTTAAGTGGCAGATAACATCCGTAATTAAGGTGCTAAATTAAATTTTCATCTCTCTGGGCCAGTCTGAGACCACTGAAGACTAACAGTACGATCCTAATCTCCACGTCTTAGAATTCATCTCTTAGGATGTGTCTAATTTCAGGGTGTGAGGTTTCAATTTTATCATCTGTCAATCGAATATGAAATATGTAACACAGTATACCTTTCAGTTAAGAAGAAATTGTCTCTCTGATATTCAGTGATGGAAGAAATAATCACATCATTTACTTGCCAGTAGGTAATCAATATCACACTCTCCATGACAAGGCCAACATTCTAATCCTGCTTCGGTGAAAATATAAATGGAAAAGAGTGAAGTTCTTGAGCTTCCAGCTTATAGTCACAGCGGTCACTGATGTGAAAATGCCGTGAATAGACATACTTTACTTACTTTTCACTGATCTCCACTTTTGTTTTAGCATTATGTAATCACTCATGGAAGAAGTTTTCATTTTACTTAAGTTGAAAGCATTAAGGTGTACATTTACTCTGCTGAAAGTAAAAGTCCTTTCAGACATTCAAAACTTTGAAGTAAAAGTACAGAAATGCTATATTTTCTTAAGATGTTTTTCTGTGAAGCTTTTACAGCAGTTTTGTCTATAACAAATATATTCTATAAGGTAATTAGCCTAATTAATATCTCAGTATCCAAAGTAACTACACCAGTCAGATAAATGCAGTGGAATGAAATGTGCAATATTTGCTTCTAAAATGTAGAGACTTTATCAGACGCCTGCTTCAGTTTCTCAGCACAGTGTCAATGTTGATGTGACTGTTTTGGTGTCATCAGACTCATTGCCTTCAATCCTGTTTAGGCAGCTCTGGTATCCTGGTCGAGATGTGTCACAGAGCCATTAACACGGTGATGAGTCACCGTGTTGTTGAGGCCTGTGTGGCTTGAGTGTGATGTATCAGACACCCACAGTGTGGTTCCCAGAGCTCTCTGCCAGTCACTGTGGCCATGCCTGTTGGCTGGCTCCTCTGCCAGGGGGGCTTACAGGCCAGAAGTGTTGAAGGGAAAGCCCAAGAGAGCTAGGGATATGAGCTGCAGTGGCCAAGTAGTAAATTCTCACCTGCCTCTAAGTGAGAATTAGCGCTGTGATCGTTTTCCTTTTCACACTGTGAGTCACACAACCTCAGTTCCACAACCTGCTGTTACCTTACAGTATATCCGTGATGGGTTCACACAAATACAACTGAAAGAGTCTCTCTTGTTTGGCTTTAAGAAATAGGCCTCACTGCCCCAGTGGTAGCCCACACAGCAGCAGTGGAGCTTTTGACTCTGTTGCTCTTTGGTTAATACTGTGCTCACATTTCTTCTCATGTCCCAGGTATTCCTCCAAGTCATTGGAGTGATTGCAGTATCTGCCATCATCATCCCCTGGATCCTCATTCCTGTTGCTCCCCTTCTTGCTGTCTTCCTGTTCCTGCGATGCTATTTCCTACAGACCTCCAGGGACATCAAGCGACTAGAGTCTACGAGTAATTTTTTTTTTCTTTGGTTGGTGGGGTGGGCATGTCCATTTGTGGTCAGAGACAAAAGCAGACCACAGGAATGCTAATAGACCATTGAAGAAAGCCATGGTCATTAGCATAAAGGCTAAAGGTGGTGTTGGCCTATGGCTTGGCCACACGCAGTTTCCTCTAGAGACGGGAGTTCATGACACCACATACAATGGGAAAAATGCCAAGTGGGCATGACTAGGCTATTGCAGGCCTTAGTTCATCCATTTTACTCTGGGCTGAGAGCCCAAATGCACATTGACCAACAGGTTCCATCATCTTAAAGAACAAAAGTTCTATTAAAAATCTCGGAGGAGCTTAGGCTTTGTTGTTGGTTTTGTAATCCTAACAAATAGAAACAAAAGATCGCTCAATTGCAACCTTTCCTTCAATGCGAACTGCCTGGCATCATGTTAAGTGTTTGTATGATGCAACTTTTGATTATCATATCACATTTTCTCTGTCAATACATTCAAAAAGTGAATATATTGATTAGAAAACCTCAAAAAGAAAGTATATTAGGATTGTGTGGCTCATTTGCACTTTCAGTTTATTCAACCATAGAAACTTCTGAAACTGTAATGGTTAAAACCCTCCAGATGCATTTGGGTTAAAAAATATAATTGGAGTGTTGAATAGATCTTACCTGAGAGATGTGTGCTTGATCAAAGGCTAACTGATATTGTGTGTATATACTGTATTTCTTTTAGCTCGGAGTCCAGTATTCTCCCACCTTTCGTCCTCTCTGCAAGGCCTGAGCACCATCCGTGCCTTCAAGGTTCAGCAGAGGTTTCAGCAGATGTTTGATCAGTATCAAGATCTTCATTCAGGTGAGAATGAAATATATTTATTTAGATTTCAGTAAAGGATGTTATATTTTTTATTATACTCATTCAAATCTATTCAAAGTATTACTTCTATTTTTTAATACAAGTGATGCTTTGGGGTAGATGTGACATATGATCTAATCTGTATGTTTGCTAACAGAGGCCTGGTTCTTATTCCTGAGCACTTCTCGCTGGTTTGCTGTGCGTCTTGATGGAATATGCTCGGTTTTTGTCACCATTACCGCTTTTGGCTGCCTTTACCTCAGGGATGGTACTGTATGGACTTTGGTTTAAACACGTAGCACACTGTTAACATGTGAGACATTGTTAGTAAAACCATCATGTGTGCTTACTGTTCTTCTGATATGATAGGACTGGAGCCCGGTGCAGTGGGTCTGGCTCTGTCTTATGCTGTGACGCTTACTGGCATGTTCCAGTGGGGTGTCAGACAGAGCGCAGAGATTGAGAACATGGTGAGAACATTTACACTGAACTGTAGTTGATGTTTTGCTCGGGCATCACATTGCATGGCTTTCTGTTCAATTTTGCTGTAAGACCTCATGAAGAAAATTTTGGAAAAACAAAAATGAAAAAAAAAAAAGCATGCAACTGACTGCTTCCAACAGTGTTCAAGATTGCTAATTAAAAATAGACTCTGCTTTAGATGTGAACTTTAGTTTATTCACAGGGACTGACGTAGGACTCATCCTGTAGACAGTGCAATGTCTTTAAAAATATATATATGTTCCGGCTCCTTCGGGTTGTCTCAGACGTCTAACAGAAAGCTTGTGTTACATATTGGAAGTGGTTGGTTCGAAAAAGAGGCAAGGAAGGTCCAGTGAAACACATTATTGAGTTGTGTTATAGGAAACATAAAATTCTGGACTCGTTCTAGAGTCTAAAAGTGAGCATACCTCGACCATCTGTCTCCGATCTCCCAAATTTTTTGAGATGATAAAATTAAAAATAATAGTCGGACATGTTGTCATGATTAAGTTTAACAATACTGTATTTGAAGCCTTGTCTTTTTCAATTTTGCTGAAAGAAAAGATGAGAAAATTCACAGCATTAGCATCGTATCTCTCTATATGTTCCATGAAAAAAATGTGCATTTTTTTTTACAGATGACATCGGTGGAGAGAGTGGTTGAGTATGCAGAGCTGGAGAGTGAAGCACCGTGGGAAACCGACAAACAGCCTCCGCATGACTGGCCCAATGCGGGCTCCATCACCTTTGACAGAGTCAACTTCTCCTACAGTGCCAGTGAGCCTTTGGTCCTAAAGAACCTGACTGTGGTCTTCATGCCCAGAGAAAAGGTTCTTGTCTTTATTCCCACCTGTGCTTGCTTACTGGTGTGCACAACCCATGACTTAGGTTGATATGCAGCTTGTGTAGAGGGTGTGATGTGATTCTTTTTTATGTGGCATTATTTTCAAATCAATTATTAAAGGGACACCATATTGTGCTGCTGAATCTTCAGGACTATACCATTTGTGATTCATGGAATACATATCATGTAATTAAGACTGTTCAAGTGGATCCATTTGTTCCCAATTTGCATTTTGAGCTACCTGACGGTGACAACTGTTTATTCACTATAAGAGAGAGGAGAGGCCGAGGGAGAGGAGAGAGGGAAGAGAGAGGGGAAAGCAGAGGGAGATGGTTGAGGATGATTGAAATTGTGTTTAATGCAGGGGGAGTATTTTGCATGGCTATGGTTGGCCAGGGCGGCTGATTTCACAATGGATGGGTTGATAAGTGTAGAGGCCCTGGCTCTGACAGCCCATGGGAAGGATCTCTGCCACATGCCATGGGGGTGAATGGCTTTGTGTATCCTGACAGTTCCTCTGACACCCTTTAACAAGGGAAACTGCACCTACCACCTACAGTACAACATCCATTTAATGTGACCCCTGGTGCAGTCATATACTGTACATAATTAAAAAAACAACAAACACACACACACAGCTTGCCACGGCACTGCCGTTGACCTTCCATTGGTTTGGAGGGACAGAATATATATTATATTCTTTTTGTACAGTATGTGTTTTTGTGTTGACAGTATGTGCAAGTACTGTCAACAATGGACTTTGAAGGCTTGTCTAGTATGTAAGTGCACCACAACACTAACCTATGCTTTACAAAATAGCTAACATTTGACTTGTTAGAGCAGTACTAACACTTTTCAAAACAAATACACAAAGAGCTTTACATTCAAAAGAAAAGCACAGAAGACTGAAAACATCTATTGAACACATTTAATAGTTTGTTGACTAGCACAGACTGAGCTGACTTCTGCCATAAAGCGATGACCCATACTGTGTACATCCAGTTCAGTGGCTCAGTCTGTAAGCCAGTGGTTGCAGCAATGCTTTGTCCCCTTGTGTGTGTGTTTGACAATCTTTGTTCATTATAAACATCTAAATGTTCTCACTGCTGCTTATATGTGGGTGGAATACCTTCAGAATACCTATGTATCTGGATTTGAAGAGACACAGGTATATGTGACTAGGATTTTTTGACCCTGTGGCCTTTTCAATGCATGTGTCCACATTATCTTGTTTCTGCTTTATAAGAAAGGTGCTCACTAATTCTGTCACCAGTTCAATCATGTCTTTCTATGTGTGGTGCAGTTTCTGCAGCATGTCTCTTCTTCTCCTAACATGAGGTCACAAGGGGTTTAGCAAAGATTGTGTCCTCTTCTGAAGTGTTTCCTACGTGGTTCAGGTAAAGGTATCCAGTGGTGCGTTCCTGCGTCTCTCATGTGATAATCGCCCATGTTTCATGGGGTCTTTTTAGTGGAGTTGTTTCAGCCCACTGGACAGCTCTCTCTCCATTTGTTGTCAATTAAGATAGCTTTACTTTTTGCTTTTACTTTAGCTCAGAGAGATAGCGTGCCATTTCAGTACACCCAACTGATCTGCTTACAGGACAATACCTAAGCGGTTTCATTCAGATGAACCCAATGCTGTACGCCTAATAATATATAGAGATCATTTAGATCCTGGGTGATTGATCTTCATCCTGTCTTCCCTCCGCCTGTGTAGGCAAAGATGGAGAAAGTGAGAAAAAATGGCATTATTGTATCCTCCCTGTGTTGGCATGTTATGAGATACACACAGTAGTTCTTTATTATACAAGCCCCTTTGTTGGTTAAACCCCTGGCTTAACTAAAGGTTGCCCATTGGCTATGCCATGGCATATATCAAGACTATGCGTTGGCAGGCAGCAGCCCAGTTGGACCAAATAATGATTTGCCTCATGATGCAATTGTTCCGTTTGATACCATGTTGCATTTGAATCTTCATGGAAGAGTATCAGCATTTCAGAGTTTATTTATTTTTTTAGATACTGTGAACAGTATTATTGATTATAATACTGGTTATTATAACTGGTTATTTTCTGTCTGTACTTGATGCAATGTTGCCTTTGCCTTTTGGCGTAGTTTTGGTATGCAGCTGCCCACCACAATAGCAGGGTTAAGCTTTTCATTGAGTGCCATGATCAGGTCAAAACATTAATTTGATTAATACTTAGTTTATAACGAAATACCTGCAAACGAATGAAATTTCCACCTACTTGGGCTGTGCTTTGTATTTAATGCTATTTAGCAAATGCTAACATGGTACTAACATGCTAAGATAAGCTAGTTTGACATGGCAGGCATACAATTTAGAAAACTGCCAGACGTTCGGCGGGCTTTCAGAGCAAATATCAGCCTTGCATTGAATCAGCACAAAGGGCTGCATTTGTGCGTCAGGTGCAGGCGAGACATTTATTTTCTCCATTATCTGCCAAAGTCAAAAAATGTTATTTGTTATAAGTGCCTATACCTTGTGAATTTGTGGAATTTTACAGAAATAAAAATAGTTCTCATCTCTCTACTGTAGGTGGGCATCGTTGGACGCACCGGTGCTGGTAAAAGCTCCCTGGTCTCTGCTTTGTTCCGGCTGGCAGAACCCGAGGGAAGGATAATGATTGATGGTTTTCTGACTTCTGAGATTGGTCTGCACACCCTGCGCCAGAAAATATCCATCATCCCACAGGTGCCCCTTTTAAACTCCCCTAAGTCTCAGCTGTGGTGTCTTAGCAGAATGGCTAAATTTGAATGAAATTAGTTTTAAAATACAAATTAGACATCGATGTACGTTATGAGTTAAGTACAGAAATTCATCTTTGATATGATATTGCATTTAATGTCACATTCCTTGTCCTCTTATAAAACAGCTGGACTTTTGATTTGATAGTTCTATAAGGTTCATTGATTCCTTACGACTGGGAAATGGCAGAAATGGCAGACGAACACTGGGAACAGGCGCCTTCTTGCTTTGGCCCTTTTTAATACGCTTGGCTTTCAAAAAGCTAAAACAAGTGAGGAGAATTACAGTCAACTCTCAGGGGCTTTCTGAAAGTGAGACAAACGGATGCCTTGAGACAGTTTAACTTTATTTCCGCTTGTTGAAACTGATACGGCATTAAGAAAATGCCAGCCTGCGGGTGAGTGTCAGCAGAGTGGAGGGAGGGGAGAAGACTCCCACGGCCTGTACTGTGAAGAGAGCAGTTCCCCATCCCTGACAGAGGATTAGCCCTCTACCCCCCAAACATGGGAAAGCTGCTTAGAAGAAGTCTCCCCCCATCCTCACAGCCAGAGTCCCGTTGTACACCGTCACTTTGCCCAAGTCTCAAACATTTCTAGGGTGCAGCCAAGATGCCCAAAAACAGTTTCATTAATGCTTCTCTGTGGATTTGATAGGTTTCTGGCATTGCTACTACTTGAGATAAAGTTTTGCTTCCTAGTCCAAACTAGTTTTGAGATGGATGTGATGTGTGTTTGATGTGATTTTGTTTACCCCTTCTGTGTTTCCTGAAGGGAGAGACTTGCACAAGTGGCAGGTTAAGAGTCAGAACTTTAACTCCACGCCCATCTGTATCATATACTGGATGGCACTTTTCATGATGTGAAATCTTTACAGCATTCAGAGGAGTAGAGTTTCTCTGTGTCATGCTCTTAGTTTTACAAACTTATATAGCGAGAAGCCTCTTGGATTTACACAAACTCATCTGAAAGCCTTTTTATTCTCCTGCTAGACGTCAGAGATAAAGTGATATTCAGTTAGCCTTTCACATGGAACAAAAATTGTGATATAAATTGCTAGTTGCTTTACCTTTTCATGTGGAATCTGAGAGTGTGATATGTATAATATACATTTCCCATGAGGAGCTTCATTATTGGCCACCCACAGATTTGATTATGATAAGCTTTTTTTATTAGCATATGGCATTAAAAAGGGATCCATTTCAGTTTCTATTGAATTCTCAGGAATGACTTCTGGAAAAAAATGGATTCTGTGGCAAACAGAGGGCTTAGAGTTGGTGAAGCACATAATCGGTCTATGGAAAGCTGTGCTTGAAAGCAGTTTTTCCGACCTAACAGTGAATCCTCAATTAAAGTGTGTCACAAAACTAGTTTGAATTGGGACTCCAGCTGGCTTAATGACAAGGCAGTATTTTGGTGACAGAAGGAAAAGCTCATTGGAAGTAAAGAGGTGGAACATTTTCTAAGGCACAGGTAGCAGGGATGAAGTTTTGAAAGCTTTATTTTTCTGGATGAAAATTGAGCAGTTAGTCCCTCTGACCTACATGACAGTTTGTGAGACACGAGTTTGTGCTGTATGTGTACACAGAGTAAATCTGTGTTTCAACACACATGATTACATGCTTTTATTTTATTTTTTTTTTTCCCCGTATTGACTGGCTTTGAAGCAGACCTGTAAGAGAGCAGAGATGAAGGCGTCGATAGTGAGTCACATTCAGACTAGTTGTTCTGTTACCGTAACGCAGGACATTTTTCAACCCATTGTGCATTTTACTCTTGCTCATGGTGTAATCTGTCAGTTGCCAGGTGAACATTTCCTGTCTTGATTTGAGGTTAGATCTTTATCTTGAATAAGCTTGAGTTATCACATTGCCTAGACTGATGATGGGGTGATGAGGTGGTAATAGAAGTCTATCGGTTTTTATTATGGACAGGTTCTTGCTGCTCTGCTACTACTTTACTGCTGTGATAGACTACACATGTCTACACAAGCTTTTTTCAAATGGCCATTTTATGTTTTAAATGTCATAAATCCAGTGTTACGTGTTGAAAGCACGGCTGTATTTGTTCTTTGATAAAACAATGCCGATATGATGCCATATGAAAAGCTTATCTAGAGCAGCTCTGTTCCATGGCAGGCAAGATGGACTCTTTATGGCTTCCTGGGAGAGTCCTCATAAGTGGTCAGTAAATCACGTCAACATTGGAGCAGGATTTATGAATAAATATCTGATCTGACATGAGTAGTTGCCAGTTTGTTCCTGTTTATTAGGTTTACCGCAAACAGAGTGGCATATTCGAAGAGCGCCTGTGTGGACTTGTGGGCTCGTTTCTCTGCACTGCAATAAAGAGCTTTATTTACTTTCTTAAAGATGGCTGTGTGGCTGATCCTTGATACAGGTGTGTGGCTCACCATAAATACATATCTCGGACATCCTAGCTGTCTGAGATCTGAGACTGTCCTTTTATGAAGGTAGTCAACTGATGCGATAACCCCTCTTGACAGATGCTTGTGTGTTTGACAGAGTAAAGCTATGGCTTGGCAGATGTTTTTGAGATTATCTTTTCTAATACAGCTCCCGTATGAAATTCTTTTTTGTGGTAACAGTGACTAGGTGACCCTTTTTAGCGTCATATATTCAGAAAACCTTGCACAGCTCCAGTTTTCTAAGTAAAAAGATCAACTTATTGAAGCATAGTTGGCCAGAGCGGTGAATAGAGCTCCTGAGTGGAGCAAACCCTTTGTGAACATCTTCCCGTCAAACATTGCCTAGTGGCACTCTGTAAAGCCTGTCTTAACCCTTTCATACATCTTCCCTCTTGTCATTATCTTAACTGGCCACGGCCTTCTCTTTCTATATCCATCTATCCACAGGACCCAGTTCTCTTCACGGGCACCGTGAGGAAGAATCTGGACCCTTTCAGGCAGCACACAGATGAGGACCTGTGGAATGCACTCCAAGAGGTACTCCAGCGTGGCTCTGAACGATTCCCCCTCGCCGGCCCAGGGGGGGATCCCTCTGTCCCCCTGTACAATGCTGCCATTCAGCCTCCCTGCTCGCCACAAGTCATGGGGGGAAATCCCATTAGGGCCATGGGGCCCAGCTCAATGTGCGGCTTGTAACTGGGAACCATTGAAAGTGCTGGGGGAGATGTGTTTGGGCAGTCAGGCCAACCAGGATGAAGGCTCCCCCCACAGTGAAGGGCTTCAGCTCCTGGTCCTGCCTCTGAATGGGTTTGGTGGCCTGGATTAAAGCTAGAGGCTGGCCACAAGAGAGCACTGGCCAAGGTCATCAGTGGACCTGGCCCTGCATTGTGCCAGGCAGTTAATGGGTGTGTTTGGATAGCTCTTTAAAGACATCCCCACAGGAAGCCTTTATGCAGGAGTAATGAAGGGTTGGGGCTCTGCTCTCCCTCTCTGCAGGTGCAGATGAAGGCCGTGGTGGAGGACCTTCCCCGTAAACTGGAGACGGTGCTCAGTGAGTCAGGCTCTAACTTCAGTGTGGGCCAGAAGCAGCTGGTGTGTCTGGCCAGGGCCATTCTCCGGAAAAACCGCATCCTTATCATTGATGAGGCCACAGCCAATGTGGACCCGAGGTCAGGGGACATTTGAGTCTACGAGTAAAACGTTTTTCATCACTGTTTGAACTGTCTTTTCTGTAGCTGATCACTATAAGCTACTCTTTAGTTATTAAACCCGTTGCACCACTGCAGGTTTATAGTGGTATTACTATGCATATAATTTAATAGCACATTATTGAAAAGATGTAGAAATTTAAGACTCTGTGACCATAATGCACATTGCTCAGTGGGAAAAAAGAGTATGTAAAAGTATTATATTTCTTAAAAATGATAAAGTATTACAAGTTGAAATAAGACTAAATAATATCTAATAAAACAAAATAATAATAAGAAGAAAAGTTAAAAATAAACTGAAGCTACCTTTATCCTTTCTGCCCACCACTGCGCATGCCTCGCTGCTGATGAGCCATTGTTCTGTGTTAAGTAAAATCCCTGCCCAAGGCTGTATAGGAAGAGAGATTTTTTCTTGTGCTGAGGTGTTGTGTTTCCCACTCCTTTAGAACTGACAGCCTCATCCAGCAGACTATCCGGGACAAGTTTCAAGAGTGTACAGTCCTCACCATTGCTCACAGGCTTGACACTATCATTGACTGTGATAGAATACTGGTAAGTCAGAACGCAGCACTTTTCCATTGTCCAGTACTTCAGTCAGTGTTTCAGTGTACAATTATTTGGGAGCAGACAGAAATAAAAGGGGTGCTTTTAGTCATAACATTTTGGGATACCCCCTCATACTGTAAACCCACCTTGTTCTCTCTTATCAACTATAAAAAAATGAGCCCCTAATTTGTGCTATAGTGTAAAGTAGAATGAAGGTAGCCCGCACAAACGTGAGCCTCGTATTCACTCACTCATACTGCTGTACGTCAAACACACCTGAGAATCAGAGCTTTCAAACACTTCCTCCTTTCTTTGCAAGGAGCTTATTACACAATCTTTACAGAATTTTAATTCACTCGCCCCATTTTGCAACAGCCGGGCTGATTTCTCCCTCACAGCGTTCCCTCTTATTGAGCCTGTGCTCGTGCCACTTGATCTTTGGCCCTTTCCTGCTACTGCCTGCAGAGGTGCCAATTAGTGCCATTTGTGGCAGCATTTGTTAAGCGTCTGTGGAGGACAGGGCACGACTTGGTAGCTGCTTGGTCAGTGAGACAGTTGCTGAGAAAAGCCGAATATCGCACAGCGGGGACCGTTTCACACCTACGCTTGTGTTAAATGCCCCCAGATTGTTACACACTCTGGGAGAGCTAAATTGGGTCCCACCTGAACTGCCTTGTCCAAATCCTCAGCTGTGCCATATTTAGAGACAGAGTCTTTTCCAAAATACAAACTCCGTCTTCTGGTATCCTGCTCCTAAACTGTCGATTACGACAGCAGCTGCAGAAGTCTCCCTTTCATGCCAAACACTCCCTGAAACTGGGTTTTAACCATAACAAACTGCTCATTACCGCTGTAAGGGGATCGAGCTTGTTAAAATTTGTCTATGATATAATTGTAGTCTTTTCCAAACTGCTTGTATTGGCACTATTCTTTGTGTGGTTTATATGGCATGTGATGACACAGAAATGATGGTAATTTTCTGGAGTGTCTTTAAGGTGTGATTGTTGGATTTGACTGAGGACCACCCCTGAGCCACTGAAATGCCAGGGTAAATACATGGATAAATCACTGATCTTCAGACTGTCAGAGTCAGCGTACTTGACTTTCACGGTGCTAACAGGCTACGCTCATTGTCCGTGGCCCTGTTGAGCAGAAACAGGCACCTGTGTTTGTTATTGCATGAGTCATTTAAAATGGATGGTTCCTATGTGCAGAGAACTACTGTTTCCCCATTCATCTTGTGCTGTCTGCATGCATCACTCAGCAGCGAAACAGCTGAAATGTCAGTTTTCCCCAAAGTAAAGTATACAGGTGGTGGAATACGCACACACACACACACACACACACACACACACACACACACACCCACCCAGCATTGTATGGGTGATTGCAGGTTCTGGCTGCTGGCAGGATCCAGGAGTATGACCAGCCATACATGCTGCTCCAGAACCAGGATGGGCTCTTTTACCAGATGGTCCAACAGACAGGCAGAGCTGAGGCCGCCTCACTGCTGCACACAGCCAAACAGGTAACCACACCCACCTTTGTCCCCTGACAGGGCTGTCACTAAATAGAGTCCAGCCGTGGCACACTAATCCCAGACTCTCCCTTTAACTCCAGACTTCATTGCTCACCTCCAAAATAATACAGTTAAGCAAGAGAAGATGTGCATAACCCTGACAATGCAAAGGCACTTGATTACCATTTTAATTTAAAGTGCCTACTTGGAGCATTGCGACACCATAACATTAATTTCAGAGAGAGAAATTGTCCCTTTGTAGATTTACATCCTCCGATTTTATCGAAGAGACTCTCCATATAATCTTTTTTCTCATAATGTAATTTTGAGATCATTTTGGAGATGATTCCAGAAAAGCAGCTTTCTTTGCACTCTATCTATTTGGAAATATTGGGTTTAACTCCATCGTGATTTGGGATAAACTTTCTATGGGGATTACAGTAATAGAGAATGTCCATATTTCTTCCCTGTAAAATTCATTTGTGATGTATTTCCCCCTCAGACACTGAACAGATAAGAGCTGGCTATTCATTGTTCAGTTCCATTTTATGTGCATCTGTCTGGGACTACAGATACCACATTGCAACTTCAAACAGGTCTTTGTGAAATAAGAAAAAGTAGGCATCGTTTCATTTTCTCTCTGTCCCTCGCACAAATTTATCAGCGGAACTGTATCTTCTCAGCCAGAGGAGTGAAATGAGTAAAATACTGATTTCAAAGACTCAGCACACTGTGGTATTATTTGGTATCGTCTTACCCTGCACACTGGCGGATTGGTAGTGACATTGTTCAAGCCCTTACGTTTTCTTTTCTTTATTGTGGGGTGCTCTCCTTAGATCAGATTACTGCAGCATCCATAACTGTCTAGCACCACTTATTAAATACTGAGACGGTCCACATGTTGTGTGTCAAGTTTCTATAGTTGTCAGTCAAGGTTTAAATACATTCAATAATCTGATATCAACCTTCACCTCCTTTGTTCGCGCTGAAAGAGAATCCCAGAGTCGACAGTATATCTCATGCTGAGGCCAACTTGTTTTCAGCACTTTCGCCTGTTTTTCACTCAACTTTCTGTTATTGAAATCAGCGGTCTGTCAGTGCCTCTTTGTGTTAAGAAATAAAGCATTTTGTAGACACTTCAAGCAAATACAGAGTTAAAAAACAACTCAAATAAAATTCAGTGATTCGGTATTTTTTCCTTGGATTTCACAGTTGTTTATAAGGCTAAATAAGCCACTTTTGCATGCTTCGGCGGATGACAAATCCCTTCACCCAGCTCTGACTGGATCCGTCATAAATCACACCTTAACAGATCGTAGCTTAGATTGGACTGTGTGCTTGTATTCTGTGACACTGCTTCCGTGATACGCTTCCAGGTTTACATGAACAAAAAGCGTGTAACAGACGTGCGCTGTGCCAAGGACATCCATGTCATCTTTGAGACGTCTCTTTGACAGTTTGGAGAGTCGCCGTGGCCCCCTCGCGCTTGCCATCACTGACCAAGTCTTTTACCGCATCTTCCTAGACTCCTCACTGTGCATTAAAACATCTTTAGACTCCCATCAGGCTGAATGTAGCGTGTGCTGCATTTGATTGGCACAGTCCTTTGCTTCGGAACAGAAAAGAAGCAAGTATGTGAGGCAGGATGTGCCTTCATCGACAGCATATTACTGCATGGCTTTTTATTGATTACACCCGGCTATGTTTATGTATGTGCATTCTAGCCTCTTGGGTGACTTCAATCCTGCACTGGTGCTCAATAGAGAGCACATATTGGAGGAGTTAATCTTGGTGCAATAAATTATTGGTGACTTAAATTAATCTTTTAAGGTAAACATTGTTTTGTGGGACTGTGGTGTTTTCTTTATCTGTGAAATGCTTGGAAAGACAAGGATAACCTGAGACACCAGCGTTTGCAGAAATCATTGTGCCTTAATCAGACTATTGATTTGTTTTTTTTTGTTTTTTTTTTGTAATTGCACTGTTTTAACTGAGTAGTCTTTCCGGCACTTTTATGATAGTGGGTTTTTTTGTCTACCTCAGCTCTTGTCAGGAAAGAGAAGTAAAGTGTAAATGCAACATGTCATGCAGTGAAAATGTTAATAAAACATCAAGAAAGTGGGGACTGAACTTTTAGGCTTGTTGCCTCTGAAAATATCAACTTTCTCTCTTTTGATAAACGGGTTGCTGTTGCTTTTACTGGAATTAATATGACATTTAGTGTGACTATTTATATATTTATAGTGTATTTATTTAGACTGTTTTGTATATCTTTGTGTACGAGTTTTGTTGAAGACAATATTTGATAGAGTTTGTAATTTAGAATTGTTTAGTGATTAATAAGTGATACCAATCATCACTTATAATTTCCAGCAAATGAAATTCAGCTGACTTGTAATAAAACAGTATTGCTTGGATGTTTCAGTACTGTCTTCATTTTGTGTTTAAAACTTGTGTTACACTGACTCACTAACCATTTCCTCCCGCTGTTGCTCATCCTATATTCACATGTCTGAATGGTGTGTTTGCTTCAGGTCAGTGGTTACAACTGGTCTTGACCAAGATGCTACAAATTGGTAAGTGGTGAGGGAAAACAACCTAATGATTACTTTGTTGAGTCAAGTGATTTTTAAATTCGGTTTCATGGCAGTAAAATGCTGTAGCTATTACTGTAAGATATTGTTGGTGCAGTGTGACGATTAGGCTCCATTTGAAATGTCATTTTGTCATCCCCAGCTCTTTAAGAGCTTTTTAATTCGCCTTCATATGGACAAGAGCAGAGCCGGTGATTACACATTCAGAGATGGCTGTCAGTAAACATTTAGCTTGCTATAAAAGGCAGTATTTAACCAGGCCCACATTTGGGTCGTGAACCGCGGGACATCAGCCCCTTTAAAAGCTGAGTGATTTACACAATTCATTAAAGCCAGTGAATCTTCAGCCAGCGTCATATTAAATGGTTACTTACTCTCAAAAAGCCCCCTGGGAGTTGAATTGTTGGCTTGCAAATAGATTAAAGTTTACATTGAAAAGAAAAATTGAATTCAGAGGTAATCAATAGCATAATGGGCCAGTGAGGGGAGCCTGCTGCCTGAAATGAAATTACCATATTTTTAATCTTAATTTTCCACTCTGTTTATCTGACAGTGTGGATGTGCAATCCAAACAGATAATGAGAGAGTGGGATATTGACAGTGGGGTCCTCTGGAGTGCTTGTTTCAGTGATTAAATGCTGTGATCTGTGATTACTTTGTGTCGGGTGTCAGGCTGGCGGCCAGGGCCCGGGGAGACACAGGCACATGGCAGCTGGAGCATCATGGGTCTCTGAGGTGCTAATGCACCTGACACAGCATTGACAGCATTCGAAACCCTATCAGGGACTGCACCACACGGCAGCTGCCACAATACGCATACTCGTGGCACTATCTACATCAGAGTCAGCATATATCCTCTCTGCTCTCCCCTCGATAACAGCCGACATAAGAATGGTGACAACAAAGTTTGCACAATAAGTATTATTAACCAGATACCTTCCTATGTTGGCCAATAATGGCACCATTTCAAGACATATCTGAATAGGTGTGCAAATAGCAGAGCTGTCAATGTAGTGCTGATATAGCTTTAATAAATAAATGTCTGAGAAACCTGGCTGTCCACACAATGAAGTTTAATCCCAAATAAATAAAACACAAAATAAGAGTCAGCACAATGTGGAGGCAGTGAATGAGATGATGAATTCACACTGTCGTCCATCCACACTTTAAGAGAGGAAGGATACGTTGGTGCTGATTTGAGGATGTGATACTGTTCGGTTAAAGATGTTTTATTGTGAGTTGAGAGAATAATGTAACAAGTATCCATAACAGCTGAAAGTGGTGCAAATTGTTTAAGGTTGTGTTGTTATGGGCCGATAAATAACTAGTCTCAAGGCCATTTTGGGTTGAGGAGACAATGTTTTTCACAAACTTTGTGTTGTGCCAGCATTTTCTTTTGTGATGCATACTGCTGTTTGACAAATGGAAACAAATTGCACGGTGCAGGCGCCTGAATGGCAGGGAGTCGGGGAGTGTCAAACTCGGTGCTGAAAGACGATGAAGCGAGAGCCTCAGGTTTTTGTGGGCGACTCAGACCTGACTGATCCCAGCATAAAGTACTTGTTGAAGAGAGGGAGAAAAGGAGAACAGGATTTCGACAGGCTGCAGTGAAATTAGGAGAATTGACTATGGCGGCTTTGTTCCTAGCTGGTGACATGGGGTGGGGGAGATGGGGAGACTGGAGCGATTCCCCAGAGACTCTGCGCTCAGCCTTTCTAAAGTGACTACAAACTGAATATCTGACAAGTTCCCAAGACCTGACATGACTCTGAGCAGAGCTAAGAAAAACAAACAACAAATGGCACGTTTTTAAGCTACGTGTGGTGACACTGGATGCAGTGTGTTAGAAAATGGCTTTTTTATCTCGTTAAAAATAG
Source organism: Scatophagus argus (assembly GCF_020382885.2). Classification (NCBI taxonomy): domain Eukaryota; kingdom Metazoa; phylum Chordata; class Actinopteri; family Scatophagidae; genus Scatophagus; species Scatophagus argus. The sequence continues at coordinate 11,101,373 of NC_058503.1, read as the reverse complement.
GTCCTCAATTTGGAATATGATGGTGCTATATTTTCTACATTGTGGCAACAACCTAGTTAGACCTAGTTTTTCCTTTGACAGACTTTGTGGAAAGTAGAAAAATGAGAACTACCAAAAATTTCTAACCTTTTATAACTTGCAGTTTCTCTTTGATTTTGTATCAGAAGAAACCGCATCAGGTACAAGTAGTTCCTCCCAGCATGCACGCATGAGGTCTGATCAGCCTCACTGTATCATGGTGCCTCAGCACTTTAGTGACCACCCCGGACTGGACGACTAATACTGCTGCAAACAGTAATTATAGGTCACACATGTAATGGATAATTATGCTTCGTAAACTCTCGGGCTGTGGTTTGTTTCAAACACTGTAGAGTGAGTATGACTTTCAGCAGATAATTTCACTCACATTTTAACATGTTTTCAAGAGCTAGAAAGAAAATCTTGCATTCATTAAAAGAAATCTTAAAGAAAAACATTTACAGAAAACAAAATTGAAAGTAGCAGAACAAGAGCTCTTAAAGAAGCCTTGTTTTTGTGTAATTTTACCTGCCCCTGCTACTTGGAACTAAACAGGCTGATGCGGTCCTTTGAAAGGCCACCAAATAGGAAACCCCTTTGCATGCTTTAGCCTTAAATCTCGGGCATGCTCTGTCACCTTCCAAAAGTGCTGTTTGATTCTTCAACTGCGAGTGAAAGAAGAAAAGTGGAGGCTAGACAATAGCAGAGGGCTTATCTCATCAGTAAATAAGGCTTATTGCTTAAAGCTATAAAAGGCTATGCTTATTGGTGATGTCATCCCTTTGTGGAAGATTGATGAAGCTTGAGGCAGGGGGCATAATGTGAGTGTGTGTGTGTGTGTGTGTGTGTGTGTCTGTGAATGTGTGTGTCTGTGTGTGGAGGTGGAGGAGGAGGCCTGGTGCACCAACCTCAAGAATTTCCAACTTTCCCCCGCAGAGTTCAATATAATTTAAAATGTATGACATATATTTTAACTGCTGCTGCACTAAAATTGCAGTCTTTGGTGGTAAACTAACCCAAATGTACTTCAAAGTTCCATCTGGCCAGGGGGCTTTTATCCTTGGCCATGAGAGCGGTTGATGTTCTGTGCATGTAAACGTGCAGCTTTGGGTAAAGGTGGGGACAGCTTGTGTCCTCCATTATTGTCTGGTTGCATTTACGTGGGTCCAAGGGCCCACTGTGTCTTTACGGGTTACTTTCTCATCATTTCTCCTAATGTAGAGACCCACAGGGTTGGTGGCAAGCGCACAATGCGGCTGTTGTATGGTTACTGTCAGCTCTCTCAAATAAGGCTTCCTGTTCATTAGACTTCTTTTCACCTCGGCACAATGCGCCGGCTTTGCAGCAATAGTGAGTCGACGCCCATCTCTTCAATGCCATGTGAATAGTTCTAAATAGTGTTTATGCAAGCCATTGTTGTCTATTGTGTGTCCAGTCTTAATGCACAGTGATTTGCCTGCTTTTGTAGCCTGGGATACATTATCTTGCCTATGTGGCTTCAGATGCATGCCTGGCCTTTGAGCCAGTAAACAGTCTAAAAGTTAACTCCCTATGGACAATGCTGGAGATGCCTGATAAAGTATACTGACTGGCCCATTTCATGCCCCTCTATAATTACTCAAATGGCTTCTTCCTCTGCTTATAACATATCGTTCTAAAGTTTTGTAGCTCCATAGTTTTGTTTTTTTTCTGAAAAAAGTCACACCTCTCTAATTTAATTTTAAAGACAGCATTTATTTCTTGTTTTTCTTTCCGAGAAAATGTAACAATCAAAAGAAAGTTTGGAGAAGAGAGTTAAACTTAACCCCAAAGCTTATTTTAAATCACAATCCGAGAAGATCATCCTATTTTTTTTTAAATAAATACATAGTAAAGTTGATGCTGTTACTTTGAAAGATTAGGCTGACACTATCTGTTGCCCATCTGCTGAAGAATTCCTATTCACTAGGGAGATGCATTTAAACCCTGTGTCTTTATTCTTCAAACTGTCAGTGTGAAAATGAAAGGGTAATACAGATAGACAGCCAGGTGGATAATCTGACACACATCACAGTCAAAGAATAAAAACTTATGAAATCTTAAAGATAGTGTCAAAATGACATGTCCTGTGATGGAAGTTGTATGTCTCGTGACTCCCGTCAGTTGCTTTAACATGGATTTCTGTTGTTACACAGTGTTCAACTTTACTGATTACACTGATTTGTAAAAGGAAAAAAAAAAAAAGCAAAGCCACACATTTGGCTCAGTTTATGTACATTCTGTTTTCACTGGTTAAGCTATATTTTATTTTGGTGGCCCATCTGGTTTTATGCTTCACAAAGTAGTTCCTGCTCTTTTGCTACTAAACATCTTAACTGTTCGGTTATCTTGAGGTTGCTGCCAGTGCACTTGGATGATTTCTTAGTTCAGTTTGAATCAGAAAATAAGTTTTTTCCCCCTCCACTAGAAAAAAAAAAAGTTGGCAGCACCTAAAATATTTCTCCAAAAGAAAACAAAATAACCCTGAAAACCGAGAGAGCAGGAATGGGCAGCACATTATAGCCTTCATCTGTTTGTGGCATTGTTCTAGAGAGCATATACATCACCTCCAGAGAGTAACTGATAGGCCTAACCATTCACTTTTTGGATAGATGCACAAAAGCAGAAGATATCTGCGGCACAGATTACATTATACTCATTTCAAAAGCATTTGCAGTCAAGTATGCAGAGCAGAAAAAAAACGGTGCTTTTAATGCCAGCCAGTGATTACAGGTGAGTGATGTAACTGATAGTTGCCCCATTATTGTTTGGGGTTTTGGTGTGTTTGACCCCCTAAAGCATTTGGCCGCCAAGGGAATTTAAAACAACCTTTGGACTCTGAGGAAAGGAATGTTATGATTGCTTCCAGTGACACTGATACAACACTGTCACACACCAGACTACAGGAGGAGCTTCACTGTGACTGAGCTGAGGCTCACCGCACCAACACTTAGCAGCAGGCATTTCATTAACCTGTCAGAGAGAGGCTAGGTGTCGCTTTGTCTTTGATTGCCGCATCCCCTTACACTCATGCTGCTGCTTATACATTTGACCTCCATTAGCCCACCAGGTGTGTTTCACATTTGATTTAATGAACTGTAGTCATGAGGTAATTCACTGCCTGCAACAATACTCCTCGAAGCAAGTTTTTTTTTTTTTTGTCCCCCACACCCAAGTAGTGATGTTGACTTGTGTTGCTCCTGGGCTGATATTTTCATTAAAGGCCCTCTTATCAAATAATGAAATAAAGAATCTGCTTCTTGCCCAATGCTATTACTTCCCACAAATCAAAAGGTTTCCAGTGTAATGTCTTGCCTCCCATGCCAGTTAATTAGGTAGTGTTGTGCTACATACTAATGCTACTTTCATGAGAATAATCTGAGACAATAAACTTGTCGCTTTTGTGTCCTTCTGCAAGCCCCCTTAATTAATATCAGCAAATACAAACCAAAGTTAATTGAAATTTGAACATCCCATCTTTATAGTTTACAATAATATAATCACTACTGTTTTGTTACTGTTGTTGAGTTACTATAATAGCTGGTATCATATCTCTATTTAGTATTTTATTGATTGCTCTCAGGAGTGCTGCAGAAATATGAAAGGAAGAAATGTCTTAACTACGAGTAAACACAGGAGGCAATATATGCAACCCCAACATTGATTTAGACCGAAACATTAATATTCACAGTCCTCCAGATAATCATAGCAAGGTGTACATGATTTGTTTTCATTGATTAAGTGACATTGCTCCAGCTTCTCACAGCATGGCTATTAATATAGTTTGCATTGATATTATTTCTGCATTAACAACAATTTCACCAAGTGAGAGAGATTGCAGGAGGGACGCAAAAGAGTAGCATCTCGGTGGCAGATAGCTTTAATCAGAACCGCTTTTGATGCAAAATCTTTACAACTTTAATCAATCTTTATGGACGAGCTTTTCAAACTGTATGCAACTTTGAATAGCATAGTTTTAAAGAGGCTGTGCCCTCCTGTCAGATACCTGATATGGTTTGCAAATTACAAATCGTTCTAGGAATATGAATTAGGTTGTGCACCCTGAGTTTTCCTCCTGTTCAAAACACACACAGTTCAGATTTCACTGGGTTTACACGAATTCTTAGCACCAGCTAAGGTAATCAGGCCAACAATTAGCGTGGGACTGTAGTACACAGAGCCCACAACAAAGCCTAATCTGGCATGCTACTCTTCCAGTTGGGTGTTTTTTTTTATTTGTTTTTTTTTATATCACACATCTTTTGTCATATTGGCCCATGAACAGAAATAGCTAAACAAAATAAATAAATAGATAAACAGTGGGTTGTCTTTATAGCCTTTATGCAGTAATATTGCAGAGCCAAGAACATTTCTGAAGTTAACAGTATTTATGTTCCGGTAGCGTTGGTCACAGTCTGTCACACATTATTTGCATCTGCATGTCCGATTAACAAATGTGACATATTCCTAAGATCAGGCTCCTAGCGCTCTAACCACCCACCATGGCAATTAACTGTCTACTAAGCTAACAAGCGTAACACACATGCCTGATGCAAGCCAGTAGAATATCAAGCTACTCTCCTCGATGTATCCCTGTTTACCCTGTAGTGCCACTGTGAACACATGCCGCACATGTGCAGGATAATTTCAAATGTTGATTAACTCGCGGCTCTGGACTGACTGAGGATTTTTACTCCCACCAGTATCGATACGGGGTTTACGTTGGAGTGCAACTGGCATTTGAAAACCACTAGAGTTTGAGAGAGCTGTCGGCCACGTGAGGGACTAGTGGGACCTTGTCAGGGGGAAGAGAGCTCTCAGACAAATCCAATGGGCTCTTTCTCTGAGCTTTTCCCTGTGTCTTCGGGACCGTCAGCAATGAATCTACTGAAATTATCAGCACTGATGGCCTCTACTGTGTACAGCTGACGTGCTAAAATCACTCTGACCTTCACCCTGCTCAGACGTGTTATCACTGCTTAGACAAGAAAATGGCAAGAAAGAAATCGCTTGACAATTCCTGAATCTTTACAAAGACTGATCCATAGATACTAACATAGAAAGACCACACATATATTACATTCAATCACTGTTATTGTGAGCGTGTAACTGGATTTATAAGACGCAGCGTCTGACAGTATTTTCAGTATGTCACTATTTTACAAATATCATGTGTTTGTTCCGTGTAGGAGTCTTAACAATTGTTGACACTGCTGGAAGTATACATCCACAGATGTCATTTCACTGTTGCTGTGGGCTCAAAGATTTTATCCAACATAGATCTTTTTTTTTTTCTTTACAGCACGCTTGCCACCAAACTAAACTATCTGTTCTACTTATTTCTAAAAAAGCATTGACCGTTGGGGCATAGCCAATATAGAGGTTAATCCATTCTAGTGTCTATTCTATGGGATGCTTATGGAAGCATATTTGCTTAGGGCAGCCATGCAAATTATTACTTACTGCCCTGTAAGCTGATAACACAAATTAGATACCCATTAAAGTTGAACAATGTATATAGAATGAGAAAAGATTGCAAGTGATACCTGAAGGGATGCTTAAGTCGTATGGCACTAAAATATGCCTCCTGCTTGCAAACTTCAAAAGTGGAGAGATGTTTATCCTTGGGACTGGAAGATGCATAATAGTAATCTCATATGCACAGAGGCAGCTGCCAGGTGGAGGATAGCACACTGCATGTTTATGAATAGAAATCATTACAGGGACTGGGGAGCGTGCCGGCATGGGCCAGTGACACAGAACTTTTTTATCATCTATCCAGCATACACTACAGCACTTAAAAGTTCATGTGCCAAATTGTTTAGCGCGGCATTAGTTAAGCTGTGGTCATTCTCTGCCGTGTTTGAACAGATCCATGTGTTAAGAGACAGTAGTGCCGCTAACTTTAAGTCCTGACCTGCATGTGGGTTGGAGTGGAGAACAACGAGGCTGTAAACACACTCCTGCCACCTGAGGGGCCTGTGAAATCGGAAACATGCCAGCTTTAACAGCAGAGCCACAACTCCACTGGGCCTCTAACTTCACTAGCCTTATCAGATGAGCCACCTTAATTCATGTGCCAAACACCTCTCTGAGGGTGAATACAAAGTGTTCAGCAGCTTTTAGGAGGTGGAAATGCTGTTTGTGGTGCGTTAGATGAAAGAGGAAGTACTCAAGGCCAGTTTGGGAACTCTGGCTAATTCTACCTTTGGTTTGCCTGTTGTTGTCTCTGAGCCCCTTTCCCTTTCTGCTCCTCTGGCCGGCTGGTAGTTAGGGATTCATCTTAAAACCTTCCCTTTGTCTGACGGACCGTGGAGTCAGCAGTTATTCTTCAAACTGACGACTTTCAATGCTTGGCGGTGAAAGAGATGAAGCTGAAACACAAAGGCAAATTAAGGGTACAAAAACACTCTGCATTGTCCCATTGTTGAGGGTCACAAATCGTCAAGTAAAAGCAACACAGCGTGGTTGAAATGTATTCGCCTCCATCCCTTTTCCCCCTCCCTCCCTTCTCCTCTCTTTATATTCATTAGATTCATTATAGGCCACAAAGGATTGCCAACAAAACAGCTTGTGATTTTAGTTGAATTCATCCCCCTCTGAGGCCTGCAGGGAAATTAAAGTAGGTGACTATCACTAGAGGGGGAGCAGGCTTGACACATCTGAAGCTTTCAGTGATGCTAATAGTCAAGCGTATCCAAAATACACAGGAGCTGACCTCAAACAGATTGTGGGGGTTTAAAATCATTAGTTTGCAAATGAAGCAAAAGTACATTGGTTCTATGGTAAGAATCAGCCCACTCTGAACCTTTGATTAGTGTTTGTCAACTCCCCTTTCTCTTCATACTCCCCCGCCCACTTGCAATCCAGAAATTAATAAAGGAGACATAGCGACACTTTGGAGGGAAACGTTTGCATCTCCAGCACCTGTTAAACAAATGCACTTAAGGCAGGAATCAAATTGCAGGCAGGTTTAAATTGGTGTAAAATCTTCATTTAGATGATGTCCCCAGGGCCTGCTTATTACTTGAGATTTATATAGCATTAGTTCTGCCTCGCAAATGTGGTGCACCATTCCACCTCAGTGAAATATGAAGAGGTTTGATAAAAAGCTACAACAGATTCTCTCATTAAAAAAAGCTAAACCTTTTAAAGATTCATTAATTTAACTTGTGGCATGCAGCTCTGACATGCACAGAGTTCTGTGCTCGTGCCCTAGAGCGCTGTACGTTACGCGGTGTAAGATGTGGCTGCGGCTCATTGGCACAGGTCTCTGAGCAGAGGTGCACTGACGAATTAGGGTTCCTGCAACGCCGAATGCATCTTATTGCACTGCAGATGTTCATGTTGATTCATTTCCCGATATAAACATGTAAAGCAAAATCTAAGGAATTCTGTAAGGTTCTTTACACCTGTTTTTTGTTTTTTTTTTTAAGTCAAAATTTGGTTGGTTGCACTTGCTATCACATGTCATGTTGCCCAGAATGGCACACATCATGGTGAAGGCTGGAAGGAAACGACCACAAAGGCATTTCATTTGGAGCAGTACCCCTATTGAGTATGTCTGTTTCAGTCACCAATCTGCTTTGTTCTCCATCCTTTTCAATTTGTTTACATTTGGCCCCTACTGGAGAGGGACAGTCTATTGATTTATTGTCCCCGCTTCCTGAGAGTGCCGTTAAGAGTGCACAAGGCCCCCCCGTCTTCAGGCCTTGCTCTTACATTGTGTCGCCTGGTTGCTGGCTTCTGTTTCAGAGACGGGCCAAGGAAGGGCCCTGCCCGAGCATCACAAGGACCTCACAAGAAAAAAGCCTCAACCGCGTGAAGGCCTGAGAGACAGCGCCGCAGCACAATGTGGCTGCGCCTGAATAGCAGACGTTGTGGGACCTTTGCCTCCCACAGAGGGCTTTTTTCTTCTGCATTTTCCAAGAAAATGAGACTTCCATGTTACTATGTAGTATATATTTAAGTATGAATACTGTATTGCATGTCTATATATATATATATATATATATATATATATCTATATATATATATGTGTGTGTGTGTGTGTGTGTGTACATTAATATATGCAATATACATATATATATATACACACGTACACACACTATACACTGCCATATGTATATGTGCATACACACATTTCTTTTTCTTCTGTCAGGGTGGTTTGTATTCATGTTTTGTTACATCTCCTTTTGCAGATTGATATTTTTATGAAAAGCACTGAAATTCTACAGAACGATTTATATGAGTCAAAGGAATCATTTCAGATGAGAGTTGAAATGCTATTGTAAAATGGCCTTTCACTCCTCCTGCTTGAAGATAAACAATTTCCCATGAATATATGGCTGGGCCCCCTATCTATCACAAAAATCAGAATGTGTCCCATACTGAGCCTATTGTAGTCTATTAAAAGAAATCCTTCCCTGTGGCAACCATTTTGCAGGTTTCAAGTAGATAAATGCCTTCCAAGAGGGATAAGAATGCATTTCTACAAAACTGCATTAAAGAGTAATGTTTGTCAACTACTCCGATAAAAACTTCACAGTCACAATTCTTTTTAGAGGCGGCAAATGCATTGGCAATGTGTAAAGCTGATTGGTCTGGGGAGGCTGCCTACAGGTTAGCAGGCCTCATTTCCAATCTCTGACAGCAATATGTGTCGCCGTGCGCTTCATCCCGATTGCTCATGTTCAACACAAACCATGGTCACTCTATATATGGAAATCTCTGTCTTCAGGGCGAAAAAAAATTAAAAAGGTGAGATTGGCACTTTAACCTCCATGCCCCCCTGAAAATATGTTTTAGTCTGATACATTATACTACTGCGAATTATTTATCAAGAAGATACAAGCTTGATATTTCAAAAAAATAATGAGATGTTGAGGTGGCAGCTGGAATGTTCTGGTCCAGTGAGCAGCATCTATGAATCGGGGGAAATGAAGTAAATATGGCTGGCTGGGACACACCATGTGCAGAATGCGAAAGAGTGGAGAGCGTGTTTAGGTGGCACTGACCAAAAACTTTAAATCTTTCCTTTGTGGCTGTCTTTTAGTGGCACCAAATTTAACCATACAGTTCAGCAGCATTGTAACAATTAGATGTGCATGAATAGAATTTTTAAAAAGCACTGTAGAAATGCACAAATGTTTAAAGTGCTTTGGCTTCGTATAGTGCACATAAAAAAAAAAAAAAAATTCCAAATAAAGGAAGTGAAGTTGAATTTCTGTTTCCTTAAAGACATCTCCTATTGGTTTATGTAGCTTATCAAAGAGCTCAAAGGATGATGAGAGTCCAAAAAGGAGCCTGGAATTTCTCAAGCAAAAACAAAATAAGTGTTGTGCTAAGTTGAGTTGAAAGAGCCCACCTGTCGACACGCTGCATTCAGAGAACAAGTCATCCAGTTGTTGCTGTTCATACAAAGCGAGTGAAGAGAAGAAATCCATTCACACACTCTGAATAGTGCGTCTCTCCTCAGATGACTGTTATTTGAAAGAACAAAACAGAGAAAGGCCGTGTATTAATTCACTCCAGACACTGTCAGTCATTGCTTTCACTCCACTGTTAGTCTCTCACGCTTTGATGAACACACAGCAATCAAGGTGAACCATGACTTGTTTGATTCTTTAAGGCAGTGAGTAACATGTTTTTCTATTCATACCGACACAATGCCATTTGAAACTGTTTTTTGATTTTAGAGAGATGTTGGTGCTCTAAAATCTTATTTTTTTTGTGCTGTTTTTATAGCATTAAATAAACCAGAAATCATTCTGTTAATGGGTGTAAAATAATTTAATACTAATGTATTAATATGTCTTTCATTTATTGAGTGTTTCAACTTGTTGACTGAATTGAGTGAATCAAATGAAAAGAAGAAAAAAGGTTTATTTCAGAGCTTTCTCCCCCCCCACCCCAAACTCTTGTCTTTGTTTTGATTTATTTCATCCTCTCAGAACATCCCGTTGCTTTTCAGGGCCCCTTTTGTTCTTGGTGAAGGGGTCTTTTATTTGGGAGAAATCTCCCATCTCAGACCAGCGCTTTGCCTTGATGCAGATCTTCATTAATCTCCGGGGCCGCTGTGGGCTCTACAGCAGCCTGCCGTTTTGATGGGAATTGAATTTGATACCGTATTGTGGCTTGTATGGAAGCTAACAATGGCCTGTGTTCCTTCCTGTGTCTGTGCACAATCAGAGAGACCCAATTAAATAATTTGGTACAATAAAGGGGAACAAAAGGATACCCAGGCATAAAGTGAGGGCTCCAGCATTTGCATTCTACCTATTTCTGTATCATGTTAATTAATTCGCTTTGAAACCACAGGGGAACGCACAATGGAAAACTGTGCAGCTCATTTTAAAGTATGTCTGAGGATGCTTTATATTCAGGTGACATGCTAAATCAACATTTTACAATAGAAAAAAAAAAAAAATCACTGTTTTTCTCCAGAGCGTCGGAGACAGTCAAAGAGTGACTTTTCTATATATGAATACAGCTTTACCTTTTTAAAAGTGAGTTTTCACTCACCATGAAGTAAACTTTAAACTGGAAAGGCAGCCTTTCAGAAAATACATACCAGTTTTTCTTCTTTTTTTGTGGCAATCTATAAAAGACTCTGCAGTGCTGCTGTTAAATAAACTCAATTCTGTTTGAACTGAATAATTTTGCATCTAAAATGACTGTCACGATAACCTGCTCTTAATTAACAATGTGTGAATTGTGTGATATATAACTGCTTTTGTTGATGGTAATATGTCATATTCAATGAAGGGTAAATGAATTATCCACGAGTGGCCTGTGATAAGCGGTGATGGGACCCATATGGAGCTGTCAGTGGACTGCTGGTGGGCTCTCTTCGTCCAGCCGCTGTAATTGAAAGAAATGAGCCATGGAGCTGACACATTAGCAGTCTCCCCAGAGATGGACCACACAGCACATACACAACCTTGAGTGCACGCACACACACACACACACACACACACACACACACATCCTCACTTTTTAAACATCATCTCTACAGACTCTATCTCACTGAAAATATAACCCACACAATGTCAGTCAGGCTGACGCAGGACAGCATCCTACTGTAAGTGAGACAGGGTGTAAGATTGGGTAGGTCTCCGTCTGGGTTAAGGGGATAATGAGAAACTGCCCTGCAGTGAGTTAATCAGCTCATCGCTCTCCCAGCACTGCCATTTATTTGCTGTTTATTCCCCAGCACAGGGCCCCCAGGGGGAGGCTTGTCTGTGAGGCAGCACCTGCAGCTTCCCCGACGCTTGATTTAGTGCTGTAAATGCTGCTTGTGGGCCAGATTACGCTGGACAGTGATCAAACCTTATTTGCACTCTGATTAGACAAACTGCTCCCTGCACTGACCAGGCTGAAGCAATTCTCCTTTAGCAATTTTATACTGCTGCCCTGTGTAAAAATGATTAACATTGCCTGAATGAATGTGGCAACCATTCACCGCAGCCATAGCCCTGCATAGCCTTGCTTCTGATGCAGGTATCAGTCCTGCTGCCATAAGCCAACTGTTACAATCATAGAGCCTAAAAAAAACTATTATTCATTAAAACCTTATGGAAGTAATAATATAACTTACACTGTTTCCACAATTGGCTGCTCCTGAGTCATGTATATTTCCAGAGGTACAGCTGGCTGATTCAGCAAATCACTGCCCCCCTTTCACCTCACGGTGTCTCTTAGACAGCTTGATCTTATCTTCCAGTTTGCCAGCTGGAACTGAAATGAATTTGTAGCCTAAAACAACCAGTGTTTGAATTTCTGGTGTTTGTTTGAACGGTACCCAGTCGATCCTGGAGGCATCTTCAGTCTTTATGGCAAAAAACAAACAAACAAAAAAAAACAAATAAAAATATCTGAAATCACAAAATTCTGAAATACAATTCAGAAAATCACACACACACACACACACATGTTTAAGTCACAGGGGTAAGACAAAGTAATACAAACATTTTAAAAAGTACCTGATGCAAACATTTCAAAAAGGGTAGGAGGTAGTGGTGGGGTTATATTATGTTATAAGTCAGTTTGCAGAATTTATTGAAAGCTGAGGTCTACAATAGGGCCCTTTGGTACATAGCTAACAAAGCCCCTGTGTCCATATTCAGACTAAATCAGGTGGTCAAATACAAATATTAATTCAGTCTACTCTCACATTTTAGTGTGGGTAGTACATTCATATTTGGCAGCTGCCCTGTGGCAAACAGAATCAACTATTGGAAAAAGCAAACTGGCTGGTCATCAGTACTGATGATAATTACTATGTAGACCAAATCCTCTGCCCAAATAAATGCATTGGACAAAAACTTCTTAATTATTCAATATTTGAAGATAACATCCTGGAAGATCATCCCAAAACAGCACAAAATCAATCATGGATATGCTTGGCTCTGACAAATAATGCTAACTGGCATTCAGGCTAATTCAAGCCAACTTTGTAAGGGTAAAGTTATCACATCAACATTGTATATTCTATATTTAGTATAAGTCTGTTTTTATTATATATTATTTTTTCTGCCCCATATATGCAACCCATGCTTATGCATGCACTCACACGTATGTTCATGCACACACACTCACACACAATCCTAACAGCAGACAATACATTCAGTAACCTTCAAATGTATTGAACTTAGAGTAGGTCCCCTGTTGCATTCAGAGTGGAAGGCACTTCAGCTTGGTCATTGTACAGCAGATTTTCATGCTTTAATGCTACACAAAGCCTGCTCTTTCCACCAAATGATCAGGCCATCTTAATGTTGCACCTGAGACTGAATAGCTATGTATGTAGAGCACTGGCAAGGTCTGTTTTCTTTCATCTGCTCCTGTGCAGAGGCTGACAAAGTATTAATGAAGCCATTTTCTGATCTGCTCTTCTTACTCTGATCCTACAGTAGAATGCTTCTCTGTCATTCTTCTAGTATTTAGTGTATTACTGTATCCCTGATGGAAGGCCCATTTAAAATTGTGCTTGAGCGACTGGGAAGCATATTAAGGCAAAGGAAAAGTATTGTGAAGGAAATGTACAGTGTACACAGCTGAAAAGAACGGAGAGTAATGCTCATAATGGAATTTGAAAGCTTTCATTTTTATCCTCATTGTCTCTCCTTCCTTCTCTAAACAACCTTCCTTTTTTCTGCTATCAGAGCAAAGTTCCTAGAGGGAAAATGAAGTTCATTCATACATCCTGAGAGAGGCTTTTAAGGTTGAGTACAGCTCAAACAAAAAGAAATGTGAGCTACGGCTGGCCTGAGTATGACTCAGTGTTTATGACCTTGGCGTGCAGAATTCAAGAATGCTAAGGAAATGAATGAAGCTGGCTTTAAAGCTAATCCAAGCCACAGTGCTGAAGAGACTTATTGGTATTCATTAACACGTTTTGTCCATGTTGCTAAGATGATGTGATGTGCATTAGGTTTTGTGAAATGTTTCAATAATAATTAAACTTTAGTATTTAACATCACAAACTACTGCTGTTTGAGATGAAGAACTGGCAATTTCAGAACTGAAGCTGTTTTTCTTTCATACTTTTCTTTTTTGGGAGAAATAATTCTCTTGGATAATATTATTGTATTTTTATTGATTTTGAGTGCTCAGAAGATATACATCTAAAAGATGAATGTACAGTTACGATAAGATAGAAAGAGTATTTTTCTTAGCTGCCAGGTCTCCTCCCATTGCTCCCAGCCCCTTTCTCTCTTCATTTTGCTAACTGGTGCTCAAAGCTTCTCCTCCGCTGACCAAGCATCAGCCTCCCTGTGCTGATAAATGGGCTTCTTTGAATTGATGGCAGGCTGGAGGAAAAAGAGATAATCCTAGATAATGTGGACACAGTTTTCATTTCTTGTCACCCAATTAAACTGCAATTATCCCAAGAGCAGGAGAGGAGAAAAGTGGAAAGAATGGCCAAAGAATTGGAGAGCGAGGCTCCCTGGGACACTCTCTACCAGACACATTAGCCCAGATTTGCTCCATCCTGATAAAAGAGACCCATTTCTTGCACTTGGCAGTGCACAGCGAGTGGCAGACCAGCTGCAACCTGGGGTTTAGAAAAGAATGCCTGTGCAATGTTTGTGCCATGCCTCAGAGTGGCTAGGAAGAAAAAGATCAAAATGTATACAGGTTGTCACCCTATTAAAGCATGGTGCCTTTTGTGTGGCGCGCCATGTGTCTTTAGCTGAGGACATCAAGGTTTTATCCCTTAACAGCCAGTATAGATTTTTTTATATTATTATTATGTTAATTTCCAAGACACATTGTCGGAACGAACAAGTGTGCATTTTGTGAAACCTTTGTCATCGCTGACTGATCAATGTAAGAACCCTGGAGCTGACTACACGGGGGTTCAGAAACCTTCAAACAACCTCCTCTTAGCATTTCCAAAAGTGCTTTGACTGAGAGCCTGTGTGCACCTACTGTTCCTCTCAAAGGAACCGACCACCGTTCTTTAAAAAAATAAAAAATTAAGAAAAAGGACGCTTCCTCTGTGAATTGTTTGCCTCCAGATGAATCAAGGCTGGGTTAAACTCTCCCATGGCACAAAATCTAAGAAGTAAATTAATGTCTTTTGTAATTACTGTTCCTCTTAGTAATTATCACACCGGACAATTTATGGATTAACATATTGATTTCACTTGACCCCGTGGCAAAGCTTAATTTGGACAAAGAAGATACTTTTGGCTTGTGCTGCCAAATGCAAACAGCCCTTGGGGCCCCCCCACTGGAGCTTAGCTTTTTAGGCATCACAGCATCTTGAGCAAACGTCCCATGGGACGACGATCTGTCTCGCACGGGGCCCTGGCCTTTGGGTTAGCTATCGTTTCAGAGTGCAGCTCTGCACGGGTACTGACTTTAGCCAGTCATTTAAAGAAAAAAAACAAAAAAACCAACAACAACAACAACAACAAAAAAAAAACACTGCACGAGAGAAAACTGAGAGGAGAAATTCATTAATCTTCATGCAGGCGATTAGCGCTTTGAAGTCTTTGATTTTGAAAAGCCTTGCTCCTTGCTTTACCATCCCTCCCCTCACAGGCTGTTTAGATAAACATTGGGAATAAACAGATTAGTTAAAATCGTTAGGCAAACATCTTAACACACAAACACAGGTTGCCTGCTTTGGAATGCTGATAAGTGTAACTCCTCTCCAATGGCATCTAATGATGTTGTCGCATGTGCTGTGTGCACAGAATCAGTGGCGGGGCAGTAATGCGTTGCTGATTATGGAGAGGGGAGAATACTCTGTCAAAATATGATCAATATTTCCTATAAGTGCCCCCCCACTGCTCTGCATGAGTAATGGCCTGATTGAGTGAACGACATGAGTGAGGTTAGCATGAATGCGGCCCCTCCACTGCTGTGTCCATCAAATAATGAGATCACCTGAGACACATCACCACCGCCGCCACCACCACCACCACCCCTGAACAGGACGTGCTGACAGGACACTTGCCCTCCCATTGATCATATTGTCATTCAAGCCGCTGCTCGGGGAACACATGTACACACACACAAACACACACGCGTGCCAGAATACAGTGCAAACATCACTAATCTTTTTCCATGTTATTTGTCTGATATAATAAACTCTTACTCCAGTTATTGGAGTGTCAAACAATACTCACCTAGAGAGATGTGACATTCAGCTACAACAATGAGCCTTCTGCGGGAACTCGGTCATTTCTCTGTTTTGAAGAGTGGGATGCCCCCCACCCCCACCCCCACCCCCCTCTCTCAATGACATGGTTATTATCTTGGTCACTTAATCTCCTCAAATAAGATTGATTTGTCCTTTCAGGCTGTGTTAGAGTGCCTCTGTCAGAATGCGCTCAGGCCATGGGAACTATAGAGTTCCAATGCATCCTCACAATTTTCCCATTTGATGGAGGTCACCGTCACTCGGGATGCTTCTTTGACATACTGATGAGTACACACACAAAGGCTCTTTCTTTGTTACAAGTGGAAGAGAAGAGCACGGCTACATGCACAATACGCAACAGGAATAGGTGCAGGGTTGTGAATGTGTCATGCAAATGTAAACATGCATCCCGAACTGGAAGACAATTATATGCTTAGATGATGGCAACCAATTGGCACTAACGGTGTGATCACTTTTTAATAATAAAAATCAAAAAACCTTTCCAACTTGTCTTATGCCAACATTTGCAAGTAATTAAAAAGTGAGCAAGACAAAGACATCAGTCACACATGTGACATGAATGTTTTGTTTAGTGTGAATGTATGGATGCTTCTGTGCTTTCAAGATTCTTAAGTTAAGTAAATAAGAGTTCAAAAGGTTGGCTAAACGTTGCTTTTGTTCATATGATGTTTCAATACAGTTTTTCCCAAACTCGTCAGAACACTTCCAGCATTTTGTAAAACACTTAGTAACGTTAGCTGAAAGATATATTCACAGCATCCCCAAGGTCAGTGTTCTGGTGTTATATTAATTAAAACATCAGGGTTTTTTTTATTTTATTTTATTTAGAGTCATTTTATTTTGTCTGTTTTTCATAAATCACTGACTTTGAGGTCTAACAAACAATGGTCAATAGTTTACACCAGAGAAAAAGAAATCACAAAAGGTCGTCTTCAATAGAAGACTCTAAAATATTTTGAGTAGTTTTGATTTGATCATATTTAACTTTCCACTTTTCATTTTTGCAGTCCTACACATCGAAACAAATTTTAATCAATCTTGACCTTTAAAGCCTAACTTTTTTTGTGTTTTATTCCGTGTTCATTGAACTCAGATGAACACAAATCCTTAAATTAAGTTCTTTGTTTCCTATTCATAACATCAGGGAAACTTGCAGCAAGGGGGTCAAAGGTGGTTAATAAGCTGTGAACACTATACTGTCAACCTTTATGCAAGCGTATTTGATTTTCTGTGCGATGAACAAGTCACCCTCTGGATTTTTTTTTTCTCGCTCTGAAGGACGATGCCACACTATGAAAGCCCAAATAGCATGTTACTGCGCTGCCACGGGTTCAAGGAGATTGGATCACTTTTTGTTTGTGAAGCGGCCTCAATTCAGCTTCCACATAAAGAGCGAGAGACCAGGAAAGGACTGAGAGAGAGCAGTCTTTGTGGGGTTGAAGGGAAGGGGTGGATAAAAAAATTGCCTCGGTGCATCAGTTTTCTGTGATCCCAACTGGAACTATAAATGTATCTGAGAGATGAGCTATCTGTGGCGGGCTGTGCCACAAGCAGGCCTTTTCTTCCCTCTGTCCCTGTGATGAGTTAGCAGGACCTGGAATGATAAAGCTGATAGAAGGGCTGCTATCAGGTGGCAGTCTGGGTAATTACAACTCTCTGTTTGGGGCTTTGCAGTGATGCTGTGGCGATAAGGGGAATATAATGAGGAAGAAAGGCCAGCGATAATGTATCCGCTAAATGGTTCAAAATAGTCTATCATGGGGAAAGTCATCTCGGTGCCTGGAGGGAAACAAGTATCTGTGGATTTGAACCATGGGGCTCTGCGACAGAGACTATGAGGAAGGTGTAAGTAAGCTAAACATATGGCCTGTGGGGGGTGGCAGCAATCAGAGTTCAAAAATCTGACTTTTCACAAAGGGTAGGATAGGCTTTTTTTCTTTTTTTTTTTAATGATCCGGGAAGTCGTTTGATTGCCGCTGCTATTTTGTTTGCCCCTCAGGGTGTGGAGATATTCTGCAGTGTGAGATTACATATAATACTTTGACAAGCGGCGGTTTAAAGATGAACGTCTTATCAACCTCGTGGACTCCACATCCTTCTGTGTAGCCATTCTCCCTCCATAGTGTGCTTTCAAAGTTTGTTGTATCTGTCAGTAGAGGTCCTCGAAGATTGAACTGACAATCACTCCTCTTTCTTCCCTCTTTACCATCATTCAAGCATTCACTCACACACGCTTACTCAATCCTCAGGGCCATTTTCCTGTTCCACTCCCCAGTCTTAAATACACACTGCAGTGTGAGCTAGCTTGTATGGCTGTTTTATTGTGAATTACAGATTCCCTCAGTAGGGATCATGACCACTATCAATAGTATTTTCACTAATGTGATTAAGTTAATACTGTGCTCTATGAGAGGATTATTTCTCAATTCCTCTTGATATGCGTAATATTTAGGTTGTGGTTGAGTAAATATTTTGGTTCTTCACCAAAATAATTCCCACTGAGACAAAGACACGAAAGTCTGCCCTAAGGAGCAATAAAGACTGTATAATTAGAATGATTAAAGAACTGCACAACTAATTTGGCACTTATTGAATATATTTTGAGAACACAACGTTCAAAATAGGTCACATATTTAAACCACAAAAATTTTTTTAACTTTATTCACATTAATTATGTATTTATTCAGACATTCTGCGTGACTCATTTGAAGTGATGCTGAAGTCGGCATTGTCTCTTTACCAATCCGATCATTATGTCGCCTTGCACTTAAGCATATTTTCTACGTATTGTAGGAGCTGTAAGGAATCCTCATTAGACAAAATGACTTCTAATCTAAATGCAATCATCTTTAAATAGTAATCAATTGGATCCCTTACAACACTAAACTGTTTGTCATTAACACTTTATCAAAGGGCTCACTTAAGATAAGATTCTGTAGCTAATGGCGTGTGTTAGTGACAAATTGACTTTCAATATCCTCCGCATCGTGCAGAAAACCCTCTTGTCCTTCAGTGTATGTAACATGTTTGCTATGTTGGAAAATGTGTTTACAATTTTTTTTTAGATTTTCTCTCCTTGTTCCAATATGTTTTTGATATGAATACCTTTGTCTTAATCTTCTGCAAATTGGAATTTATTTCAGCCTGCGATTGATAAAAATAGGTTTCGTGGTGAAAAGAGTTAACTGAAAATATACAGTAATTATGTTTGAAACAATATTATATTTCTCCCTCCTTAAAGCATCAGTGTTATAATATCAGTCATGCTTTTAAATAGGTTTTTTTTTAGCAAAACTAATGAAATATCTTGGTGCAGATTTGTGCTGTTTATCTGCAGTATAAATCCTTAATCTGAAAATCAGCTGTAAAAAGTGGAGCAATTTGCATGTTCATACAAGGATTAATGAAAATCCTCAGAACACAGATGAAAATTAGATGACTACCTTTCTTCCTCTTCTTCTTCTTCTTCTTTTTCTCCTTCTTTTTTTTTTTTTTTTTTTTTTTTGACTGTGAGGTGCATTTACTGCTCCTGTCTTGGCCCGGCCTGCTCGGAAGCAGCGCTATAGCTGAAAAAGGAAGGGGAAGATCCAGGCAGAGCTGTGATCAGACAAGCAGAAAGAAACCACATCAGGTACACAATCAGGACCCCTCCCTCTCCCTTTCTCCAAACCTCCCCGATAATGAAAAACTTTCATGTGGCTGTAAATACTCCTCTCTTCTGTTTGAAGTAGCAAACAGAAGATATTGTTGTTTATTCTGCTCACTTTTTTTTTCCAGTCAAAGAAAAGCCATCTGATAGCAAGAGGTCATCTTGTGTTATCTCGAAATCAATTTATTTTAGGCCTTGATTCCCCCTCCCTCCACTTCTATGGGTGTGACTTTGACAAAATAACAGTAAACACTTTGTAAAGAAAAAAGAGCTTAAGTACACATCCTACAATATTTGTTACAGGTGAGGGCTTTTTATGCAAACTTGGATTATCCAGGCATCCTCATCAACTCTCTTTATAATTTGTTGTGCTTCCTCCCAGAGTTGGTGGAGTGTTGAGCAGAATAAACTGTTTGGTGCTATCATGAAGATTCTTGCACCTCCAGGGGCTCCATTTTCAGAGTGATGGCTTTAGCACTTTAGAGTGAACTGTGTGCGATCTCTCCGGGTAGGAAAATGTCCCCATGGGCTTGTTGTTGCTGCTGTCTGCCTTCTATTTGCATGATATTTTTCTATTCAGTCTTATCATCAGTGTGCTGTGAGGTGGGAGTGCTGGCTCCGTCTCAGAGGCTGGACTCGGGCTTTATCGGCAGGTAATTCTCCCACTCTCACTAACTCATCTTGAATTATTTAAGTGTTATTTCCAGGACCCAGGAAAAGGGAAAAGAGGGGGAAAACACACACTGGATTGTTGTTAGTGCTATCATTATTATTATTGTTATTTTAGAATTAGATATCATTAAATTACTAAACTGAATTAATGATTTCTCAGGGTGGAAAAAATAGGCTGTTTTGTGCAATAGATAAAACGAATCTTGACATTTCTTGATCAGTAGAAAACATGCTGGATGACTGTGCCTGCTGTCGTTAATGCAGGCTCAACCATGCAGGCCCTGGCATCATCTGAAATGCTCCAACACGTGTTATTAAAAGCAGACGGCATACTTTAAGAGTGGGGCACTGGGGACAGGTATTTCCCTACATTAGAAAAAACAAAAAGCAGAAAAAAAAACATCCCCAAACAAAATGATAAAATTAAATAAAACTGCTGATAAATATATATATATATATGTATGTGAAAATAAAACTCTCCAGGGGGGAGCAGTGAAAAACAGGGGATGTATGCAGACACCTCCATAACTGTCTACTCCAGATAAGAACTTTCCACCATAACTTATTCATATAATTCATAGCAATTTTGTTCGTTTGTGTCATGAGGGGCATACGCTCCTGCGGAGTGAGCGGAGCGCTTCATTGCAGTAATGTTATCGAGGTGAATGACAAGCCGACAAAAGGGGCGCACGGTGTTGAGAGATGCTGCGACTCAGTTTAGGCACCAGGTTTGTCTCTCATCTGGTCCTCTTGACGCGGATCATCCTCACCTTGTCAGCCTCCCCGCTTGAGACAAAGGCGCGAGACCCGTCCGTGAGCTTTTTTTTTTTTTTTTTTTTTTTCTGCGCTGCAATAGAAAGCAACTCTGATCCTCGTTAACAGGAAATGTTTTAAAGACAATCTCAGGCTCAACGTGCATCTGTCAAAAGGGCGCCGTTTCTTGCGAATTGCGCATCACTTTGGGATAGGACAGCGTCATCACTCAACTTTCACCCTGTCAATAATCTGCCGACACGCTATTTATTTATTTTCTATTAAAACCAGACTAATCATTAGGCCAATATTTTCATTTAATAATAACAACAATAACAGTCATGACATTCCCACACCATATTTGTGTAAACCATCCTTTGATTAGCCTAAACCGTTTAAAAAGAACAAGGGTAGCCTATAGTGAATTGAATTTGACATCCATTTATATCCTAATTTAAACGCTCGACCTACAGCCTAATTCGTCATTTATAATATTGTTCGATACAGCCCCTCTCTATTTCCTTTTTTGTACACATATAATTATGTACAACGGTGAGGGTGCGAGAACAAACCACTTAAACCTACAATTTATTCAACAAGTCCTGCAGATAACTGTAATTGCTTAGTTGAATATTCGACAACCTAATTTCAGTTGTGATTCGCTGCCCTTGGGAAAGTCCTTTGAAGTGAAAGTGAAAAGGGGGATTTCAGGAAAGTAATTAATTTCACCGAGCGCGATTAGAAACACTTCAGACCTCCTCAGCATTTGAGTATTTACGACAAATGCAACAATATCAGAAAATTAAAGAAGATATTCTGTACCTCTCCTGTCGTCTTACGCACTACTTTTCAATGGCAGTGCCACCCATGGGGAAAGGAGAGGGGCAGGCACAGAGACACCGCTGAGGATGAAAGGTGAGAAAATGGAGTGACACCAGCACATTCAAGCTGGTTTGATTGTCAATTAAACAAATGAAACAGAGAAGAAAAAGGCGACTGGGCATGTAATGATACACGTTTTAAAGAAAGGAGAGTGTGTGCGCGATTTCCAAGTGTTTAACGGCTCAGATTCAACACAAGTCGAGGCTCAACTTCAACAATATACACCTGTACCTGCTGCAGTCGCTTTCACCACTTATTGACAATAGGTTGGAGGCAAATGCACGCCGCCATCCTCAAGTATTTCAGGTGCATCCGCTGCTAACGTTAAGAAGTTAATTACTTTAATTGAACTCAAACAATTCCGATGTGACAAGTTGCTCATTAGAATAAATGTAAGCGTTAATATGAAAAATATGAAGCTAATGAGCGGAAACAACACCGAGGTCACAGCTCTGAGCTGGGAAAAAAACAAACAAACCCAAAACTGCCACATAATAAATAAGAGATAATATAAATGCGCGATGCGTTTCCTCTTTAAACAGGGTGGGATTTTTAAAACACCGTGCAGCGGTTGTCTGTGCGCTCGGCGCGACTGCGCATGCGCCACTGGCACTTTCACTACCTGCCACACAGTCCTGTATTTCACATGGGGCAAACCGGAGTTATCATCCACTTGCGTGAATGCTGCTGCTGCTGAGTGGTGTTTGACAGTCTCGGGCGACAGGAGGAAAACAAGACAGCGATTTTCCCCCTCCTCTCCTCTTTGCTAAAGGCTGATGGATGCCACCATGGAGCAGAAAACATAAGTTGAGCACTCATAAGGACGCGACCGCTTGTACTTTACACAAGATAATCGACGGTGGAATGAAGAATTGAAGTCTTAGGTGAGTAGCCATGACACGAGCAGATTTGTTTTGAGTCTCAAATGGATTTTATTAAATTGCTTCACTTTTTTTAAAGGATCCGTGTGTCTGTCTGCCAGCGTTTCTGATTTTGCAAAAACATTTATGCTTATTTTCTCAAAATTATCATTTCAGAGATTTGTGCCAAAAATGTCTAAACCAATGGATCACGTAAAACGCCCGATGAATGCTTTCATGGTTTGGTCCAGAGCCCAGCGCAGAAAAATGGCTCAGGAGAACCCGAAAATGCACAACTCCGAGATCAGCAAGAGATTAGGAGCTGAGTGGAAACTTCTCACCGAGTCTGAGAAAAGGCCATTCATCGACGAAGCCAAACGACTGCGAGCGATGCACATGAAGGAACACCCAGACTATAAATACAGACCAAGGCGGAAGCCCAAGACTCTGATGAAAAAAGATAAGTTTTCTTTCCCTGTGCCCTACAATCTCGGGGAGCACGACGCGCTCAAAGTTAACGGGCTCTCGGCTGGAGGAGCACTTTCCGAGTCCGTCCTGGGGAACCCTGATAAGGCAGCAGCGGCTGCAGCGGCAGCAGCGGCGAGGGTATTCTTCAACCCGTCCATGTCTACGAACCCCTATTCCTTTTTCGACCTGGGATCCAAGATGACCGAGCTTTCCCCACCCTCGTTTCCGTACGCGTCTCCTTTGGGCTACCCGCCGGCAGGCGCCACGGCTTTCACCGGGACTGGCAGTGTAGGTGGCGGGACGCACACCCACACTCATTCTCATCCGTCCCCGGGAAACCCGGGCTACATGATCCCTTGTAACTGTACGGGCTGGCCCTCGGCAGGACTCCAGCCGCCCTTAGCATACATCCTGCTGCCTGGGATGGGAAAACCTCAACTTGAACCGTATCCTGCATATGCTGCAGCATTATGATAGGCCCACTTTGGACTTCAGAGAAAATGAAATGTGAAAACAAACAAACAAACAAAAAAAGCTATTCATGCAAGAGTTTTATTATGCATGCACAAACTTGTACATGTGATGAAGTGCTCGTCGTCTCAGATATCACATGTGTATGTATATTGATTAATGCCTTTATCTAAGGTAATGCTTATTTAGAGAACTCTCTAATCTATTATTACTCAGCCGTCACCTCTCACAGCCCAGAGGAAAAGGACTAAAGGATGGCAGAAATGCACACATTTGAGAGGAAATGGTATCACGTCAGTTTGCCCCATTTTTATCTTTTTGCACCTGCTTGACTAACCTGTTGGAATCATTGGCAGCATATACGATGACCTTATCGCATCATTTCCTCTCAGATAAGTTGTTGTAGGCTAATGGCTTATAATCCATGGATCAAGGAGGATTGCCACAACACTTCTCCCCTCTTGAGTGACTGTAAATGTGTACAGATAAAAATGACTAGTTTATTTGCCGTTATAGGCTTAGTGTTTGAGATAGGGCCAGGAACCTACGTATTTCATTAGAAATCCGGTGTATATTTTGAGTTTTTAAACCGTTTTATAGATGTCTGTAATATTTATTGTTTAGTGGAATCTATGGTGAACCAGACGATTTTAAAAAGGACAACATTAGTTCTGTAATATTTGCACATGAAACGTAGAGGATGTAATTTATTTTGAAGGTGATATTCAATTTCAGTGCATTGCAAATTTCGGGGTTGATTCATGCAAAACGTTTTTTTTTTGTTGTTTGTTTGTTTGTTTTTGTTTGTTTTTTTTAACCCTCCAAACAGTTTCAAAAAGTTCCAATTTATATGCAGACGGAAGTCCCTCACCAGCCCACTCCTCGTATCATGTGCAGCAGAAGAAAAAAAAAAAGTTTTTAACTAACTCTTATGGAATTTGTATGTTTTGTGTTTTCTTTAACCTCCGTTATGTACTTCAACCTATTGCTACTGTTCACTTGTTGAGCAAAGGACTACAATAAAGCGTATTCGGATTAAACGGAAGGGAATCGCGGCTGTACTTCTTGATGAGATGAACAAGATTGTTATCTTTTCTTTTCCTGCTCCTGCTCCTCAGTCCAGGTGAAGTGTAAGGTATCCTCCAAAGGCCGCTTTTGTCCGCGCTTTCAATGGCATTACTGGGGGAAATCTAAATCAGCCCATTGTAATCAAGAGCCAAAACCTTATTTATCACAATTTTAATCGTGAATAGGAAGGAAGATAAAACTGTGTGGTACTTCGAGCTTTCTTTTCCCATGCAGGGTGGGAAAAAGAGAGCAGCTTTTTTTTCTTTTCTTTTTCTTTTTTTAAGCTGCAGGACAAGCTCGTCTTTGAGGCTTTTTAAACAACCTGAGCTGAGTGTGTGCGCTCCCAAGTCTGAGGAGAAAAACAAAGTGCATTTAATATGAGTTAAAATAAAACCCCAAAAAGAAAAGCTTGCTGATCACCTGTCCTAAGGAGTGAGTGTTCTCACGTGCACAAGCGTGCGTGTGTATAGCAGGTGTGTGTGTTGGGGGGGGGGGTTTGCACAAAATTTTCAATTCATATTAGATCTGTAACGTGTAACGCAATGTGTTATTACTGGCCCTTCTTAGGTTACGCTGAGAGATTAATTCATAAGGATCAGAGCGATTATGCAAAACTAATTTGGACAGTCCAGGGATAATTATCTCCGTCACGGTTAATTACACCCTTTCACCACTATGTTCTCCATTGTAACACCCCGATCTCTCCCCTCCACGGAACTTCCTTCTTGGCCTCGAAAATAACGCGCAAGTGACCTTGTGTTTCATTAAAGGCCTTGGAAAAAAAAAAAAACGTGGGGAGCTGTCAGAACTGCTGGTATTTACATTTCCTGTTCAGCATCTTCAAACTGATAGCCTAATTTATGACGCCAGAACAGCC
Source organism: Scatophagus argus (assembly GCF_020382885.2). Lineage (NCBI taxonomy): Eukaryota > Metazoa > Chordata > Actinopteri > Scatophagidae > Scatophagus > Scatophagus argus. Next base: position 11,075,958 of record NC_058503.1, on the reverse strand, counting down.
TACACATTTTTATTTCATGTTATTTCATTTTTGATTCCTGTGTTATTTTCTTCTTCTTGTTGTTTATTTTTTTGTCATGACGCTAAAGGAAATGCTTCTGATAATGTGTAACATAAATACCAAAAATGCCAAAGTGGTAGATGATTTTGAACTGATTTTAGGTAAAGCAATACAAGCTGGTTGTTGTCTGATCAAAACACGGAGAAGGTCGTCAAGTCAGTGAAAGAACGTGTATTATGAGTTCAGTGGCCATTTCTTTCTCTTTCTTTGGCCTTTTTTTTTATTATATTTTTCTTCCTTGAGAAAAAAAGGGAAGAAAGCTGAAAGAACTTTTTTCAGCTCTGGGAGCGTTTAGACGGTCGAGGGGGTTTTGTCTGGGAACAAAACGTGGGTTGGGAGGTTTTGTGAGAGTGTTGTTTGTTGAAGTGGAGCTCAGCAAAAGCGGCTGCTTTCCCTCATTGTGATGAAAGCAATCAGTGGTATTTGGAAAACTGTTAGCATTGTGCACTTCTTCTGTGTCCGTTGTGGAGGATTTCTTTTCACAAGGTTTTTTCAGCCGATCCAGCTGGCCGGAGTGAATAGCACTGCAATGTGTACACGCTTTGTCCCTCCAAGCCCTTCAAGTAGCCCACATTGAATAGAGTGAGTTGACACTGCATGACAGTGAAACAACATAATAAAAAATACATGAGCGCATGAATAGAAGCAGGCGCATAAATAAATAAAATGGGTGGCCAAAACTGGATAAACTGAATGACAAAACGGTGAAAGGGGAACAAAAAGATATTTAACACGCTAGATTAGCATTAGAATGCAATCTACAAGCCAGAACAATTGATGAATAGGTTTACCGGCCAAGAAAGAAATGGACTAAATGCCTTTTGAATAGATAGCCTATGTTTTTTCTGTCTAAGATGGGGACTGAATGAGAAAGGTGGACATGTAACTATGGAAATAAGTGGGAGAAAACTTTTTCTTAGAAGATGTTTTTCACTCTTCAAGGATCCTCAATATCTGGTGCAGTAAACTCTGCTTCTCTGGAAAAGACTAGATTAAAGTTAAGGTGATTTTGTGTTTTTTTTATAGAAAGTATTTTGTGAAACCAAAATACCCGTAAGACAACTCAAGTCTTTCGGGTTCAGCCCTTTGAGTTTGGGTTTCACATCTCAAACAGACCTAAATCTGTTTTATGATTGTAATCAGAAAATAAATGGAATTAATTTACACATGGCCTACAAACTAAATATTCTCATATTCCACACATTTAGATAATGAGAATAAGTTTATGTTGACCGATAGGCGATGGCTGGGTTTGAATGGCTGGTGGTGATGAGCAGTCTGGTCCTGATGCAAAAAGCTGCTGAACGATGTGAGCACTTGACAAAAACGCTGGATAAATTCAAGCAGTTTTTCAGGCTAAATGATGACTTTATTTAATTGAACACAATTAATGAAACTAGCTGAGATCCTGTAGCAGCAGCAGCAGCAGCAGCAGCAGCAGCAGCAGCAGCAGCAATGTGTCCTCTGCAGCGCCTTTCTTCTGGCATGAGGAGAATGTCAAAGATTACGTTGAAAAGATACCTTTAGTAAATTTAGTGAGAGTGTTTACATGAGATAAAGACTGGCTCTCCTGCAGAAGCAGCCTGTGTATTAATTTTAGTTACATACTTTAATGATGTCTGTTTAATTCAGAACAAACAGGCAGATAAGTTGTGAGACGATAACACTGTTTGGTGGTTTTAATGAAACCCCTCTTCATGTTGTTTCAATAATACAATATGTAAAAAAAAAAAAAAAGTCCCAGATAAAATGTATTAAAGTTGTTTAAATTTAAAGACTTAGAAATAAGAATTTAGTTTATATTTTAATAAGAACTTTAAAATGGTTGTCGGTGTTTGCTTGGTGTTTTACCGCATAGTATACTGACAGCCAATACAAAGATTACTGCAGTAGATTTAAAGCTGTGGCTGCCTCATGTTTTCATAAGCCCCCCCGTCTGATGCCCTGATATCATTATGTCTTAGTGTTAAACCCTTTATGTGCCTGTAAGACATTTGTAGAAGTGAGATTAGGCAAATTAACATACATATGTATCACTGGTTCAACCATGTTGACCTCAGAGGGATGCACAATGGTTTCCTCATCCCTAATTCGCCCAGGGCTGCCCCACAGGCATGTGGATTATCACCTGGTTTCAATGGCTTGAGATGGATCATTTTAGTATTTTTTTTTTTCTGACATGAATAATACATCAATATCATCTCTCTGAGGATACTTTTCTCCATTTGTTTGCAGGAGTCTGCTTCTTGCTCACCTGGTTGTCATAGCAAGTGGGTGCTGTGTGCAACGCTGAGAGATATACAGCCAGTGCTGGCTTCTCTGTGAGGAACCTCAAAGAGTCTGATCACTGACTTCTCCATCTCATTTTAGGCAAATCAAAGTGTGAAAAGTCTCTCCTGAAGCAATATCTCCATCATCAGGTTGGGTCAAGAATGTTTATGAAGGCTGTGTGCCATATTACCTGTAATCTCCAGAGTATGAACTGCTGTATTTCTTACTTCTCTATGCTCCCAGGAGGGAAAAAATGCCAAAATTATCTTGCATTGCACCTTTTCCGCAACCCCTCAACGTGGCAAATCAAAGCCTCAAAACCGTACATGTCACTGTGCCCAAGGTCACTGAGAGAAATGAGAAATCTCTGTGTACTGTACAGCCCATCCCTATAAACATGCCACACAGCCTCTGAAGTCTGACTCTGCTTTTAAGAAGTCCAAGTTTGTTTAATAGTACATAATGCAATAAGTCGATCTGCCCCTGCTGGAGTTCAGAGAGGGAACGCTTGAATTAGGTTGGGGGCAGGTGGTGGGTGTGGGGGTTGATGGTTTGGGGGTTCAGGTAATCATGAGTTTTGCAGGTGAGACGAGTGAGCTGCACTCATAGTGTCAACCAGAATGACTGGAATCCAAGACATTAGAAGCAATATCACAGCTCTGCCTTTCTTTATCACTATATGTTCAATGCACTCGAACACTTCTCATATCAGTGGAATATTTATTTAATTTCTATAATACAGCTGTAGCTGATGAAATACAGTACCAGTACTTTCTGATGTGAGAATACAGAGACCCCGTGCCCTTTGTAAGGACTAAAAAAAGCATACATAACATTGTTTTATCAGTTTATTATTCTTTTTTTCCCCCTTAATTTTCTAAGCATCGATTATTGAGATGACATGTTTCAGAGGAACGCTACAGAAAATCACAGTTATTTCCCTTTGGGGTCTTAGAAACCTCAGCTGAAAAAGCTGGTTAAATAAAATGAATGTTCTGTACTTTTTGTGCAGCTCTTCCCCTTCCAAATCCAAAATGAGTTTATTCACACACTTGTCAATATTTTGTTTGGATTTATGTAATTGGAGTGTTGTGATAGTTGTTGTTTGTAACAGGGTGTTAAACTGTTCTGACCGACCCCAAAAATAACCAACCTGTGTAGGATAACGTGGTTCATTTTTTTTTTTTGATCGGAAAACAAAGGAAATATGTATTTCTTCATACATAAGACATCTAAAAATATTTTGTTGTTACATTTTTATCAACTTAATCACATGTGGCGTTTTGAATCGGGAAGAGATAAAACTATATTACTTTTCAATACGTGTTGGGTTTTATTAAGGTCAGAAAAGAAGATCTAAAACAAGGAAAAACGGTTGATTTTCTAATATTTAATATTATTTTTTCACATACGGTAGTTGGATGTGTCAAACAGTAAAAAGGTAGGACTGATGAAGTAAAGTCTCGGTGAAATGTAGAAACAATAGCTATCCATGCACCTCTGCAAGCTAAAGGATTTCTAGATTTTAACTATCGTCTCTAAATAATCTGTTGTCTTTCTGAGGGCCCAACAGGTTTGACGTGTGCCATAAACACCACCGTGAGGGTGTTGTAGTGGAGTCAGTTTTCAGACACCTCTTAGCAGTCTGACTCTAAAGCTCCCACTGCTGTCTAAAGGAAATCACTGCACTAATAACTTCATATTCATATTCAGTGTCATAAAAGGAGCATATTACAAGTTATGTCCTTACATTACAAAAGGCTGGTTTGAAAATATACAATTCAATTTGAAAATACTATTTACAAGCACACAAACACACACACATGCACACACACACACACACACACATGCATGTACTTGAGGGAGAAAGAAGAAGGTGCAGATGTTGAATCTCTGACAAGATTAGAGTTTTTCAAAAGCTCATGTAGCTGCTAGGTAGTCGCTGAAATCATTACGTTAATAACCTAAAACATGAGGTACAGTATTACTCTATGAATCCATCAATAAATTAGAATAATGTCAGCGAGCAGCCTTAAAAAATGTTCTTTAAACTGACATGACATTTTTTGTTCCATTTCCAAATGACCGCTGGCAGAGATTGCTGGCTCTCCTATTAATTCCCAGGTTTTCAAGGAAAAAATATATCTATCATAAGTAGAAATAATGAAGTTGAAGAGCTGATGCCCTGAGGAGCAGTCGCAAAGAATTATATCTTTCTATAACACAGGACACAGGCAAAAGATAAGTACCTGTCAGTTGGCATACTTTCTGCTACATGTGCCTATCAATAAAAGAGATTATTTTCCCCAGTTATTACAACAAAGATCTGGGGGGCTCGAAGATTGCACCTTTAATGAGAAGGCATGATTTCCTCCTGCACACTCACAACTGCACTTGAAGTGAGTGAGCTGTAATGCCATCCATTTTCCCTCTCTCTCCATTTTACAAGAACTTATTAAAATGAAATATTGCCAACATTAATTCACAGGGATTATTTATTACATTTTAACAGGATTATGGTGTGCAAAGCTTGATTTGGGATTCACACCCTGTATTGTGATATCGTGGTTTAAGCAGTCAAATTCTGCAGTCCTGTCATAATTTACAGTGGCAAAATAGATCATTGCCAAATGATACGTCGCCCCACTGCTAATCTTCATGTGTTGAAACGCGGGAATACCGAAAAACGCATCAGTGGACGTGAACTTGGATTTTGTCTATATCAGTGGAGGGCGGCTTGTCATTCCGCTTGCATTACTTTTCTGTTGAAGAGACAAATTGTGAAAGGTGATTTTTTTTTTTATATTTTTTTGGGCAGCCTACGTTGTTGAATTCTATAGGTGTAGTGGTGTTTAACAGAGCTTAAACTGATGTCATGTCTGTAGCTGTCAGATTTGTTTTCCCACACAGTTTTGTAGGCACAGTGTAATGCACTGGAACAACCACATAGATGCCTCAGTAATGACGATGTGAAGAATACAAGTATGTACCTCAATGACAGCAAAGCAGTAATTCGTACGGGCACCTTATCATATTCAGCAGAAAATCCAGCACTTGCGAAACACGTCTTTAATCTCAAAATGTGGCTGGTTCCTGAAACGTGCCATTAGTTATACTGATCAAGGAGCATAACTTCATACCTTAATTGGGAGGTAATGTGAAGGTCCTCAGAACAAATCTATTATGAATGGTCCTACCAGACATCACATGCAGGGGTCCTTCTGACACCCCACACTCTTTAGCCACTTCATCACGCTGCATCTGGTCGTGTTGTGGTATGGAAATTTACCATGTTTTTTGTTACCTTAAAAAGGGTTACATTGAAAGCAATGGCTTTTCAACATTGTATTTACACTTGCTTTGTTTGCTTGTGTGTGTGGGAAGAAAAGGGATCTATAAAGGATGTGAAATGGGGAAAGCAATCAAAAGTCTGGCCTTCACTCACTGTGCTGCTAACAAAAATGTTACAAGGCTAGGAGCTGCTGAAGTACCTGCAGACAGAGAGACATTTCTGCCTGTCTCTTTTGAGCCACTGAGAGGTCCTCCTCCCCAATTGTTTCCTTATTATTCCACATGTAGCATACATGGTTTTATTTAGCCTCTTCTTGTCCAAAGTAAATGGTTATAAGTTACCAATAGCAATTAAAAGTATGGCATAAATAAAGAATGGGGGCATATTACTTTGAACTGTTGCTAAATATGACAGATCCGTGGCAAAGTCTGGAAATTTCAGCATTTTAAATCAAGCACAGTGAAGTTGTTTGTATGAAAAATAAAATGGGTCAAGTGGAACAGTGCCCCTTTGACAGTCCTTTTCAAAATGGAATGAAACCTAGGAATAGAGGCGTTTTTTTTTTTCTTCCTCAAAGAGATGGCACCCATACAAACTCTCACAGGAGACACAAATGAACTTGAATGTCTAAAAGCAACCCTCTACACTTTGATACTAGTGCAGACAGGTGTAAAAATATACATAGCTAACACAGAGCAATAACAAGAGATTTATGTATGTAGGGCGCAAAAGAAATGCAGAGCCGTTGCCTGGTGCTGTCAAGTTCATTTTCCTGTTGCGTCATTCACCATGCCAGTGCACAGTGAAGCCAAATATGGCAGAATCTTCTATTTCTCATACCATGTGCATCATGATCTCTTGTCAGGCGAACAGATGTCTGAGCACCATGTTGGATGTTTGCATGTGTATGTAAGAAATGGGTAAACAGGTTGAAATATTCCCCCCTTAATTTGATGCACAATGCATCTTGACAGCCAATTGAATTCATGCAGATTCAAGATCCAATGTCACATGTCAGGTCCTTTATGCTCAGATAAATAAGTTAGTTCAGTAGCAGGCGGCTAATAACTCCGCATCCCCACTAAATGGGGTGAATCAGGCATTTCTGTTTGTCCTGTAATATTATCACCACCTTCTGACCCTATCTAACCTTTTACCTGTACAGTCAATACACTCAGAGGTGATAAAAGACCATGAGTGAATGGAGTGTGTGTAATGTTGCAGCCAGCAGCGATTACAGAGGTAACATGAACGCTTGGAAGCGATACTGAGACAGGGCTTTTTGTGCCTCCTAAATTGCTGGACAGCTCCAGGGCTGACATTTAAAACATAACATCACCAAACAAAAACACATTAAAAGAGAATAGCTGAGCAGGGGGCTTTAAGCAAAACCTGAAATTCAAGTTTTGGCTAAGGCAACTGACCCAAATTTCCTGCCCCTTCTTTTCCTTAACATGCTTCTGCAAGCCTGGGCCCTGGGGTGACGTATCCCTTACATAGGGATTGCCGGTGCATTTACATAGCATGGTTAATGAGAGATCAACACCAGGAAAGCGCCTTGAATATAAAGCTTTCTTGTAAAAATAATGAGCGAGCGATTGATCCATACTCAAACAAGCCGGTTTGCTGAGTTAATACCAAAGGCAGATTATAGCCGGTGCCAAAAGTGCCCTGGCGTGCAACGCCTTTTGCTTAGAGGGTCCCCAAACTTGTCATCACATTAGCACATGGTCAAGGAGTACATCCTACCACTCTCATAATCTGCTTTCTTGCACAATTAGCCTTCTATAATAAGGCAGCTGCCTGACAGCCGGCAGGGAGAAAAGAGGAAAATCACTGAGTTTCACATAGGATGGATGGATCGTTTACTGCCACTGAAATATAGACTCTGAGGTGATTCTCTCTCCGACTCATCACCGACTGCTGGTCCTCACATTAACGTCTGAACGTTATGACAACATGGAAGCTTGCTCTTCTTTATTGTGCCAAGCATCTATTGCACTTTGATGAAGCCAGACAAAGGAGGGTAAGAGGGGGGTGGGGTGGAGGTGTGTGTGTGTGTGTGTGTGTGTGTGTGTGTGTGTGTGAGGGAGAGAGAGAGAGAGAGAGAGAGAGAGAGAGAGAGCACCATTGGCCAGGGTAGATGTGTTTATAGCTCAGAAAATCTGAGAGAATCAGATGTTGGAGAGGGTAAAATGGCAAGGGATGGCAAGTTTTCCGAGTAAAATAATAGATAATTTCATTCTGACAAAGGCGAGGAAACTATGGGCAAGAGAACAAAATCGCAGGAAGGGATGGAGAAGGGAAGGGGCTTGAAAAGAATAAGAAGAATTCAGTGCTGCTTCTTGCAAGGCAAAAGAAAAAAAAAAAAAACATTGATGACACCCGGTTCCATTCTTCCGCTCTCCCCTTTCTCTGCTCCTCGCCTCGCAGCACGGCGGGCTAAGCTGGGAGCTGTAATGTCATTAAATTGCAAATGCTTTTTTTTCATTTCCGACACACACTGTTTACTTATCTGGCAAAAACATATGTTGGAAGGAATCCGTTAAATTCTGCCCATTGCCTTGGGTGAAAGTGCAATAGAAACGGGCCCACTGAGCTCCTTCTGTCGTCTCCTTTTAGCACTTTGCCTTATCTACAAGGCTGCTTAGCAGCAAACTGGCGAGTTCAATGAAAAATGAAGATACAGTGCAAGATTAGGGAAGAACAGTGAGGGGAGAAATGCTTGGAGAGAGGGTCATCCCATTGCAAATGATTTCACTCCTCTCCATCTGCATAAATGACTATTTTTAAGGCATCTCCAGCGTCTGTATATTTTTCTCACTCTGCCACACATTTAATTTCACGCCCCGTGTTCTGAATATGCTTAAATGCATATCTCTGATGCACCTTTAAGCCAGAGGAAAGAGGATGGGGGGGTAGTGGGGAGGGTACGAAAGCAAAATTAAAGATAAAATGGTGTGATTTGCACTACAAGTCTATTACTTTATGGCATTTACATATAGTTTACCTCTGCAATTCCAAGATTTTTTTTCTAGCACCTTCCTATCAGTATTTGGGCTTGTATAAATATGTATAAATCTTTGTTGAGAAAAAATAGAATTCCTAGCACTGCACTGGAAAGTTTGAAGGGTGCACTTTCTTGCTTCAACTTCTCCTCTTCCTCCCATGAGACTGTCAGCATATCTGCTGGGGGTGTACTCTCCCAGCTTGCCCCAACAAAGGCACAGGCTTCAAGCACTTTGTGCCCCATGATCCCCAGATACTCCGCCCCTCGGTGGAATGAGTGGGGAGAGAGATCCTGGGTCAAGGCTTGGCCATGGCTTTACAGGAAGGGCCTGGCAAAGAGTGATGCATGTGAGGAGCAGCATCCTTGTCAAACAAGTGTGCGAACAGCTCGGAGAATCAGCACCAGGTATGTCATGTAGCTTATCACCGACAATATTTACAGAGGACCCCACACAGGTCTCTCACAGTGACATGGTGGATAATGGGCTAAATGTGTGCTACTGCTGTGCTATCAGGTGGATGTGTTGTTCTACAGTCGCGAGGAAGTTTGAGCTGCTAGTGGAAAGCCCGCCTCTAACAGCAGAGAAGAGGAAGGCTCTGAATTGGCCTGGGAATGAAAAGGAAAGAGAGAGAGAGAGAGAGAGAGAGAGAGAGAGAGAGAGAGAGAGGCTATTCAGAGCACGATTCCTTTCCTTCATTGTCTGCCCGCTTAGATTTGAATACGTTCACTCAAAGCAAACGAGAAAAATGCTTCAGACCCTCGCATTGTTGGCTTTCTCTCTCTTCTTTTCTATTTGCAATTAAATGCATTTCAAATGGAACAACTGTACAGAGAGCATTTCTGATAAGAAGGAATTCCATTGCCCTTAACCTTCTTTGTAATGGCTTTGCAATTTTTGAGCACTTTTATTATGAGAATTGCACAATCAAAACATATCTTTGAATAGAAAATGCCATACAACTTAAGTATTGCTTCATTGAAAATTAAATTGCATTTAAAAACCATTTTTAGTCCTCTGTGTTCCTCATTTCTTAAGCCAATCTTAGTGTTTCTGTTTTGCTGCTTTGTGTGTAACACTGTGCCTTGACAGGACCCTTGTGTCCTGAGCGGTATCACACACACTGGTCCTAAGCATGGGATGAGATCAGTCAATTAGAATTAATGTCATCTGGTCATTTACAGCTAAACACCCTCCATGTGTATTGTGTTTGCTTTGTGTGCAAAGCATCAACTGCAAAACCAATCTCATCCTCCAGACATGAATTTTTGAAGGATTTGAACGCTGTAAATAACTCCAAACCCTCTCTTACGAGGTTTACCCCTGGAGCACTTTGTAACTTATCAGGGCTGCCTTGTGCCTCCTCTAATGCTTGCATTATGCTCAAATGTAAATCGGTAAGCTGCCAGAGAGGTGGGCGGGAATCACTGAAGAAAGAATCACTGAAGGGTCTAGCCAATATTCTGATTGGGGCATAGCAAAATAAACAGTATAGTTTTGTTTTTTAAGAAGCCAGTTGAACAAAAATAAATCTCACTACTCTCTTCACAAACAAGTGTTACACACTTCTGGAGACTTTCACTCAAGTAATAGAAAAAAAAAATGAGAGTCCTGCCTTTGAAATGTTGTAATATTTGATAAAGTTTTCAAGGACTGTAGGTTTTCATTTTCAAAATGTCAACACTAGTATAAAAGGAAACTCTAATATATTCTTAGAGGATGACGCCCAGGGGTCTGTTTTGTATTTCTAATTTCCATCTCTAATGGTACAAGAGACTGATTAGTAATTAGGACAGACTCATTTAATTGCATGTAATGAGCATTATAGGTTTCCCATATACTATGTACTTCAAACTACTGAAAATGGATAGCATCTTCATCAATTTGAACGCATGTTGACCTTTAATGGCAATTAATCTACAACGCAGTTTTTCATGCTGCTTGTCCTTGAATTGGAATTATAGCTTAATGAGTATATCATCGGCATCTCCCAAATAATTGACCTCAAGCATGTTTCGCAGCATAACTATTAATCTTATTTTCCAGTGAATAATTTGATCACTTTGCGAGGGAAGTGGGTTATACAGAGTACAAACTACTGCAGACAGATATGTGGCCCCTAGATATTAATTTAGCGATGGATAGGAGTCTTAAAGAGGATTAAAACTCTATACAGGCTAGTCATTTCATACGACTGCATACCACCCAGTCCACTGTATATACTGTCAGTCACTGCTTGGCATGGTTGAGATTTGAAATGGTGACAGTTAAAGTACAAAGATGTCCAATCCTAGACTATTTCATGGCATATTTCCTGGAGCATCCTGAAGGAAATGCAAACTGCTGAACCGAGGCCACCTGAAACAGCAACACTGCCCCCGTGCTATTGTCTGCAGATACTGCATCTGCCTCCCTGTCTGGTCTGAATAGTGTCACTCTCTCTGTCGCTCCAGAGTATACTGTCATAGTGGCTATAAAGGAGCCGTACAACCACAGCAGTAGTAACTCAGTAACTCTTAATATGTCCGTTTTGCATTTTTAACAGTCTGCTTTTTGATTTCTGTGGCTCTTTTGCACACAAAAAGAACAAAGGGTCATTTTTAAAACATGACAACTAGAAATGTCCACATAATGTCAGATAAAACTTTAACAGAGTTGAAACACTACAAAAAGATATGAGACATCTGCAGGAAATTTGTTTTGAAATTATAAGCAGATGTAAAAATGTAGAAAAGGAGATTTATCAGGCAAAGTGGCCTAGATGGATGAACAGGATATAATAATTTGCAGCAGTAGGAGAAGGAGATTCTGATTTATGATCTATGCTATGTTATTATATTATATTTCAGGTAGCTTTTATTTTGAAAATTAATATGCATTTTGTTTTGTTTCATCTTCTGTCATATTTTGTATATGTGAGGTTCAAAATGAGAAACACAACAACATTTACATGACTCTTTGTTCATTCTCCTCCATTTTTTAAAACTTTAGTTTATGTGCATTTTCACTAGACTAAAGACACTTTAGAGCTGGTATACGCTTATTTAAAAGAAACTCATATGAATATGGAGAAGAAGCCCAAAAGCCCAGCAGTGGCTGTCTAGTGGCTCCTCACATTAGATGTAAAATAATGGCACATAAAAACAAGCAAAAACATTTGAATCAGTTGCTTTTCAGCAGTTTCTACAACACTGAGCTCTGTTCTCTGTAAATGTAACTGAAGTGGCCACAATTCAAATTTTAAAAGGCCCTCTATTATTTAGCCAACACATGTTCTTACAAAACATATGCAGAGTGGGTTAGGTTTTAAGTGCAATATTCACAAAGCTGTGAAGAAAATGGATGCATTTCTCCATCAAAATGGTAACATGTAGATAATAAAGTACAAATGAATAATCACGTCCATCTGTGATTCTCTTTGAAAGACCATTAACAGAATGGTTTAATTTGTCCTGCTCCAAAGATGCATGATGGATTATTATGCAAATCCTTGTGTGGAACCTGAGAAGGAAAAAACAAAAGACTATAAATCTGAGTTTACAAAGTGATGTGCGATTAAATAGCAATTCTTATCATTACTGTTTTGTGTTGTCTTATAAATATCTTATCACTTTCTATCAAAAATATGCTGACAGTAATCTTACAAACTTATGAACAGAAGGTTCCTGACATAAGATTTTTTTAGACCCATCACACTTTTATAAAAATTATTTTTCACTCACACAGTTGTGCCTTGCATACTGTTATATGTAGCAGCTTGTTTCTCTGTGGCTCTCTGGCACCATCCTGTGTTTCACTAAGAATAATGAATTCTGTTTAGTTACACACACATCTTGAAAAAGGGAGGGGGTGGTAGAAGAAATTACCAGTAGACAGCTAAAGTAATGAAAACGAAATTTAATTTAACCTCAAAGCTACTGTTTCATAAAGGATCTGGTGACCACCTCCACTCAGTATTGCTGCTATTTGTGCTTTTGAATAAACTACAGCAAAACTGCAAACAATTAGGTTAAAACAACTGATTAAAAAGACACAAACAAACTGACTGAACAGGTACTTAAAAAATTATTATTATTACTTAATAAATTATTATTAATAGATTTATTACTATGAGCATAAAGCATCAAAATGTTCACATTTAATGTTCACAATGACCTCCGGCCTTCAGAAGCTCAACATACAGCACATACAGTACTTACAGTATATATATGTTTATATGCACCTGTGTTGAAGGCTCTCATCCATTTTTTTACTGTGCACATTTACTTTTGATTTCATCTTGTATTTAATTTGACTGAAGTTTGTAAACTGCATTGAAATGAATTCTGTGCCTTTTTCCTTCACATGATGAGCCATGACTGTGATGAACAACAATGAAGTCGCTGGTAAATTCATTAGAGTCATATACACCTAGGGCCCAATCATTCATTTTCCCCTCATTCGCACATTCGGCGACTTGTTTGCTGAAATAAATGCGAAATAATTTCTATAGAAACATTCCATTGGACTCCTTCCAGGAATTCTTCTCACTAATCCTGTTGAGTGCAGTGAACCTCACAGGGCCTGTTGTGTAAAAGACTCAGGTCACACATGAGTTTTCTTGTGAGGGCCTGTTTATGTCTGTTCTACGTACAAACTCTGGATACTTTACCACTTTAAAGGTATTTTGGACTTGGACGCTGATTTTTAAATCTCGACCCCCTCAAAAAAAAAGAAAAAAAAAAAAGAAAAATCTAATAATGAGTATTCTGAAATTTGTTGACATACTGCAATGATTTTATGGGATATTTTTATGTTGCTAAGTTCATAAGAGAGCTCAACTGTTTTATTTCCTTTCATTTACATTGAAGTCTCACTCTGAATATCTGAAATGGAACTACATTTTGTAGTGTCAGCAAGCAAATTGTCTGTATTGAAATTACAAAACAATGTTTTAAATGGAAAAAAGGATTTCAAGATTTCAAAATTCATTTGATTAGTGAAATTTCTAGATGTTAATGTATAAGCTTAATCTTGCTTCAGTTATGTATATAGCTAATTTATTTGGACCTTCAGTAACAACAGTAGGAAGTAGAAATCTTTGGGAAGCGCTCCTCAACTTTTTCTTTGGTGTGACTGAATAAAGGCTCCCCTTAACTCTACATAATGCATGTGCTTACTGTCTGCAGTCACATGCCAGGCCACTGGAATGCATCAGGAGGGCGGTTCAAAGACACAAATGTAAGCATCAGGAGTTTTCTCTCATTACAAAGCTTCTTTGATGAATGTGGAGCTGACCTGATGAAGTTTTAAAACAAGCGGAAAAAGACACAAGAAAGTTTGAGGTTTTTTTTTCATTTTTTTAAATCTTTCTTTTAAAAAAAGGGTTTAAAAGACATAAAGCGAAGACGACTATAAGCAGTTAATGCAACAAAGATGTGATACTGTATGGGTTCTGCATGTCCACAGTACTTTTTTGCCATCAGTGTTGAGTCACATGAAATGCAGTCATGTATTGCACTGTCTCGTCCACTTAATTATTTCTTTGTGTTTGACGTAGTTAGTTATTTATTAACAATTAACAGATGAGTATCATTATGCCTTAGGGGCATTTTACTGCCCTTACAAAGAAACCAAACAAATTCCATTTACTACAAATTGCATAATGTTAACATCACCGCTAGCCTTCTCCAAAGGCCCAGTGAACACAATTTGCTAAAAAAATCTGCATTACTTCTGATACTACAAAAAGCTATTTGGTGGTTATTTATTGTTGATTACTGTAAATTTCACAGACATATACCCATTGGCAAAATAAGTAATCCTTCCTCCTTTCCTCCTTTGTAGAAGTGCCAATATAACAATGTACAAAATGCATCACAGCAAGTAAAAAGTCCTTCTTTCAAGGATTGTACAATAATTTTCTTGTTCATGATATGTAGTGGAGCAGAAGTATAATGCAGCATCAAATGGAAATACTCAACGTTGTAGCTCCAATGTGTAACTTCTGAAGTACAGTAGTAAATGTATTCTATTAATATTTACCACTGAATATACCAGGGTGAATATTCAAAGAAAAAATAAGAGGACATAGTTTTTATAACTAGATTATCAAGTCCCACAGCTGCTCTTTCCTCAGCTCACATGCACAGCAGAGTGTGTCAGCTGAGACCCGACTGAGAAGTTTGATCAATGGAACAAAGAGCTGAGAACAGACCCTCTACAATAACAAGCTCCAAAATCTGAAAACTGTATCTTCTGGTTGGACTAAAATGATGAGCCCCCATTACGATTTACACAACAGATCCTGGCTGGCCCCCTGGCTTAAACCCGGACCTGTCTGTTCATTTATTTTATCACAATAGCTCAGATGAATCAATTAAATTGTTTTCAGATGTTTCTGTATCAAAATTGTTATCAGAGCTATTCTGTAAATGACATTTGTTATATATCAATATAAAATTTATTTGTCTGTACAATCTGTCTGAGGCAAATCAGATATTTTGTATCTACCTGTTTCTTTATTTCTTTTCTTATTAACTCTAAGTAATAAATCAGACAGACTGTTGGTACCAAGAGGATATAGGCCTACACAATTTATAGTCCCTTCAGGCAGTTCCTTGGTATTTACCCAAAGCTCAGTCCAGCTCACAGCTCTGCTGTCAGGTGATCATCACAAGACCAGCGCCTTAATCCTCCTCTGCTCTACAAAAGCAAGAACAGAAATTACAGGCTTTCTTAATGTGCATGTAACCAACTGGAACACAACATGATTGGGCTTTAAGTGTTGGTTCCACAGATGTTAAAACTATCACTGAATCTAATTTGAAGATACGCAACTGTGGACCGTAGCAGACTGAGATTCCACACTCTTCTGGGGGCGGACTAATTGTCTATTTTCTGCTGATAGTTGATGTTCAAACTGATTTGTCACCACTGGCTGGAGGAAACAAACAGGAGAAATATGATGCACGCATTGGGTCTTGGCTTTCTTTGTTTACTCCTCTGGCCTGAGCCTGCAGAGGCTCAGTTTCCTCGAGTGTGCTGCACAGTCGAGGGGATCCTGTCCAAGCAGTGCTGCCCCTCTCTGGGCTCAGATCCCGCCAACGTGTGTGGCTCCCTGTCCGGTAGAGGAAACTGCTCTGCTGTTCGAGTAGACAACAAACCCTGGGGAGGACCATACAGGCTGAGAAATGTTGACGACAGAGAGAGGTGGCCCACCAAGTTCTTCAATCAGACTTGCAGATGTACTGGTGAGTCAGAGTTTCATTAAGATGCTGTTTTTGTGAGGAAGTACATTCAACTAGATGATAGCTCATGTCATAGCCGGAACAACAACAACAACATCAGCATGATTTGCCACATTTAGTTGACTCTCTGTGTTGCAGGTAACTTTGCAGGGCATGACTGTGGTCAGTGTAAATTTGGCTGGACCGGACCAAACTGTGATCAGAGGAAAGCCCCTGTGGTACGTAAGAACATCCACTCCCTGACCCCTGAAGAGCTCGAGGAGTTCCTCAACGCACTGGAACTGGCTAAGACCACCACCCACCCTGACTATGTCATTGCCACCCAGCACTGGCTGGGACTCCTGGGACCAAACGGAACAGAGCCCCAGGTTGCCAACATCTCCATTTATGACTTCTTTGTCTGGCAACATTACTACTCTGTCAGAGACACTCTCCTTGGTAAATAAATATTTTCACATTACTTCACATGAAACTATCAGAACTTGTTAGTTTATGTGTTTGACTGTGTTTATTAGAAATATGACAGGATTATCATGAAAAGGTTATTCCACATATTAAAAAAAACAATACATTTAAGATGGACAAGCTATGTTTTCCCTATTAACGAAAATATATATTTAAATATTAAATATATATAATATATGTATGTGTGTGTCTGTGTGTGTGTATTTTTATGTATTATTATTGTTCTACATTATTATTGTTCTGTAATACAATATGTATTATTGTTGACTGAGGATTTAATGATCAGCTTTTCATGAGAACAAAAGGTAATTTGTTTAGTCACATATGGATTAAATAGTCTTCATTTTTCTTTTACATATAATATTGTGTGAGTTGCATACTGCCTTGCGATCACACAGACCAGCTCATCAGACACTTGGTTTCCTTGTAGGGCCTGGTCGTCCATTCAAAGCCATTGATTTCTCACACAAAGGACCGGCATTCATCACCTGGCACAGGTATCACCTCCTCAGCTTGGAACGAGAGCTACAGGTATGTGTAATCTTCTAATAATTAATCATCTGCATGGAATTAAACTAATTTATGCTGCCATGGCTGGATAGCAGCAGTAACACTATTATTTATTATTATTGGTTATTGTTGAATACCAACTATTGGTACTTCACAGTCTGTCATATTGTTCTTATAGAGCACAGCTGCATAAACATTTTTGAGGAATTATTATTTTTTCCTTTTGCAATATATCCATTGAGTTTATGAAATAATAACATTTTAAAACCACAAATACTTAATACAGAAAATATAGGATATATCATAGACTCAATCCAAACTGTGGAAGTCTTACAGTGTAACAATCAGGACTAGGCATCAAAAGCCCACATTCATGACCAAAACAGACATTTTCATACTAATGTAAACTAATATCTACAAAATTGGTCTGTTCCCTACAGAGACTGACTGGCAATGAAAACTTTGCCATCCCTTACTGGAACTTTGCCACAGGGCAACGTGATTGTGATGTATGTACCGACTCTATGCTGGGGGGCCGAAACCCAGACAACCCGTCCCTCATCAGCAATCAGTCCAGATTCTCCAGATGGGGGGTGGTATGCAACAGGTCAGAACAAAATATTGATTGGAGGGAAAAAAGACGCAGTGATTATTGGTTGCATTACGCTAAAATAAACCTGTGCTGATTGATGGAAATCAGTGAGGCATTTTAATATTCGTCATCTGTTTTCTCCTCCAGTTTGGATGACTACAATCGTCTGGTGACTCTTTGTAATGGCACCAACGAGGGCTCCATTCAGAGAGGGATAATGCAGGGAGGTAACACGTCTCTGCCCACCATGAATGACGTCAGAAGCTGCCTTGGAATCAGAGACTTCGACAGCCCTCCATTTTTTACCAACTCCTCCTTTAGTTTTAGGTATATCTCTAAAATAATACATAACATCTAAAATATATAATGGAAAATTGATCATGATGCTAAATTTATACCTGCTATTTGATTCATTCTGACAGCAACTGTCTACACTCCAATTCAACTTATGATTTATTAGGCTTTGCAACAGACTTTCTGCTTTGTAACTTGCAGAAATGCTCTTGAAGGTTATGAAAAACCAGATGGCGAACTGGATGAATCGGTCAACAACCTGCACAATCTCGTCCACTCCTTGCTGAACGGAACCAGCGCTTTGTCTCACTCTGCAGCCAACGACCCCATCTTTGTGGTCAGGATCTGATTTCATGGTTTACTTTGAAACGGCACGGTGGGCTTGTTGTCATTTAAAGTCACTGTGGCGTTTCTGGTCGTTTTATCTTGCAGGTGCTCCATGCTTTCACTGATGCCATTTTTGATGAGTGGATGAGGAGATTTGCTCCATCCAACACCACTTTCCCAGATGAGATGGCTCCGATTGGGCACAACAGGGACTACAACATGGTTCCCTTCTTCCCTCCAATCACTAACGAGGAGATATACATCACGTCTGAGCAGCTGGGATATTCATATGCCGCTGACCTGGATGGTGAGCGCCTTTTCAAAGGAATGAATGAATAGTTTCGAAATATTAGGATATTAGCCTATTTGCTTTCTTGGCGAGAGTTAGAGAATATGAACAGTAAATGTGAAGCTACAGCTAGCTTAGCTTAGTTAACATTAAGACTCTAAATGGTGAAACAGCTAAGCCAACATGGGCATTAAGCATTTTCTGAGGTTTATTTGCCCTTTACATTCTCTTCTACACAAGTCAAGCACAGCCATCAAGTCTAATTTTGAGATTTGAGAATTTCTTGAGAATGCATGGGTCTCTTCTCTATTGTTACAAAGTTCAGTGTTTTGAATTTGAAATTTCTACAAGTACAAGTTTTTGTTGCAAACCACAGTAAGTAAGCTCGTTTTGAAGTCAGAAGAATTAGCTGAGTCACTGACGTTGATTCACAGCCTCAGCAAATCAATCAAAACCCTCTTTATTATGTTGGAGCAAAAGTTTTAAACATCTCATTTTGAAATAACCACTGGAATTTACTTTTTTTCTTTTTTTTCCTGCTACAAAAATGTTTCTTTTAATATCGCCACCTGTGCTTCATCTTTACAGATGCAGGGGGGCCGGCCGTGTTTGTGCTGGGCTCCACTCTGGGGGGAGTCTTCATCGGTCTCCTGGTGCTTCTCCTTATCTTTGTGCTCTACCTGCGCCAACGGAGAAACAGAGGCTTTGAACCTCTGATAAAAGCAGACTTCACAAATAGAAAGTACACAGAGGAAGCATAGATTCCACCTGTTGTTCTGAAATGCACTTAAACATACCTAAGATAAATGGAGAAGCGTGTCTTCAGTGTTCTGTGGGCCCTACTTAGAAGTGAGAAGAAAATTATATTCCTGTAAATGAACGACACTTTCACTTCTTAGATATTAAATCTAATTCCATTTAAGAACAATGGTGTGAATCACGTAGTATCCACTGAGAAACATTAATCGTAACTCAATACAAGTGAGAATAATCAAAATCAATGTGTAACTTTGGCAAGCTTACAAAAGCATGACCTCATTTCCGTTAGTCTGTTCCAATTATGTACATTTTACAGTTTCTTTATGACACTCACCACAAATGCAAGTCTACTGGAATGTTTTTAATAAATATTTATTCTCAAGAACAGTAACAAAACACAAATGCAATCATCTTAATTGCACTGAAAAACAATAAGGCATATTCGCTCAACTTCTTCACCTCACTTAGTTTGAAATTAGATTCAAACTCCAAGCAAATGTCACCACATTAAGATCTGACTTCACACAGCAATGCATTGATTGTAAAAAATGTTGACCAATAGCGCTTCCTGTTAACTCTATTTTTCAGGTAATTTGTCTGACCAGACATCCATTTTCAATATTTTATTGCAAAAATATTACCATTTAAAGTTCAATGATACAAAACATAAAAAGGGCATCCTGTAAGATCAATATTCAGAATAAAGAATCCTTTTAAGTGACACGCTTGACTTTTTTTTTTTTTCCTCCATATTTTTGTTCTTGCAACATGGATGCAAAACGCTGATGTAAATGCAATAATGAAAAGCTCAAGAAATATTCATTGATAGACTGCTAAGGGCATAACACTGGTTAATTCCTTGGATATGAAAGCTTAGCTGGCCCGGTGGTTATGGAGCTGACGGGCTCTCCGAGAACAGTGGACGTACATACAGGCTGGTTTTGTCCGCCCCCCTCAGCAGTGCCAGGCCTCTCACATTCTCTGTAAGTACGCTCTACTGAGGAGCTTCACTGGAGCATTCAGCCCTGTCCAGTCTCCACAGATTCTCATTTCACAGGTGACTGTGGTCGGCTTCAAGCCTGTCTGTGCTGCAGACATAACCATTCAAGCTTTACAGATAAATTTAGGGGCCCTTTCTTTGCATTTCCAGTAACCGCTGTGAGCTGTTTGCTGCTTCGTCTTTTAATAAGTCCCTCACCTTTTACATAACCGCGATAGTAAAATTTCAGAAATGTCAACAGTTAACTTGACTTTTTCAGTTTTTCTGTCAGTATTTCAGTTCTGAGCTTTTCAAACCCTACAGTGCAAATTTTATTCTATTCAAACTGTGAAAGCAGTTGGAGGATAACCTTTGGCTATTCAGTCACATATGCAAAAAGTCACAAATATTTTTTTTTGTTCCTCTTACTCCTGTATTTGAAAGTTCAGAATACAGAATATTAATATCCAAAATAATATCCGGAATATTTGTGGAAATACTTGTAGATTATTGTGAGCAGGGGGGAAAAACTAGGACCCAATTACTGTTTTTAAATATAAAGATTACAGCAGCACAAGAGTTGACGAGTGATGGTGATTCTGTACTGAATGGGTGTTCATAGTGTAATGACCATCTACACAAACAGAAGAAAAAAACCCCAATAATTTCCATTAGCGTAAGAACCATTTAAATATATTTTTGAAAAAGTTGATTTGTGGATTGTATGTCATTTGGCCGTGTGTGCCTTTCCACAAAGGTCACTGATGTTATAAAGTGTTATGGAACAGCTCACTTAATGCAGACATACACCCATACTGATAAAACAAATAAATTATTGATTAATCACTGTAGAATTAGTATAAGAATTTGTTTAGCCCTCTCTGAAAGGAACTGGTGTGCACTCCACAGCACCACAGAACCAGCATCACTTTGATAGCATTACTGTATATTTGTGGCACCTTCTCTGTGTGTCAGTAATCGCTCCACACGAATTCTGTCCAGGCTTTCTGCTCCTGAAGCCAAGCCTTAGAAACCAGCATGATATGAGAATATTGTGCAGATAATACAAGGCAAATGAGTATATAAAATGTCAATCTTATCCCTTAAACAGAATGTGACTTTTAACACAAGGCGGCTGTTGAGGAGTTTCAGTGGATAGCTAAGAGCAGAGCAGATCCAGGTCCTCTTGCCAAATTTCATTATTGAAATTATGGCAAAACATAAGATGAAGGAATATGATAAATATTCAACTGCTTCTCATCAAAAATCAATAACTGACGCATGATTTAATGACTATGAAACAAGGATTCAATTAAAAGTTGGAAACCACATGTTCCTGAATTTCATCATTATCCTTTGCATTTGTTTTAAAATATAATGTTAAACATATAATCAACTTAGTGTGCCTCTTTTAGGTGCATGAAATAACCACATTCTCAACATTTTTCAACACACACACACACAACAATTTTGCATAAAAAAAAAAAAATCAAAACAATCAAAGTGCGTGTTATATTTTTCCACATGGAGACCTACATTAATACCTGCCAGATGTGCAAGAAATCTCTGAAGCAGAGTTTGTTGGGTCGGCATCAGTGTTAGATGGTGAAATGATGCCATAAAATATAGAGTCAAAAGATGGCACTGCATGATCTTTGGGAAAGTGGGAAATCACGATGCATGACTGCTCTCTTTTTCAGAGCAGACTCCTCTAGCCTTGAGGCTGGCAGCCTGAATACTGTCTGCTTCACTGTCGCTCCAATCTGCCTGAATACAAAAACTGCAAAAAAAAAAAAAAAAAAAAAAGAGAGGAAAAAAACCCTGCTGTCCATGTTTAGCCAGTTCCTCCAGCATTATCTCCATTGTCGGTGGAGTGCCAGGGCTGAGAGGGCCAGCATGGCTGGCAGGGCTACAGAGGGAGCACGGAGCGGGTCAGAGTCATCCACAGGACCACTACGGTCAGCTTCCACCACTGGGGCTTCAGTAGCAGCACCATCCATATCTGTGGGGCAGGCTTCTGTGCAGCCGCTGCCACTGCCGGAGCCGCTGCCTTCATCGCCTGCAACACCACCACAACGTAACGCAAACCAGAGTGAGCACATCACTGAAAATGTAACAGTACACAGCACCTGAACTATCTTTTACAATCCTTAAAAAAAAACTGTTGCTGTACAGCTACAATATGCAACTTTTCACATTAAAGTTACAGCTGTTATATTGTTTTGTTTCATTTTTAATATTAATACTGGATCAAATGACCAAGTGTCTGTGAAAGGTTCATATGAACCCACAGACAATAATCACCTGTCTGCAGTTCCATTCACTTCCAGGAAGCATTTTGGTGTCTTTTAGCTCATTGCTTGTATTTCACAGTCTGTAACTTCACTAGCAAAACAGAGCTAAAGAACACACACGTGCCCCATTAATACCACTGCTGCTCTGTAACTGCTGGCTTTTTAAAAATGTCATTGTTTGCTAACATTCTGACCATATCAACTTCAAAAGTGATTGCACATACTGTTCTTGTTTACAGCTTGCTTCTGGTGGCTATTTGTGGCTATTTCATACCACCTGTGTTAGATATGCTCAGCTCTTCAGTACTTTTGGGTGTTACTAACGCTGATTACCTCTACCTGAAGGTTAACTGGCTATCCAACGTACAGATGTCATAAAGATGAGTGACAAATTGATGCACGAACTTGATCAGCCAGGGAGAGCTAAAGAATATAAATCTATTTTCCGTCCTAAGGTGCAAGTTGTCACCAGTGTGTATGTTGTTAAACTGCTTACTTGAGTCCTGAAAGTAGATATCATTGCCGTTGTAGGCATTTTTCAACTTGTTGGTCATCACCCTCAGAGCCATGATCTGCTGGCGGATGAAGGTGTCTGGGCGGGTGATGTCCACGCCCACCTCTGGGTTATTCACCTGGTTGGTCAGTCCATCCTTTTGAACTTCAGGGAAATACCTTTCAGGTTAAATATACAACAAATGAAATAAATGTGAAGTATTATTTTTAAAAGGACAAATGCTTATTAGTAAAGAAGAACATCTGGCAACATTTGGAACGTGACAGACTCTGAGCGCTGCCACATGCCACGACAGTTTAGAGTCTCATAGCCAGAAGTCCTGTGTTCATGAGAAAAAAACAGAGAAAAGCTGAGGGGGCGCTTGAGAACAGCTCTGCGAGGTTATAACAGTGTTGGCAAAAACAACATCTGACCCAGTCACGTCGGGTAGTATTCTGACATTTCTCCAGGGGAACGACGTCAGCTGCCTTCATTGCTGCTTGATAAATAGGCAGCAGGCTGTCATGTGAGGACATTCCACAAGCCGTCTTACACGCCAGCATTTGTTTCCCATAAGCTCAGGCCAGTCTGGGTAATATACACCCCTGAAATCTCGGCAGACCAGAAGATGTAATGTTTGACTAATTTCACTGATGATATTCTTTCCTTTTTGGTCACAAGAAAGTAGCAGCAGCTTCCACACGCTATAATAATGCACAAGGTTTTTAGCTTGAAGGGTTACTCAAAGAATTTAAAACATGAATGCTGAACATTTTTTGATCATACACCTGATGTTACGAATAAAAGCAGCACAAATCAATTAACTGTGACCCCAGCCATGGCTGTGGGAATTTGGAGAACTTGTGCAAATATTTCCCTTGAAAATGAAATCAGATTAACTGCGATACCACAACGGCTGCACATTTTAAAAGAGAATGAAAACACAATTCTATAAAATAACAGACAAAAAAAAAAAAAAATACAAAAAGCATCAAAGCAAATGGTACCAAAATCATCAGCTACTGCATATTTAAGAGACCATATCCTGCTTGTTTAGCTGACAGATAAAAGTCAAAGTATGCCAAGCTCTTGCACAGCTGAGTGTAAATCGGTGAAAGAAAATAATCTGGGGCATAATTCTAGGATTAGACTGATTAACACGAGTGAGTCCAACAGGCTTTGGAATTTTAATAACCTTTTGTATTAGCCTGCACTGGCCTCGGGCGCTGGCGCACTTACCTGCCCTTGGTGTGTCCATTCCAGCACTCGTCATCGCTGGCATTTCCAGCGGTCACTCTGTCCTCCACGCACATCGCCTCGGGCAGGTTGGACCAAAATTTCTTAGACAGCTTCAGTTTCTCTTTTATGTCAACCACCTTAGGCAAAGACAAGAGTTGTTACAGGGGAGAAAGAAGAAAACAAACAAACAAAAAAAAAACAAATCAAGTCTGTCTTCCTATAGAACAGTCACAGCTCGCAAAATGTACAGTATTATTATACAGGAAATACAGATGCTAAAAATGAATATCATCTAAAGGTGAAACATTAAGCGGATGCAAATTTATAACCAACATGGAATTGATTAACACAATTCAGACATTATCTACCTTTATTTTTGCTGTAGGTTCCTCACAGCTTTAAAATAATATGAGAGAAAATACAGACACTGAAAGATATCCTTGAATTTTCTGGCATATAAAAAATACAGCACAGCATCTGTGTCCTAACTGAGATTTAGTCTTGTTTTTAAAAGTGTCTGTTACTCCCATCTGTTTTGTAAACTCATTATAAAACTTCCCCACCTCCACTTATTAAGACGTCTTATCAAACGGATTATAAATCATGGGATTTAACCTTGAGACATTTTCACTCTCCAACTTCAAAAAAAAAAAAAAAAGATTTGGGTTTAATTTTCCCTCTGTGTTGACTATCGAATGTTTGCATCATGAAATGTAAGACCATGCAGGCTTGCAGCAATAATTTCAGCTTGAATGTCAGACTTAAATGCTCCTTTGCATCCCGGCCATGTGACACAGTCAGATATCGTTTCCTGACTTGAGCCTGTTGAACTCCAATCTTTCATCAAACACAGAATTTGACATATTTCACTGAAGCTGAGGGAAAGCCTGATAGCAGCAGGTTGGCCCCATTATCTTTTTCCGTCTGACTTGCTGTTGGCTTACGTGAAATTGTAGTGAACCTGAGCAGAACATGAAAGGTGCTGTACTGACTGTGTGACGTCGCTGTAGGCCCCGACTCTGCTTTTGATGTGTTAATCCTGTCACACTGATGCCAAAGCACTTCAGCAGCTGTGATACTGCCCAGAGGGTCAAGGCTGCACTCAATGCAAGAGATTGACTGGCAATGTTTGACTAAACCTCACATATTTAGTTTAGTTTAACAAGTGAGAGCTTCAGAGTTTTTCTTAGGATCAGCCGGTAAAAAGTGGAAATTCAACAATGTTTTAGTGAGGCAAATATTTAATTAGCTCCTCCACTAAATATTGTAATGCCAGACAATTATTAAAAATACGTTAAGTTGTATATAGTTCAGTTCATCTTATTTAATAGGAATGACAGTGTCTTAATGATTATCACACTTCATGATATTCTCAACTGAGCAGTACTGACACAACGCTGCTCTCCAATCCATTATACAGAGCGGCTAAATGTCGAATGTTTCCCATTTCAGCCAATCACAAGAAACCAATAGTCTTAGCAGTTCTATAAAACTCCCTTCTGAGAAAGATAACTAAAAGAAATCCACTGCAATACCTGAAAGGTCGAACGCTTAAAGGAGAAAAGTTTAAAAAAAGGTTGAGCCTTTTCACACAATAATAAATATGCCTCTGGGAAAAGTCTGCCTCTCACTTCACTGCGCATTGCCCATGAATAAATAATAAGACTGCATCAAGCAGGCCTGGCATGCAACCAGCTGCAATGAACACTAGATGGCACTACGTCTTTGAGGAAGGGGGAGATGAAAGCGACAAGGGAGAAAATACAGAGAAAAAAAAATCCAAACCAACTATGTTTACCAATGATGTTTCTAGCACCTTAAACTCCACGTTCACATGAATCTCACTGTAGAGACTGCATTTTCCATAGAAACAAACTGCAGCAGAGTAAGAGAGCAATGAAGGACTTCGTAGAAAGAGGAAAAAGATCTTTATCTATTTCTATCATTGCAGCACAGTGATAGTTTGTGAGGAAAGAGAGGAAAGTGTGTATGGAGCACAGATCTTCATTATAATCAGCCGCTTGTTACTGACAGGGTTGAGAGTCTCATAAATAATCACAAAGACAAAACACATCCCCGTAGTCTCACATTAGGATATTAAATTGCATTTGTTTTCACCCTGATAGCTTCGTCAAGCCCTGATGATATTAAAGGTGTATCGTTCTGTAATAAAGGCTGACAAGGAAGTCGGTCGCATTTACTCACTGGATGTACAAGCCATGGGCATTTAGATTATATTTTGTTCCTGCACATGATTTCATAAACCTAAGCAGAACATTCAAACTTTGCAAACATATGGATCTAAAAGTATTGTAGGTGCTGAGAAAAGACAGGCACAGATTTTAAATGCACTGACTGTACAGATGGTTTTCACTGAATGAATGAACACTGACAGAAAAATGTTTTGAATATGACAGCTGAAAAGACAAATCGCCACACACACTCACAATTAACACACAAGCTTTTCATTGTATAATAATATAATTATATATCTCAGTAGCTGGTGATTCAGAATCTTTCAGATCAACTGGGTTAATAAGAAGAATTTCACAGGCCAGACAAACCACTTGAGAGCACATTAAACTTCCTGAAAAAATATATCATGTGAAAGATGAAAAAAGGGTTACTTTATGTTGCGTCCCCTTTATTTATAAACAACACAGAAAAATGTAATAAAAGGTTTTGGACAGCTATAGGGACATTTTACAGTACAGTACTGGTAGACAATTCTACATTCATAAGTATATATTTGTATTTCATATAATTAGAATGCTGTTTCATATAAATATATCGTCCCTAACTATCTTTTTTAACAGTATTCTTAATACTGTTGTTGACAAATAAATAAACTGCTTAAAACTAAATTACAGTGTTAAATATGTGTGTATTCTTATAGAAGTTTTGGTTTGGCCTTATTTCTTTCTGTTCTTTTGTCTTTCTTTCTATCTTTTTTACTGTTTTTGCAAAATCTTCTCATAACTGTTTCATCACATTTTTGTGAGTTTAATGGTGTCAGCTTCTATCACATACGGCATAATAAAAGAAAGTACAGAAAAACTGAATATATTTCCTACCCTGCCAAGGTCTTTATATGAGGGAAGCTTATCCTACAGGGCTGTATGTGGCCTTGCTCTCTTGCTGTTTTATGCATCACATCATCTATATTCTATGTTTCTTAAAGGCATGATATATAATGTCCCCTACAATTCTGTCAAAATGCATGCCAAGAAATGTTTTACCTGTAGTAGAATACTCTACTTCACATTGAGGTGACTATGAAGGCTCTCAGTCAGCCAATATCAGAGGTGACTGGATTTATGAGTTTAACTATTTTAACAAATTTTAATTCATTACAAACCAGAAAATCCATTTTCCTGCAAATCATATTTCACTAGATCACCAGATATGATATTCACATTAGGGTTTAAAAACATTGCAAGTGTTAGCAAATGCAAAATTGTTCCAGGTTTGGAGGTGCTAAAGTTTTCAGAGGTTCAGCTGGACAATTTAGATATTTCTCTCACACATTGCATAAAAAAAAAAAAAATGTGTGAAAAGGAAAATTCAAAGGAGAAATCTGGTGTTATTCTGTATATTCAAACCCCACCGCAAGAGCAAAATCAACACTGCTTTATTGTCTTTTTCAATATTTCTCGACCCAGGCTGATTGGTTATACATATATAACATATTTTTTAGCAAATGTTACCTAAACACGAGTAAATAGTTCTTTTGTTGAGGACTATTTTCAGCAGTGGATTGATGCACATTTGGTGCTCTAGCGAGTGTTTAGGGTAGCAGGGACCGTTTATTGCAATGAAGGCACATGTCAGTCAGTGCAGCAGTGTGGCTCACTGTGTTTTTAATAGTGTTTGGACAACAGTGGAGCGCTAATGGTTGGATTCATTTTGGTCTTAATGGGACAGAATAAAGATGAAAAAGATGACTTTACCTATCTTGTGTTTAGCTAAAACAAGAAAAGAAAATTATTTATGATGAAGAGTCATTTTAAACCTTCAGGATGAGTCACAGTCGCAGCAAGTTGTAATTTTCCCCTTTTTC
The DNA here is from genome assembly GCF_020382885.2 of Scatophagus argus. NCBI lineage: Eukaryota > Metazoa > Chordata > Actinopteri > Scatophagidae > Scatophagus > Scatophagus argus. The sequence goes on along the minus strand of NC_058503.1, from coordinate 11,047,797 downwards.
TCTTTTGCCCTTTGTCTCCCTGCTTCCTGTCATGAACCATATATTACTTCATTGTGTATATCCCTCTCTTATGCTCTCCCTCCCTCTTTTCCTCCCTCCCTCTCTTTTCCCCTATGCTATGACTCTGGTCTCTTCTTTCTCTGGTATTTCTCCCCGTAAGTGAAGGTTTCATGGCTAGCTGACCCGTGATCTTAAGCCAGACTCCTTTTCTACAGATCATTGTGAATAAAGCTCTTGGATCCTCTCTCTCTCAACTGTGATATAACAGTAAAAGCTCAATCATCTCTGGACTGTATAGCATCTGTCCTCTCCCATCTTTTCTCCATGTCTTCACCTGGGTTCAACTCCAGCACCACAATGGAAATGAGCTGTCATGCGTGATTGTAATTGCTCTTAATTGTTCTGCCACACAATATATGATTAATCCTTAAATAAATATTAATTTAATCATAAAGGTAATCACATTCCCTCTCTGTTCCTGCTATTTCTGTCTCTTCAGGAACAGGAAAACAGGAAGTTTACCAAACAGATAAACCACAACAGGGAAGATTAATCGAGCAGTAAACAGCACTGAGAAGTGGCCTGTGACGTACAGCGGCTCACACAGCTTAGTGTGCCGTGATCCAAACATAGCCTCGCCTTTAAACTCGGTTTTATTTTTTTCACCACAAATAAAATCCAACCAACCACACTGGATATACAGTACAATGTTTACCCACTGTTGAAACGTCATTAGCTATCTTGAATCGACAAACATGAGGAAATGTTTGCAGAAAACAATTATGTCCAAAAACAACACTACGAGCCAATGAGATAATGGTGTTAGCAGGCTTAAAGTCTGTGTGTCTACAGACACTCCAAGTATTTATCATCAGCTTTGTTTTTGTGTACATGCAGCCGGGTGCGCACACAGCCAGGTTATGGGTTTTTTCCTGTGTGAACGTTAACAGGGTGGCAGCTGTGTGCCGCCTCTCAGTTCGGCACAGAAATGTGACTGAAGTGTCCATGGTTTTTCAGATGTCCTTGCCTATCCTCAGACCAAAAGCTGACGTGTCACTGGCTTTGAAGCCGCAGTCACACTCTCAACGTCAATGTCAGGGCCCGAAGCTCTTATCTGGCCGTGGGACAATGCCCAGACATGCTATCTGCCTTGCAATAAAGAAACAGAAAACCGAAAAAAAAAAACAGAAATACATTGCCAGACTATCTCTCTAACTTTTAATCCCAAAGCACATCACACTCACAATGACCTACAGTGTTCAGTGTCTCCCCTGGCTGTTCTGTTGGCTGGTAAATCTCCCTTCCTCTTGCTCCCAAAATAAACGCCTTATCACACATTCCGCTTTGTGCTGGTTAAAACACCTCTATCTTGTTAAATTAACAGACCTTTGTCAAGTTACTTTGTGGGGATGTCATCGCAGCTTGACACAGAGCATATCCCTCTGCTGCAAGTCTGAGCTAAATTAGTGCATGTTCAATCTAATCATAGACTCGGCAGCAGGTCTCGCCACTAAACCACAAGGGGCAGACAACTCCTCGATCAACTTATTTTCCCTGGCAACTGCTCCTCCTGTCTGCGTTAAAATAGTTTTTCATTTGATACGAATGCAGTTTTCTTCCTGCATCTCAATTACAGAGGTCAGGGAGTCGGTTCTGCTTATACCAAGACCTTGGCCATGCCATGAGTCTCCCTGACCAGTGACCACTTTGAGGACAGACCGAATAGTTTCTCACAAGGAGGAAGGCCACTGTAAGAATAACTCTGTCTCTTCATCACATTCTTCATCAAAGTCATAGTGTAGACTGGGCCAGTCCCTAAAACCAACATGAGCTGCTCTCTAAGTCTGGGTGTGCTATGTGTTAATGTACCCAACAGATCAACTTCTACAGTGTCGAGTATCAGGGTGCTGAGGCCCGGAGGGTGTATGTCCCCGGACAGAGTTATTTAATCTGGTGTCTAACACGTCATAAAGTCCTCCTCATTGGTTCAGGTCCACCCATAAACAGTAGATTCTCTCAACCAAGACCTGCCATCTGGCTCTAAAGCATTTTAAGCACATTAAAAATCAGCAGAGTAGAAATAATATTGGCTCTCCCAAAGCATACAGAGCAAATGACCTCTGTGATAATGTTTTGAGTAGCGGTTGTCTTCCTTTTGTCAGGTCTCTTTCGTCCTTGTCTGGAAACGTTCACCTCAAAAGGTGACAGGCGGTGCTGCTCGGAGCAGGTAACTACCAGAGTGCATGTAGATGTAAGGCTGTTTTCATCCAATCAATATCCATCAACGGAGGGTCAAAGCAAATAGGTTTCCACTCTGTGACTTCACAGTATATGAGAAGAGAAAGACATCGCCCAGCTGTTTATCCTGCACTACTCACACAGATGGAAATGGTACACCAAAGCAAATCATGGTTAGAAAACAGCACAACCGCTTGCAAACAAAAGTGTGGTTTGATGTGACAGCGCAGTGGTGGTTTCTGTCCATCGCTGCCGGGCGACAAGCCATGTGTCCATGATAAACCCATTTTTAGCATCATTCTGCGGTCCATCGCACTGTTTTCAACTCTCAGCTGGAGCCGCCCTCCTTGTTTCCCTTGATTGCGGCTGATTACGTCCTAGCATAAATCTGCCACAGCAGAATGCTACAACATGATTTAACATGGACAGCTCAACAAAGCCTGAGTCAAGGCAGTGCGTATATCTTTCTTATATCTTTTGGTGACAGCACTGTCAGTGCCCTCACTGCGAGATGGTTATTATGCTGTTTCCTGGGAATGGATACTTGACATACAATGAAACTCTTATTGTTATTCAACACTGTTATTTTGCATTTGTTTTGATTGTGCAATAGCGGAAATGCTGTGAGATCTAACTTAATGGTATATCTGACAGAAAGTCAGCACAGGATACTACTGAAGCAATAAACAAATACAATGAATATTTATCGTGTATCAACGTTCCACAGAAATACTGTACAGTGTGTTGATGTAATTGTACAAGTACATTATATTGGATTTCCTCCCATACTGTCTGACTGAGTTGTCAAATTTAGTTTTGATTCCTCAGTGAGAAAAAGCTGAAGAGCGAATCTAATCGCTCAGCTCTGTGGCACCCTGGAGGTATAACTTTATTTTCAACTTTTGACAGTCTTCATAACTGTTGTGGGAGAAAATAATTCATCATGCTTTTAATTTAATGTGACGGTGAAGCTCTGTGTACCTTGAAAAAACACGAACGAGAAAGAAATAATGCTGGTTCCAAAAATAGCAGAAGCTGTGTTGTTACAAGAGAAGAATAATTGCAAACCAATGACCACTTTGGTCTCTTTAGCATAATTTGATCAGGTTTGATCACTCCGTTGAATAATAATAATATTCCCCAAAACATATCACATTTCAAAAAGCACCCAAAAACTAATTATATCTTCAACTAAAAAAAAAATGATGCAGCTATCCTTGGTGACTTCAGGGACATTTGGAGTAACGCAGTAGTTAAAACAATGCTTTATTTGTCCTAAATAACAAATCTCTGTATGTTTTTGCAGCTCATGTAGTATTTACATAGTGTCAGTGTACACTAGGACATATTCAGTGGCCCATTTTACATAATATTGCCTCAAACCATTTGTTCATTCCCATGGTATCTACATAGTTAGCCAATATGGTGTATCATAGTGAGCAAAATTTATCACACAATGATCCCACAGTGAGAAAAAATGACAGAATATTGATGAAACAGTGGTGAGTTTGCGCATGTGATTTGCCCAGGGCTACGGCAGGAGAAGTTTGAAAAAGGGAGATGATTAAAGGGAAGCTATGCACTGTGGAGAACAGAGCAATCATCGGCAGGCCTGCTCTCTCCCTGCTGCCCCTGTTCCCCAGAGAGGAAGGCAGCCTATAGTGCAATGGGGCCATTGTGTCTCATTACTGTATCGACACATATGAAAAGCAGCAGAGCCTTTATGGCACTGGCATTAGTTGCTGAGAAAGAGGAGATGATGTGTGGAACGATTTTAATATAAATCTTAAGCTGTATTGTGGAAAAAATAAAATAAAAAATCAATAGTAACTGCTTGTGGCCTTGAAAAAGGAGTTGTTTCGATTATCGTTATGATGATGGCATATAAAAAAGGGAAAAACTAAAGCATTTTAGCTAAATTATCATGAAATGGTCATTTTCCAGTATTTCCTTTTCTGTGCAGTAGTTGTAGTGGTTATGATTTCTTAACGTTTATTTGCAACTGCAACAACGTCTGGAGAGGATCTGGTTGGCTACAGCTCCAGAAACTCCAGAGCCCATTTACACTGGTCATTTCAGATGTCTTATATTAGCACAAGCCCTGCTTCACTCTCATCTGTGGCATCTGTGACCTTTGATTTTGTTGGGGATTTATTTCTTTAAGAATGCGGCCAAACTGTGGATTCTGCATCTGGTTCAGATCCATCTCTAAATGTGGTCTGCTGGATCCGCTCACATTCCATTGCAATGCATACTGAATGCTTTTACAACTTAAACATTACACACCAAAATTCAACAGGCTTGTGTTCATGCAAAAGTGATTTGACATACATCCAATAATAAGGCTTCTAACAAAGAGCAGCATCATAATTGACAATATACATTATAGTTGATTATGGCTGACTATAAATGAAGAGTTTACAGTTGGATACTAAATGCTCAGAATTCCAAGGTCAAGGTGCACCTTCATCCCTTTCACTCTTAGCACAACCAGATAAAGCAAAAAGAGCCAGGGGCATATTTACCAAACTGCAGAGCAGTAACAGAGGTAAACATGCAGCTTTGAGATACTGACAAAAAGACAGTAAGTCGACCTTTGATTTGAGATTGAGTTTTTTGTCTGATAATCTCAGCACATCATATACTATGTTTATCTGCTGCACTTGTCAACGTGTTTTATCTTTTTGGCTATGTGTGAATGTCACACAGTAACCCCTACTCAAATGTAAATAAAATTAACTTCAACAGAAAAACTAAACCACGTAGCCATTTGCAAATTATCAATCACATGACTGGCTGTGAGTTGCTCTTCAAAGTTCCTGCCATGCCCACCTGTTTAGAACTAAGACAAATGTGTCTCATCATTCACTTCCATCACGCAACTGTTTTTTGGCTCCTAATCGCTTTCTTTGTCATACAGACTGAGGTTTCAAGTTTACTTTAGACCACATTAGGATTGGGAAGTGGTGTTAGCTTCACCCCACGCATGCATGGAATAAGTCAGGATTTGTCTCAGAGAATAAAGCAATCAGGTGAATTTTTTAATACATGTGCATTTTTATTATTTCTCCATGTTTCTCTCTTATAATTTCTAAATATTAAAGAAGCCACAATGTTCTAATTCTGCCTGTCTCCTTGAAAGCATTACTTGTGCTAACTTGCTACCCAGTGAACTGTGGCTGATAAGTATTCTATTGTTGTTGCACCTTTTGACTTAATACACCATGCATGATGCCTTTATCTCACAACAGGACCAAGGTCATAAAGCGCTGGTGTGCCGTGTGGCTCTAACTTCTGTTCTCTGAGTGAGATGTGTCATTATATGGTCAGCCCCTTCGCTGAACGATGCCCTTATATCTGACACAAAGCGCCTGGAGTGTAATGTGGGAGTGTAAAGGTGAGACTTTTCACTCATGTAATCAGAGAACCACTCTCACAGCCACAATTCATCCTCTTCGGTGGATGTAGTCATTTGTGGTTACTGGTTGCAGATCCCAGAGGTAGATTCAAAACAAAGTGTGCAGTCTTGGCTGTACAAGAATTTGTTGTAATAATACAACAAAGAAGAGGGACTCATTTGTATGGTTAGACTCCCACACAAACTGGCTGTTTTTAGAACCTTTATTTAGGTTCTGGGAGGCTGAATGCTCTTTTCATGACAAGCCCTCTGCCACAATTACGTACGTCGATAACTGAAAGCTGTCCAGTAGAATTACAGTGTGATCTGTGATCTGTTGGTCACTGGGCAGCTCCACTGGAGCCGCTGGGGGGTTATAGGTGCCAACAGTGAGTTAACAGAGTGGGAGGTGTATGCCATCTTTCAGTGCTCTCCAGTCTGGGGATCAAACTGATGAAACATGACATGAGCACATGAGTGTTTCATTTCGAAACAAACTAAGCACTGGAAGAAAAAAACAAAAACAAAAACGTACTGCCATTGCAGATATCAGTCATGATTTCAGTGGGACATTTAATTCTCACTGAAAACAATATAGAGTTTAATCACAAAACTATGGAAAGCGAATTACACAATGATGTGATGATGTTTGTTCTAAGTTTTTCTTCCTTATTCATTAGGTTATGTAAGGAAGCAGAACTGAAACTGAGGGGAATAAAGAAAACATACAGATCACTGATTTTATGCTGATACTAAAAATGTCCCTCAATGTATTTTATGTCAGTATCTTTGGTTAAACTGCAAATTACCATATTGGAAGATTATACTGCACAACACTGTGCATGTGTTATGCGCATAAAAATGTGCTAAATGCTACTGTGGTTGGCAAATCCTAGAAAATCCCAATCTCAATTCCTGGCATTCAATCCTGCCCCACATCAGCTCCACCAGCAATGTCTACTCAACCAGCGATGAGCAGTTAACTCAACATGTTTAAAGACCTGCGGGTGACTGAGTCAGTAGGTATAAGTAGATAATGCCTCTGCATGTTGACTCTTTTGAGACACTAATGTGAACTTGGAAAAACAGAACATGCAGTACCACCACTGCTGAGTGGGCACAAACAACACAGATGCACATATGCGACTGCCTTTAGGTGAAATACAGAGTACCTACATGCCATGTAAGGGTACTTTTCATATTTGCAGTAGGAGAAATGGAAGCTACTGTCTCTCTCACCTCACCAACAGTAAACAGCTGTTCGACTGAGAAAACAGAGCTTTGACATCATGTCTGCCTCGGTAAGCGTTTTATGTTTTGGTCTTCGATATTTAAACTACATCACAAAGATCACTAGAAGTTTGACTGGTGTGTGTATCTTACAGATGGTTAGCTTGAAACCTGAGAACCTGATCATGAATTTAAAACAAGAGGAGTTCATCTCTTTCCAGTAACAAACATCACAGAGTCACTAATGAACCTTTTCTATTCATGTTTGTTTTCCACATTTCTCTGGTAATAAAACATTAAAAACTGCTCGGGTCACACACAAAAACAGTCAGATCAAACCTCCATGTCCAGGTGGTGCTGAGGGATGACGGTTTCACAGCAGTCAAATATTTATGCTTGAGTGCCACAGACAGAATTGTTTAATTTACGATCAAACAATACCCCAGACTATGATGCCACATATGCACTTCTAGACTATTTATTTTTGTGTGGTCTTTGAGAGAATCTGTGGAATTTACATAATTGCACAGCTTGGGCAAGAGTCTGTAGATACAAGAACTCAGAGAATGGAGCTGTGGATAGGCCCACTTTACTTCCATTAAGCTGTATCCAAAACAAGAATGTTTCAGTGGCTTGACATGCTCCTGGACTGCACAAATATAATGCCTGGGTCAAGATTTTGGGAAAGGAGTGGTTGAGCCTTTTCCTGTCAACTGACTTCACAAACCACACATGGATGTTTTACTCAGTGTTTCCTACTGAAGATGGCAAAGGATGAGAGGAGGAAAAAGGGAAGACTGTGTGCATGAATATTCAGCTTCACTTAACATTATAAGAGTTCTCCATGTACAAATTCTATGAAAGAATAACTGATCCTGACAAGAAAGGGAGCAGAAAATAAATGAGGTATTATATTTTCCCCCACATGCCGTATTTAAAAAAGACCCAGCGTGTGGCTTGATAGATTGTTCTCTGCTTTTTGCACCTTTTATTCATTCAGTCACACTGTTCACACGCTCACTCCTAATCATGGCGGGCTGCAGCCCATGTACTGGATAAAAGCAAGGAAAAACCTTGGGCGGATCATTGGTCTCTCGCAATGCTAACAAACATAGACAGACAATCACACAGTCACAGCGAACAGCACTTAATTGACCTGCATGGCGCGGCTGTACGAGCGCCTTGAGGAAAAAAAAAAGAAAGCAAACATGGGGAAAACTAAGATTCAAGTGCAAAACTTTCTTGCTGTGAGGCAGCAATTCTTCAGCATTGATCCACCATGCTGCAAACTTTTCTTATTCAAAGGGCCAGCCAAGAGGACAAGAGTGATTGTGTACTTCAGACTTGAATGTCTCCCGACTACTGAAATGCACATTGGCACAATTATTGGCACATAGCAGACCTGACGATATAATAGTCAACAAAGTGTTTTCCATGTGATGTTGCAGTAAAAAAAAATGGCTCCTCTTTACTGTACAGAACGATTATGTGCAGATTTTGACACAAATTTTTGTGAAAGAGGGAAAGCTTCTCTAAGCTCACCTTACATCTGAGTTTAAGTTTACATTTGTTTTTTTTGGGGGGGGGGGTGTGCAGCAGAAGAAAAACCTTACAGCAAAAAAAGACAATGTTTAGACAAAACGTAGAAAAATAAACACACAACCTTCTGTTTATCTTGTTAATCCTCATATGACCCCTCATACTTATTCTGTGACCTCAGGTTGGAAAACCACTGTGAGTGTCAAACAGTTTCCATGGTGTTTTCTGCAATATTTATACAGTGTATTTTTGTTTGGAGCAGTAGTTGAAATTTTCTGTGGTGGGATTGGACTGACCTTGGGGTGTATTCCTGAATACCGTGTTTGTTGATCCCTGCAAAGAAATTTGTTTTCTGCATTTAACACATCCCCAGTATTAGTAGACAGACAGATAGATAGATAGATAGATAGATACATAGGCAGACAGATAGATAGATAGATAGATAGATAGATAGATAGATAGATAGATAGATAGATAGATAGATAGATAGATAGATACATAGGCAGACAGATAGATAGATAGATAGATAGATAGATAGATAGATAGATAGATAGATAGATAGATAGACTGATAGACAGATAGATAGATAGGCAGACAGATAGATAGACAGACAGACAGATAGATAGACAGATAGATAGGAAGACAGATAGATAGATAGATAGGCAGACAGATAGATAGACAGATAGATAGATAGATAGATAGATAGATAGATAGATAGAAACTGGGGAAACTGTAGCACTGGAGGACAACGACACAAACATGGGGAGAACATGCAAACCCCACAGAGAAAGGCCCTTTCCTACCTTCCCTGGCTGGGAATCGAACCTGCTGTGAGGGGACAGTGCTAACCACTGAGCCACTGTCCTGCCCAATTGATTGTTGACTTGGGTTCTCAAAAATATTTACTTTATCCAGCAGTACAAAAAATGTTTGACCGGGTGAGAGATGGGAAAAGGAGAATGGCAGGAGTAAATTGTATCTGCTTCGATGAAAAGAGAACTACAATTTATTTACTGTTATAGCGTTTTGACTGAACGTGCAGTCACAATCATCAGCTTCCTGTCTTGGTTGTGTGCACAGAAAAACAAAAATAGAACATTTTGATATAATAAGGATAAACAGGTGAAAATGGGACTTCAAAAAAATGGAACCATTTTGGTTAAAGTCAGATTTTATGAAATAAAAACAACAACATTCATGACACAAAAAAGGGACTCAGAACCTCATTTTTATTTTATCCTGTTTTTTTCTCTCCTGCTGCAGTAAACGCATAAAAAATGATCAACCTTTTAAATTCCAGAAAATCCAGCTATTTATCAAATTGTGCACAGTCAGAAAGCCCCAGACTTGACTGACCTTAACTGAAAGCTTTCTGATGTCATAATGGATGTTGGAGCTGGCCATGACTCGGGTTTCTTTTATTACCAAACACAGATGAGCGTGTGAAAACCTTTAGTTGCTGGTGATGACTTACTCAGTTAAATGAATAGCTGATACATCTGATTGGCTTTCAAGACATGTCTTTTGAAGGCCATGTAAAAATAGGGTCCAATACTATTTGTGGACATAATGTTATAAATCAAAGGATTCATTTGACAAATATGGTTCCCTCCAAGCTCTTTCTACAGTCTAGTCTTGTGTGCGTTGTGATTTTGTCATCTATAGTGACGCACCGATAAAATGTGAACCATGCATTACACGAGGGAGACCGAAAAAAAAAAAGCAATAAAACTACACCAAATTGAACTGCACCAAACTTGTTACAAATGTCAAATTAAAAGGTCCACCTCTTATCTATAATGCGCCTCTGAGCCTGACAGTCTGTTGTGCCTTTATCCCCTCTTTGGACTTTCAAATCTCCATTTCTCTGCAAGCTTTGAGGGTGTGTGCTCTGACAGAATGTCAGGCAATTAAACAGTCATGGCTCATTGAGCTGGAGGTGGGCCCACTCCTCCAGGCTTCTCTATAGGCAACAGAAGAAATGAACGCAGGCACTCCCTGCCATCCCTCGCACATTCTTTGACTCACTAACTTAGCGGTAAAGCCAGACAAGAAGGTCTTATCAAAGGACACTTTAAACTATTGTCAACTTTCACAAGGCTGAGCAGTGTCACTGTCATGGGTAATTATCCTGTGCCAGAATGTAAAGGAGGACAGTGCGTGGGACAACAAAGATGTATTCTCAGGGAACCCAGTCGTGTCCCTGCTGCAAGATAAACACATAAATGCTGCCTCAGTAATGATGGCACAAAGTAGCTGCTAGATGAGGCTTTAAACATACACCTAGCGTACAGCAAAGAGCCAAGAAAAGATAAAAACGCTTCAATTAAGACACGCACTGACGGAAAACTTCAGTCCTCATTATTCTTTATTTGTCAGGTATACCATGCCAGAGCTGCTATTGGTCAAAACCTGCATTTGAACTTCTGCATTTTGTTGTATCCTGGATATCAAAAGAGAATCAAGAAGCACGTCCAAACTTTCTTAACACTTGCAGACTGACATTTCTGTTTTCACAAATTTAACAAAGTATTTGCCCAGTCATATTGAAGGGAAGAAACAAGAAACAGGTTCATATAGAGCAATGGCTAATAAATTGCTTTTCATAAAGGCCACCCACTAACCAGCTGTCCAGACAGCTATAAAGAGCCACAGAGGTGCAATGGTAAGTGAGGGGGAGAACATGTGAGGCCAACTGCTGCTACTCAGTTGAATACCAAACAAAAAATAAAATGTAACCTCATGCAACCTCCGCCAAATAAACAGGAAATATTTGCATCTATGAGACAGGTGAGTTGAGGTAAAGAGGAGAAACAAATGTTCAATAGTAAATGCGTCTATATGCTGCAAGACTGATTTGTCTGTGTGATGGCTGTTAGAGGATGTGATATCCACTGCAGGAGCTCAATAGAAACACTTTAAACTTTTCAGAAGTTAGAAACATATACTACAAATGTAAGCCTCTTGATCATTTCCATGACATTTTTGTGCACATTCTTTCCATACCTTTGCTTTTCTGCCATATGTTAACAACCACTGTTATACTGCTGGATGTTTTTCAGCTGAAGGTAAGCTGCGGGAGTGCGTTCACGACAGACGGGTGTGGTATCTAAAACTTGTGACCTAAACCAACATAATGCAATGCTGAACAATCCACCACCACCACTAGTACAACAGTTCTGCAAAAAAGCGGTTTAATTTACTGTAATCGAAAAACAAATACTGCACCGTAACCTTTAAATTGGACAATATCAGACTTTTCAGACTTGGAGTAAAAACAATACATGTGGTATTTATGAGTGATTATTAACAGGATACAGGACCATGTCCATGTGAGATAATGCATGAAGAACACAGCCTGTTTTCTCTCTTACACAGATTTTTTTTTCACCTTGATATTACAAGGGAATAAAGAGAGAGAGAAGAACACAAGTAGAGAGAGAGAATGAGGGGGGAGGGGTGATAACATGTAACAAAGGTTCATGACTTGAATCAAGATAACGTAGTTGCGGCTTAACCACTCAGTGACCAGGATGCCCCTGAGCTAATTACATATACTGAGCTACCCTCGAAAAGCAGGCAGACAAAGCTAATGTTTATCTTGCGGACATAGTTGAGCATTTCGCTGCTAAATAGCCAGATATTTCCCTCAGGAATACATTTACAGATTATTTTGATGAACTCAAATGGTCAAAAAAAATAAAAAAATAAATAATAATCTAATTCAGGTTTGATGTATTTGCCTTTAGTCAAACAGCTTAATATGCACATTGTTGCTCATATTAAGACATTCAAACAATTAATGAAATCAATCAACAAATGTGCAGAAAGTATAGTTTTAATTGCGGGCTGAAATGATGGATTTTAGCCGGACTGAGCCACAAGCCCAAACAAAACATTGTGTTTCTCTTTCCATGAACCAAGCTGTCCTCCTTACAGCACTGTGATCACTGTGATCAACATGAACTCCTTGACTGCACAGATGTTGATAATGGAATTATCTGAACAGGTACACTGTTCTAGTTAAGTTATGACAAAAATAGGCTCCTGTCATTGAGCTCCATCTGATTCTCTGTGCAGGCTAATTGGCCATTTATTCATAAGCAGTCTGGAGCCCCCACCACAATGTACCGCCAGAGCAGATGCTGGCCACAATACTCCCCCACCAGCTCTTCACAGTTCTCCTCACTGCCAGCTCTGACGGAACAGGTCACCAGCTGATTGGTTGGCTTCCTCGAAGAGCTGACTCTATTAGCTAAGGGTCTAGAATGTGTCCAGAATAGAGGTGGTGTTTGAAGGTTCTCCAATGAGGATTCCTTGCGATCTGAGGATACCGTGGCATGTATTCAACAGTCCCTGTGGTGTTAGAAACCTAACCGGAAAATACTGAGTTTAACAGCTGATACATTGATGCCATAATACACCACAGTGGCCACTGACAAGGTCTGAAGAGTTCCTGCATTAGAACCCTTAATAAATTAAAGATGAAATACCCCGTCACAGCAAGTTCAACGAGTTTAGGTGACACTGATTCTCATGTGAGATGAAAATGAGACTGTGAAAGACACTTAGCACACCGAGTGCTGCATACCACTGGGATTTACAGGTCACAATACTTGTTTACTGTAAATCTCCAGTGCTTAGAATACAATCCTATGCACCCCGTCGCAACCACATAATATTAAAACATAATTTTTGCTTCTAGCCACAAAGCATAAAACTGTTGCAGACAATAGATCCAGCAAAAACAATGGGAATGAGTATAAAATGTTGAACCTTACACTGTGTTGCATTGCATTCCAAACAATCCTCTGGTTTGCAGCATAAAGGCAAGGAAACAGAAGGTCTTAATTAATTCAGCGTAGGTGGAAGAAATCGCTGATGGACACAGAAAGCTAAAAAGGCAACTGCTGTATATAAAACATCAAAACTCTGTGCAGAATTAATTAGGCTGTGAAAAAAACATAATTAGTATTGAATAAAACAAATAAGTCATTTATTGTTGTGGGATTCTAAGAGCCAGATGGCAAGAAACTGCTGCTATTCAAATTATGTATTCATTAAGTAAATAACCTATTATTAACCTGACAAAGTACAGAGACATTTGATTTTGCACGTTTAAACACAGTGGGTGAGGCTGCAGTAAATTAAATACATTTTAAATGTCAATAAGGCAATTTTTTGATTTCTGACGAGAACAGCATTAAACACCAACATAAGTGGGACACAATTTGAAAAGATTCACTTTGAAAAGGGCTAGAGGGGAAAAAGGAAGGGCACAGTGGCTGCAAAGGTAATCCATGATGAGAACTGTCTCTCAGCTGAATTGGTCTGTCAGCTCCATGTTAACCTTTAGCCTGATACAGCATTTTAGGTTTCAAGGTTGTTTGAGATGGAAATCCATGTATCAAGATCCAATCCGACAAACATACAGCTAATCTGATAGAAAATAAAGGTGTGCTTTACAGCAAACAATTGATATGGTCAGCCTCACAAAATCTATCCATCAATTCTTTCATCCCCCTCTTTTCTGTTTGCCAAGTACACGGAGATGAGAAGGGCACTGAACGCAGTGCACCACACCTTCCGCTGCCCTCTTGGGCTAAAGCTGTTGATTCGTTAACAAACACAGATCGATAGAGGGGCCTGAATGGAGGACAAGTACAAAGAATTAATTTCCGGCTCCAGGGGCTTACGATGGCAAATCACCAGCTTTAATCAACAGTGTCAAGTGAGAAAGACAAATGATGTTTACACTGAAGCAGTGTCTCGTCTGAAACAGCAGCATTTGCTGTGTCTCCTTACCAGTCTGTCTAGGCTGGTGCCAGCTGCAGTGGTAGGCCGCTCTTCTGGGCTGTATGGCCTGAAGCGAGCGTTGAACACATCCGAAACACCACGGGTAGACCTAGTCATGCCTGCGGGTTTTGGCTGGCCACAGCCTTGAAAAACCTGCAATTACAAAGACATGGGCACCCAATTGTCAAGGCTTTAAATTACTTTGTATGCAGAAAATAGGGAAAACATGTTGTTTTGTTAAGGTCCTGTGAAGCATTCGCCCCACATAACCAGTGTGACAGTGCTCATCGTCAAGTTGAGGTAACCATGTTGATAGGTGATTCAACTAGGAGCTGTGACCGATGCTATTTAAGATGACAGAGTTACGTTTTTACGGGCTTTTGGGAAAATACCACATATACTTAAACCATAAACAAACCTGCATCTGCCGCATGGGAAAGCCAACAGAGCATTTAGCTTTGAATGGGAACTGGCATCCACAGCTGTGTAGGCTGAAAAAAAATTCTTCACAACCACCTACATTTTTTTTTCTTTCTGACTACAATTTTGTGGGCAAAGAAAAATGCAGTAAAACACAGGAAACACATTAACTGCTGTTAGTTGAACTAAGATTATCTGACCAAATTGAAACATATAATTCAAATACAGGACCTAAACTTGGATGTAATTAGAACGTGTTGTGCTGCACACCTTAGACACAACCTCTCCTCTTAGTTTCTCTTCAGTTTGTGAAAAGTTGGACTTCAACAGCCTGTCTGATTGGTGTTACTCTTGTTCTCTGGGTATAGACCTAATTGACATACCCTGTAGGAGACCTGGGCACTGTTATCTTGCATATTCATGATGGCCTCTGAAATCTTGACATCAATAGGCTCCATGACAGATTCAATGTTGAAAGGTCCCTCCAGCCTCTGTGCCACCAGCAGCATGGCGTCTGTCACAACAGGGGAAAAAAAAAAAGATGGGGTGTTGCAGGAAAGGACAAGCAGAGGTGCAAAAAGACACACATTCAGGTGAGGAAAAAAAAAACAACAAAATATTTTTCATTGGTATTTTAATCTAACTGGGGAAATGACTGCATTGGAACATAACTGATCGCCTCTACTTTCAGTCAACATTTTAATATCAAAATAAAAACATATTCACATTTAGAAGTTCACTGTAATGCAAATGCAGACTACACAGTGATAAATAATTAAAAATATCATGCCCTTGACACATTTCTACTGTGTTGCAGCTCAGTAAAGATGTGTACATATGCAGTGTTTCTGCATTTTCTAGTATTTTTTACACCGCTAACGTTTTACACAATTGCATTTTGTTTGTGTGCTTCCTCTGTATTTTATTGCATTCTCTGCATTTGAATTGCTTTTCAAAATGTAATGCACAAGTTGTCAAGCTGGTGAACTTGTTTTCCTTATTTGTTTCTGTTTTCTGTAGTTGCTGCGTGTCAGGTTCTGTCAGCTCGCTGAAAGTAAAAAGAAAAGAAATAAATACAAGCCGATTTCACAGACAATCAAAGAAACAGTGTGTGAATTTCCATATTGAAAACTTCTATTTATCGATTTATCACAAACTGTTTTGACAATTTAGTTGAAGTACTTTTCAGGCAAAAAAGACTAACTTGTTCCAAACTTGTTAGGTTTCTCTGTTTTGTAACACTGTAAACTAAATGCTTTTGGGTTTTTGACTTGTGGCCAGATTAAAACAAAGCAACTTCAAGATCTCACTTTGGGCTTTGAAAGATTGAGAAGGGCATTTTTCATGATTTTCTGACATTTGAAAAACTACATACTCACAACATTAAAACAAATGTTAGTGAATGGTTAGCTTCTTTTGCAATGCCAAAGATCATAGTTTCAAACAGCAGACTACTGTGTTTCGCCTTCTGATTACTACACAGAATTGTCAATTACCTTCGCCTTCCCCTCACAGTCCAGCAACACACACTTGGGAAGTGTGAATGCTCCTTGGGATAAATTCAATTTTTATGTAGATCAACTCATTCAAGTCAACAAAATTTGGTTATGCTGCAAGCAACAAAAAGTGCTGATGAGTCACTGATTTAATAGAACTTTTGAAAAGCCAAGCATTTATTTACAGTGGCTGCAGGAAATGAATAAGGTCAGTGGCTCATTAATATCCTTGTGTGGACACAAGCCAGGAGGCCTTGTTGAACACGAGACACTTACCATTATCACCTCCACAGAATCCATTTGCTTTCATCACTTTCAATTAACACCTCAGATTGTTTTAGATAAAGACAGTGTATTCAGAATTTTTAATAGTTACAAGTGTGCTGGTGCAGGTTTCACAGTAGCTGAGACCAGTTAGGCAACAGCTGTTGCCCTTTAGAGGCTAAGTGAGTTAATTGATATCGCCATGAAACAGCGCTTAAGTGCTCTCAACCTTAATGTGTCTCTGTAATGGCAGTTCTGTCTCTGAATGTCATGCCACAGGGAGCTGGACATCACCAAACCACAAACTCATGACTGGGCAGGCCCCAGATCTGGAGACAGTACTTATGTAGTCAGGAGAGGTTTCTAGATCCACAGACCTCCCAGGACACGACCTCACCAGCAAGCTGTCATAACGACTCTTCAATTACCCCCTTACTGAATAAGGTCATGCTGTCATTTGGCTAGGCTACAGAAACAATGGCTTCTTACATGCTTGTGACCACCTTAACAGTTTATTTAATCTGCACTAACATCCGACATGCAGCACGTTGTTGTTTTTGATAAGATTTTATATTTTTCTTTTGGCTTGCTGCTCCCACCATCCCACCCATCACAGGAGAATGGTATAATTTATTCTCAAACTGTGAATGCACACATACTATTCCAGAGAACAGACCAAAAAGCAGTGACAAAAACTGTGTCAAAACACATCTGAGAATAAACTGAAAAAAAGAAACCAATATATTATGTAAAAGTCAGCTAAAGACAAAGAAAATTAGAGAAAATATTGTACTTGAAAAAGGGGGGAAATGTACAAATTATATGTGGTTTCTTTGATAGCAGGCCTGTCCAGCTATTCATTCTTCTGGGACCTGAGATCACTAATGGCATAGGAAAGAGCTGAGAAACATTAGCTCAGCTCTGGCTCCATTTCCTTTCCAATTATGTCAAAGTCGAAGCCTTTGAAGAGCTCTTCTGTTTGTTTACACTGTGGATTGTAAATAGCCTGTGATGCCCGCTGAGATTTTAATATACAGACTATATCAGTGCCAAATGGGTTTCTACAGTAGTACTTCAATCGCACCACTGTGCAACCATATGCTCTTAGTGTAGATGACACCTGCACCAGCAGAACAATCAAACAACAAAAAACATTTGCTTGTCTACTGGCACTGATGAGTTGTTGTGTGTTTCGTGACACTAAACTGCAATTAAGACAGGCTTCTTTCTTTTACTGTTCTTTCTTGAGAATAATCTGAAATTGGCATTGCCATGCAGCTCGCTGTTTAATCTGTTTATGATGTAAATTCATTCAACTGCCTCAGGTATGTTTCCTTACTTTATGACAAACACACACACAAAAAAACATAAATTCAAAAAGTGCAAAAATTTAAAATTTAGGTCAAGGGAGCCAACTGGGATCAACTCATATTTCATAATAACAGAATGGAAGAGTGCCTCCAGGTTCAGGGACGATGGCAATCTTTCCCAACAATGGCAACTTATCTGCAATTTATCAGATTGGCTCAACAGACAGAGGGAGCTTGGATCTTTGTCTTCATATATAACTGTGAGAGAGCGCATGGAGATGAGGGAGAGAGAGAAATAAGAGCACAGGAAAACGAGAAGTGGTGCTGATTGGGTTGAGTCAGGCCGGGGTACAGTTTTGTCCCAGAGGAAGAGGGGCTCCTGCACCACAAGTGGAGAAACTCTACCTGAATGGAGAATTAATGACTCTCATTTACTGGGAGTGCATGAAGTCCAGTCCACTGTGGCATGGCTGCCACTCTGAGCCAAATTTTCCCTGCATCACTTCTGCAGCATTGTGATAGGCCACTGGCCAGCTTGAAGGAGATCTTTTTATCTTCATGACACAGCCCTGCGAATAGATGCATCTTGTCCTATTTGGAGCCAAGCGGTTTTAAAAACAATAACTGATACTGTGCCTTGGTTAAACCACAGTGTGATCCAAATATCTATTTTCATATTGGAAGTTAATATTTCAGTTTGTGATGTGAAACATGTTTATTTGTGCTGTCTTAATAAACCGCTAAAGAAAATCTGAGGAGGTAATATTATTTTGCGTTCTGGCTCTTCATCAAGATTGATGTTCACTTAAATTCAGGCTATGTCAGCCAGCGGCAACCTCTGGCAGACAAGGACAAATAAGGGAAGTGAACAGGCCTCTTAGCCTGTGAAGAGGTCCTCAGAATGAAAAATGACTCTGGTGTAATTTGGATTCTGTAAAGCATAGCTCATCTGTGGTTCAGTCAACCAGCAAATGGTTGCGATATGAAACGGTATAAAAGAATGGTGAAGAAAAAAATGCATGTTGTTCCTTGGTCATACTGTCCTGATCATAAAGGTCCTTGAACATACACATACATGCACACACATACTTGCGCACAGCACAAAGCTTTAACTTTTAAGACAGCACACTCAGACCATCAAGAATTCATCTTTCCTTCAAAACCTTAAAAGCTTTTTTCAAAAGGATAATTTCTTGCTTTATAAAAACATAATATAGAAAGTGAATTTCTCCATCGCTACCAGAGACAAACTGGTGGTAATTCTCATCTTCGTCTGTCTGCCTCCAGGGACTTGCTAATGACAGTAACCGAAAAGGTCAGCTTGCTGTATATCAAGAGTAGTCTGTACTGAAATGAGGATTACAAAGAGCATGTCGTGACCATAATAAACGGAGTAAATAAGGGTTTCAAGATGCAAAGTCTGGAGGACAATGTGATACAGATCTTCAGTCCTGTATGCAGCCTGAACGAGGAGAATCAGCCTCTTCCTGACCCGCTCTGCTTTAGAAACAGTCTTACCTCAAATATACTGATAAATATTAAACTTAAACTTGTTCTGCTTTGCTGTACAATGTGACAACATAACACCCACAAGCGTCAGCATGTTTGAAAATGATGGGAGTCTTGGAGACAAATCTTATCACTGCAAATGATATAATTTAGTGGGCTTTTATAGAGACCTGTGTCTAACAGGGTTTTTTGTCATAGTGGCATGGCTCTATGGATGGCAATACTGGTCTATAAGTTAGGCAATCATTTTGGTCCAGAGTGAAATATATCAGATGGATTGCAATGGAATTTGGTATAGCAATTCATTTTTTTTCCAGAGGATGAAAAGTACTGATTCTGGTGATCACCACAGCAGGTCAAAGTTTTCCCTTTTTTCTTTTTTTTGTTGGCGACCTTTTGCTGACTTTTCCTCAAGCTTATGCAAGCATTTTCACTGTGAGCACATTGGCATGCCAAAGCTAGCATTTAGCACAAAGCACCACTATGCATAAATACAACTGCAGCGACATCCTAGCATGACTAGACTCTTAGTCTTGTTTAAATAAAACGTATCACACTCTGTACACTCACATTATAAGTCTATATATTATTACTTCACAGAACTGCCACAGAATTGCAGCACACTAAACAGTATACAAGGCTATCAACGTAAAAGCCACATACTAGAACAGTGCAGGAACTGTACTGCACTGCTAATGAAACTAAGCAGCAGCAGCATTCAAAACCCTATGCTGTTAATGACAGGGTTGAGATGTCATGGAATTTCTGACTGCAGATGCTGAAAGTAGTGTTTCAGCTGTTTTGCGTTACACTAAAGGATTCCTTCCCTTCTTGTTGGTACTTAGTGAAAGGAACATGTCATAAAGCACATCACTGCCACAAAAGTCAGATGTGATTTGGACAGCAAAGACAATGGTGTAGCTCAGAGCAAAGACAATGACAGGCCTCGCTGCTCATAAAGACACCAGAGAGAATAATTTATCTCTCTTTACAAAATTTCTCTTTTCCTGCAGATTTGTAATTGCGCAGGTGGGAAGTGAATGTGTAATTAGATCCACTCAACCGCATCTTCGTGTAGCTGTGAGTGGTTAGGAAAGCAAAAAACTATACAACAAAATGGAAATTAATGTTGTCGGTACTGATGCCTTTGCACGTAAAACAGAGCAGGAGCGAAATGTTCACCCACTGCTGCTTTGTGAAAGAGCGCAATATGTTCTACAATATTTGTTTGACTTCTGTAGACAGATAATGGCTGGCACAGGCTGTTTACATTCTGCCAGAAATATCTTCTAGAAAATATATAATGCCATGTTATGTAATGAAATGTAATATATATATATTTATGTATTAAGATGGTTTTATTTACTCAGATCAAACTAGGAAGGACAAAAACAGCAAAAACAGTTTCATTGTAGAAACTATATACCAAATTAAGCTGGATAATCTTAATAATTCAGCAGTCGTAGATTCCCACAATAAATGAAAAGCTTTACAGTGCAAAATCCTTTTCTTTCTCTGCTCAGTGTTTCTTTGCTGAGATGTAGCAGAGAAACATTGTGTGGTGGCTGAAACTGCCAGGATAAAGATTCACACATGATTTGACTAACTCAGACTGCTGAAGCCTCACATTTGCTTGTGAAATTAAAAAAAAAACCAAAAACAACTACTTCAGTTTTGATTTCTGGTGGGGAGTGGGGATGACAACAATACAACTCTGATCTGTGTCAGTTAAACAGGGGGAAACGGCTAGTCGGGCTGTCAAACAATGATAAAGTCTGCCAATCAGCACCTCTAAAGTTTACATATCAACACGCTGCATCTCGCTTGTTCATATCTGTACAAAAACTTTAAAGTCAAAATCAATGTTCTACGTTTTACAAGTGGTTGTACGTCAGACTGTGCATTTGTCCCCGTCTTTTACAGTGTTTTTAACGCAGACTGCTGTACTAGTGCTGGACTAGTTTGATTTTTCTGGCCTCTAAGGGGCAACAGGGACAAGTTTTTATTGCAACATTGACATATCATCACCTAAGTTGATACAGCGAACAGTTTGGTGTTGAGCAGATTCAGGTGATTATTTTCTGTAGGTTCATCACTAGAAATCACGTCTTTCATACTGTCCTTTGATACATTATTCTTATCACAATACAAATTATATCTGCTTTAAGAAAAACTAAATTTATTTATCTAACATTTTTGAAAAAGCCTTATTTTTAGAGGATAGCTTGTGTGCAACCGAATGGTTTGTGTGAATGGTTTGCACAAATAAGTTCAACGTATTATATGAAATTGTGATAAATAGAGCAGTAATCTATATTCAAGAAAGTTTATCTTTAATTTGACATTTCACAGTTTATATCAAGATCTTGTTTTTTTGTTTGTTTGTTTTTTTTTTCAGATTTAAAGGCAGAATCTTTTTGTTGCAATATAGCTTTGTGTTTTCTGCCCATGGGTGGTGAAACAAGCCACAAAGATTAGACTGTTCAAACAACCATTATAAATCCATTCAACTCCAAAGGTGTGGGTAAAAATGGCTTTTAGGCATCACTGTTCTAAATCACCGCCATTCATAAGCATCTATCCCGGATGGAAATTCACAGAGGAAAGATAAACTCAAATAGAAGAGAGGATGCAGCTGGTTTGGAGGTATTATGACATTATTTCACAGACTGGACCCCATACAAGGTGAAGACAATGAAGTCTGCATATCAGTGTTCAGTTAAACTTCTTTGCTTTTGCTGTAGGCATTGCAAGACTATGGATACGATTTGCCAGCTACATATAAAAAACTGTATTATGCTGTTTGTTAGAGCTCAAGCTCTTTGATTTCAAATCTACTGCGTCTCTGACTGCACAATCATGACTGTTGCGCACATCAGATGCAAGGCAGCTTTCTGTCTCCCTTTTTCCTGGAGGTCATCAAATACATAGTTGATACAGAATACACAGGAGGCACAGAGTCTCATCAAGAGCTCTGGAGACCATCAAATAAATCAGTGACTGCATGCTAGTCAGTAGTTATTTCAAGTCATAAACAAGCATTTCATGTAAACTAAGACAGCCTTGTTGGGGAACAAAATGGCACCAGATTTTAAAAGCTGCATCTGTCCATCAAAAGTTGCCTTTTCTGTTAATGTCCTTTTGACTTTAGTCAAGTAAGGAAAGTCACTTGCTTTCCTCACTTCCATTTCTCTTCAACATGCTCAGTCAGCGGAAAAGCCGCCGACAAGGGTCGACTAGTGCCAATGGTGCAGGACAAACTGCAAACACTGGGGCCAGAGACGCTTGCCGAAGGCACCAAAAATGGCCGATGGGTGACTGTTGACTTGTCAGGGTCCTTACAAATGAAAATACCCTACAGTGTGTACACAGCAAGTAAAATATCACTTGTCAGACAGTGTCATTTTTCTGAAATGCACCGAAAACCATTATTTTCTCAATTTCTACAAACAACAGTCAATCAAGAAAATAATCAGACCAGATCAAACCTTAATGAAAATAATATTAAATAGTATTATACAAAACAGCTAGAACTTACTTCAGCTTCCACCAGCTAACAAGACAATGATGCCTATACGTTAATGTATCAGTAATAATGTAATAAGATATAGTAATGAGATATACACAATAGTTAAACACTCACAGATGGCATCTGTCTGCATGCACTTTTATTTAGTACTTAGGTACTTTTTCTTGAGTAACCCTCTCAGTGGAGGACTTTCATGTGTAAAAGGGTATTTTTACACTCTGTTAATAGTACTTATGTAAATACTTCCTCCACTCCTGATTTCATATCGCTATCACAGGAAAATCGATGGCTGTGACTCAAGTCTGCAAATGTAGTACCATACTTGATTATATTACATAAGTATTGAATACAGAGGTTTTTACACTGTCAATGCACTTGCTCTCTCACTCACCCACTCATATGCCCTCTGTCCTTTATCAGTTGAATCTATTTTAAACATTAATAACACTCAGTTTAATTATGCTGAACAGAAACCGCTGTGGGTATGAAAGGATGGTCAGCTTGCATTAATTATGGTCAAGTGTATGGATGTGAGATATATCAGTATTTGAATTCATGCAGGTAAAAGCACAAAATTCAAAAGTCTTCAAGCATCCTTGTGAGCAGAAAATATGTTGGTCTACTTGTGTGGTCTGACTTCCAACAATGGGCTGTCCACACACAGTGTGTTACAGGAGATTTTTCTTCGCAATATTTTATTCATGAGGAATTTTTCACAAAGGGAAGGACATGTCGCTGGCTTGAATTTTCATAAACAATGAGGTTGTGGCTGGCTCCAGTTACCAAGTGAAACAAATCACCTAATTAAAAAGAAATGAGCAGACAGAATCGATGCAGATCACTTCCAATGTGGTGATACGTCTCTCCAGAGAGAGCAACAACAGCCTGTAAACACCAGTGCAACAAGATTGCAAACAAAGCTGAGTCAACCAGTTCACTTCTGAATTACTTCAAGCCATTCGCAAATATTGTTAAAGTGAGGAAGGAAAAGCTCGATCACAGGTTTCGACTTCCTGTCAACACACACACACACACACACAAAATCATAACAAGTAAAATGCAGGGGACAGTATTCATCACTGCAGCATGAGACCGATGACGATTCAGACGACCGAAGAGGAGGAAGACATTTGTGCAGACAGGCTGATAAATAGCATCAAAAATGGTTAAAAACAGCCTGCTTCAGAACATTCTTTAACAAAAAGAATATCCAACCGGAAGACACGAAGACAAGTAAACACTGTCAGAGCGATGATCTTAAAACAGATATCCAGTGATGTATACCTAATAGTCCATACATCCCAGGGGACTTGGGCCCTGATTACGTTCAGTGTATAGTTCTCAGGTGTGGTAAACAGACTGACAGCTGTTCTCCATACTTCAACTAATTCATGTAATTAAAATCTAATCCCACTCTTAATCTAATCAGATTGCACATGGGCTGCTATTATAAACTCATAGTGACAAGGGAAACAGCCTTTGTTACAAATAAGCTTCTACGTGAAATTCTGGCATTTGCAATGAATTTATGAAAA
The DNA here is from genome assembly GCF_020382885.2 of Scatophagus argus. NCBI lineage: Eukaryota > Metazoa > Chordata > Actinopteri > Scatophagidae > Scatophagus > Scatophagus argus. The sequence goes on along the minus strand of NC_058503.1, from coordinate 11,023,534 downwards.
GAATACATACAACATACTTTTTAAAAACATACTATAAACAGCATGTACAAACGCCCTGGGCGAATCTTGTCTTTATGAGCAGAGTTCAACAAGGATTTGTCCTCCACTGGGAACAAATGAATTAGAGAGCTGCTACTCAGCAGAGCCCATTTAATCTACTGTATGATTTATTTAGATTTAATTTATTCAGTGTAACATAAAGGAAGAAATACAGATTTCACACTGACATTATAGCTCTACTTAGCTTGTGTTTCCTGAAACTATTTAGCTGCTGCATGAGCAATTGTGTTTCATATCAGTATTAATAATGAGATGATGCTCTGGAACTAAACCTATATTAGTTCCAGGAACAGGACAGGAAAATGAGTTTCAAATGCAATGTGAGACCAGCATAACTGACACTGGCCCTTTGGAGTGCTTTAAGTGAAATGTCTTGGTCATATTTTATTTACTTGTCTAATTAATCTCTTGCTAAGGGGTACGCAAAACAAAAAAATACACAGGGAAGATTTGATCTAAGTTTGTTGGCAGACACCTAAAAGATATTGTACATATGCATACTGTTAATCACATCCATTCAATAAGGGATGATGTGATTGAGGATGGCATTTAGGTACATTGGCCTTTCAAAGAAAGTGGAAAATCAAATCAAAACATTGAAAAATTAAAAGCTGAACTATTTTCCTTCCACCGTGAAAATGCAGTACAGAAGCAGAAAACTGGCAAACACACGTTAGCACAATTCGAAACATTTCTTGTTTCTGAGGAATATATACAGCTGCTCTTCAAGCACACATCTGTTTTAACTTGCCTCTGGCGATGCCACAACCGCTCCTGTCTGCTTCAAACTCACCTCATGGATAAATGAAGGTCAGGCCTTGGTTAACGTGATGTGGTGCCTTTTATGGACCAGGTTCTGTCACAAGTCGGAATTTATTTAATCAGAAGGTGTTATTTCCTGCAAGTGGAGTCGTTCAGTGAGAAGGGGTTGTCGGGGAAAAATCGTTGCTATCAGGTGCACAGCCTCTAGGTTTTAGGGATTTCTCACTCTTTGGTTGGATTAATTTTCGCCTCACCAATATCTTGTCTTCTCTGGTCAGTGGAGCAGGTATATGATGCTGGTCTGAATGGATGCCACAGGAATCAAGATGAATATCTTAGCTTCAAGTCTGTACCGGCTCTGCGCCACAACTCTCAGGTGTTTCTCTCAGTTCCTCTCTGAGCCCTCAAGCCAAAGCTTCTTATTCTTTTTCAGTGAGCTGATAAAACCCAGTTCGAGCTGAGAAGACGACTGTCAACTGTCATGTCTCAGTAATAATCATTGACTGTTATTTATGAGAAGAGGGTGATTCATATCAGCGTAGTAATCTGTCTGTCTGTGCTGTACATGAAGGAGCCTTCCTGACAGTTTAACACCAAGAGCCAAGTCATTACCGTCTTTGTGGTTAGACCTTAAGATAATTAAAAATCGTTCATCCCATAATGAGCATGAAATGTCAAAGCCAACAGACATAGAACTGGCCTTTAATCCAAACTAAGGAATTGACAAAAACCCTGATGAAAACAGAATGAATGTTGCTCCAGGATTAATGGCAGAAATTCAAAGTTAGCAAATTCAAGTGGAGTCGTGCATGAATTATATTCTTCGTTAGTGGAGTAGGTCTAGACATTTATGGTTGGAATGAAATACACTTGGTTGGCCTGTGCAATCTTACTGGTACTCAATAGCATATACTGTAATACATTAGCAGAGACACATACAGAGTGTGTGTGCTCTCCCTGTTTGTGCGTGGGTTTTCTCACGCAGTCCAAAGGAATGCGGCTAAGGTGAAATGCTGACTTTTAAACGTCTGTAGGTGTGAATGTGAGTGCGAATGTCTGTTTATATGTGTTATCTCACTTAAGCATTCCAGGGTGCCCCTCGGGCAACCCACATGACCCTGAAGAGGATAAGTGGTTTTTATATAGATGGATGGAGATTAGCATTACAATACATGCAAACAAACCCAAAAACAAACTGATGGGAAAAATGAGCATACTGTTCAGCCTGCTGAAGCCCTCATTAATGCTGTTATGGCCTGATGTCGCTTTATTTAATTTGGTGATTGCTTGTTGACATAAGCTGTGACAGGTGTGTCTTCAGAACCAATTTTGATTAATCGTCTGGGTGATAAAATGTCACAAAACAGTTAAAAAAGAAGGCCTAAGACGATATCCTGCAGTCCAAAGTGATGTCTTCAAATATCCTGTTTTGAGGTGTATATATTTGTTCCCCACCAGTCAGTTTTTTCAGAGCTGATGAAGCTGCTTGGATTAGCAGCGAAGCGTCTTCAAGCCTAATCTTCACAAGTCCAGACGCCTTGCTTTAACTCTTTGAGTGAATACGACCTGGATGACTGAGAATCTCCACAGATATATCCTGTTTTGTTTAACCAACAGGCTTGAACCCAAAAATAAGTTTACCAGATACAAAACAGACAAGCAGGAAATATTTACTACAGGCTACAGCTTCAGAACTGTTAAGTTTTTTGCTTACAGTTAATCAATAATGTGACTTATTTTCTTTTCAAAATTGCTGATTAATTGTTAATTTTTCTTATAGGTCTTACAAATATTTTTTGAATAAATGAATAGACGTTGCAACTCTGCACTTAACATGTCCTTAGTGATTTAACAATAATGCAGCTAAATGAAAAAAAAAAAATGTCACTGAAATATACAAACAGATTTTAACACTGCCATAGTCTGAGTGCAATTCAGTAAGAGGAAAATATTGTCGGAGGCTCAGTGTGCTCAGTGTGAGTGCTGAATGTCGCTGTGATGAACTGTTGAGGCAGTTCCAGTGATACGCAGTGTGAGCTAAATAAAATTTCAGCCATAAAGTTTTGAGCTAATATGACAGTTTCACTTAATAAACTTAAATACATCTAAACTTACGGTATATATTTTAATTGAACCTAATCACACGAACTAATAAAACCAATACAAAGCACTATTAAAAAACTGAATGTTAAACAATTAAGATGGATCAGTGTGAACAAATGAAGGAATGTACAAAGTGAATACACACTGAGATTCATTTCGTCATATGTAGATATCCCGTTGTCCTGTTCTCAGCTTTCATTTGAGCCTTTTCTGAGGGTTGACGCATACATTTAGCTACTCTTATGTGCCATTTTATCAAATTCTGCCTGAATTCTTTTGAATTTTAAACAGACCACAATTCTTAAATGAAGTAGGTCAGCACAATGCAAATTTACAGTATGCCCCAACATGTCAAAGATAGCAGTCTGTGGCTATTTTAAGGACTTGATTAAGACAGAAGGAGCTCTATATTAGAGTTTTAAACTAACATGAGACAATGTCCATGTCCATGTCCATAAGTAGGAATCCCATGAAATATAACTGAAATAAAACTAAACTGAATTAGTCACACATGTGTGCACTGTGTCTCTACACACTGCTTTCCCCAAGCTGTAATAGATACAGTAGTCTAATATGTCAAGCATAAACTTTAGGTTAATTATAAAACATATGGAAGGCGCTCAATTATCAGACAGATCTCATATTGTACAATCATTTGGAGTGAGAAAATAAAATCTGTAATTATGATCATGATTCATTTTCAAAATGCTCACTTAGAAGTGCAGTGAACTACAATCAGTATTACATAAAGTTGAGCTGAAGTTCAAATAAATAAATATGTGTTCATTATATTGAAATTATCATTGCTTGAAACATTATGGGATGTATATATATATTGAAAGTTAAACTGGCATCAAGCTATATTTCTCAGTATATCTAACAAACAGTTTTAGAAAAATTCCTTCAAATACTATCAGATGTCCAACTGGACTACAGATGCCTTCTGTGTATCTTGGAGTCTGCACCAGTCAGTGCTTCTGCTGTGTTCAGCTCCCTGAAGTCTTTGTTTTGTATTCCCACTTATGGGTCATGCTTTACTCCATGCTCATGTGAGAATACAGTGATGCAATGGAAGACAAAATGACAGATCTCAGAATGTCAAAATGTGCAAGAAAGCATACTGAGTGTACTGAAACCTTCATATATGCTATTTCAGGTTTTTAGTACTTGGCGAATGTCATTAACACCCCTGCATTTAGAGGAAAGTTCCTGCAGATAACACATGTCGATATCTGTCAGTTTTGTCCTTTCTCTCTCCACTCTGCAGCTGCAATGCATGTTGAACACATATATTCGGCCACCATAAATCATTCGTGAAAGAGATGTGCTTCTACACCGACATAAGTGAATGCATGTACCCACAGGTAAAGGTGAGGCAACCCGGATGGAGGTGGAGTAAAACGTACAGCCTGATACAAAAGTCATTTCTCTCAATCGTAACTTGTGACCTTCTGAAAGTGTGTGGTGGTGTCTGCACTGTGTCTCTATTTCCTTCTTTTCTTAATGTTTTGCTGTGACGGGACGTTTCTGGGCGTGAGCCTTCGTGCAGCCCTCTGTGTAGCCAATAACAGCACGAGGTCAGGACTCTGTAAAAACACAGCGACCAAGTTCTCTGTCTCCATCTCGCTGTCCATCGTAAAAGAGTCTGGGTCTGTGTCAGCTATACAAACAGATGCAGGCAGGCTGAGCAAACACAAAATCTCAAGGGTTTTGCAGAGAGATGGGTGTGTTTATGTGTGCTTATGTGAAACAGCGAGAAACTAACATTTTATTTCTCTGATTCACTGCTTTGTTTGTGCTAACCGCAGCTCACTCGACCACTGCTGGACACTCACTCTCTCCCTCTCCCTCTCTTGTTGAGCAACCAAAATATTCTACAGGTTACGCCTTTAAACAAACAGACAAGAAGAAAATTTGACATTGATAATAGCATTTTATCCACTGGGAAAAAGACTTGCTTTTGTTTTCCCTTACGCACCAATTATTCCTCACCTTCGTCCTCAAATTGTTTATCAGATCTATTTAAAAGCTCCATTAAGAGATATTCTAATTATTAACACCAAATCAGATGACTCTCTGTACTGTGTTGCTGTGTAGTGCTGCTGATCCCACTGAGAATCAACCCTCCACCCTGAAGCTTTTTGCAGTTTCACCCTCTTTGAGTTGCTCATTGTTTTGGTTCGCTGGTCCATACAGCCCCAGCGGCTCATACAAAGACTGGCACAAAACTTTGTGCTACCGCTCCAAGGTCACAAGCTTACACAAGCTGGTTCTACGCTACATGCCCAGCGTAAAATGGCCAAGTGCCAAAAAAAAAAAAAAAAAAAAAAAATCAACCACACCAAACACAAAATCCCAAGTCTTCTCGGAAAAATCGATTTAAAAGGATAGTGAATACTGCAGGTACATTTGCCAGGTACAGGTACACATCCTCTGGTATGTGTAAATAGGCATTTGCTGCTAACACAATTGTCAAGATAAAAAAAAATAAATAAATAAAATAAAAAACATACACGAGCTCTACTGGTGGGAGTCTTACTGCTACAGAGTGGTCAAATATCAGTTTAAGTCCTACTGAAAGGCAGTTTGAGCATCTTTAGCTTTTGTTATGAGACATATTTTAGAGGAAGAAGTATGTGGGCGAGTGGATAATTCAAAAGGGGTTTGATCAAATCTTTCTAAGATTTGATTGCTCAGGGAGCATGACATTATTTTTTTTAGAGAAAACCATGTTAGATCAGGAAGCTGGGATCTCAGACACATTCTTTTGGAAACAAAAACATTAAAGGTTTTGCCAGCTGATAGCTAGTTGCATCTAACAGACAAAAGTGCTTCTTTGCTCATATATGCAGCATATAACAAGAGGTAACAAAACAATTAGTGTTTACACACACACACACACACACATATATATATATATATATATATTTAATTTTTGTATTGTGGAATTTTTTTATCTATCACAGGCTAGCAAGGAGCAACCACAACTTCTGTTTCTCTCAGCAGCCTAGTCACGTTTACTGTGACTATAGGCTGCTGAGACTGTGTAACGCATTCTATGAAATATTAAAATAAATATAGAAATAGTACATTAATGGTTGTGCATTTTGCCTCTGAGCTGAACAAGTTCCCATTGAACTTCTTCTCATAAAACTTGACACTCCCCGCGGTGCACTTGTGCCCTATTACAAGTCTCCATTTAGCCCAGCAGGAGACCAGAATCCCATGAATAAAATCTTTTTTTTTTTTTTTATGCAGCAAAATGCTGATAAAAGAATGACAAATAAAGCGCCTTCTTATCTGGGGGACCAGTGTGTGTCAATGGAACTGATGTTGTCAAATCACGATAAGAATACAGCACCAGTTGTAACCTTTCTTTAAATAGAAAGTTAAACTCGACAACATAGCACACCTATTTCTGTAATCTTGCAGATTTACAAGGTAAACATTTTGACCTGAGCCATCGTTTGAAATTTTTGCTCCTTTTCCATTAATTCTGAAGACAACGAAAGAAAAATGCAGCATGAATTACACACATTCAAACTCTCCAGCCTATGGAGGCAAAGAAAGGCCATAATTATTTGAACCTTATAAGCAACTCAACACCTAAGTGAACTTTCAGACAAACTTCAATTCCCATAGAAGGTTTGTAAAGTGGAAATCTTTCAGTGCCAGGATTATTTAAATGCCAACTTTAAGCATTCAGTGGTGCTTACGTTTGATTTTCAGTTTCTTATACGATTCAGATTATTATTACAGCCTTTTGTTTCCGATAAACATCAGCCTGAAAGTGCCCAAAGCACTTACATTTCAACACCAAGGTGTTTACTCTTTCACAAGCATAACAGACAAAAGGTGTGAAGATACATTAAGCAATATTTGTGTTATTAAATTGAATCCAGATTCTCCCGGTAATGTAAAACAGTCGCTTGAAGCTACTGTCAATCTCCCCCAATCAAAGACTCCAGTCCGCAGCTTGCAGCTAGTGTTTTAAACTGCATCCAGCTCATTGTTTATCATACAGTCGCTTGCCTGTCAGAAACATGCAGTTTAAGAGATTATGTGATTGATAGTATCTTCTGTACAGAGCAAAAAGTTTCAAGTAGTAGTGGTTTAGTAATGGTAAACTTGAGAATGTAATCTACTGATGTCTCATTATTGTGAGTGCTAATATGATGTTGCGTGTTCCTATGTGTTTTTTCCTCATATCCACCACATGAGCAGAACCATACTGTAGAGCCATACACACATAGATAGAAAGAACAGCAGAACCAGGTGAAGAATTAATGCTTGAAAAGACTTACCAATATACAGGTTCCACTCTGGATCCAGATCAGCTTGATTGGCCAGACAGCCTTTCATGACATTCAGGCAGTAGTTCTTACACGGTTTAACTGCCGGCATGCCCTGACAAAAAGGGCAGTAGAGCATCTTGGTCAGAGCTCGCATACACGCTGGAGTGCTGCTTACCTACAAGAACATAGAAAGAAGTGTGACAGCAGACGTTAGCACCTGGACATTCAAAACCCATTTTCATTTGAATCACACTCATTCATTTCACATTTAATTTAAGGAGGATTTAATTCGCTGTCATTTTTGATTTTCCTTTGAGTTAATGTAACTTTGTTTGCCTGAACACACCATGAATAAGAATTCTTAATTGTTGAGTTGTTCACAAATCAGAATACCATCTTCAGTTTCCACAGAAATGCCACAAGAGCTGCGATAAGAGAGACGTCCTGCTAAACCAAGACTTCTCGGCATTTGCGAACACTTCAGTTACAGTGTGTGTGATCAGTGTCAAACAATTTGACCTGCATTTCAATTTCAAATATTAAACAAAGACAATTTTTTTATGTAGCTACTAATCAGTCAGAATTACTTTATTACTTATTACTATATTACTTATTACTTTGTGACCTACTAATTTGACACAACGTTTCTTAAGTGTGTTTTCACTTCAGAGCAATTTATAAATCTTTTAGTACCTCGTCCTACCTTCAAAAGGAAGTAATAAGAGTAATAATAGAATGGGCTATAAGAGGTTATCTTCACTGTAGCTTTTAGTGTCAACTTTCTGTCCTCTGATGCTGTTTTTGCTGTATTTGTTACTCGTCTAAAACATCTATGGCAGATATTCAACGCTCTCCTAAAACAGGATTCATAATTTAATGACAGATTTAGCAATTATGCATAGACAAACAACAAATTCTGGACATACAAACAACATTCACACAGACGTCTTACTTCTGTGTTCCTGGATCTTTTCTACGACAGTATCTCAGTTCACCTTCAAGTGGTTTATGGTCTTAAACACAGGAATATTTTAGGGTGAAATTTAAATAAATTTATTAGCCACATTCAAATTCAGAGGGCATCTGAAGGGAGTACAAAGCCACCACATAATGAGCCAGTTTAACAATCAATTGCGGCACTAATAGAGCGCTTGAATTGGTTTCACAGAATGTGGCTATTTTAATCCAAAACTAACCACCTAAGTATCACAACTTGCCAAACATGATGGTTTTCATAGTTTTTCAAAGACAGATTATCATTTCAGACAGAGTGATAACAATGACAAAGATCTGCAGCTCTAGAGACACTTCAGTCCTTTTAAGGAGAAGACAAATTAGGTTAATTTGCAGCCTAACGAAGCACCATGGCACACTAACTGAATCATAAGTCCAACTACTGATCCAAATTAAGCATCTGGCTCATTCAGACTCTTTCCTTGAAAAAGCTCAGTGCTTTAATGGATGAACATCTAGGGACAGAGGGGGTTACATGTTGTACAGACTGTAAATCCATCTTAAGTTAGAATCCCAAATTAGTGTATTTATTCTAAACAGACTGACTCAATGTGATGTCTGACTTGAATGGACTTTAGGTCATATATATATATATATATATATATATATATATCTTTCATTCAGCAGGTACTGTGATAGTGAGGGAACAAACTAAAGGAAACACTGTCTGAATCAGCCATTCTCAGCTGTGTAGACTGTGCACAAACCAAAGTGCTACATCTTATCAGTAGTTGTCTGTTTTGCCATGTGTGAGCTAGCATAGTGGCATCCCAGATAGCAAATACAAACCGCACTTTGTGACCTAGTAATTTTACAGATTTTATTAGATGATTTCTAAAAAGCGTGCTGCACTCTTATCCTCAGCGCTGAAATGCTTGCACTCTGGAGCTTGTCAAGATGTCTGAAGCGAAAGCTCCTGGGTGGCAGCTAATGGACTTTTTTCTATTCCACGAAGCACCAACCAGCATCTTATTAAGCATCTTTCAGACTGAAAACCCACATTTCCAGACCACACAGACAGATCAGGCAAGCACTTAGTAATGTCTCATTTTCTTTATAGTCATAAAAATCCAAGTCAGACAATGACAACACTCTTAGTTGTTTTTTTAAGAAGGGATGCCCTAACAATTTCTGATGACATCTAGCTCTCATCTAAATGACGAATGCTCTTATCATAAGACGCTTTGGACAAAATTCTGTGCTCAGTGAATGCCATGTAAAAGACTGCAGAGGAGAAATTCTTGAAACATTTTATTATTTATATTATTATTTTATTTATGCACTGCCTTACATGAATAAGGAGGATGGACACCCACCATGGGCTTCTTGTATGAAACTGAAACATATGACCACAGATGAAGACACTGAATGAGCAGCAGGGTACAGCAGGATAAGGAATGTAATTTTTTAGTCTTTTAGTAGTCAGTGAACACCTATGAAGAAAATCACACAGAAATGACTATAATGACTATTAAAGCTTTATTGTTGCTGGGCAACCATGTAATTGGTTACATAATGGTCAGCTCCTATAGGCTGGCTGCTGTGCTTGACTGCATAAACGTAACATTTGGCTACATCGTCGCCCTTCCTGTCCTCTATAATAAGCTTCTTGTGATTTTGCCAAAACCTAAAGACACGTCACAAAACAAGGCTGGTTGGAGACAATAAAATCAAAAATCAAGTCTGTGTTAATTAAAAAATAAGCTCTTCTCAACATTGTTAGGTATATTGCCATGTTTAACTACTATATGTAAGTGAGTAATATTGTTATTTTAGTGGATATTTTAGTAAAGTCAGACAAAAATGTTGACTTTGGTGAAAATGAGAGACATCTTACTGTAACATCTTCCTATACATGGATAATGGAGCAATGGACTGTTAAAAAAAAAAAAAAGCAACAACAATACATGAGCTTGTAGGCCCAGCTTTGCTTTGTGACAAACTGATATTTTGGATGTTCTAAAAGAGCTCTAAAGAAGCTGTAATCTGTGAATATTTTGTCTTGTAAGACCCGAATAATGAGAGCTACAGTAGTCTAGCTTGATGAAAACATGGATGACCTTCTCCGCGTCTGAAAATGAAAGAACTGACCTGATCTTGGTGATATGTGTTAATATTTGATGTGCCTGGACACCTGCCTCTTTCTCAGTCCTGTGGTGGTTGTCATAAAGCGCGGTATGGAGGTATTTTTGCAGCCCAACAGAGTCATGCTCCGAGGGAGGCTCATATACACACAACCCTCACACGTCACCTTGCAGACTGTACTGTGACATGTCACACAACTTAACACGAATATTCTAAAAATGCTCCCCTGTCACAACTGCCACTGGTGTCGAGCAGCCTTACAAAATCGACAGGAATTGGTTCTCAGCAGCTTTAGAGGCGATGAGGAATGACAACTAAAATCAACATCATCATCATCATTGTAGTAGTTATTAGAGGTGAGAGATGTTGTTAATTGATGAAATCTCATCAATTAACAACAAACATTTCTTCCTCCGCATTTTCCACAATTATAAAAAGTGTGTCATCTTCCCTCACATTTCAACTGAATGGACTTTTTTTTTTTCCATTTTATTGTATGAAAATAGAAGGGCAATTAAGTGACTGATTGAATTGAATGATTCCTCCCATTGCGATGTTTTGAAATACACAGTGGCAACATACCGTGCAATAATTCTAACATTTTCATTTTCATATCATATTCATACACACTGTTTGCACATTTGCACAGATCAAATCCTTTGCCATTATTACTACAGTGAGTGTATTTAAATGATTAAAGTTTTTATAGGCCAGAATTTAAAAAATTCTAGGTATCAACAATCAGACAGATGATTGTAAGATTTTAATCGCTGCAAATGAGCAGATGTACTGTTTGGGTAAAGATCTGACTTTGAACTTTGTTTGTTAGATGCAAACTCCAGACAGGAGTTTCTGCTTCCTCAAAACTCTGCTGGGTCTCTTTTTCTGCCTCTTAAGCTGTGGGAAGAAATAAAGCACTACATCATCTACTTTGATTCAATATATATTTCTGCAGCAATAAACATGGATGTCACGTCTTAGAGGCACAGTGCAACAGTCACCTCTAGCAGGGTGTCTTATTCCATTATGCTTACACCCAATCCCTCGTGATGAGTTTATACCCTGGGGATCAAAGGGCTGCAGTCCCAGACACATGACCTGGATCTCAGGTCTCACTGAAATGTCAAGAGGTGCAGCTGGGACATGCTGGCTTGTAAGAAACGCAGAGTGTAACTCAGTAAACGCATACTAACAACGCATCGTCTGCTGCTGCTTCTAGCTGAGCCTCACCACACACACATAGTGAAAGAAACATGGTTAAAGTTCACCAAGTGCACCATGGTGGAACTGCGAGAAAATGCTGGATTTCTTAGAGAGCAGCAGAGTCTTATCCTAAGATAAGATAGATAAGATAGGCCTTTATTAGTCCCGCACTGGGGAAATTCACAATTATAAGTGTCTTCCTCTGTGTCTCTAATGCTCGGGTAATACTATATTTCCATTGCCTTCTGTTTACATACTGTACAGCAGGTCGATAAATATTTATGATAGTGTTGATAACCCAATCTATTTGATATCAATACAGCAGTGAAAGGAAACTGGAGCGGCTGGGGATTTGCAGCGTAGTGTTTATCGCGCTTCTCTCATCCCATGAGAAGGCGGTCCTGTTGTTGTTGAGTGTGACTAAATCCAAGCTTTAGCCCTCTTGCTTTTCCTTTAATTTTACTTTGTACATGATCAAAACTACACACACTCCCAGGGCAGTGTGATATACTGCAGAAGCAGCATTAAGATTACACTGCATCACACGGAATACTAAGACTACAGCATGATTTATGGCTTCTGTATACTATGTGAACAAATATTAGGCAATAGAGCCATAAACAGTAATGGCAGAAATTTCTTTTCCTTCCTTTTTTATTGTATGGCTATTTCTCCAGAGCAGTTCACATAACCTTCAACAGTGTTTTCTAGACAGCACCTGAAGAAGCTGCCTTGAGCCTCAGACTTCTTGAGGACATGCACCAAGAGGGAACACATTAGTCAGAAAAGTATCTGGGAGGAACTTGTTTGTGGTGGAAAATCGGGGCGGTAGGGGCGGGGGCTGCTGCACAAACACCAAACAAGACCTTGGGCTTGTTAAAATTTTGTGCAGGATACACAGCAAATCTTTCAGCTGAGGTCAAATGCTCAATATTTTCCAGCAGCAAGTGAAATCATTAGAATGATGGTATTGTTCTAGTTTTGTAAGTGACAGAAGTGAGCAGCTGAGTAGATTTTTTTATGATCTAGTTAAATTTTTATCAACATGGTGAGCACCTTTACCTTTGAAACCCTCTGGGCCACCTCCCGGCCTACAGAGAGCCCTTGGACAAATGTGCGTGCAGCGATGAATGCCCGGGTAACCTGAGCCTTGAGCTTCCTGGGCACGTCTCCAAAGGGCTTGAGCTGGTCGGTGTACTTACTGATACACTCCAGATAGTCCTCAGTGATGACATACTGGGAGTTGAGCAGCGTGAACATACGCTCCAGCAGCCGCGACCAAAAGTCATTAAGCATCTCCTCCAGGTTAACATTTCCTCCTGTGTAATAGCGCTTCAGCTCGGCGAAGAGGTTCTCAAAGACCTCCGAGTTCTGCATGTAAGGTTTACCGTAAGTCCTCACAAACATCTCATTCAGGGACCTCTCTGTGTTCTCCAGTAGCTCCAGGAAGAATTCTAGGTTAAGAAATAAAAAAAAAAAGGTGTTATCATCTTATTTTCTTTTATATACGCCTGTGTTGGTATAGATTATACTGTACATTGCATGCATAGAAACGCCTTGATGAGATGCACTGGGAATCTTGCCTAAATTTGGGATTAAAATAGAAATGCAACAAAATTACATTAAATGTGTCTGATTGCAAGATAGGATGCTGTCTAAAAAAGAAAGTCTGCTTGATTGCGATGCCGACAGCGACAACCAAAAAATACCAAAATAGCAAATCAATTAAGGTTCTGCTTCTGATGTTGACTTCATTTTGAAGAGACTTCGCTGTTTGTTGATTTTTATCTCCGGTAGACCACTTCTGACACTGCAATGGGAGCTTCCTCATATATTTCTGGAAAGCAATAAGTTCTGTGTTTGCAGAGTATGAGGGATGTATTGTCCATATTTCACCTGTAAACCCAAAATACATTCGTGTACCTTTATAGAAATAATATATATTGCTGAATGGTTTCCTATTTTCTGATTTGCACTGGAATATTACTCCATGTGCAAGAAGTGTAAGGCTGTCAGATGAAGTACAATAAGTTATCCTTCAACAGGATTATGATTCCACCATATAGTGTGGCTTTCAGCATTTCTGCTCCTTTTTAGGCATCATTTGTTGTTTGCCTCATGACCTCTATGACTCACCAGAAACTGGGATGAGATGATAATATTTCTGACTACCTGCTATTCATAATAATACTCCTGTCTCTCAAGGACCAAGATTAAAATTTAAATTGACTTCAAAACTCTCTAAAACATTTAACTGCAAAGTGAAATAGTTCTGACCAGACCAGTCTGAGGAAACTCCAGTTCCTGACAGAGCAGTGTAGAATCCAGAAAGTCTTTACTATTCCCGAGTTCCAGTCTTGTACAGGATAATATGTCAAATCCAAAGCTTTAATGCAAAAAGAGCCGTAGACACAATATTGACAAAATACCACCTCATATTTGATATGACAAGCATTTTTACAAACAGTGGTCTCTTTACACAACCACCAGACAGATTAACATTTCTTTGAAGTTGTGTCTAAGTCCAATATTCACTTCCCTTTAAGTTTTGTTTATGTCTAACAGATGGAAACATAGCGCTCTTTGCAGCAGTATGTTTACCACATGTGTCTGCTGTTTCATGGTGGGCAGGTAGTGTGCAGTAGATTTACAAGAGGAAATAGCTACCTACAGCCAGTGACAGAGGAAGTATTCGGGTCCTATGAGAAGTAAGTAAAAGTCATGGACTGAAAATGTTTCTGAGAAGTCTGTGCAGAAAAATGTCTCCTGTGACTGTTACTACTGTTACACTGTATCAGTATTAGTATTCATGTATTAATATAAATGCACTTTTTTTTCTAGTTTACTGGTTATGACAGGGCTGTGAGGAGTCAGACTCGCAGGAAGTATGCTGTTGGTATAAGCCTGCTATTGGCCAGCGATTTTAAGAATTTTACTCCAGGCTTTGCTTTGCATGTTATTATTTTGCAAAAGCGATGTGTCCATTGCACTTCAAATGTGTTTCCAGTAATTTAAGTCAAATTACTTTTTTAATAGATGGGAAATTAAATCTGTGTATCAGTGTATCAGTTAATTTGCTATTCTGAAAATGAAAACCAGAAAAGAAAAAAGATGTCCTTATTATTATTAAGTTTTTTTTTCCACTCAAAACAGTTTCTAACAACATTCATAGGAAAAAAAATCTATTTTATCAATCTTAATTTTTCCAGTTTCAACATGAATTTTACCGAATGACATCCACTATTTTGTCAGTAGTTTAATCCTGTGGCCAAATGGATAATCAAATCAAACCAATAATCAGAAATTGTTATTTGAAGAGAAAATTAAATTGAAAATGACTCCACGCACATTTTCTGATTTTCATTTCAGAACAGGAAATTGATCAAGAAAAAGGTACAGAGACTGCATTAACTAATTGATGAACTGATAATTGTAACTATAGTGCAGTACAGAAGTGTCATGAAATGAAAATACTCAAATGCAGATACCTCGAATTTGTACAGTACTTGAGCAAATGTACTGTGTTAGATTTACAGCACAGCTTTCTCTTTCTGCAACAGGCCTGATGCGAGCTGAGAGACTGAAGCAAAACAAAGTTGTGCTCTCTGACAGTGAGCTGTAGAATTCATCAGTGCCAGCTACAACTTTCAAATTGCACATCTTATCTCAGTCAGCAGTCAGTATATTTTGAATTAAATTCTGTAAAGCAGGTAGCAAGGTCACATGACCACATATCCACTAAAAGATCCATCATCTGCCTGAGCCTTGCATATTCACAGTCACTCTTCAGGATGCCTCTGACAAAACTGTAATGGATCAGAAGTAGTCATTAGTTTATTACATATTACATATAACAGCACAGAGACAAAATGGCATGAATCTCAATGAGACCACAATAACATCTCATCAGTTATAAACTGTACAGACAAAAGTATCCAGACACACCTCTTTATGGAGCTTTTTTTCAGGGGTTGGACTCAGTCCCTGACTTCCAGTGAAGGGAAATCTTAATGCTTCAGCATACCGAGACATTTTGGACAATGCTATGCTTCCAAATTTGTGGCAACAGTTTGGTGAAGGCCCTTTTCTATTCCAGTACGACTGTGCCCCAGTGCGCAAAGCCTCAATCCCATCAAACACCTTTGGGATGAACTGGTGTGTGCCTGACCTCACAAATGCTCTGCATGAATGGGCAAAAATTCCCACAGAAACACGCCAAAATCATGTGGAAAACCTTCCCAGAACAGTGGAAGCTGTTATAGCTGCAAAGCTGTTTGTGTATTTAGAATGTGATGACATTAAAGTCCCTGTTGATGTAATGATCAGGAGCCCCAATACTTTTGTCTACACAGGGTATCAAGAGCTGCCCCTCACTGTTGTACACAAACAGAAAGCAAAATCTGAAATGTACGCCTCATCCGCAAGGTAGCTGAACACACATAGGGTGTTATTTCACAATGTTATCACTTGATTGAGATAAATGTATTTTTAGCTGCAAAAAACAAAAAAAACAAACAAACCAAAAAAACAAAAAAACACAGCTAACAGCCATAACTCATTTGATGTTAGCTTGGAAGGTAAAGGTCACATTTGCCACTGAAGAAATGCAAGTTTGTAATTCTGCTTAAATCTTTTCAGTTCAAAACTGCCTCTGATTTAGCAAGTATTATATACCTGTTAAAGACTTGCTTTCTCTATTCTTAGCACAGTTAATTATTGTTCCTTAACAAGTCTCATTTAACCAGTGAGTGCTAACTGTGAAGGTTCCTCTGGGATCTGATAAAATTAGCATTACTTTTGCACATATTTTCTGCTATGTTAAGAGCAGAAACATACAGGTGTGATAGTCACAGCACAGAATTTATTTTTTTAGCAGTCTTGAAACTACAATAAATGAAAGACTACAGCATAATCTGCATAAAAGCATAATTTTTGCTTCAGCAACTCATTTGTAACAGTCAGTGGTGCTGAGCGATATGCACATTGATTAATGGCATCTCCAAACAAATTTAATTTAAAAATGCACATTTTAGAAAAACATCTCAACACAGTCAACTCCTCAGCTCAGCACGTCAGCTGAAATATGAATTGAATATAACCAACGTAATTAAGGCTTTATTTATTGTTAATGTGAACAGTATATTTTATATAATTCTAAGCTCTGTTTTGCAGTGATTACGATGAATAATTATATCACGTACGACCTCAGAATAATTCAATGACTAATATATTTAGTTAAAAAAGACGTCTTAATCTAATTAGTGAAAATTCATGAGAGGGATCATAATTTACAATAGCAATTTTAGTGAAATGCCAGAGAGTAAAATGATCAGAAAAGCCTGCATAAATCCAGAACACATCTTCTAGTAATTAAGAAGTCTGCACAAATGACTGGCTGCAAGAGCACCAAACAAAGGATAGCGTGGCTGAAATGCTGGACAGGGTTTATTATAATAGTCCCAACTTGCAAAGAATTCATTACGTTTCGCTGATAAAGCTCAGTTTGGCTTCACTTCCTCCCTGTGTGCACAAAGCTGTGCAGAGGTTACACATCCTCTCTGTGATAAAGAGAAAGCTTGTGCTTCCACAGCTGCTTGGTCTCACTGAAACCTGCTGGCAGATCCTCTCCCAGATGTCAGAAATGTCAGTAGTCTCTGTTTCAGCAATTTTAAAACATCGCATTTAAGTCTTTGAGCTAGTTGAAGGGAAAAAGCTGCGTGCTTTTTATCTGCAAGCAGACCACAAGTTTTCAGAGACAATGGAGAGTCTAAGTGATTTGGTCATATGCACATAACCAACAGAGGTGACTGTGGATGGTATATCCTGCAAGCAACCTCCTGGGAAGTGACCTGCAGAATTAATTACAGCAAAGTCTTCTCAAATGTGACCAGCCATAACTTACTGTAGGAGCATAAAAAGTGGTTTTCACCACAACTCACTTTTTCAAATTTGAGTTATTACAACCTATGACAAAACACACACACACACACACACGGTTAAGAAACTGTACTTTCCTTGACCACATTCTCACTGGATCACATTCGCCATCTGTGAAAGCAGTAATCTATACATGCTTGTGCACAAACAAAGAAATCAAAAGCACAAATTAGGTTGCAATCAACACTAAAATGGATATCCATACAATACAGGCTACAGCTCAGTGCTATTAAGTCATGAGGAAATGTTCACAGAGCAGAACACGTAAATTTCAATCTTACATCTTGAGCAACAGATTACCAGTAGCAGGCTGCCTTGTAAGTGTAGTGCAATTTAAGAATCGATACAAAGAGGTCATGGAATTATTGCAAAATGATTGGGGACATCGATCATTTGTTTACCTCCATTTGTCAAAGCTGGGGGCTCGGTAAAACCCTTACCAATCAGCCCCAAAAGAGATTTTTATGACAGTTTCAGGTATAATTTAAGACTTGCCTGATACAAAAAAAAAGTTGATGCAATTTGTGCAACTTTTTATTCATTTCATGCTTGATAAAGGAGATGTTAAAATAATTGCAAGGTTGTGGAAGGTGAAACGATAATGTGATGGAACTTGGGAGGAATCTACACCCTGGGAGTAAGCTCTGCCTGAGAAGAAAACTTTGGGGGCAAAAAGGACCCTTAGAACAAGAACAGATTTACAAGATGGTTCCTTGAAGTCCACAAAGGATTTTATTTGACCTGGGCTTTTTAAAATTGGTTGTGAATAGGATTATTTTATCCATTTGTAAGCATTCTTCCAATTTGAATATTTGTTGCAGACATGATGTGGAATTGCTCAAAAATGCAAGACACTGTTTGAATTACATTAATTCAAAATCAGAATTTTGGGGGGGACTAACTCAAATGCTATATGTTAAAAGGGTTTACTGTTGTATGGAGTGTCTCTGGTAGCTCCTGTGCAACGACACGAGTGCAGCATTTGATTTCAAGGCCACGGACCAATCAGAGGTACTAACACGCTGAATGCAATCACAGAAAGTGCATGAATTCATTACAAGACGGTTTGTGAGATGTTGACTACACATTCCTGTGAGCACCACATTGTCAAAACTAATAACTGAGGAACGGCGAAGCAAATAGCAAAGGTTTACGTATTTCCAAAAACATCAGAGCTTGTGCATCAGATACTGAGAAGGATTACTACAGTCACAGACGTTTTCACATAAAGATCTTATAGTGTGCAGAGACACCACTACTCTCCCGGTCTCCATGTGGATTGTCTGTGATGACTCTCTAACAGAGGAAGGATTTTGCTGAGCAAGCATGCCCTTTTCAGCACCGCCCAGCTTCACATTCATCTAGACTCAGACGTCCACACCTGGTAGCTGGCCAGCACAGTACAGTCTTCTATGGTTGGCAGCTTTTGAGAGTACTTTCAGGTTAAGTGCTTTGCTCAAGGGTACCTGGACAATGGCTGCTGAGGGAGGACTCGTTTTCTTTTTCACTGTTTATGCTCTTGTATAAGCATACAAAGATTTATCACTTTCCACACACTACAATGCAACGAGTAAAGACAAAAGGAGTTTTGTTTAATGTAACACTAACACAATATGGGATTAATTTTCCCAAGTGCCAGTTGTTTTCACCCAGTGTTAGTGTTATTTTTCATATTAATGTTGGATTGATTCCCAAACTAAATGTTTAGTTAGTAGTTTAGTTTGCTGAAGTTTTTTAGTGTGTAACAACACAACTGCAACACAATCACAGTTTCTAAATGCTGTCTTAATAGACTGGCAGGAGAATTCTGACCATGAGATAACAGTGTGAGTCACTAACTCAAAAAAGATCAATCGTAGAGGGTGGACCGCATTATTATTCTGTTTGGCTACACAGCATTGTGGTGTTCACTATCGAAGGAGGGCCAGCAATTGATTAACAATTAACTTGGTTTTTAATGAGCAAGTGGAAAATAATTCTCAATGCCAGCCATGTTTCTGATTTCTTGAAGCACGTTCCTGGGGTTATAGGACTATTATACGGTGAAAAACAATAAGAATATTCTGACATGGTTTTATTAATAGCCTACAGTAACTGTGGCAGCATGTTTGGCATTGAATTTTCAGATGATGCTGTTTGTCGCTTAGATTCACATGTATTCTCTAACACTGGTTTGTTGGGGATATTTCTGTATTTCTGCTTGGATGGTCCTGGCATAGTCGAGACTGTGCCCTCTCACTGTGACACATAGGCTACGATGTCAGGTGTGCGTGGGCTGGCCAGCTACTGTCAGCTGCAGCAACACTCATCCCAAACTCTGCATAAAGAGGAGAAAATATACACATACCCCAATTCTGTAGGTGAGGCTCCATAGCCAGATAAATCCTTGGAAAAGAGCATCTAAATGAACTAAAATCTCTCACAACTGTTTTGGCAACACTGTTGTGTGAGGAGAAAATACATTTTAACAAATATGTTGTCAGCAAAATGCAGAATCTTTTAATATACAAATCGTACTTCATGGAGTCACATTTTAGATTTACTTGAGGTTTATCTAATTTGATATCCACTGTTTAAATCTAATAACCGCACAACTTAAAACACTCAGATGCAATTAATGACACATAAAGATAAGGGTGAAATTCAAATCCAGCAATCAATATATCAGATTTCCCGAGCAGGTGGCCAGTTGAGACCCTCAGCAGACACAAAGTCTTTACACAGCAGAGGAGTACAGAGCTGAAACCTGCATATGGCATCTGCATTGACACTGATGAAATTATGGAGAATGGCAGCAAAGCCCAAGAGAAAGAGCGAGTGCCTGAAGTCATGCATCTAAGTGCTGCTGGACAAACCCCATTTCCTCCCTCACTGGAGTCCTCCTGATGACATTCACTATCCTGACAGCGGCTGATCAAAATAACACTTATTTATTTATGCGCGCTTCCAGGAATCAAATGTGAGCTAAACAAGTGTATATATTCCTGGAAAAATCAGGCAGACATCACCCAGGCATTGTGACATTGACTTTCTGGGCAATCATCTGAGAGTCGCATGCTGTAACTGAATAGTATTAGTTTCATATAATATGTCGAATAGTTTGAAAAGAATGAGCACAGAAAGACAAGGCACTGACTGGTGAGTATCAGATTGCAATATTATTCATTCAGACATTATTCAGTTGTTGACAGCAGATATATTTAGATAGCCCAATATGAAAAACTATGCCTGGACCTTCTACTTTTGGACAAAGATTACATTAACTTTTGTACTTTAGCATTAACTGAATCTTTGTGAGGGTCGCTGTTCAATCCTGTGGTCTAAGAAGAGGTCATATTCTTGTTGCCATGATATATCTTATGTAATTTATGTATATATACTACTGAATTTATGTGTTGGAGTTGTAGGAAATATAATGCGGCGAAGATAAGCTTAAATTCTAATAGCAGACAAGAACATGGAATATATGTATTAATATTAAAAAACCAGTCAGCTTTGCTTTATTGGTCTATATTGTGTACCATCATTTCAGCAGTGTCAGCCCGGCACTGGCAACAGTTTTAAATTAAGTGGTAATTCAAATTTCATGGCCCCTACTCTCCTCCCTTTTCATTTTGTTGTTTTGCAATTTAACTCCCACAGATGACAAACAAGTAGATAGATTTGAAATAAAGAGTACAAAAATGTCAGCAGAAATGCTTGATTTGCTGACATCACTCAAAATTAACTTTGATTTATGTTGTTTATGAAAGTGTGTTCCTGCATGAGGGCAGGAAACTCGTTTCTGTGCTACTGTTGAAGCCAACCATGGCACAGTAAAACAAGACAACATATTAATCATACTAAATGTGACTGAAAAATGGGAGCTAAGTTTCATTATCAAATGCAAACTTCTACCAGCCACTGTGATGCAATTCTTCGGCAACATGTCGGGCATATAATACCTTACATTCGGGTCATTCTGCTCCTTCCCTGTACAACAGTCTAGTCAAACCCTTGTTTCCTTTGGGTTTTCTTGATCGTACACTTTATATTTTGTGGCCATATGTAAGCTTGCTTGTACTGGTATTGATAAATTACTCGTCGTTTTAGTCAGGGTTGCCAAAGTTTGATGGTTACAGGCAGCTTCGCCAATTATTAAACTCCACATTTATCATCTGCAGGAAACAAAATCCGATCCAGGGTTTTAAACATAGGGCGTTGTTTAATATACACAGCATATCCCAAGGGTTAAGTACTAATAATAATACTGGATAGCTTGGTTTACATACTATGTGTCTCATCATTCTTAATGTGCAGCATTACAACTGCATAACAGTCCAGCTTTCTTTGATTTGAGTTAAGTTTTTTCCTGTAATTCACATACAACAGAGAATTCAGATACAGTAACCTTTGAAGGTTTCTGAGTGATGAACTAATTAAAAGCTTTTATGCTGCATTCGTAATAAACTGTTTGACTGTGCTGACAGGTGGTTATGCTTGACAACTTTCACCTCCACCACCTCTCACCACTGTCCACAGTGATAAGCTGTTGCTTCCCACACAGTACAATGCTGGGAACTGGAGGGATTATTATTTCTCATTAAACTGTAACTAGAGAGAGCAGACTCCATATAGATGTATACCAAGGGGAAGAAGTGGAGAGGCAGGGTGAGGCTTGGTTCAGTAATGACTGCATCCCCTCCCGTAGTAAAAGCTCAGTGGATGCGTGGTGGTCAGGACAGTCACTATGGGGCTAAGACAAGATCACACACAGCAGAAGACCACCACACAATCTTAATAATGCAGAATTTGACTCTGTACTGCTGTTCAAGCTGTCAATCAGCTGTGCAAAAAGCCATGTTTGTCTAATCCAACAAGAGGGTTCTGCACTCCAAGGCATATTAATGAGATTTTCACATCTTGTCTAATCGTGAGGGAGGACAGATACAAAAATACAAACAGTGAACCTTTTCAAATAAACTCAGTCAGTCTCAATCCTTTGATTTTTCTTTTTGTAGCATGTTGTTCTACAGTCACTGACCACTGAAAGGAAGGAGAAAAAATAGGAAAATTAATCAGTCTAAAGCATTCAAAGAAATAAAAACACTTACCATCAAACCTTTTATGTCTGGAAACAAAGGTGCTTCTCAATTCATGACTCGTTTCATCAACAAGATTCTCAAAGTCTTGTTTACTCTGTTGGCCAAATTTGTCTTCCATTTCCTGGGTGCAACATGTGTTTCCCTGAGGACATACACGAAGATGTTCACCTGCAAAACAGACAGAATAGAGTGTTTTTGCATCCATACAAAACACGACACACAGTAACTTACAAACTATTGCAAACTGTTGAGAAATCCTTTCCTTCCACCCTAAAGTCTTCCCTTTTCTAGATTAAAACCTTTGGCTTTGGTATCAATATAAAATTTTATATTTCTATATAAAAAGTGGTGACTGTTAAGCAAATTCACAGGAAATTCAGTTTAATTCCAGAGCGCTCACTCCTGCATTCAGACTGCTGAAGTGGGCGCTCTGGAATTAAACTTGATGATTCATAAAACTTTTATAGCAACAGGTCCCAGTTTGGGCACATAATAATTTGAGCTGATAAGAGTATTTAACTTTTATGTTCTCTTTATACAATATACGAGAAAGATGTGCAGGTTTCCCAACAATTGTTCCTAATTAGCAGCAGTGCATTCAAATTGACAGTTAGCTCATCTTCAAACCCCATTAGCTACTGTTGCTATGCCTGTCAAGCATTACATTCTCGCAAGGAACATATGCAGATTGCAATGATCACTGTGGAAAATTTGCTACTCAAAAAACAATGTTTATTTCAGCAGGAGATAAACACATTGTTTCCACTCAGAGCTGGCCTCCCCATCGAGCAATCACTGATCCTCTTTGTTTATCAGATAACTCCCTTTCCTTATCTTTAAATGATTTAACTTGACTTTTCCAGAAGACTGAGTTTATGAGGGAGTTTATTCCAGGGTCTCTCTCTCTCTCTCTTCGTGACATTTCTATTCCTCAGTCTAGGCCTAACCTCCATAAAATGTTTTGTGTTGTTTAGTTATTCATTGACCAATGAATATGCAAATTATACTTTTTTTGATTTATATGAAGGCTACTGTTCGCGTTTTGTTCTCAACCCTATGTTGCAGAATAAGACTGGGTAGGTTTCCACTTTTTTCCACATCTTTTTTTAAACCACCTGAAAGCGGTTTAATTTTATGCAACTGCACCTGCATTTGCCAGATGTAGGTAGAGCGAACTTGCTAGTTGGCTAGTTAGCAGCACCCCTGAAACAGCTGATGAATTCCCAACATACTAGGGACCTGACCAATGTCTACAAGAGGTAACTCTCATCAATCACAAGCTGATGCAGGTTATGCTGTCTTAACACTACATTACACACTAAAATATTTCAGTATGAAGCCTTCATATTTCAGTATGAAGCAATATGCTGCTAAAAAAGAAAAAAAAGATTTAATACAAATTTGTAACACTTCCTGTACCACCTTAAACACCACCCTGCATTTCAGTGGTCAGAAATACTTCTTAACAAGGCTTTCATTGTGTGAAGCTGCTGTTCTCCCAATTATGGGCTGCTGGGTCAAGTCCAACACCCCATAATAAAATTTGGTATGCCAGTCGGGTGTTTGATATTAACTATTAGACTAAATCAGTTTAATCACAAATTTTGCTCTTGCATTTTAGCTTTTGTTACAGTAGAAATGTTTAGAGTTCTTACATAACCTGCCATATAAGTTTTACAGATGTCATTACAGATTGGTAATGAAATACGGTACAACAATGAAATACTTTTTTCCAATCATTTTCTGATGTCAAAGTTTACTGTACAAATGATTTCTGTATGCTTAAGCAGAATTCTGAATTATAGTTATAACCCTTAACCCTTGTTTTTTCAGTAGCTCACAATTCAACTGCCATTTTAAAAGTGTTAACAACAGGAAAACCTTGGAGGACCCTTTATCCCACGTGAAATGACATATACATCCTCACTGTAATGTTCCATTTATACAAATGGTCGGAGTAAATGCACGTGCCTTGCGGGATCTTCAGGAACATTATAGTTCTCTTTTTTCATTTGGTCAGGCAATAAGAAGTACCGATGACAAGGGGTTATCAAAGTTAAACCCATGGAAAGAACAGATAATACATTCTTTTAAAATATTCTCTTGCACATTGTATAATCAATGACACTAGAGAAATACTGAAGTGAATCAAAAGTTCACGACCTACATAATTTAATTCTCTGAAGCAGCCGTTTTTAAAGATGAAGCAGGTGATTTATTCATCTCACAGTCGAAAAACTACTGAAGTATTTTGACAACAAAATATTTGAGAAAACACAAAACAAATTTGAGTGCAACTCTATGGACAGAATCATAAGAGAAAATTCAAGCATGCAAAAGTAATTTAGTAACTACCTCTGAGCCAGCAACAAAAATTTTCACACTCATGATAATTAAAGTTGCTCAGGCTCACTTTTGGCAGTGTGAATCCACTTAGCAAACAATCAGATGGAGATAGTATTTGGTATTTGTGTCATTGGACAATAAAAGACTAAAATAACATTCAATTTATTTGAAAATTATCTCATTTATAAGCCACTATAGTAGAAATTTTGAGATTTTCTGACTTCTGATTTAAAGATACATGACCGTGATGTCCACATGTGAGTGTCCAGCTTGCTAGTAAAAATGGTAGGTAAGTGACCTGTAATTTCAAGTGCTCATGTGCTACCAAAACAGCAAGAGAAAACTGAAAGCGCAGATTCCAGCATGCCCACGATTAGGACTGCACAGATAAGTCTGATTCTGCTCTTACGATTCTATGCCTTAATGCTCTCAAAGGTTGACTTGCAGACTGATGCACACAGAATTTGTTTTGTGTCTTTTGTTGTAACATGTGTTTAACATTGTGAACAGCTGCTTTTTTTTAACCCTAACCAGGATCGTTTCCTAAAACTAAAACACTTTTTCTGTCTAAACCT
Organism: Scatophagus argus; assembly: GCF_020382885.2. Taxonomy (NCBI): domain Eukaryota; kingdom Metazoa; phylum Chordata; class Actinopteri; family Scatophagidae; genus Scatophagus; species Scatophagus argus. The sequence continues at coordinate 10,998,070 of NC_058503.1, read as the reverse complement.
AAACAAGTACTTTCAATGATTAAACCTAACCAAACTGTGACTGGGAGCAGAAATCTTTCCTCCCAAGATTCCCTATACAGTTCACATTAGCATGTCTCCTGCATTGGGATTATATTGTGATATTTCAGATTTTTCAATCGTACAAACACACATGATATTCTGCTTTCAGAGCACATTGAAACCAGACTTAAAATTTCCCTGAAAAAAATACCAAATTTTTCATTGTCTACAATGAGCATGAACGTCTAACCAGGCAACCAGCTATAACCAGATAGCTGGTGTAAAAATCTCGCTGCAGGAAAAAACAGACACACAGCACAGAAGAACAAAAAAATCGATCTCACTTAATGAGAAGCGCACTGAGTGAGTAACAATGTGATATGAACAGAATACTGTTTTGCACACAGGCAACAAAAAATAACAGGTAAAATTTCTACAAATAATAATATGAGATAACATAAAAATTCCAAATTTTTATGTAATGAATCATGATGTAATAATGTCAGAAAATTCACAACTTGAAATTCAATTCCTACACGAATGAATGTGCACCTTAATGATTGTTGAATTATTGTGATAACATAGTACAGCATGTGTGTGCTGTGTTAATAATTGATGCTGCTTTTGTTCACTCTATAGTTAAAGGAATTGCCTGAGAAACTTCAACAGGAAAAACAGTTACAACGGCCATTATGTTCTATGTAACAATGTTCTATGTAACAATGCTTGAAAGTAAAGTGACTGCAGTCGAGAATGTAGTCATTCAGCACTAACACCTGCACTCTGTGGTACTTTTGATGGCTTTAGGAAATAGAGAAGTACATGCAATCGGGGTCTTGCAGATCAAGAAACACATGCAGAATGGTGACAAAATGACAAAGTGTCCAAGATCAAGGTTTATATAAGAATGTGAAGTCAGTTAATCAGTCAAGTCGTCATGATGACACCTGAGCCACTTCTGTTGGCTGATGAAAACCACTGCGGGATGCGACTGAAAGCTCTGACAAGGAGACCTTGAGTTGAGATTATTTTGTCACAAGGCTAAAAATGAAGAATATGTTTTAATTTCTCACCAAAACAAAACAGCAGATTGACCATTATAATATGACACCAGAGTATCCAGTACATGATGGAGCAGGTCTTAGAATAGTCCCAATATTTAAACACATTCTGTAGAAGTTAAGTACAATACTAGTTAAAAAAAAAATAGTAATAATAATAATAAATAATTTAATTATACTGTAAGTGTATTTTAGTATGAAATATCTCAACATACTTTTACTGTTTGTCATTTAATTTAACTGATATTCAGTAAGTACAGTATAGCATACTGTACGCATGTGTCAGGGGTGTGCATTTGTGTGTGTTGCTCACTTGGGGCAGTGATACAGACTGAAAGAAATGCTCTGTTTGCTGGCTGGAGAAACAGAGGTTATGTATAAATAAAAACAGTGCAGTTAATATCTTCTTCATGCCCATAAACTGAACATAAATCTTATTGTTAACAGACAGACTAAGCGTATATAAAGGGCTTTGTGTGTGTCGGTATGCAAAATTTATCTTAACTGTATATAATTCAAGTGTGGATAATAATCACTAATAATGTCAATAGAAAATTGCAGAATCAATCAAGCAAGGAAACACTGTACACAGTACCAAGCTATAGAAAGATGAAGGGTGTGCAACACTAAAAAAAAATCTTTCAGTCTTACAGGAAAAAGACCCTAATGCAAGCATGTCACTGGTGCTTTCATCAGGTCTCCCATTCCAGATGTCTGCTTGAATATATAGTCAGCGATACAATTCCGGCATCATAGCCCCACTCTCCCCACACACTCCCCTCACTGATCCAGCCTGCATTCTAAATCGACACTGGAAAAAAAAAATGTTGTAGAAAAAAAGGATTTGGCTACTGGCATGTCCCTCAGGCTACACATTTTGAGTGCAGTCTTTTGATCAGATATGTTGAGGGGAGAAAAAAAATCCATCTTGAAACAACAGACCTACTGTATGCTGCAAGGGTCTCAACAGAGCAAAAGATCACTTAAAAATAAGCCTGTCGTATATCAACATATGGGAAGGTGCTTTCAAGGGACTTCACCACTCAGCAAGTGGTGTCGTGCCGCGACCTTCCCTGTCAAGGTTAAAACAGCACAGTGGCCTCACAGATAATCTAACACAGACCGCATATTATCAAAAGACAGGATGGAGTGACTGAGGGCCAGGTAGTTCTTTAAAGCTTGTATAGCTAATTAACTTATTTACTGATCTTGTTTTGTAATATTTTATAGTATTTCTTAAAAAGGGGCATCACAAAAAAAAAAACCTGCAATGAATTGGGTCTACTAATGAATCCTGCCTGCAGCAGAAGCCTGATATAGCATGTTGTAGTGCTCAATTGTACAAAAACTGTTCCAAACACGTCAGCCACATTGTTGCCCTGGTGGTGTGCTCCTTCTTTCTGAGAAACACAGGAACTGTAGATCATTTTAAGTCAAGCTCAGTTCACAGAACTATTTCTGAGTCTAAATAACACACATGAGCATATCATCTCCAAAACACTGTCTGCACATGAAGTGTAAGCTATAGCACAAGTTTGTGTACTTTGTCTCTAGCTCTCCTGCCACTGTACAGACGGCAACTAAAGCTGCTGTCAATCAAACCGATGAGCCCCTACTCAGAGGCCTATCATCCACAAACTTCACAAAGAAGTTCTCCCCGTGTCTGGGATTGCAGTCATGGGTGTACGGCGTGAAGAGGAGGGATCTGAGTACACATCACTGGGGGGCTACAGTATTGAGCACTAGAGAGGAGGAGGTGTGACCGCCAGTCTGAAATGTCTGCAGTCTGTTTGTGAGTAAGTTTGATATCCGGTTGCAGAGTGTTGTAAAGTTTGGCAATCAATTTCATGGGGGAGAGTGTATAGAATGTGGAGCTGAAATCAACAAACAGCATTCTGATGTAGGTGTTGTTATTTTCAAGGTTTTCAGGCTGTGTGGAGGGCGGTGGAGATATATACTCGGTGGATCTGTTGATTCTGAATACAAACTGGTGAGGGTCCTGGCTCTCATCAGAGTGCAGTGAGTGTCTCAGATCAGTGGTCATTTAGACTAGACATTTTAGATTTTTTAGGTACAGGAACGATGGCTCTCTTGAAGCAGATGAGAACACTCTCCTTGTCATTAATAACATCAGTTACTTGACTGACTAGTTGATTGACACAAGTTTTTAGTTTCTGACCAGGGATGTCATCAGACCCAGCAGCTTTACTTATATTCATATTCTTCTCACATTTGCTGACGAAAGATGTGACTGTTGATTTATATTCATCAAAATTGTGGTTCTCCTGGTTGGCAGCATCTCTGAACATGTGCCAGACAGATCAGTCAAAACAGTCCAGCAGGGCTGCTGTAGCTTCATCTGTCCACACTTAAACTGTTTTTTTCTCATGTTTGACCGTTTTTATCAGGTGGGAGTAAGTAGGAAGGAGCAACAGTTCTGCTGGCTCAGGATGCAACCCATGCATTGAATGCAATAGCTTGATTTGTGATGATGTGATAGAGCCTGGTCTGGTCAACAACCTCTGAACCTTTTTCTGGTTACTTACAGTTGTACCTCATCCATTTTATTTTTCTGCACCCCAGCAGGGAGTAGGTTGGGTAACATAATAGCCTTAGGTTCAAACTGAGTTAGCTTTAGCAGGATATATATAATGTGATAAACCTTTTTCACCTGTACCAGCTGCAAAATTAAAGTGATAATAATATATGTTTCTGGATCATAAATACTTTTTCTTCTCGTACTTTAAGTATGCTTTGTCCAATGTTTCTGCACTGAGGTATTACTATTTTTACTCAGACCTAAGACAGAAAGACTGGAATACTTCTTACACCTCTGGTTAGCTTAGCTCTTATCCCAGCTCTCTTCCTGAGGCGATCACACCACTTGCGGTGATGTTTGGTTTGGCTGATCTGGCTGGGTGGTCAGAAGATCTCGCCTCAAGGCCCGCTGCACTTAATCCAAGCCCCGCTACTGTTAACGCTGTAGCTTTGGGTGGAGGCAAACATTAAACAGCTTGCTGGCATTGATAAATTGTCAGAGTAATGCTTCTCTGTCCCCTGCCTCTCACTAACACAGACATGCAGAGACACATGAAAGCCAGGGTGAGTTATTTTTTGTGACAGTAATATTTCTGAAAATGCGTTTTCTATGATGAAGTTTACTTTAGCTGCGTGACTTTATCCACTTTTCTATCACCTCATGTCCCATCTTAGAAACAGAAAAGTGCAGTGCTTGTGACCCGTGAGAGTTGCAAAAGGTTTGTGGAAATGCTTTGAAAAGAGGGTTCTTCAGGTAAATGTCTCAGCACAGCTTTGGGAGAGCTTGTTTCTTTACTCACTGGACCTGCACTGAGCCAAGTCTTATGCAGATGGGGTTTTTGTTTGTTTTTCGGCTGAAATGGTGCCAAGTATGATTTCCACCTGAAGCTGTCTGTGATCTTGAACGAGCCATTTTTTAGCAGCTGAGGGGAATTATTTCCCACTAATAGCTTTGTATCAAAGCTGGCCTTTGGCTTGTCACTTAGAATTAAGAGAGCTGTGAGGGTGAAACAAGGATACTTGTCCCAGCCTAACTTTACTGTCTATTACTGCACCTCCTGTCCTTTATTTGTCCAGGGCAAAAACACAAGTTTAATTTGAGCCTAAGCACCATATCATGTTTAACATGCACAAAGAACAGCAGATCCTACTCACATTAACATATTAATAACAAAACAGCCAGCACATTCAATACATCATTATTATTTATGCCGCTAGTGTTAACCACTTACAGATGAGGTGAAAAATGTAAAGTTGAGTTTTAATGAGAGAGGTTTATGCATGCACTCAGTGGTTTATTAACACCTATACAAGCTGTCAGCATAAGTCGCAATTACTTCATGTCACTTCTATGTCTGTAATCAAATGGAGTGTCAGTCAAATCAGCTAGCTTATTATCACTGCTGATGAAGCACTGGAAAGATATTTAAATTCTACCTTCTCCTGCTGAGATGTGCTCACATTTTATAACAAATATCAGCCATTTAGGCCCTGCGATTGACTGGCGACCAGTCCAGGGTGTACCCCGCCTCTCGCCCGTAGTCAGCTGGGATAGGCTCCAGCTCCCCCGCGACCCTGACGGATAAGCGGTATAGAAAATGGATGGATGGATATCAGCCATTTAATAGATTTCAGCATTATGTTTTGTGTCTTATAAATACAAACATTTCTTTTGATGCAAGCATTAGTAAATCCTGTCCCCATGTCAAGGTTAAGTAGTTTTCAAATGGGAGGCTTTTCAATGTTTGCCTGCTGGCAGTGATTTAAAAGACTGTGTGTAATAATAATCCCACATAATAGAACTGAAATAGTTTTTGTCTTTGCTTTGAATATACTCACTGTTACTTGTAAGTTTTATGTTCATGTAGCTAGTGAGGTCTTTCATGTAGCTGTAGTCATTGGTAACAGTTCAGAGAATTCAAGCACACCTACAAGCCTTTGAAAACCCCTCTGTTTTTGTAATTGTTCGAGTCACACTTACATAAGCTCTGTGTCACTGAGAGCAGTCTGATTGGATGTTAATATCAAACCTCCAAAGTTTTCCCAGAAGCCCCATCACAATAACGAGTGATGTAACAAATTTCCATTTCAAAACTGCATAACACATAATTGTCCCTAGTTAAAGTCTGTCCTATTTAGTTGTTTTGTTGGCTCTAAAAGTCAGCTGTAAAGTCACAAAATTAAAGTTTGTATGCTGGTCTTTTCACTTCCACTTGATCGACAGAAAGGTTTACAGCAACATTAAATGTCAATGCTATTTAGTTCCCATAATCGCTTTTACAGAGCATTGTTATATCAACTGAAATGCGACATGTTTAGGAGGGAGGGCAACTCTAGGAAGGACACAATCACCAATCAATTGTCATGTAAAATCAGTATCAGTAAAATTACAACATGACTTTAGAAATACTTATTTTCTCAAGCACAATAATTTTCAGTCTGTGTCAAAACATTATGACTTGGACATCTTTTACAAGCTCAACTTTCAGGCAGCTTAGAGAATTAAGTGTCCGAGTTCTTGCACATATCAGCAAAGGTAGGCCAACTCTCAGAAGTATTCATCAGTGTACCTGGCCAAAGAGACTCACAGCATATGTGCTCTGCCATCTGCTGTGTCCCATGGTTCCCCCTGACAAACTTTTAATGGATTCACACTCACTGAAGTCGCACTCACTACTAATGAGACCAACCTCGGTATCAGTACAGTTTCTTCTTATTGCATGTCACATCACTTCAAAACCAAGATGTCTGAAATTCTGCCACTTTTTAAAGAAATAGTCCTACACTTAGTATATTAAGAGTCAATATGTTTTAGTCGGAATTTGCGCCCACTGAAACTCCAAACTTCTCAGAGTCATGTACATTTGCATTAACCCTCTCAACAGCACTGTTTATACCTAATGGATTGTTAGCTAATTTGAGTTTTAATGTTAACATTTTGATAACCTCTGCACGGTCAGTGCTGAGTGTGAAGTAGTTTGGACAAGAGGTTCTCGAGAAAGCTGCAAGGAGCAATACCAGAGGCCAAGCAATTCGCTGTTCTGACAGGCACGTTGTAACGGGCACTGCGCTAATTATAGTGAAGAGAGTCCAAGTGTTTGCCTTTTCACCAGAAGCTGTTGTTGCCGTCATGCATTTTATCAGCCATACTCTCACCTTAGCCAAGCTCTGAAAATGTTCTCATTTATTCATCATTTTTGCTCCAGGTGATACAGAAATGACAAATGATTCTAAAAAGGTTTTCTGACCAAAATACAGAGATTCAAGGGGAGATGTCATATCATGAATCATCTTGGTGATTTGGGATTAAACTATTTTGTTTTGAAAGTCACTTGTTTGAAAAAAATTCTCAAAACAAGTAAATCTACACATGCTGAGCAATTTCTGAGATTTAGGCTGACTTCTGTTGGGCTAAGGTTATGTTAGCCTCAACACAAGATACAATCCATGGTCTGAAAACAAACACAAAGTAGCATATACTTTACCCACTAAGGAAGCAAATTAATGCTGCTGGTGACTCAAGACATACACATCAACAGACTAACTATGAGCACATGCTCAACCAAATGAATGAAAATGAATTTGTCTGACTGCAAGGAAGTAAGGGGGCGTATGTGCTGTGATGAATAAATTAATATTGGAACTTTTCTTCTGGCTTCTTCAGCATCATGTGTAGAGATGATACACTTTAAAGATATCACTATATCAGAAGCTAAAAAGACGAAATTTGCTCACCCGTTTCACCACATGGTTAAAACTAAATCAAGAGGTTAGCCAGAGGTTGCTGTAAATCACTGATCTATCCAGCACTCATCATATTCACTTTGTGTCCTATGCTTTGAGACATCCATGGCACTTAATGTACAGGGTCTGAATGCAGCAGATATTCACCATCTCTACTTCACCCCTGACTAATGGATAATCAGACTTCAACATGAAAACCTTAGGAACTGCAGCACACGAGAATCAAATTCAATGCATATGAACATCAGCATGGATCTATAAATCTGTGTTTGCCACACAGTCTTTCCTTCACACTTTTAATAACGTCTCTAGAGGGTTTTGTGTACAGAATAGCCAAGTTTCTTGCACAAGTTAGAACTTCCATCAATCAAAATCGAATGACATTATTCCTATCACATTTTGGGTCATGTCAGAAACCATAATGAAAGGCATGCTCGCGTTTTAAATAACTAGGGGATGCTGATACAGAGGAGTATATGTCCTTGGTTGAATGAGGACAGGTTCAAGAGGAAATGAATTCTCACTGACATAAAACAGCCTACAATAAAAGCAGCACAGTACAATGGTATGATGGTATTCTTCATCCTCAGGAGAGTCAGCGTGAAGGGAAAAAGGACAGGAATAAAGATGTTGGAACAGCTTCATATTCCTAGCAAATGTGTCAGTATTTTTTTTTTTTTTTTTTGAATATGTCAAGATATTCCTCTGCAACATACCGTGTGCAAGGCTGTGCGCATGATAAAACAGCCAAATGTTGACTCAACGGTATGGCGTTTCATATTAAAATATTTTCAAATGTATGATAAAAAAAAAAAAAATCTTTGAGGGGAGAAATCTAAATGCATAACTGCCCTCTGTCACTGCAGAGGAAATATTTTTAAGAGGCTTTGAAGAAATAGGAATACGTTTTCTAAACAATATACTTGGTTTCAAGTTGACTGTTCCTAAACTTGGGCTTCACAGTGACATCTGAATACACATATCATTGGATTAATCAGGGCTAACTAGCAAAAAATGCCAAACATTTCCTGCCTCCTCCTTTAATGTGAGGATTTGCTTCTATTTTTCAGTTTTGGACTGTTGTTCAGATGAAACAAACATTTGTATTTGTCACTTTGGGAAATTGCGATGTGCGGTTTTTACTATCTTCTGACATTTCACAAAATAATTACTATAGATTGAGAAAATAATGAACAGATTACATCACACAGTCTGGCAACCTCTACATGTACATTTACTACACAAAGACACATAAATCTTTCCAGGAAGATAAATAAACACCAAAAAGTACAATACGTTTGACCTTGTGGGTAATAGCTGTGGAATATTCATGTGCAATACCCTTCTGCAAGGTGCACAATATCATTATAGCTTAGATTAATGCATGGATTTCTCTAACACCATGTGTAGCACATTTAGGAATGACAAGCACCGCATAATCAGCATGTTTAACACTATGCCACAGCTTTGATATTTATCGAGGAGTATGTAATAAAAAAGCCTAGTGAAGGCACGAGGAGACTGGGGTGGATATTCGATCCACATGGGCAGCACGCCTAGAAGCCCCTGAGAATGAGACAAGAGCAGACAAGCCACTCTCTTCTGCGTCAACTTGCTAAGTGGAGCATGGCAGAGGACTGCACTTCTGGTAGCAGCTGGTGGCTGTGTGGAGACCTGGAGGGCCTTGAGACCTGCACTGATCATTACCTTTCACTCAGCATTTACAGCTTAGTTTACTGATACCGGCCATTATTACCCCTGATACCTTGTTGCATGTGTCCTCTAGTCAGCAGACTACTTAACTGAGAGCGAGAGGACACAACTAAACTGCACAACACTCAGCTCCCAATGCTAGCTCACTGAAATACACTGAACCATCCTCAGGAGCAGTGTAAAGGCAAACATCCTCTCCAGTTGCACATCATGTCTAGTCAGACGTTGTCAACAAGACAGGAGTGGCAGACATGTAGCTAAAGATAGATCCAACGACAGCAATGAGGCATTTGAGGGGGGCTTTGTTTCACAGTGGCTAGGTTTTGACAGGCAGATGAGGTGTCGGTGAAAAGCACCAGCTATATGTTGCAGCCGAAAGCCAAAATTTGATCCCCGTGTCTATGAAGAAACGCATACTGATCCTGAGGATTGTTTTCTGAAAGTCAATGATGATCCGTGGATGGCATGAAAAGAGGCAGTGAAATTTTGTCAACTACTGGAAGACATGTAAACAATTCTAAGAAATAAATAAATAAACAGAGTCAGACAAGGAAGTCAGGTATCAAGTAAGAGATATGTGCCAGAAAATGTCTGAATAACAGTCATTTGATAATCTTACACATACAGAACAACAGAACTCTGGTGGCATCATATGAACTGAGGTTTGCAGAAGAAATGACAGTCAAACTCAGAATTTATCCACATGTAGCACCTCTCAGGTGTTACATTGTATAGTCTTACAGCTTCAGTTTTAAGACATTAATGAATCCATTTGTAGCTTGGTAATATTTATCACTCTTCTGATGTAAACTGTGGGTAGAATGCTGTCTAGGCGGCATTTCCTTCCCTTGCTGCTGTCTGTTTGCCAGCATTTTCAAAATCCCTGTCTCTTCTGGAAACAACAGTAACCTCTGAGCTACCTACTGACATGCTGAAAATGGCAAATTAACTTAACCCTATTCACTTGTTGCTAACAGTACAAATGTAACCAAGCTACCAGCTTATACCTTTTCTTTTGCAAGGATTTTGTTATTTTAGCCAGGGCTCACCTCTCCAGTGTGCAAAATGTTTTTGGCTTCTTCGCAGCTACATCCATTTTTAAAGCACTGTAACTCCACCAGAAGCTGATAGGTTTTGCGGATACTAAGCTTCAGGTGACTGTTGTTGCACCATGTGAAAAAGCTCTCTCTCTCAGGGTCTGACATAACCAGTGACCTGGAGCCACTAAAGGTTAACACATCGGCATGTCGAACCAAAAGCAAAGTTCAGAACTACAGTGAAACTGCACACATTGCAGGGATTCGACCCAAAATGTGTTCCAGAGGGTGTCATCTCATACAACAGCTAATGTCAAATTTAACTGTAGAAGGCTGTCTAATATCAAGTGCTGTGGGTTTTTTGCAGAGAGTTGTTTCTTGAAGAAATCTTTCAAGTGGAAAGAAAATATGTCTTGATGTTTCATAGTGTTGAGTTTCATTCAAACAACAGCGGCAGCAGTCTAAACAAGCGATGTGACTTCCATGTGCTGTGACTCGCGTCAGATGATGGTGCTGTTAGCTACCTCCTAAACACATGGAGTGCACAGAAGGGAGTGTTTGTTTTATTGTTTCCCTTGCAAAATTACTATTGATGTCAGATGTCGGAGGATGGATAATAGGAAAAATAATAAATAACAATAATAATAGCATCCCTTCAATATACTGTATTGCACTCTTATAGTGTAAGGGAATGACTGAAATATCTTTTGTTTGTTGCAATATGAGGGCATTTGTTTGTCTTGCCAACAAATTTGGATATTGGACATTGTCTCTATTAGTCTTCTGTACTCCTCTCCCCTATACTAGAACGATATTGGTGCAGCCAGACCTTTCTCCAGTGCTGACACAGCCCCATGGAAACAGGTCTGGGTATGTGAGACAAGATACTGTGCAGAATGATATCCACTGCAACAATTAAATTTGGTTGAAATAGATGTCATAAGATGTAACAAATGCAGTTGAATGATTCTATTTTTTCTAACAAAACAAGAGTGTAGCATGCAGTATATGGTACCAAGTTTTAAAAAAAGGACAAAAGAAATCAGATCAGTGATGGAAATGAAGGACCAGTAATGGAAATATGTATCTCTGCTACTTAAATGAAGAATGAAAAAGCTCTTTCTCAGTGGCTTCAGGTTAGAATTTAATTGGACAGTTGGTGACAGGATCTAATAGATCAAAAGAACATCTATTCAATCTCATGTTGACAGCAGGAGCACTCATTCTTTCACATTTCAAATGATTCTTAAACCATTAAACAGCTATTGCCATGTGGTCTCAAGAGAATCACTTCAATCCATTCCCTTGTTTTTCACAGTCGATTTATCTCAAATGAGTTTGACAAACATTAATTTGTCATGGCTGTGTTTGCAGCATCATTCCTCCAGTATCCTATATGACAACGACTGCTTATCAATGATATAAACAAGGCATGACAGACTTAAAGTGTTTGGTCGAGCTTCAATAACCCAGCGTCTCTTTTTTATTGGTTTGTAAAGAAGATAGCTTCCTTGCTATGTTGAAAATTAAAAAAAACAAAACAAAAAAAAAACCCAAAGGTTTCCTTCTGGTTTTTAAATGTGTAGTCTGTATTAACAGTTTAGAAACCAGGGTTATAAGCAACAGAAAGTTGGACATAAACCCTGCTGAAGGCCACAAACAGAATAAATAGAAAGTTTGGGTCACAGACAGGACTGGGGTTTAGAGGTATTATCCAGAAACTACTTCTGGTAGTAGCCCTGAAGACATGAGTTTTCTAAAGAGACCCAAACACATCAAAATTCACATCTGTAGATAGCTTACTTTGGGAGCTGAAATGGAGCACAGCTGCATAGACTGAAGGCTCTGGACTGACAAAAAAATAACTTTTGACTGGATTTTAGACTGTTGGTCAGACAACATGAGCTAATGGCTTTATTAAGGTGAATGTGAATGGGCCATTTCAGTACTGCATCTGAACAAATCGGACTGCATTTTACATAACTTGTATATTGGCCAATGAATTAAAGCAATCCTGTCACAAAAGATACATAAAAACATAATTCAGTTGCAAGATGACATTTACAATGATGTGGTTTTAAGGTTTAAACTTTAAATGACTACATTATCAACATTAAAATTACAACTAGGGAAAAAATATTTTAGGTATAAATTATTTAGAGATAAAGCTCAAAGTACTTGTACAAACAACCTCACAATTTCCCTTAGACTCTGACTGGGACTCAGAAGCTGACTTATCCAGCCGAGCTCCTTCCAGTTCAAACCGGAGAGAAAACAAATGGCAAGACCACAAACACAGAAACCTTTCATGTGATGTAAAGAATTTTGATCAAAAGTTAAAAAGCTTTCAGGGCTTTTCATCCATAACTATTGTGTTGGACAGCAATAGCATCTAGAGGAGTACCAAATACGCCTCTGCGCATACAACAGCAAATAAAACTTTATTTACTGGTAAAGCAAATTACAGATCATCAATTTAAAATGAAGCAAAAAAACAAATAAATAAAAATAATTTGTAAAAAAAAAAAAAAAAAAAAAATCAAACATTCCCCTTCTTAAGCTTTTTGATATGTTTTGTGTGTTTGCTGCTTGACTGCTTCCATTGCTGCAATGCTAAAACACATGCAGGACACAATGTTTCTTGTAGCTCTCCAAGGGAACACCCACAGAGAGATCCCATCATGAGGCCATTTTGGCATTCAAGAGCATGATTGATGACACAGGCATGGAAGCAGAGTTGGAGAAATCCCCTCTGCCGCAGCACAAAAAAAAGAAGAAAAAAAAATAGAAAAGATGATTGTTTGGATTCTTCTCCTCTGATAGTACCCACCCCTCTGATTCTCAGTAGGACACATTCACATTACATTATATAGCTGAACGCAGCCTCAAATACTGCTGCTACTGTGTACCAACTCAAAAAAATAACTGCCAATCTGTCTGGTTATATGTCAATTCATCACATATATTTTGATGTATGAAAAATTAAATGTAAAAGCAAAAACACACCATGAATCCATCAAAGGTTGCCAGGACTCCCAGATTTGCCTCCATGTGTGACTGACAGGAAGGTCACAATGATCTGACAATACATCACAGCAATACTGGCATATGCTGCGCGGGCTAACAAAGTCACCTGGTCATCCCCATCTAAAGGCACTCCCGTTTAGCCCTTTTTAATCTCTCGCCATCCCATTACATGAGAGTAAAGAACCTGCACACATTACACACTTCAGCAGAGATCATTTGCCTCGTTGTGCAGGCAGCCAAGTATCACATAAAATATCAGCACCGTTATTTCTGTCCCATCTCCATCTCCTGGCTGGGAGTAAACAGAGCTGGACGTCAAATGATAGCACAGAATATGACATGCTAAGAAGTTCCATTGAATCCAGCAGTCTGCTGCATGACTCACTTTCCATATCTTGCCATCTTGTCTGAGACACTGAGTGGAAACTGAGACAGCAGGGGCAAGACCGGGTGCAGGTCTGATCTTTAACCAGAGCAATGAAGAAGCGGATTTAAAGGGCAGGGGTTTTCCTGACAACTGAGAATAAAAATGGCAATTCGGATTCTTTTCTGACAACAATTTATCAAACAACTGTTCAACAAGCACAACAAAAACCTAAACATGAGATCTTTGACTCAGAGCAGTGAACTCCGCTCTCATCCATAGCCGCTGTATTTTACATATGTGGCTGCCGCTGGAAGTCGGCTAAACTGCATTGTTATAACCGGATCTGAAAGGTCCGCTTGTGAAGCTAACCATTATGGGAGAGAGGACTTCCCGTGATTTCTCGTAAAATAAAAGCAGTGTTATTTCTGGGGAAAGCCTTTACTGAATTACAACCGCAGCGTACCTCGTGCGTCACGTCCTGCCTCCTGCACCGCTGATTCTGGACAAAGAGAGTTGATTGCTGAGATTTATTCCAAGATAGTCAAATAGCCACCAACTCAAAACTAGTATTTAAGACTAAAACTAGTATTTTATGACCTTCTGAATCGTCGACACCCAGACGCATCGGGAACATGGCAAAATAAAAATAAAATAAGAAAGACAGTCAGATGGCAGAAACTCTGCAGATAAAGACGCTGCCATGCATTTTTAATGGATCACCAGTGATGACTGAGAGAGATATTTTTCCATGAGTCTATACATTATTTTCAAGAAATTCCTACATATTATGCCTTTAACAACTTGACCTCGACCTGGGCTGGCTGGCTGGAATGTTTCAGCCACTGCTCGCTTTCAGCTTTCAGGTGAGCAATGTCAATGTTAAGTAGTCTCATAACCATCCACAGAAAGTCTCTTGGGTTGTATTAGTAACAATGACAACATGAATACGCTCAAAGCACAATTAAGACAAACAAACAAACAAAAAAAGCTCAAGTCCTTATGCTATACTGTAATAATGAAAATATCTTTTTAATCTTAAAACTTAAATGTTAAAAAAACATTTTTCTCCTGATAAAAAATATCAATAATTACTGATATCGACTGAAATCAAACCTTTTTTTGTGATAAATTTTTTTACCTATGTTGCCCAGCCCAGCCCTAACTGTACTTAATCGTACCGCTCATGCTTGCTGTCGTGCATCAACACCCCTCAGAGGTTCAGCCTGAGCCAGGAAAAAAAAAAATGTGAAAGGCTGAAATTTTCAAAATTTCTTGAATTAACAAGATATAAATAAAGCATGCCGTGGAGAGGATGATGCTCTGGGCATTTTTAGATGTGCGAACACTCAAAGACTTTTAGAGCAGTCCTCAAGTTCACGCTCCTGCCGTTTCACCGCACAGATGTTGACAGCCTCCAGCCTGGCCTGGTCAGCAGGCAGCAGCAGCATCGCCTAAGTCTTGTGGAATTACTGTACCAACTGAGCCTCCAGGCTTTGGATCATAACAACATTTCTGTCAATAATACTGACTCCACTGTTGTAATTCCACCTGACCTGGTTCATTCTGTCTGACCAAATGCAACAGCTAAAATCTGCTTTCTGTGAAAAACATACTGTAGCAAAAAAGCTGCAAAAAAAACCCTGCTGTTCTGTTCACGTCTCTGTTATATTTTTAATGGCTGTGGTGAGTGTCTCTTATTGGTCAAAAGCATGCAGTATGATCATATCATGAAAGACAGCAATGTGATTAAGAAATTCAACAGTGGCCTAGCTGGATTAGCTTTAAAAAGATAACGCAAGTCACAAAATGTGGCTTATATATACATAACATGATAAGAGAAATTTGTGTTTTCTGGTTTATTTCTATGCTTAACTTGGTCTCTATTGGCATCTTACATCAAAGCAGGGAGAGCACACAAACAGTCTTCCTTCACTACAATTTGGTGTTGAAGGCTGTGCAAATTTCAGATGTAATGACAGAGACTTCAAGAAATCCAGAAGAAAAGAGTGGTAATTTAACATGAATGTACAGTATGGAGAAGCGTCGTAGGTTGAGGCGGAGCAGGAACATGAAGGTTGACGTTTATGCCAAACCATTACAGTTAATAGAGCGTGTTGGCAGCAGCACGGCTGACAGACAACAATTAGCTATATGGGAAGCTTCAAGAGCCACTCCGAGGACCAACTAATCAACAAGTACTGGAAGATTAACTCCAAAGTATGTCATCACTGAATTTGCCTCCCCTCTGTCACATGGATCCTCTTAAGACAGATTTCTGCTTCCAATACATGTAACAATTTTCAGGAGATTTATATCCTTTTTTTATTTTTTTAAAAAAAGGCCATTTCCCCAACTTACTTTAGTCTCGTCTTAGCTCCAATGCTGCATGCATGGGTGAGAGGCGATACCCTACAGCCTCAAGGGCATGCCCGTCACTGTGCGAATTTGCTGAGCTGTTGATAATGTGTTGCCTCACCAGCAGACATGTAAGGTTGTGATTCAGTCAGAGACCAGATCAAAAGACATTTATTCAGGTTGACATCATTCTGAGATGAGAGAGATTTTAATTTTTCTCTCATTTGGGAGATTAGTTGTGATGTCACAGACATGGATCCAAAGGATTTAATCAGTTAGTTATTCAACCCATCTCTGAACAGGTGTGCCTGTCATCAAATATGCAGCCTTTTACTGGTGCCAGATTTCCTGCTTTATACAGAGAATCATTGGCCCTGAGGCATAACAGTGACCTGGAGAAACAACTCAGCTGGGGTGACATAAAAAAAAACAACAACACTAATTACTTTTCTTCATGTTCACATAATTACACACTAGATAATCACTGTTTCAGTGGTCTTATGAAATTGAAGAAACAAATTTATTTACTGCTCTAAATATTATGGCAGTAGAACACTGTTTTGACACTTTGGCTCTGCAGGAGTCATTTTAAGCAAAAAGATCTGAACTGCTAAAACAGAACATATTTGTATCTGCTTATAGAATTGCCCGCACATATATGTATAATGATGCAAACCTCTATTTCGTGAGAGCCAGTTAGATCTAACTGAACAGTCGTAAACCTGTAGCATTTACATGCTTTAGTGTCACAGGGACCCAAATGCAGACCTAAATGTGCTATTCAATAAAATATTTGAAATAATTGCCTCTGAGGGTAATGGCTGAAATTATGTGAAATCAGTGGTTCGTGGTTATGGATTGCTGCTGAAGCACTGCAGGAGCCAGCAGTTTCACTTCACCTTATCACTTCATTTTCACAGGACAGGAACTAATCTGCAGAGCTGACCGGTCATTATCTCTGCCTGGTTAGCACAGTCGGAGACCTCTACTGGACACACGCAGACAGTTCTGGCCACAGCTGTCTGAGGGGGGACTCTTTTCACGTTCAGCATTGATGCTGAGCTGAGAGGATATTGTTATTGCAGCATGAATATATAATCAGCAAATCAGCTCACATAAACCCATAGTCCCAACCCCCGGCCACAGCAGCACCTGGCACTTGACTGAGGCCAGATGCATCCAGTCACATCAATCAGGAATATTTTAGTAATGAGGTTTCTTGCGTGTGGTTTTAAACTTTGCTCAGTTAGGTTCGCTCAAACTTGGTGAGTGACAGGTGGTTGAGGAGCTGTAGAATGGATTCGTCAACCTCTGCAGCATTTCAAGACCAACAGGAACAGGAATGACTTCATCATAAATCAGAGTTGCAACGGAAAATATTTTGAACTTTTCTATCCAGAACTCGACATTAAATGCCGACGTGTTCCATTCAGAATGGTTAGTTATTTATACTGCTTTAAAGCGGCAGATCGTGAGTGTAATTGACAGGTGGCGCTCAGTCCAACCTTACCTGGGATCTCCTGAAGAGGAACATGTGCGAAGCTGAAGCCTTTCCCGACACAAGCCTCCCTCACCTCGCTGCAATTTCGTGCCTTAAAATCTGCTCTCGCTGCAACAGACAGCACAGAAAAAGTGCAAATGATAGTCTCTAGTCTGAGCATTGTTCACTTCTGTCAAGATCCTTATTGTTTCGGGCTCTCTGCAGTATCCTGCTTGCTGGTAAAACTCCCCTGCAATAGATCCGCAGGTACTTGATGACAGGGCGTTTAATGGTTGCAACTAAACTATTAGTGTCTACAAACACATTCCCCGAAACAAAACTGGTCCCTATCGCAACCGAGAATGGTTAAAAGTCCCCCCGGCGCCGCAGAAAAGAGGACTGCGAGCATGGAGGTGCCACATGAATCCAGGCGGTGCGTTTCCCAGCGCGTTAAGTCAACTTCGCTGAGCAGACGAAGCCCCTGGTCGCTGTGTTGAAGTGGAAATGCTGTGTGGAGGGGACCGCTCTGTGTTCACGGTAGATACACTGGCAAGGCAAAGTGGGACACAAAATATGGAGTGGAATCCAGCCTCATCCGTTTTGGTGGGGTGAAGCAGGGAGGCACCTACCGACACAGATGGAGTTGAAATCTAAGAAGAAGACTAAACAGGTAGAGATGTAGGTGGACTGTGGGATATAATAAAAATCTGTCATGTTTGAAAGAGTTCATTTTTTGTTCAATTTTTTATCAGCTGCAGTTTATGCACACCTATTTCTAAAAAACTATGGAGATATTTGGTAATATTATTGGTGTAATAAGACAACTGGAAAGTAATGTACTACTGCTACTAAACTACTGATGAAATGTGAGCTTTTTAAAATAATATATCCTTTTATGTGAAAGTTTTGGGAAATGTAAAATGTGGTTTCTTGTGTTGCACTGATGGAGATTTTACTGAATTCAGAAAATGTAAATACAGTTTTTTTTTTCATATTCATCTGATACAAAAGCGAAACACCAGCAGCATGATGTCAAACTGTATTAACTAGAGGATATAAAGGATGTGATGAAGACCAGACGGAAAGCTTTCATGGCTTTATTGATTTTGGAACATCTTGATCCAAGGGTAGATCAACAGTGGATTAACATGGCTACCATCGCTGTGCAAAGGATTCCTATTGGTATGGGATACCACACTCTGAAAGGCTTGTTTCAGAGGGTGACACTGCACTGGGATATTTTGGATCAAATATCCAAATTCACAGGTGCAGGTGTAGGAGTGAAATAGTGACACAGGCTCTCCCTTTGTTGAGAGCACGTTCACTTTTATGAGCTCATACGGCATTGTTTTTTGGAAAGTCGTTTCTTCTGTCGTTTTTTTCAAAAAACAAATTACACAGTAGACAAAAGTTTTGGGGACTTATTGGGGCACTCAATCATTACACTAACAGGGACTTTAATGACATCACATTATAAATACACAGACAGCTTCACAGCTATAACAGCTTACACTCTTGTGGGAAGGCTTTCCACAAGATTTTGGAGTGTTTCTGTGGGAATTTTTGCCCATTCATGCAGAGCATTTGTGAGGTCAGACACTGATGCTGGACAAAAAAGCCTGACTCACAGTCTCCGCTCCAGTTCGTCCCAAAGGTGTTCGAAGGGGTCCAGTGTGGTCTGGTGTGGTCCAGTCAAGTTCTTCCACACCAGATGGATGTGTCATGTTTTTATGGACTTTGCTTTGTGCACTGGGGCACAGTCATGCTGGAGCAGAAAAAGACCTTCCTGAAACTGTTGCCGCAAAGTTGGAAGCATAGCATTGTCCAAAATGTCTTGGTATGCTGAAGCATTAAGATTTCCCTTCACTGGAAGTAAGGGAAAAACATCCTGAAAAACAGCCCCGTAAAGAGGTTTGTCTGGATACTTTTGTCTATGTAGTGTACTTTATGTATGTCCTTTGGTTTCAACCTGCAACATGTCCTTCCTCTCGAACCAAAACACATAGAAGTAGGACTTAAAACATTGCTGGCGTTGTGAATTGTGAGAATGGTGTAAACTCTGTAGGACACTGGTGTTCAAAATTCAAAAAGAATACATGTAATTCATGAACTACATTTACAGTCCTGTGAGTTTCTCTCTTAGATGACTGGAGTGCATGCAGTCATGTGGGTGGTATCGATGCAAATATTACAAAGAAACCAACTGAATACTTTTGTTGACCTAAGGTACAAATGTAGCCTCACACTCTGACAGTGGTTTGTCTGAGGTCTACCTCGCCATCATGAATTTTCCTTTCCACCTTTATCGTTAGACTTTTTGACCTTGACATGTTAGAGTTAATTAATGTTTGTTGCTTCTCAGGAGATGATCTCATCCAAATGTGTTTTTAATACAATGAAAAATTAATTTCACAGGAAATTCTAAGCCAAAGTAGCTGTCAAGTGTAAAGCACTGCAGGAGGGGCATTTGTATGTATGTGTGTGTGGACAGGCCTATGGGCAGCCTCCAGTGCTGGCTGAGCATGCTATTTGTAATATAACAAACGCAATTTTGCATTTCAGATTGGGTTGGCAAGAGATTTTACTTCAGCTCTTTTAGGATTCCCAGGCATCCAAGACTAGCTAGATATGTTGTCCCATGCTGTGTGCACCGAGTTTATCTTGAGGTCTTCCTCCAGCTGGTCATACCCAGTATACCTACAAAAGAAAGTGTGAAAAATAGTCAGTCACAAACTCAAGTGCAGTTAAAAGGCAGGAGACTGAGTGTGCAATAAAAATGGAGTTTCATTATCTTGGCAACACCACAAACACATCTTGGCAAAACAGCAGACACTGCAGCCATCGAGGTGACGAAAGTATAACTTTGTAGCTGGTGGTCAAAACAGAATGGAAATACACCCCGAACTGTCACACTTTCACAGTACTTAAGAAGAACACATTATCAGGAAATGGCACACCAGAAACAGCTACTGAAGATTTGGCAACCAACAGAAGTAAGTCATATAACCACACAAATAGGTGGATCCAATAGTTAAACGGCTTCAGTTATTGTAAGTCAGTTTCTTTCTGGCAGTTACAATTACACCTGACAACATGAAACAACCCAGAGAACCTGACAGCTCCCTGACGTCCACTCAATCAGCACCATGGAGAGCACTACATCCTTATCACGTACCTGAACTGCCTCGTCTAGTTCCGGCTAAGGCATGAACGCAATTGTGCAGCTTTGAGATCATCTGAGATGGTTCAAGCTTTTGACTACTTCATGAGAATGACACCAAGCGTGTGTGAAGACCTCTTGTTTGGCTGCTTGTATTTGTAACCTTATTCTTTTGGTCGTCAGCCAAAGCTTGCAGGGGGTCATAAGCAAAATGAAATGTTAAACAAATCGGTTAGATCTCCACCTGATCTTGGGCATGCATCACTGCGGTTGAGACCCCGAAGTGTTAAATGCTCAGGATGAGTCTGCTGGTGATCAGTATTCCAGTACAACACTGCTGGGACAATGGCGATGGAAGAACTTACGCCTGGTTATATGTCATGCTGATATACATTATTTTGTGGGTTTTTGCATATATGACAAAATGGTCTACGAATCAACAAGGTTTTTGTTCATTATTGTTTTATTAGTCATCTGTGTGTATGTGCATTTGGCTGAATAAGAACAGGAAAATATCTGATGATGAGTTGGTGAAGACGATGGAACAATTTTTGACTATATGGTAGAAGCTGGAGAAATGTGTTCTCAGCTCAGAGGGATTTATGTTTCTGGGAGCTGAAAACTGATGTGAAGAATGCTGATAAACTGCAAAACCCATGTGACTTGATTCCTGCCTCTCCTCAGAGTCATGACAACAGAAACAAGATAATTACTGAATATTATGAATACCGTATTTTCACGACTATAAGGCGCATATAAACGTCTTAGATTTTTTTCAAAATGTGCAGCGCGCCCTATCGTCCAGAGCGCCCTATCTGTGTGCGGAGTTTGCTGAGTTTCCGCGGACACAAGGCAAGGTGGCCAGAGCTGGAGGAAAGACTGGAGCAATGGATCGTCGAGCAAAGAGCGGGTGGGAGGAGCGTTTCGACGGTCACCATTCGGCTTAGAGCAGTAAAGTTAGCGGAGGAAATGAAAATTCAACATTTCCACGGAGGTCCGTCTTGGTGCTTCCGGTTCATGAAGCGGTGCCTTTTCTCCATCCGGAGCAGGACGACGGTAGCGCAGCAGCGTCCGGCGGATTATTGTGAGAAGCTGGCGAACTTCCGCTCTTTCTGCAGCAGACACATCGCCGACAAAAACATCCAGCCGAGCCACATCACCAACATGGACGAGGTGCCGCTGACGTTCGACATCCCGGTGAGTCACACGGTGGAAAAGAAGGGAACCAGCAGGCTTCGTTTACCGTTGTGCTCGGCTGCCATGCTAACGGACAGAAACTGCCGCCGATGGTGATTTTTAAGAGAAAGACTTTGCCTAAAGAGACGTTTCCAGCAGGCGTCATTATTAAGGCAAACGAAAAGGGCTGGATGGACGAGGAAATGATGAAGGATTGGCTGAGGCAGGTGTATGTACGGAGACCGGGTGGTTTTTTCCACACATCACAATCGCTGCTGGTTTGTGATTCCATGCGTGCCAATCTCACCGCCGACGTCAAAAAGCAAGTGAAGCAGATGAACGCTACGCTTGCTGTGATTCCGGGAGGTCTGACGAAGGAACTCCAACCGCTGGACATCGGCGTGAACCGGCCGTTCAAAGTGAGGCTGCGAGCGGCGTGGGAGCGGTGGATGACCGAAGGAGACCACAGTTTCACAAAGACTGGAAGGCAGCGCCGGGCGAGTTACGCCACAGTTTGTGACTGGATTGTAGCTGCTTGGGCTAACGTGTCTGCTGGCACTGTTGTTCGAGCTTTTGCTAAAGCCGGCATCATTTCTGGGGAGCCGCACGGCACGGACTCTGACTCTGACAGTGAGGAACGTGAACCTGCCATGTGTGATTTAGCGCAGCTGTTCAATTCCGACACAGAGGATGAGGACTTCAATGGGTTTGAGTGACTGTTACCGGTAATGTGCTTGTTTTAGTGTTGTTGTAATTAATACTTAAATAAAGCACAACCAAACTCAGTTTTGCTCCCGATCTATTTTTAAATATGCACGTGTGTGTTGTCAGGCGGGCGTACGTAGTATATGAATACACACAGGGGCGGACGTGTATATAAAACCCGCGCCCTATCTTCAGATGCGCCTTATCTGTGTGTTAAATACAATAATTGCACACATAACTGAGACTGCGCCTTTTCGTACGGTGCGCCTTTTCGTCGTGAAAATACGGTATTTTACCTGCCTGGCGTCCTAATGGGCATTGATTTCACCCCTGTACTGAATATCTGTACTTGAGGCATCTGCGCGCTCCTCATGTGGGTGAGAAAATCCATGTTTATTCATGGCAGGTGTCAGACTTGGTTGTGAGGTAATCCAAGAACTGATGAGGCCAGAACGATAATGTCATCTGCAAAACATAAACTGACTGAATGAATGCAACAATACTTTTTTACAAAATCCTCAGTACTTCCCCAACCCTGAGTGAGCATGTCAGTGTGATCCCACAATTATTGTGTATTGTTGTGCTATCTTATATTGCTCTTTAATACAGCTTTTTTTTTTCCACTTTGCAGGTATTGTCCCCATTGTTCCTGTTTATCTTTAAGACTGAAGAGACATGCCAAAATGTTCATTGTTTTTGGCATTATGACAGAATATAAGAATATATTCCAACTTAAAACTATTTGAGCAAGTAACGATTATCATATTGTTTTAATGGAAAATTGATTGTGCACATCTGAAAATATGTATACAAATAAGCAATTCTGTCATTCTCCCTGTGAGGTTAGCATCATCATTACATGCTGGGACAGTCTCACCGGTGTTCTTAACATCCTTTGCAGTATGTTTTAACTCTCCACCAGATCAGCTGATAGCTCAGCTTCAGCAACTCCTGTAAAATACAACATTAAACTGGTAGCTGACATAGATCATGTTACTCTGGTCACATACACAGTTTGGACAGTTTCTGTTGTGTTTTTTTTTCCTCGGTCTATAGCCAAGAGTGCTCCATGTAAACATTTGTGTTTGTAATGAGTGTGTCATATGTATGATGTATGGGGGAATTTCCATTTGATGTAATTGTTGATTGCATATCTTGGTTCTGATAACAGCACTGTAAAAAGCTCCTTGTTATTGCACTTGTTAGCTGAGTTCATTATATATTTACGTTGAGCAGACAAGCCATGTTGCAGCTAATAATCCGAGTAACCGAGTTACTGCCAATCAAAACGTCTGTGCGTGTCCCTGGGGTTAACCCCATGCTAGATAGCTTTGAGATTTGTGGAATCAAAGACCCCTGCGAGCGTTTTCGCCCCCACTTGTAATTCCTTCCCATTGCTATTGTTGAAATACTACACACACTTTAATCAGCGATAACAATGAAATGAACAACCAAAACAAACATTTAATTATCCACCGCTCTCTATATATTAATCCTCTAGTTTTCATTTGTATGCATGTTGAATCATGTTGTTGCCACAGTTGTTCAAACATGCTAACTGGAGTAGCGTCATTAAAAACCATGCCTGTTTATGTCAAAGGATTTCTCTTATGTTTTAAAGTCAGTACAGTCTGAACTGAACAAAACTGCCTCTTCATAAAGTCCACTGTGGCCTTGACATAAACTGCAAGAACAACTTCAGTTGTACCAGCCATTCAAACACCACTTTCAAAAAATGTTTCATGAAGAATGTAATTGTATGAAATAGTATTGCATGAAAAGATTTCCTCTTTTCCCCCCACTGAAACAGATAATTTATCTCAAGAATATACCTGTTACATATCCTTTAAATTATGAAAAAAAAATAATAAAAGATTTTCATTATATATATATATATATATATATATATCTTTATTATACAATTCAGTAAGACACTATTAACACTGTGATTATATTAAAGGAGTGTATCTTCCTCTAAAGTTACACAGCTACAGTTACCACTAGAGAGGATTCATAAGGGATAAAAAATATATATATATATCAATAAAATAAAAAAATAGATACACAGAGAAGAGAAAGATAAGTAATGAACCACTGTGGCCATGAAAAATTATATACAGCAATAATTTTCACCATAAAGTTTTTTATTTTATTTTTTTATTGGTCTACTGTATTTCAGTGAACTGCATAAACCTCCTAAACAGCCCCTCTTGAGTACAATAAACAGGATATTTTAAGCAAAAATATATTTAAAAAATGTGAATCTATATATATATATATATATATATATATTTAAATTCTTGCTCTGAAGCACTTCGCGTGAAAGGAACTCACCACAAACAAACCCACTTCAAACTGAGAGCCTCTGAGCAGTCAGTAATAAATCAGCTACTTTTAACTATTTTATACAGTGAACTTCTCAACCTGCCAAACCAGCCCACCCCTCCGTGGGGGTCTTTGAACATTTATAAACTGGAAAATAAGTGCATATGAAAAAGTGTTTGTGTTTGTTTCTTAAAAAAAATCTTATTTCATATCTGTTTTTTTTTTTTTTGGTTGTATTTTTTGGCATTGAAAATTGAAATGCTTCCTGGGAGAAATAGCCTGTATCAGTATGCATCTTTGGCACTTGTGTCCCCATTCAGATTTCTGTGAGATATGAAAACAGGCTTTTCCATGAGTAGTGTGGAGCTGCAGGGAGACACAACATCTCCTGCTGCACTGAACAGATGCTCAGAGGATAGGGACTCTTAATCCACTCCCAATGAAACAAACTGCTGTGTTTTTGGCAGAGCAGGGAGGCAGAAGACCCACTGAGGGAAGAATAAACAAACCAACACGAGCTTCACCAATGCCAAATTAGTAATCAAAATAATTTGATTTTACTTGAGTTTAATGACTTACCTGGTCAACAAACCCTTGACTGTGTGCACCACTTCTAAGCCAAGGGTGGGCTCAAGAGGTTCATTCGGTTTTGTTAAATGACTTGCAGGGTTCTTCTTGAATTGGCTATTGCCTAGACCTCCACCCGAGACCACTTTGCCTCAGGTGTCCTTACAAGGAGCACAAGGCTCAAATCAACCGCAAGGTTACTGAGGCTTTGAAACCCCTCCATCCCTCCATTATGTACATGCAATCAATTTCTGGTAAAAAAAAAAAAAAAATACACAAATAGCAAAAATAAATAAAACAAAAGTATTTCACCTTTTTATCTTTATGCCAACCCATCCATGTGTCTAAAACATAAAAAGTCAAGCATGTAATCAAGTAAATGTACTTACTATAACATAGAAAATTCAGTGTTTTTATTTTATTTTTGTTTGTTTGTTTTTTAAAGAAGAAAATGGTGATCAAGAACAAGCAGAATTTGAAAAGGCCATGTTTTCTGAGGGAATTTCATAT
Source organism: Scatophagus argus (assembly GCF_020382885.2). Classification (NCBI taxonomy): domain Eukaryota; kingdom Metazoa; phylum Chordata; class Actinopteri; family Scatophagidae; genus Scatophagus; species Scatophagus argus. Next base: position 10,972,305 of record NC_058503.1, on the reverse strand, counting down.
GTGCTCACTTGCTGCTGCCTTTTCCCCAGAAACGTTTGAAAGGCATGAAATTCTCAAACAGTTAAAGTTGCCATCAAAACACAAATGCAAAAAAGAAGCTCAAACCGCAGGTGAAGTGGGAGTGCTGAAAGGAGATTAAGTTACAGTTTAAATGTAATGAAGCTGAACTTCTGAGCGAAGTCCTGAAATCATTCTGTATTTCACCTGAAAAGTGAGAGATAAAAGCAACTTAACTGTCAGTCTGAAGAGTTAAACATGACAAATTTTCAAGTGTCAATGGATGTGTTAAAAGTAGTTGAAATTTCAGTTGAAGGAAAAAAAAAATCAGTTCAGGTGTCCATTGAAGGGTCAGAGAAAATGTAAGTGTTTAAAGTGCAGGTGTAAAATGTAATTTAAGCTGTCAGTGAGATAGTAGAAATTTCCGGTGAACCGGATAAAACACATGACATCCACAAAACTGATACTGAGCAAAATTATCCTCACTTTCCTCCGACTAGCAACTAATGTAGTAAGACAGACAAGGCCACATGCACACACACTCACACCTTGGGGCAATATAGAGTAGCCAATTAACCTAATGTACATGTTTTTGGGATTGTGGGAGGAAGTCCACACAGGCACAGGGAGAAACCAGACCGAGATTCAAACCTGGAACCCTCTTGCTGTGAGGCGGCAGTGCTACTGTCCCTCTGTGGTTAGCACTGTCAAGAGTTAGAGTTAGCATTTTCAAATGGTAACAGGAATAACAAGCTAAGTTGCTAAGTTGTAAATCATGGCAATATTAGTTTCAACACTTCTTACATTCCTGTAGGGATAACATGACTCATTAAGGACTGAAAACTAAAACACCTCACATGCACACAGATTGTAATTATGTTTAAAATGAACTAATTACATTCAGACACAAAGCTAATTACCATCATCAAGTCAAGTGATTCTAATTAAATCAGTTTTAACTGCAAATACACTGAGGGCTTCCTGCATATTTTACTGTGCAGTATCAAGCAACTGGAATAATCTGCTATTGTCATTCATTTACATTGTGATGTTTATGATCTCGTTTCTAGGATGTTTTGATTAGGACAACAAAATTAAGATCTCAGGAAGACATGAAAACCTAAATGAATTACACAAAATCTGAAGTCACAAAACCCTTGATACTTCATATCAGGTCATTCCACTGTGATAGATGGCTGCATAAAGATGGAACTCTTTCCCAAACCCCTCCCCCCCAAAAAAACAACCTTAAATTTACAGCCCTTACCAGCACACTACTGACAACAGTGGAGTCAAGCCAGTCTGTGTATATTTTCCACTTTTTAGGACTTTGTACTAATCCAAGCCTCTGGTCATAATTATGTAAAAAGATGGTCTCCTTTAATCATGTATTTTAAAAAGATGACAGTACTGCTCAGAGGAGCAGAGGAACTACTGAAAAGCATAATGGGAGTGTAGTACATTAATAAGAGGAGTACACAATCTGCTTATTAACATGATAGATGAAAGTTGTCAGGGGTTACGCTACCGTCATTCCTGACTTGTGTGAAATGAAAGAGATGTCTGAAACAGTTCTACCTTATACCCAAAGAAAATGATTTAATTCAGGTCAATAGTAATGCAGATCCATCCATCTTTTCTAAATCTTGGGATGACGTGTGCAGTCTGGTGAAAGAATGATACTTGTTAATTTTAATTAAGTTATTGGTTAATTTCCCTTAAATTGATCACTCTAACTCCTTTTGACACAAATTAAAATGCAACACCTGGACTTACACCGTATAGATGCATATAGAAGTGTGAAAATCAAGGCATCGTGACAAAATTGCGTGCCTGTGACAGCGTCAGCACGTCTCTCCCGAAGGGGCTCAATGAAGTTTCTGTAAAGTATGAACAGAGAGGCACCACACATTCCCCATAAGCCCAAGGCAAAGGAAGACTGAATATATTTTCATTACTCATTCTTCATCACCCCAGCAATTGTTCATTGCATTAGAAACAAACATGTCTTTGGGGCATGTCTTGGGCTGTCTGTGAGAAATGAATCCATTATATAATGAAGAATGATCAACAGTTACGGTATGCAAATACAGCAAACAACAAAACAAATCTTCTACGTGATGAATCCTTTGTCTGATATAATCAGCTGTAACCCTGTTAAGCTAGTAATATCCCAACCAAGATGTACTGCAGTTTGAAAATCTCAAAAGCAAACATTAAAACATTTGACAATTTTATATATTTATCCATCCATTTTTTAACAAAGCAAAGCCCAAACTCCTTCCTGCCTCAGATCTGCTGACCGAGGAAATTAACATTCTCAAAACACTGGACTCTAATCTGCATGTAGACCACCACGAGGAGAGGAATTCCACCTGACAGAACCTGCAAACACTTGCAAACAGCCAGGACAAAGCAATAAAGCTGGGGAGATTAGCACATAAAGATAAGTGTGCTGTCATTAGACCTGACCATTTCAATGATTTATCTTTAGTCTGATGGCCTTGGCTGCCCCAGTCTAGTCTGTGCTTTTTTATGGTAGTGGTGTTTAAAGATCATGGTTTGTTTCAAGTACGTACAAACACTTAAGCTGGCCATTAATTACAAACCTTTCATTATGTTGTTGTAGAACTTGCAAATATCAGAAGACTGATTACTTAAACACACGTTCATAATTGAATTTAATGATGAGTAAATAAGCTCTTTTCTCTGCAGTTACTCACTAATTATTTGCACATGCAAGACACTGACTCAGGATCAAAGACTGCAGAGGAACATGGACACTTCAGATAACAAAGAGCCATCAATAAACTCATCAATTCATACAATAAGTGACATTTTGTTAGCCTGCTTGTTCTTTCTGTCATATTAATGCCTGCTAACCTTCGTTTCCCAGGATTGTATGTGAGTTAAAAGTCATGCATTTCAACCCACGACTGGTTATTTTATATTTGCATTTGGATCTTTATGGGTTTTCTTTATTCAACTGATGTTCAGCAAGACAGATTTAATATGCTGTGCAATCCCTCAAGCTTTGCCCCTTCCCTCCTCCTGGGGCATCTAATGCAGCATAATGAATCAGTGACAGATACTCTTAGATGAAGCCTGTGTCAGTGTCAACGGTATGGATCTGTGAAACTTTAATAAATGATCCAAAACATATGGTGCATTTGTATACTGCTGCTGTGCTCACTCTAAATGTCAGATGAACTTTCAAAGACATGCTGTGAGCTGACTAATTAGTTAATGTCAGTGGCAACTAACACGAATGCCACTAAACATTTCTAAACATGTTCATTATGTAATTCTATCATTCATAGTCATACACAAATGTCAGCGATATGAAATGGATTGTTTCAGGCCAAGATTTCAGTTATTCTTCTTTTTCTTCACATTCACACTTCAGCTGACCATAAATGCCTTATATCGTACAATAAGTGCTTAAAAGTGAATATTTATTTTTATTTCTTTACAAGCTTTACAGACTTTCCCAAGTAGATTGCTTCATAAACACGAAAAACTGAGCTTTAAAAAGTAAACATTTCCAACAAGCTATGCCACTGTTATGTTTTGTTGTCTTGTTTTGCTTGTTTAAATCCCTCACATTATTATTATTAAAATAGATTGCTGATGTCAGATAATTTTACTGTTAAACTGCAGATCAAAATTATATAAAAAATAGATTATTAGAAAATTATTAGAAAAGGATTTTTTTATGCCTCATTAAGGTAGTAGATTTGATCAGAATTAATGAAATTATTATCGTGGGAAACAAACTGACGCTGAAGTTGCTTAAAATCTTCCAACAACGTGCAGAATCTGGCAGCCCACATCACCCAGACAACCCAGCTGAAGTCCAGGCAACATTTGGCTGGTTACTTCAGATTTTCATTCAGCACAGCAGACTGACATTCATCATGACTGTGCTGTCATGAACAGGAGCGGGATCAATACAATCCAATTAGAAACACAGTATCTATGGGATCAAAGGCCTTCTCCGATCTTCGGGATTTGACTACTTGACAATACGCTAATATAGAACCTAGTTGTTCTAGTGACAGGGCTATCCCATCCTTTGACACTCCCCTACTGTCACTGCCAGAATATCAACAGTCTTTTATTGTTACAGCCCTTATGCAATCAATTTCAATCTAAGACTAGTGGTCAATCACTCTCCAATGGCGGACATGCAGAGCCTGCAAATTATTGTGAGGGGAGATAGGCTTGACAAAGCTCCTGAAGTCCGACGCCTCTTTGCTGTCTGCTGCTGGGCTGAGCAGACTATAGCACAGGGGGTTGTAAACAACACAGCTGGGACAAACAAAGCAAATCCTGACACTCCTTGGCTCTTGTCTAGTTTAATCCTTCTCTGGCTCTGTATCTGCCAGAAACCATAATGATTTGGACTATTCTGGGCGGCTGGAAGATGTTCTGAAAATATATTGCAAGTCAAATTACCTGTGGGAATCGGTAAGTCACAACACACCTGATGGCTTATAAACACAGATAAGAAAAGATGGATGGCAACACGGAGGATAGCAACACGGAGGATAGCACCGAGATCCAAACTACGTTGTTACTGAAATGTCCAAGTTAGCGCACTGATAGCATTTGTTTGTGCTGCACATACATGTTTTTAGAAAAAGCAGAGGCGGGAAGAAAGTGGAAGCAGTGTGTGTTCAGGTCCTTGTGTGAGCACATGTGTTTGTGTTTGTTAAGGGGGTTAGGGTTCACTCTTGTCATCAACATCAAAGAGGCACATTCCAAAACAGAAATCACTTCACGACACTTCAATAACACCAAAGTAGACCAACAATCAAAGTCGGCCTTTTATAGTCATTTGCTTACCTCTCTTACTGATGTTCCTGTAAACAAACTTAAGCTTGAATCGATTGCTTCTTTCCAAACAAAACAAATCAAGCAAAAAAAGACAAACAAACAGCTCTTTCGATTATCAGTGTTATCATGCTTTCATTGTAAATCAAATTGCAACATGTGCTTCTGTATTAAACTTCAGTTCCTAAGATATATTTACATTTTCAAAGCCCGCTCACAGGGACGTCCTCACAGTGGATTGTCTCAGATGACAGCATTTCCTCTGAGAGAATCATCAGCCTTTCTGTGCCTCGACAAAGGCCACCACAAAAACTTGATTGTGTATTTCACAGAAGCAGGACCAGTGTAAAAAAAAAACAAAAAACAAAAAAAAAAAGCTGTGTGTTTGCTCTTCCCCAGGCACTGCAATCTGTTTTGGCATACCTCTCGAGATAAACACAATTAAAACAAATTTCAATGCGCTGTGTGTGGCCAACTACACATTTTGGATGCAATTAACTGTGTTTTTATTGTAAATCAAGAAGTTTCAACTGCTGTGTGATTTGCTCATTTGTTTTCATGGCAAATGAACCTGAGACCCTAGCCTGCATCATTCTGCATTTTTCCTGTATTTCTGATCTCAGATTCACTGCTCTGCCATAATCTTGTTGCAACATCAAAGTATTTCTTGAGTCTGTCATGTGTTGAGGTTGCACATGTATTTTAATGGGTGTAACTGTTAACTATTAACCAGGATTTTTATGTGCCTGCATCAGATTAATTACTGGTCAAAAGCGTCATAGTGTAATTCCTTGACACACTTGAACGTCTCTTAGTTTCAGGTGAAAATGTGCTATCTGCCATGCCCTGAAAACAAATCAAAAAAGCTGTGAACAAGTCCAGAGGGGCTGTGAGTCTTCTTCTGATTAAAGTGAATTTCCATCAAGGAAGTGACACACTCTGAGAATTGAACACCACCAGTATGCAAGGGTCCAGGCACCTTGGGGACCCCAAGTCTAATTTGCTTCAAACCTAAAAGGCAGATAATAGTGCTGATCTGACAGCCAGCCAATTCCCAGCTTCCCTCATCAAGAATACATTCAATTTCAAACATCAAACTGCTTGCACCAAAAAATGAAAAACCCTTTGAATGAATGAAAGTTGGATGTGGGGGGAAAACCTTAAGGAATCCTTGATATACTTGACAAGTTTGAAACATGATCAGCCTTGATGCTATATGCTATATATACGCTATATGGTCCAAATTTTAAATTACATAATGTTTCATTTGAAAGTCGCAAACTTTTCAAGCGTGTAGAAAAAACAAAAAGTTTCTAATCATATTTCTTTATTTCAGTACAGTGAATATACTGTGTATATAGACTAATGTTTTCAAGTATGACTAACATTTAATAGTAAATTATATCACGTTCCTTTGGCATTTTGCATGCATACATATTACAGTGCCAGTATCACTGGAACTTTTCCTCCCCTCCACTTACATTCATTCAGGTCTTGTAACGCACAAAAAATTGACAACCTGATGGATGAACAGTCTGGAAGACTGCATATTTTTTGGTTGCTGCTTGACATTAGGATTTTATTTTCTCATTTTGAACATTTTGAACACAAAATAATCACATTAAATATCTGCAAAATGTTGACTACTGCTGTTTTTCAATAATACATAATACTGAATATATATGCACATGGTATACACAATATACAATGACTTTGCACTCGTTTGGTGTTCAAACCATATGCAAAGTAAATCTCAGAGGCCAGATCAAAGTCAGCATCAAAGTTGCTGTAGAAGGTTTGTTAAATTTGGGGTTAGTGAAACATCAAACTAACAACAACAAACTAATTGGTACTGTAGAATTAACATATGGTGAAGGTTAGAGAGCTAAACCTCTTAGTAAAGTTATGATGGACAAATACTTTAAAAAGTCAAAGGTGACTTAACATTCATAGGAAACCACTGCTATTGCAACTTCGATGTAAATGAACACAACCGGCAGGAGAAATGCTTTGGATCATTTCATATCGTAGATGAAATCAATGCAGTCAAAGACAAAAAATGATGTGACTCAAGGGCAAGAAGATAATGGAATTAAAAAGTAAATGGTACATTAATCGACTTCTATCTGTAGCCAAGAAATTGCATCAGCAATCGACAGATTTCTGGCGGTTTACAGGGGCCTGTAATTGAAATAAATAAGCCAGCCGGTAAACCAGCTAATTAAAGGAGAGAATCAATGGATCAGAGCAGAGAGGTCTAATGAAGAGGCCATGTATGTCTTAATGAAAAATCCTAACAATATCATCTTTTGCCTTTTTGGAAATGAAAAGGTTTAAACCTGTACTATCAGCACCTATCAAATCATTCTGTGCTATGAGGCAGGTATATCCTATCGCATCCTTAACCTGAGGCTGTGGTGGAGGTTTGGTCAGACCATTATTATAAAACACAGTCCTTTCTAAATAGTGGCAGAGAGGCGAGGATATGTGTTATTTCGCAGCGTAATACCTGGTTATGTTAGAATCCTGAAAGCTCTGCCCTGCCTCCTCCTTTACTCTTCGTGACCTTGGTACCTCCGCTCCAAACACACTAGTAGTGGGAATACAGTGGAGCAGAAAGTCACATTTTGAGATAGTTACTGGTAGTTCGTAGGCAGACATTGGTAGACTGAGAAGTTCAGTTGTAGTATGTTTGAGATTTTAAGAAACCTTCTAAATGATTTGCTGAAGTAAGTTTTTCAGTTTTTCTGATCTATTCTAACAGGTGATAAGCAGTTAATCTTATTACTGGTACCTTCACTGTGACAATATTCATATTTGTAAGTGTCTTTTGTACCTCTGTTTGACAGAAATGAAGTCCGTCCATCAAAAACCACTAATCTTACTATTGTACAATAGGACTTTGTTCATGGTAAATTTGCTTGCTGTATTTTATTTTATGAAGACATTTTGTAAGTTTTGAATACTGAACTCTATTTTTATTTGGGCTTTGGTTTAATGTTTGTTTCTTTCTTGTTACTGTATTGAATAGAGTATGGGCAAATGATTGCTTTTTTGGGGGGGGGGGGGTTTGCTTAAGTTGTCTTCACAAATTTGTGTCTAATACTTTTTTGTAGCAGTTTTCATTACAGTGTGTTGTTAGCAGATGGGTTGAAAAAGTCTCTCTATTTCTCTTGGTTTGTTCTCTCTCCGTGTTATTTAGGTGTTTGTGTGGAGGTTTGTGGGGGTTTTCTGGCTTTCACTTCTCACCTGAGATAACCACAAGGTCCATGCAGATTTTACAGATTTTAAAAATATTTAATTGCAGGGTGCTGTAAAATTATTACAGGGTAACAAGGCAAGGAAATTCATTCATTTTTTCACTGTAATTATAATGTAGTCGGGCCACACGGTGGTGCAGTGGTTAGCACTGTCGCCTCATAGCAAGAGGGTTCCAGATTCGAATCCCGGTCTGGGCCCTTCTATGTGGAGTTTGCATGTTCTCCCTGTGCCTGCGTGGGTTTACTCTGACTTCCTCCCACAATACCAAAAACATGCACATTAGGTTAATTGGCTACTCTATATTGCCCCTAGGTGTGAGTGTGAGAGTGTGTGGTTGTCTTCGTGTGTTGGCCCTGCGATTGACTGGCGACCAGTCCAGGGTGAACCCCGCCTCTCGCCCGTAGTCAGCTGGGATAGGCTCCAGCTCCCCCGCGACCCTGACAGATAAACGGTATAGAAAATGGATGGATGGATATAGTGTAATCATGCTGTAAAATATAACTCTCTTAAATAACTGCAGTTAAAGACTTTATTAATATGTTTGCCCATTCTAAGCACAAACTTACCTGCTCTCTCTGAGCCTTTCACCCATTTACAGTGAAATGATGTGAACTTGCTCCGTCCATGCTTCATTACCAAGATGGTGCTGCCACAAAAGTTACAGCTCATTAATTCAACACCTGTATTACTTGTAGTAGTATAATGGAGTTTAGGACAGAAGCAGTTCATTTGCAGAACAATAGATAGACCTTGTAAGAGATGTTGCACGGATGAGGCAGATTCCATTACTGTGTACAATTCTTACAGGTGAACATACATTAAAGCGATGCTTACGAGTTTCATGAGCGATTACTTGTGGTGAAAATCTCCTTTAATGAAAAAGATCTCTGTTTTCACATGAAAAACACAGTAACTCTGAAACAAGACATTAAGGTTGCTCTTATGCACATCTAGCTAGACCTTGAATACAATCCACCCACTAATTCATCAATAATCGTCCCACGCACTTCTGTTGTAAGAATTCTTTGATTTCCCCTGTTCTTTTTCAATTAAAATGCATACATAAAGCAACTCAAGTCTCTACAGTTATGCATCATATATGGTGGAGTTCACTGGGTCAAGAGTGCAGTATGTTTTGTGGTATGCTGTGACAAGACTGTAACAGGATTGCTCCAGTGAGACAGGTCATCATAAACTACTGTAGAATTCACACTTGCTCACTGCACTGTGATGCCTGTGTCTCTGGTGGGCAAAGTCAAAGTCCTTTCAGTATTCAGTCTGGCAGCATCGCCAAGTTCCTTGTCAAAACTGTCGAACAGTGAATCTCGACCAGACTCTATGATCACATTAGCAGAAAGACTGGTTCTTACATCTAGGACAAAGGGCGCGCCAGCACCACAGTTGCATGTGTGCCACAGGAGATCCTTCTAATAAAGCATGCAGTCAGAACTGCCTTGCAGCAGTTATGAAATGCAAAGGGCCAGAGAGCTGTTGCTGAAAGGAAACATTAGTTTATTTCTGACAAATGGTACATCTTTAGCAGCAGTCAGCGATGTGTGTCATCCAGAGTTGGCCCCAGCTGTCTCATTTGACATTGCCTGCAGGAGTACGCGTGTCAAGTGTGATTTTCAGACAAGTGGGGTCAAACCGTCAATTCTCCAGACTGAAGACGGTGACAGATAATTGCTTGCAGCTTTACTTTGTAAACTTTCAGAGCATGGAGCTGAAATATTATGTTAATTCAGACAGAGCAATTAGGAGACACAGTAATCTAATATTAGCTCAGAGGGAAACCACTATGTGATGACAAATTATATGATTCATTGTCCACAGTGGAACCATAAATTTATCTTTTCACTGTGATGAGGGAGGAGGAGTACTGCAAATGCTCTACTGCCCCTCAGCAATATGCTTTAACATATAAAATTTTCAAAATCAGCGGTTTTGGATTATTTGAAGACGTTAAATACAATAAACTGATGGTTGCTTTGACTGCATGAGATAAATTTAAAAATTTCCCAAACTCAAAAGGGCCTGGGCATTGTTCCATTATCAAAACATTGTTTAATTATAGCTGACAAATGGACGGTGGTTTAACAAATCACTGAGGTTTTCTGCCTCTCTCCCACAGTGCCTACAACAGTACAGATGCAGTGTATGAGACCACTTCTTTTCCCCTTTGAGACACTTTATTAATTAATGAGACACTGCTAAGAGGCATGTGTCTATCTCCTCTCAGCTGGTTTCCTCAGAGAAAATCAATGTGCCATTTGAGCTGTCAATAAATCTCTCCTGCCACACAAGGGTTGATTTCCCAGAGACCTCTGTATCAAATACTTCATACAGTGTGCAGAAAGACAAGGTAAAGTGTCAGGTGATGAGACAGCATCCCCATACAGACGGACTAAGATCACAGGACATGTGTCAAAGATTACCCAGCCACATCTAATGCTGCTTAAAGGAATAATACACTGTTTCAAATACAGGTACAAAGCAAACAAACAAACAAAAAACCCTGACCAATACAGTGATGTGGGACAGGCCGCTTTACACTTGTATGGCTGTTTTACACTACAGTTGCATTTTACCTGATGGTGACCCGTCTTCACAAAGCTCTTCCAAACCCCTCATCAGGCTGGGCTCAGCATTAACCTTTAGCAACTAAAATTTTCACAATTTATTTACCACTGCAGGAATTAAAGAATTTCCCCCCAGGGATTAATAAAGGAATTCTGATTCTGATTTTGAAACAATAAATAATAAAAAAAATAAAATCAGCGGAGCATTCCTTTAGTTCATCCAGAGTCAATGCGTCATTCCCATAGATTATCGTCCATGAATGCAGAACTTAAAAGATTTAAAACCAAAAGGAGTTTTTCTTCAAGCAGACGTCACACACTACATGTTTGGAGAGAAGATGTTCTTTGAGGGGAAGTGAGTTATGTGCAGAAATAAAAAAGAAGGCTTTGCTTGTCTTTGACTGAACATAACTCTTGCAGCGAAATGCTTTAAGTGAGATAAGGCTCAGTCAGTGTTTCATGTTGCCATTATAAAACATAAGAATGGGCTGAAAAGACTCAGCTGCAATCTTTTCTCTTCTTTGTCTGTTGGAAAACAAATATATATTTAACATCTCGCAGACACACTGCCACAGTGGCACACAGTGTTCTGTCATTTATCTAACATTTCAGTGATGCTGGTGGTCATGACCAGTGGCGTAAGTGAGGACAAAGTGTAAGGTGACAGAAACACGAGACACCTTGTATGAGCATGCATCAGCACAGATGCTATTCTTGGAAATTTGCGAATATGCTTTCAGCTCACACGTTGAACAAAAAATGTGACATACTGTGGTAATCATGTGTTAATGAAGTCTTAAATGAATATGAAACAGTGGTTGAGGTAGATGACAGTCTCCATCTCATCACCACATTCACCATAAACCAGTTTACTTCATTTTAATTAGAATCCCTAACTTCAAAGTATTTTTCCTTTCCTTTTTAAGAAGAAAATACATCAGAAGGATTTCTGTATTGGCTTTGACTTGATCCACCATCTGCCATTCAGAAACCTTCTGAAAATATTCAGTGTATTTGTTCTGGAAAGAGTCTGCTTCCTGTTTTGTGTTATACAGTAATCCTCTAGATTTCCGCCACAAAACCCAGTCTGGTGGCAAAACACTGTAAAAACGATGTGAGTGAAGGCCATTTTCTTGCAGTTAAAATGCTATGAGTTGCAACTTGACCACTACAAAAGAGAACTCATTAAAGCCATTTTCCTGTGTAGTGAGGTACCGCTGAACTCCACAGTAATGACTGTGATCTGTGACCCACCAGCTGTGCCAGCCTTTGCTGCTTTGTTCCTAAATGAAAAATCTACTTATAGGACAGCTTCACCATTTAGGCACCTTGAGAACTATCTATCTATCTAAGTCTTTTGAACAAAATGACATAATTGGCAATAATGTTGCTATAAATGACTGTTCCAAACAGACAGTTTATGTTTGACTGATCACGCTTTAGGTTAAGAAAAGCATTTATTTTTGGGCTCAGAGATTTATCACCTGAATCTGTTGTTTCCTTCAGCTCTACAGGGCATATTAACGTCTTCCAGCTCACCGCTTCAGTTTTACAGAGCAAAACTTTCCTGTTTTGGTTCAGTCTCTCTGTTCTCATCATGCTGCTCTCAGCAGCAGCTGGCAGCTGTTTTTACTGAAAAGGTTTTAATAAACCCACTGTAATTTAGAGTATGCCACAGTCTTTATGTTAGAGAAATGTTAGTAGTCTTATCTAAACTTAACATACGCAAAACTGAGTTATTTGATTATTAAAGATGATTGCACCCCAGTTAAAACAAAATGTGGGGACTGCACAAGTGCCACTGTTCATAAATAGGACCAAAAGCCCAGATGGTGCATTTTGGATATAGCTCATACCATATAATACTGATGGAATACACACAGATGTTTCACTGCCGTTTGCCTTGTGTGGCCTTTCGACAGCCCAAATCCAAGAGATAGTACCCAATTCCATTGCAATCCAGCTTTTCTACATCCATAAGAAGACATTAAATAGAACAGTTGGTGCTTCAGCATCTGCAGTGCTGAAATCTCTCCCAGTACCGTCTTACTGCTTGGCCTACTGGAAATTAGTTGAGCCGATGAAAAAAGATTGGAGAGGTTTTGAAGCCAAAGGGAACTTTGACTCCCTAAGGACAGGAAATGAGAGACAGGTGACAGTAGGGTGAGTGAAAAATAGGACACAGATTGGTAGCTGTGAAACGGTGTGGTTAAAGACATTATGTGTGATTTAGCAGCCCAGTATATAACCACAGCACTGCTCTTTCTTGCACACAGTGCCTGCAGGCCCCCACTTAAGACCACAGCTTCCCACTATCATCTCCAAAGTGGCCTATATTTTACAAGGACGTTTTTTTAAAGAAAGTTATTCATCAAGATCCCCATATAACTTGCAACTGTTGTATACTGCACAAATCATACGACCATGATCTATTCTACTGGAGCAATTCCAAGTTTTTTTTGTCAAAAGATTATATGGCTGAAATATATTTGAAGAATAAAGAAACAGTAAAAAAAAAAAACTAAACTAAAAATATTTTACTGGAATACTATAAATATTAAAGTTTAAATATTTAACATTCACTGCCACTAGATACCACACTAGACCACCAGACCAAAGCAGATATGCATGCTGTTTATGCAATAAAGTTGAAAACAACAACAACAACAAAAAACAAAAAAGAAAGCAGCATCTGGACACACAAATCTCACAATATTGATCGCTGAACAAATGTATGTAAAACATGATTCTGATACTACACCCTAATCCTCACCTCAAATGGATTTCAGAAACAATTTTTATGCACTGTTTAGCAGTAATACGAGAAAGTTTCTTAGCAGGTTGCCATGTTGAAACAAGAACAGAAAGAAACTCACTTGCTCTAATGTGATGCACAGCGATCACGGCAACCAAAACCAAAAACTGAGAAACTCAAATTACAACACACTCATAGGCATTACCTCACTATATCTTTATAGCAAATATTTCCTTGCTGCTATAATCTTGTTTAAAATATCACGTATTTAACCTTTGAATAATCTCATTCAAGATCTAATAGGAGTTTATATTGTTCAGTGATGTAACACGTGATATGCTGTCAAAATACTGTCTTGTGAAAGATCCTTTATTCTGGAAGTTGTGTAAATCTGTGTACCAGCAGGTATTAGCAACTTAGAATTACTGATACCATTGCTACTAACTCAGAAAATCACAAGGTCCATGTTAACATCACAGCAGATTGTGTGTGTACAGTTTATTAAGCAGGCCAGAGATTGTTTCCTAATCTCGAATGGACATTCTTTAAATTCTGTCCATGTCTCACTTCACAAGTCACATAGTCAGCAAGTGTTCCAGCACAAAAGACTGTGATTAAGCTCCTTGTGAAAACTCCTCATCAACCTGCTCAGAAAATTAATTGTTTTTCATGGCTAATTCAAAAGTACATTAGCATAAATTGACAGCTGCAGTGTTCCATACGCATACATAAAATTGGGAGTTCATCCTCCGGTCGGGCATGATCCTGGAGATAGAGCCACGGTTAACTCGCGGAGGTCAGCTCAAGGAACAGACCCCTGTCGGAGTGAACGCAGCAGTGAACTGCAGCCTCAGCAGCATGGCTGACACGGGCTTTTTGTGTCTGTTAGCAGAATTAAACAATCCCCCGAGACATAACATCAACACACACACAAGGTCCCTTCTGAATATTCAATTAGCCCTACAAGTACTGTGAGAAGCTAAACAGGTTTGTCTGAAATCAGTCACACCCTGATAGCCATGAGCACACAGCTCTCGAGGTTAAAGCAAAATAAAATAAAACAAAATAAACTGATAAAATTTTAATAAATTTGATAAATTGTGACCCCTGAGTGTGCTACACATTGCTCTGTAGATAGAAACACAGCTTTGTTATTACTATCAGGACAAGAGTCTGTGTTCAGGACTTATGTTGAGGCCATCTGCAGAGAACTGAGGGTCTGTTAAATGTTAATAAAACCAAAAACAGCCAAATGTCCATGAAAAATGACTCTGACTCATGGAAACGCATAGATGTTTCACTGCAGTAGCCATGCATAGCCTACTGACAACCCAAACCCAAGAGATAGTACTCAATTTCATTGCCAACCAATTTCCCCAATTCCATAAAAAGATATTATGCTCCTACATGGTGCAATGTGGACAGGAAACTCTAAGAAGAGACAGCAGCTACACTGCAAGAATACTCTAACATTTGTTGACAAAAGACAAAGGGAAGCTTGGGAAATACAAACCTCTATGAAGAATGACTTGTACTGAAATTCGCACATCCTTCTCCTTTGTGATCCTTCACAAAGTCACAACAGTAATTGCACCAGGGAACCCAACAAATTTAAGTGTGAACAAACTCCCATCAAGGAATCATGGCATATTGATTTTCCTGTTAGATGTCGACTGTTGCTCAGAGAAAGGGAGAGCACATCACACCCAGACTGTGACTGAACAGTCTTGTTAATTTGATCCTTGTGTCTTATATCATCTCCTCTAATCCAGAGAGAGTGAGGGCAATAACTGTTCACAATAAAAGGTCAGTTTTGCATAAGTCTGAGCTGAAAAATACCAATCCGGCAACTGGTAAGGGGCTTGTAAAATTTCAGGAGAGACACACAGAAATAGAGAGAGAGAGAGAGAGAGAGAGAAGCTGAACTCTGAATACAGATTAGGGAGGAATAGGTCTGTGAGATAAACAACACAATCAAGCAGAAAGGCAGAAAGCCCAACACATCTCGTAAAGAGTACTTTTGTGCTGAGAGGATTGTGTCTTAATTAGAGTCTCCCTTTGAATGATTTGAGACAACTTGCATCTGCAAAGAGACAGGCGTTCATTTCCCAGGGCTAAAACTAATAGCTCATGAAGAGATATTCTCTAATCACAATCCCATAGCAAATGTAATAGGATGACATGTCCCAAACAACATACTGAAATATTTAATAACCTGAGCATGCCATCAGATGTTTCATCACCTTCATTCATCTGTTCAGCACAGCCTCTTGAGGAGTAATGACTTCGCCCATGATTTTTATTCTAATATTACAATACAAAGGCAATCAAGTATAACAGTTCTTTACCAAATTACACCATTTCACCTTTTACTGTACATTTGATTAAAAAAGTGACCTCTTCTCATCTTACTTCTGGATGAAACATAATGGCACTGATATAATGACTACAGCTGCACTTACAAAGTGGTGCTTTACTTAGTGCATTAAAGTTAACATGCTCACAATGCCAACATCATGATTTTGATGAAGTACAATGAAGCAGGTATAGGCTCACCATCTCACACTGGCATGTTACCATGCTAACAGCTGTTCAGGCTGTTAGTAATTCATTTTTGCAGGTATGATGTCATAAGATTTCAAGGAGTCTGGGATCAACAAATTGATTGCAGTTCATCCTGAATTTCATTTCAGCCTCACGCTAGCAAAAGCAGATAAGCCTGGAAATCAACAAAGTCATTAGGATTCATCAGAGAGGAACCATGGATGTCTGTAAAAAGTCTCATGACAATCCATTTAGTCTCTGTTGAGATATTTCAGTAGGAAGCAAAAATGAGGCCCAATGGACTGACAACCAGACAGATAGATAGAATTCTGCTTGCTTAATTGTAATATGCACTTATATAAATAGTGAACTTTCTCTACCACAAGCTTTGCTCCATAGGTGTTATATCATGCATTTGAAATAAGGTCGAATGCCAACGTAATTTGGCCACATTAGCACAGCAACTTCGCCAGGTGTCATCCACCTGACAACCCACAATCATGCAGCATTCTACATCTAATAAAGGCATAAGAGTTTGTAGTCATCAAAGTAAATAGAGGTTGCAAGAGCAATCAACATGGGCTGACAAGCAGAAATGCGTTTTTGAGTTGATGTCCTTTTGGGATGCTTCCCATTTATCTTGACTGTCAAGTAAAGAGGACATGATAATTAAAGGTGAACAATTCAGCGGATGTTTCTCTGTGCTTGGCCACCACACAGTGCCATATAATGAAAACTCATAGTGCAGAAGCTAGCTGGGTGGTGGATGTGGAAGTGTGTGGATGTGTGTAGTGGGCATTTTAGGTGGGGCATTCATCTTGTTAATATCTGTCTGTGACAATGGAATTCGAGGCAAGAATAAATATGTAACATCTGTCCATTTCATACATTTGGACATTTAAAAATACAGAGGCCAAGATATTAACAATTAGGGAAAACATCAAGAATTGTTTCACGAGTTTGTAAAATCTCAAGGGATAAGCATTTGGTGATACAATATAATTAAAAATAATTCATTTTTTTCTCTTATTTATGACTCTCCAAGTACAAATTATAATCTTTTAGAGAGTAAAAGTGTTTGAAGTTGATATATTTGTGTTAATCTGAATGGTGCTTAATGTACAAACATTTCATGCAGCACACTGGCTTCTTGCCCTGAAATAAGGAGACACTTAAATGTACAGATACCTCCCTCTGCTGGAAGAAGGCATGAATGCACTCCTTAAACTGCAAATTCAATTTAAAGAGAAATTTCAAATAGACAAAAACAAATAAATAATAGAAATAAATAAATACCAAAGATCCCAACTGCTACAATATTGATGCGTCATATAGTACAAGGTGTGACACCCGCCAAGAGCGAACCTACATCAAAATTGTGCTATTGGTGGCTACTGGTGCTATTAAACATTTGACATATACAATTTGTAAAATACTTGCTTCACTTCACATGAAATAATTCCATATATTTATGACAATGAGCAACTCTTAATTACTGACTGCTGAACAAACTCCTGTTCATCGACAGGTGACAGCAAAATGTTTGGGGATGTTAGATTTATTTCTGTATAATTTAATTTATTCTAGCAATGTTTTGGCATTAGATGTTTTACAGCAATCATTAAGCATAAACTATCCTTAATAAGTAAACATCTATTAACATCTACAGGCATGTGTTGATATAAATTCTCACCTCAACCTACTATTCACTCCTCCAAAGCTTAAAAAGCATTTAAAACAAAGTTCACCCCTCATAAAAAAACAAAATATTGCATCAAAACATTAACAATCAAAATTTAACAAACTATTTTTTGCTACCGAGACAGCAACATACAAGTGTGACTTTGATAAAAATCTTGTTGTCCATTTTCCATAAAAAATTTATTTGTTTTAAATAATTCTTATATAATGCTTTTGGCACTAAAGCACCCTTTGGCCTTTAGTACTCAGGTAATCAGTGGGTTAGAACTGGTCTAAAAATAAACACCTCAGTGAGCCAATGGAAATATTTTATTGTCAAAATTTGAACATCAATTGTACTTTGTGACAAAAAGGTACATTTTTAAATAAAAGCTGTTTGGCAAAGTTCTATTCAGTAGTTAGCTATATGAAGTGACTTAACACTGAGGCAAATTAAGTAGCCAACACTTA
Organism: Scatophagus argus; assembly: GCF_020382885.2. NCBI lineage: Eukaryota > Metazoa > Chordata > Actinopteri > Scatophagidae > Scatophagus > Scatophagus argus. The sequence continues at coordinate 10,954,182 of NC_058503.1, read as the reverse complement.
GCAGTTAGATCAAGATAATAGCACTTCTGATAATATGGAAATGTCAAACCAAAGGTCTAACACAAATACATCCTAGACGGCTGAGGACACTTCACGAGAGACTGCAGCAGAACAATTCCCCGTTTCCTCAACAGGCCGGGACAAGTGCAATACCACACAAATACAGAGCATTGCTACCTCTCCCAACCTGCACAGAAAGGGATCACTTCTGAAAGATTCATTTTAGCTCTATGATCAGTTTTGCATGGATTTGCACAGCAGTACAGTAAAAAGCTGAAAGCAAACCAGCAAAACTAACCAGAGACCTATGTGCACGGGTTACGTCAGCAGTTTTCCGAGATGAAACACGCATCTAGAAGTACTTTAAGTGCTCATACTGCAGTAGAATTTTATAAAACTACCTGCACTATAAGCACTTTAATACTACTGAAACCTGACTTTACCTTATTAACAGAGCTGAGTGACCAGCATGAAGTAAGAAACAAGTCAAAAAGAGGATTCAGATGGAAACACAGGCCACCATCAGTTTTGCATAGATTTGCACAACTTATTTCTTCTTGCAGCGCAACTATGCAAAACTAACAGAGAACTGCAACAATTTAAAGTATGAATGTATACATACACTGAAAATACACATACACAAAAGATACAGTGAAGATGAAAGTCCCAGCTCCTTATGCCAGAAGGAGCACTTAGGGCAGTAGGTGCTAGTCTACTTCACTATCTGCACTAGATGCACCTTAGCATAAGCACTAGTGGAAGTTATGCTGAATACCCGTTTAACAATGATTTGTCTCAACGGCAAAGTGGCATGGGGAAAAAAACTATATAAATCGTAATAAGTAAATCTGCATCATTTTGTCTGTATTTTAATGGACACCACAATACAAAGCAAAGGGTAAAACTTTCAGCAACACACAGATTTCATGCACATCTGAATTATGCAATGTGATTAACGGTGACCGGATGCATGATGCCTAACAAATAAAGCATATTTGAGAAAAGGGGACAAGTTCCAGGCACAATTGCTTCACCCAGGAACAGTGGGGCTCCAAACCTCACAGCAGGATGGAGAGGAGGTTCTGCCAGATGTGTATTCACATGAGCATTTTGATTCAGTCTATCCTGGACGAGTTGTGTCTGAACAAGTGACATCCTTTAGTCACCATTATCAGAATAGTGGTGAAAGTGCCTTCACTGCAGTAGATTTTATAAAACTACCTGCACTGTAAGCACTTTGACACTACAGTGACATAAAATTGTTCAAGATGAGTTTTCATTCACAGAATGAAATCATGGTATCTTTCAGTCCACAATGAGATGCTCTCCAGAGACGATGTGTACAGGGGTCTGCAAGAATAAATGAGACATGGCATCAAGACAGTGTCAGCACCTTCAATTCAGGGCTGAAATCAATGATTTTAATTATCAATTAAAGGAAATTTTGTAATTATAGTGTAAAGAAAATGCGAAAAAACTGTTAGTTTTCAGTTTGCAGAGACAAGTGATGTCTTGGAAATGTTTTCTTGTTCTAAATGCAAATTTCACATGTAATAATTTTCAGGAATAAGCACAACAACTCTGCATTTGACAAATTTAAATCAGGTCATGTCAGGCATGAATGTCTGATGAAAGATTAATAATTCATAGGAATTATTGTGGATAAATTATCAGCTGGCTAAACAGATGAATCACTATCAGGCCTTCAAACTGGCGGTGAAAAGTGCATTGTATGCCAACTGAGTCTTTGATCTCCAAACAGAATGACCCTTGTTAGACTAGACCTGTATTGTAATCTCTACCAAGGAGGTTGTGTTTACAGTGCGGTTTTGTCTGCTAGCTTTCACAAAAGGCTATGTGCACATTTATATATTAAAAACTGACTTCTTGATCACAGCGACTGAATTTAAACTTCGTTCGTTTTGCAAGACATCTTTAGCTTCCTTGGAACACCTCATTCACAACATTAAACTGACACGCCAATTGTTAAACGATGCTGCTACGTTTGTTGGCGTTTCGGCTTAACGTCGACCTACAAAAAAGGTATAAAAAAATCTATCATCTTATCAGGGATTAGAAAACTGACTGATTCACAATTTCGTACATTTATCCCTGCACCAGGGCCTAAAATTCCGTCGGCTGAGGTACCCTACCACCCGCCAAATTGCCTATTAAATTAATGTGCATGGATGCCAGCATGGATGCAAATAATAATCCAAAAAACTTTTTGTCGTAAAAACACTAGTGAATCCACGGGCGGAGGGGGAGGCATACGAGAGAAACGACCACATGCCTAAATATCTTCACAACAAAGTTCAAAGGGAGACCTGAGTGTGAACCAGGACTGCTAAGGGATAGCAAAACTTGCGCTCTATTCACACAGCTTTACCCCTCCCCCATACGCTAACATGGCGCCCAGGAGTCCGCATTTTGAGCGTTTTAAAAAAAATCTTCCTCTCCCACCGACTGAATAACAATATAAGTGTGGCTAAATTGGCAACCTTACAAAATATGTGCACTCAACACTGCAATCAGGTGGCATGTGAATTGTGCGCTCATTATTACTAGGCGCACCAAGCGTATGATACCAGCTACTACAAACTTAAGTCAGAAGCCAGCACACAACAAGCTAGTAGTATCCGAGGGCTCCATCAAAACAGTTCAATGCAAGCATGTGCTAGCCAAACAGGCTAACGCGTGTAGCCTGTGAGTACGGTTGGCTTTCACAAAAGCTGTTATCGGATAAGGATGGAAAATAGAACAGAACGGTTTTATTAAACATGGTATTCTGGCAATTACATTACGTTAAAAAGGCACACAAGTCTGCAGGCTAATGTTGGCTAACACCCCGCATCCACTTCAGACCACTGCATTCTCTTATCTTAGCCAACTTAGCTGCTTCAATATAACCTACTCATACAGTCTAACACATCCACATTTGTTCCCGAATTGTTGTACACCCAACATTTCCGCTTAGGCACACATAACACGGCCAGTCAAGCCAATGTCAATAATAAAACTTAACGATATCTTCTCGTTGGTATGTTAGCATTAGCAGCTAGCTAACTATGCAGCTCGCGGGATAGCAAAGGCGCGCGGCCTGCTTCAACCGCATGTGCTGCTGCTTTGTTCTGGAGGCACTTTTTAAGTGTATACCACAGCGCAGAAATCGACTTAAAACTTAAAATTCTATCAACATGTGGCCGACAACTGGAGTACACGTATCTCTAACTTGTAGCTACTCGCGAAGTGTGTAACGGATAATTTTCACGACTGAGTATCACTTCCCGAGGTACCGACTTAAGGTGCAGCAGCAACACATGCTTTTCAAATCTCCCTCATTCTCCAACCATGGAGGAGAGGTTGCCATGCGCCTCTTACAACATTGTTTTCAAACGCGGAGACTGACCATTAAAACGTCTTTTCCTTAATGTTAACGTGAAATTGTGGCTCCCATGTCGCATAAAATGCCGAGTATTTCACTTTCATTCCGTTTACCGCACCTCCCGTAAGGCTAACAACAGGTTTCTTGCCAATAACATGCGCGTAATAAGACACTACCTTCTAAAAATCCACCATCTTCACTCACTTGTACAGACTTACCGTTTACTCACACTGTTTCAGAGGAATCTGCAAAACTGAGAAAAGAACAGACTTCACAAAACGAGTAACAGCTAGGGCGTAAAATCCAAAAAACACAACCATGTGCTGCTATTATGATTTGCTAGGAGTTTGAGCTTCGTAGTAAGATTGCGAAAGTGGCGCGAGTACACTCGAGGTTTAACCATGTGGTGAATGAAGGGCGGCTCCCAGCCAGCGTAGCTAAACCCCAACTCCTTCATTAGCATAAATCAACTACTTCCTCTCCAGTGCGACTCTCAAGTTTCACCACTTGATTTAGATGTTGGTAAACATGCACAGGAAGTGAAATATATAAATTCCTAACTTATTCAGTATTAGAAAGACCCCCCCCCCACTCAACAAAAAAACATAGAAAAAATAACAACAACAACAAAAAATATTATAGGTCAGTATTACAGGCAACATCAACAGAGGAGTCGACGTCCATAGAGTTTGTTAGAACCTGATTTTTCAGTATGTTTTTTCTGCGAACTGTTCAGACAAAATGTCTTATTAGTTTGGATAAACAGTAGAAATAAATATGCACTGTCATTCTAACGAAAAATCATTTACTCAAATCATTTGTTTGTATTAAGTCACGATGCAAGTAGGCCAACTTAATTCTGTTTACCACATCATATTTATTAATCTTTCAAATAAGATTGATATGAATTCGGGTATAGACTTACTAACTACACACCATTCGAAGTTTTTGTATAACAACAGAAAGTTGAATTAATCAAAAAGTAATAATTACTAATTATTAATATTTTTTTTAAAGGAAGAGATGTACGTGTATCTCTTCCTTTATACAGACTCCTTTATACTTTATTCAGATGCCCCATGAATGAAACAAAAATATTGGCTTAATGTGCCTGAATTATTAACGTCTGAGTCATCACAGAATTTAGATAGAAATTGAAAATAAAAATAATAATACATAAATAAGTAATAACTCGATGCCTTTGTGTTTTAATTTGCTCATTCAACCTTCTGTTGAAAAGTTTGTTTTTTCATTTGATACTGTTGGTAATAATAGCCTATACCTAACTAAATACAGGATGCATATTAAGAGAACATAACCAGGAGTCCATAGTGCCGAAAATGTAAGAGGATCAGAATGTTAATGATATAACTAAAAGAGGAACAAATGAAAAAGCTACTTTACCTGAATTCTCATGTACTGTACACTCAAACAAAAGAAAAAAATAGTGAACACACATATATTATTTGTATGGAATCATAGCATGCTCACAGACATACGCACAGAAATACAACTAGCTACATCCTCTTTAAATGCATGTATGTCTTCATCATTTTAATGTCATTTTGGATCATCATTATTGTCATTTCTATCAACATTTTCCAACAAAATTTTACAGCACAGTCTCAAATACCATTATAAAGCCAGTGCAGGTTTATTGTGCACATTGTAACCACAACTTTCTCTCTAACCCAAGGCCACATATTTTGTAGAAAAAGTTGCTGTTGTGTTATCATCAGTATGAAACTTAGTTTCAGTCAATACCTCGATGCACACGTGGCTATGATTACTCAGCAAAGTCTTTGATAAAAATGAATGTAACTGCCACTGACATAATTTAAAGAGTCTGTTGCCAAGGCTCCTCCCACTGAGATGGTATGAGGAGTGCCCTCCCTCCAAGCAGAAATGCAGGGATTGTCTTGCTTGTGACCGTATGGTCAGTCTAGTTCACCTTTCACCTCTAGATTCAGTCATGTGTGAAGTCACACAATGGAGGCACAGAATTTGAAGTTGCCTTCCTCCTCACACAGACAGAGAATCTAAGAATATTGCACTGCAATTTAAAAACTTTTATTTTTTTATGTTCTGTTTAAATATGACAATATAAAGTGACCACAAGATTTAAAGAAACATTTCATAGATATGGATATAACATTAAACACATGTTATTCCAAAGTGATGAAAGTCCAGAATGAACTGTGATGCATTTCTGTGACATACAGTTACAGTTTTGCTTTATTTTAGTTCAGGATGAAGGCCATGTGGCGGAATGTGAGGAAATGGTGATGACATAACACTTAATATTTTCCGAAGCTGTTTATTTATCATCAGTATTTTTTGTAAGAACAGGAGTAAAGTTTTGATATAATATAACAATCCAATACAAGTATAAAGTATATACTGCAGATCAATTGAGAAACATCAGTTATATCAAGAGTATATCTTATTTTTAAATGGTCAAAATGACTTCTCACTTCTCACAAAATATAGAGGATCGGGGAATATAATTGGTCCACGGGGAAGGAACCCACATTTGAAACCAATTTCTGGAAAGAGTGTATGTGTATGTGTATTTCAACAAATTATACAAATGCCATTTTAATGTCTGACCTATCAGTAGGATTGGTGCAGTGAAATACCAAATCCACTGATAGTTCAATTTAACAAAAAAAAGGAAATATTTCTTTCACACTCAGATTTAAAGTGAGCTAGAGCTGCATATTCAGCCATCACTAACTGTATGATTTTAACCTGTGCTTTAGACCAGATAGAGTTTGTAAAGAATCTCAGGTGTAGACCCAATGATAAATCCAAGTTATTTCAAATTTAAGTTAAGTCACAGTGTGATTTCTCTTAAATGTATAGCTTCACTTATAAACCATTTTGAAGTATTAATAATTTTTGTGCAACAGTTTCACAAAAATGTAAAGATTTATAGCTTGATCTAATGAATTACAGATGTTTCCAGGGACACATAAGCCAAACTTCAAAATCAATATACTATATGCATTACAGTATGTAAAGTAAGCTTTATAGTTTGATTATGTGAATGGGATTTTTTTTATCTAAAATTGAGTATCATCTCAGTGTATGTTCCAACATTATTCATTAATCAATACATAATAAACAAAGAATAATCACACAGAATAGAAACAGTAACAAAATAACCATGTTTGGCATCCCTTTGTTCCTTGAAGATTTTATTTCTTAATTTTATTTATTTATTTGTGATAAAGGTTTTCAGCTGCAGAATCTGTATTACAATCATTCTATAATTATACTGGTGATAAAATAGTTTGTAAAAGTACTGGTTTGGTGTTATAAAATTATTTAAAAAAATTAAATTATGAAGTGATAAGTTCAAGTTCTTTATATATCTTTTTTATGTTTTAGCCATTTTTATTGCAAATTAGGCTAATTTAAACATGTGTGGTCTTTGTCTTAAAACCTGTTTAAACATTTGTTTGGTGTAAGAATCTTCTCTTAATATACATTTTCAATAACCTGTACCTAGTAATAATGGAGTTAATCACAATAATACAGCGGATAAACATTATTAAGTTACATTTTTACCATTTTTATGGTAAAGGGTATTTTTTTCCTTCAAAATTGCATTTCGTCTTTCTAATGTTTGAACCTATCCAGCTGCCATAGGTCACACTGCGTTCAGCTATGGCTGCCCTTCACGGAAGCTGTATCAATCTGCCAAAATAATCTAAAATCAACATTCCGACAAGCTACCTTTCAGTAATTTATTGTAGACTCTAACGATGACACTGAATATTCCCGTACATTATGACAATCTGTACAGCACAGCACAGCACGATGTCTGAACTTGTTTCAAGTACACCGGTTTTTATACGCCTATGTGATTTATTTTGAAAGTTAAAATGGTTGACTTCCGGTGTAGCTGTAGCGCTTCCTTTCTCCCACAGTTCACGAGGTTCTAACACACTTTACAGTCAACAACTGGTTAGCTTAAATGCAGGAAAATTAAAGGTGAGTTGAACGGCCTGATTACATGACACAGATGTGTTTAATGCGATTTATTGTACAATTTACGTGTGCCGGACACCCAGAAACTTAAGCATAAATTAACGTTATCTGCTGCCTTGAAATCACATTGCTATTCGAAAATGTGTCTGTTTCTGTCATAACCAGGATCATGAATATTTTGGCATATAACATTAAACATAGTAGAAGACATAAAAAAATCCTATCCTAAAGTCCTATATTAAAGTACTGCCAGTTAAGAATCATAAATGGAAATGAAAAGTACGTGTGTGTAATTGCACAGTTGTAACATAACTAGCCACTGAATTATTGACTGTATTATCGTCATTTGTTATTGTTGAAATCAAAACGACCACTTCCAAAACTTCCAAAACCACTTCCAAAACAAGATAAATAACCCTTTGTTGTCATATTGGCTTATTGCATACTGGGACTTGCGTGCATGATGATATTTGTTGGCAGTCTTTTAAAACTGGACTTTTGTCTTTTTAGTCTGACAGATTGATGGCTGCCTGTGTGTTGTATCGACGGGTGGCCAGGCTACGTTACCTGCCAGGCTTGAGAACGAATTCTAACCAGACTCAAGATGTTCGTGTCAAACAAGTGGATGAGACTGATGATTATGAGGGCAAGAAAGGAGTACTGCAACCCCAGGGAACCTCTCTCCAAGGAGGATACAGGCTGTATTACAACCCTAACTCATATTGTTCCATGTCTAACTCTGCAACCTCCCAGAGCCGAGCAGATAATGATGAGGACGAGTGTGTCTCCACTCTTACACCTTCCTTGTGGCAACAGAGCAATCGCTACAGTGTGAGTTGCTCGCGGCATATCTCCAGCTCAAAGAACTCACTTCTAGACTTGGATTTCAACAAAGATTCTGAACCTGAGATACTGTCAGAGTCACTGGACCACGGAAAACCCATACCGCCAGATATTAAACCAGATACACGTGCATACCTCAAATGCCGGCCAGGGTACGCGTCCACGACCCTTGACCTTACCCAGGGTCCTCACCCAATCAAATGGGAAGAGGCGATGTCGCTGCTGAACAAAGTGACTGTCTTAAAGGGCAGAATGAAACCAAGTGATGTGTCTCAATTTCTTGTGGAGCTCAGCCGTTTGCACCCAGACAGGATATCGTTAGTGAAAAGTGACCAACGCTTCATCATGCTTCTTCGATATTGTGTGGAACACCTCTGCTTCTTTACGCCCCATCAGCTGCTGGAGGTCCTGCAGTCATTTGTGTGGCTGGACATGCCCTCAACTCACACTGTACTTGCCGTATATGAGGCCGAGCTGATCAGCCGGGTTAACCAGATGAGTCTGCATCAGTTGATGTTAGCTGCTGACTTGTGGCGCTGCATTGGGAGGCAGGTTCCCCAGTTCTTACAGCACCTCTATGATTCAGTCCGTATGAACCTTGGACAGATGGGGATCCCTGAGCTGGTACAATTGTTGTATATAATGGGTGAAGGTAGGCACTGTCCAGAAGCCTTGATTCGTCCCATAGAGCAGCTTCTCATGCAACATTTACACCAACTGTACCCTGAGGAGGTTGGTACTGTATGCTTGGGGCTCTTTAAATCCCAGACTTCAATATCTGATGATGTGGTGACGCGTATTATTGACAAAGCACACTCCTTTGTGGAGGAGATGAGTGACTTTGCCTTGGTGAATGTGCTGAAATTCATGCGATTCAGCTACCAGTATCACAGGCTGTGGCTGGAGTCTTTGGAAAAGGAAGTTCCTCGACGGGCCCACCGGATGGGTGTCCAGGGACTAATGCATGTAGCGCTAGCCTGTTCAGCACTGCATTTCTGCAGTGATAAAATCTTAACGGCAGTTGCTGAAAGAGTTCCCCCGCTGGTGCAGCACTGCAGGAGTAAGGACTCAGGGAAACTTCTGTGGGCCTTTGGCACTTTAGGGTTTCTGCCAGTTCAGAGCCCAAGCTTCTATCCGAGCCTGACAAAGTCCCTGAGACAGAGGAAAGTTGAATTCCAGCGATACCCACAGCATCTCCTTACTGGTCTTCTAGGCCTGGCCTTCGTCTCTCAGTTCCCAGAGGACCTAATTGCATTAGCTTTGAGTCCTGAATTTATAAACTTTGCACTGAAATCCAAACAACTGGAGTTGAAAAAAGACTTGTTCACTTTAGATGGAACAGTGGCTATTGAGCTGCCTCAGTGGACTGGCCCACGGCTAAGCTGTGAGCTGAGAGAAGAGGTGACAGAAATGTTGTGGAAGTTTGTTCATTCAGATGTGTGCCAGAAACCAGAGGTTCAGGAGGCAGAAGCTGCTCTGCAAGATCTGCTTGGAGGAGAGAAGTTTGTATGTAAGAGGATGATTCTGCCCCACACTCGCTCCATCGACCTGGAAGTGCATCTTAAGTCTACAGGACAGCCTATACCTGTGAACCCGCCATCTGACACAGCTACGGTGTCTGCAGAGAACAGATCCTCCAAATTTTCTTCTCGTCAGGGTTGGGGGAGAATGAATCTAGGAGTAACTATAACTGATGATCTTATAGCACAGCTAACGAATACCAAAAATCCCACAAAGTCTTTGACCCCATCTCCTACATGTAAACGTGCTTCTCTTCACAGTACATGGCCTGATGAAAGTTGTAGCATGTTTGACACAGGGTTAGTCCTGACCAGTGACAGGAGAGAAGCTCTCACCAGAATCATTAGCCAAGACTCAGCCCCCCAGGACACTGAAAGCACTGTTAAACTTGCTATCCAGGTCACAACCAGGAACCAGCATTGCATCCAGTCACAGCAGTTGTTGGGCCTTCATGCCTTGAAGAGGAGGCAGTTGAAGTTGGCAGGCTACAGGGTTGTAGAGATTTATCATCAGGAATGGCTTCACATACTGAGGAAAAGCAGGTCTGAGAAGCTGGCATACCTGCACTGCAAAATCTACGACAGTCTGTAATGATCCTCTGTCCTCCGAGAAGCAAAGGAAATCACAGCAAACTCGGACTGCAATGCAAAATACATTTCTGACAAAATGCGTGACATTTCAAGACATTCTCTTGTTAAAATATGATGGAAATTAAAAGTGTATTCAACACATTACTGTCCTGGTCAGGGTGGTGGTATGATATTATACACTTTACTTAACTTTTAAACCTCCTTCAAAAAAATTTTTTATGCCTTTCAGGATCTGTAGAAGTTTAAAGAGAAACAATGTTGTGCATCTTGCCTTAATACAACTGCTGCCTCTATAAGGTTTTAACAAGAAAAAAAATACACAACTGTTTGTAAAGAAGGGCGCTTGTTGCAGGATACAGTGTCCAAATCATCCAGATGTAAAGATATGGATGATCAGGGGACAAACCTCACAAAATTAAAATGAAGTGGCAATGTTTAACAAAAGGATATATTTTCAAAAGTGTCTGGAAACCCTCAATGAAATTAACATGAAAAATACAGAAGCTACGTTTATATTACAGCTCAGCAACTCTCAATACTGTATAATCCAACACTACCGTAACTGACCGTATTATCATGCAGACACCTCCCTGAAGAGCCCAAAGGCTATTAAATGTTTAAAGCTTCACAGAAATTGAATGCATGAACAACATTTATGACAAAGTACATTCTACTGTTACTTTCTTGTGACAAACCTGATTGCAAAACATGATGTATATGGCACATAATGAAAAACTGTAAACACTGAGCATACCAAGCGACAGACTGGTCACAGCCACGCTGAATGGTAAATTAATCCTTTCACAATGGGGTAGAATTGATGTTCCCATCCGCCAAGTTGTTACAGGATGACTTTGCAGTGGAGGTCATCTGTCCGACTCTCATTCCACCACTGCAGCATGATTAGGGATGTTCACTGACGTCACAGAATTTTCATCATTATTTCTGAGAAAAAGAAATTGTCTTTTTTTTTTTCCTTTGACGTGTTATTGTTCTGTCACCTTGCACAAACATGAAGCAGTGACTGGCAGCAAAGTAGATTGCTGAACAGATACACGTTTATTGTAAGGAACTGTCAAATTCACATATTTTACGTTCATATTTTATTGTTCTGACATCCTGTGAATGTAATTCAGTTCAACAGCCCGAGGTCTGAGATGCTGCGGCCAAAACTCACCACAAGTCAGTGGTAGTTTTTCAGAGGTTTTGGCTGTTTCAAATGCATTACCACACGAGGTTCAGCTAACTGTCTGAAGTTGATTCTTGTGGTGTATTAACATGACTGGAAATCACTGGCTGCCTGGAATGAAGGTGATGTTTTAGAAAATGAGTATTTTAACATTACATTGTAGAACTAAAATCAGCAAAACAGAAATGCAAGACAAAATTGATTTTGTTTGGTTGTTTCTTATGTTTTGCTGACTGCTATATCCAAGTTCAGGAACATCTGAAAGCAGGATATCCTTGTTACTTCGTGAAGAAACAACTGTGATGAGACCTTGGGGTAAGGACACACTGGAGACACTACAGGTGTGTTATGTTTCCCTTAAAATGCTTCTCTTTCTTTCCCTCCCTCCCTCCTCATTTCCTTTGTGACCCAGAAACAAGGGTTAGTGCTTCCATTTTACCAGCCGTCCTGATACTGTAGGAAACAAAAACAACCTCAAGGGCTCCTGAAGGAAGGCAAGAAAATCCTGCAGGGAGAATTTTTCTTTTCTTTTTTTTTTTTTTTTTTTTTTAATGGCATGCCCATTACTGAAAAGACACAACTAACATTCATTTCCCCTATTTTAAAAAGGATTAAAGAAAAAAAGAATTCAGCATAAAAGCTTGCACCCCTGTACTTTGTAACTGTTTTTAAAGTAAAAAAACAAACATAATTTTGAGTAGCAGATTTTATAATTGGTTATTTGACTGAAGATTTAAATCAGACCTTTGATGTCAGTAGACGTCTGGCAGAATTCTCCTCACTTCTGTCTACTTGCCTCACTTCCTGATGTGAAACAAGTGGCACAAAGGGAGGAAAAGAAATGAGCAGAAGGAAAGACAAATTTAATCAACAATGCATCTGCCAGCATGCGTGGGAGCGCTCGATGATCCCCCAGGAGGAGCTGGAGGAAGCTGCCGGGGAAAGGGACATTTCGGTTGCTCTGTTGCCGTTTCTCCCAGATGAATGAGAAGAGAATGAAAGTTGTGCTTTGCTTACAGTTGGCCAGCAGATGGCACTCTCTACTCAGGAACATGCACATCATGTTTGACTGCTAATGATGAAATAGTTCTTTGACTCCTTGGTATTTTTATATAACATTCTCATAGTAAATCCAAGGTGTGCATCACTGTGTTTAGACAAAATGAAAAGACAAGCTTCTTAGTTTTTAAAGCTTAGAATAACATTTAAAGAAAATTCATTTTATGTCTTGTCATCATTTTCGACAACACATTGAATTTACAGACCCGACAAAAGAAACAGTACTCTGTTCTATCGCAGCATTTTATAAGATAGGAAAGAGTCAATAAATACCTCTCTTATTCTTCATAGATCTGAAAAACTATAAAAGAGAATTCGCATTTGGCCACTTTCAAGTCAGCCCCATCCCTGCAGCTATGAATTTCACACTTCTGGGTGTGCAGGAATGATGCTTTTGAAGTGGAGATGATTCAGTTTCTCATTTAGCACCATTTTCTTTGGATTCAAATGCAACTCACTGGATGGACACAATAAATCCCTTATCCATGTGCTGGAAGAAAACACTATCTCTCTCTCTCACTGATGTTGTGTCAGCTTTATTATGTTTACAGGTTGACGCTAACAAGGGCAAACATGTTTAGGGAACAGTGCGCTAGTTTCATTAGTGTGTGTGGTGTAATCGGAATGATTATTGGCTGAGATTGGCTCATTATGCTGTTATTATATATGCTGAATAATTCCAGGCAAGATGCTAAATGTTCTCTAGTTTGTTCATGTCTCATTGATGACAAGGAATTTATTAAGTAATTAACTGGCTATAAACAAAAGTAAATTACGGAGAATAATCATTAGGCTTAGACACTGTTTTCAAATGTGACCAGTATTTCACCCATTAATGGTGGAGGCTCTGGCAGAGTGAATGCTCTCTCAGTAATCCTCATCTGATTTGCATTTCAATTCTCTTGCTTTTTCAGCCTGGAAGCTAATCCGGCACAGTCTGAATGTAGGCTAAACTTGCATCAACATTTCTTAAGTTATCTCAACACAGAGATACTACTGTCTGTCTGCCATAATTCCTTTACTAGCTTATTGTGGAAACAGACAAATCCTAGTGTCACATATTCTTTAAGCATTGATGCAAGACCCCTACTTCTACTTGTCATAGAAAAATCCACTTCATAGACTTGGAGCTTGACTTGGAAGATTCACAAGTTAGCAAAACAGGCATGGATTAACCAGATACATGCAAATGATTTTTCCTGGAGGATGATGACTTGTGATCCCTGTCGCAGTGTTGCAAGACGGTGGCACGATCTGCTGCCAGTGTACCCGATGTATCACTCCCTCTCAGTGCAGCTTCCTTTCTGACCCCTTTGGTGGCATTCAATAATGTGTCTGGATCCTTGCCTTTAAGATTCCAGACACACACACACTCTGCTAAACCAACTGCTGCAGGGATGCGACTGATGGAGTGTTTGCATTCAGCACTTGTCTTTGCTGCTATTGATAGACCTTTATTAACTTAACCAGGTTCAAGATTTGCTTGCTCATTTACTGGTTTAGTACGGGACAAGCCTCAATAACACAGAGGATTTGGCTGGATTTTGATTATTCCTGTTGTATTTTTGTGTCCCGTTTGTGGAGAGGCACGTTTGCGCTATTATTCAAGCTATAGTCTCCAATAGACAGAGAAGAATGTGACCATCTAGTCACGGGTACTGATATCCTATTAAAGCACGGGACATGACACAGCAGTGGGATGCTAAAGATTTCCATTTGTGTACAAGTCTTGCTTCTTGTGATAGATTTTGTTAATTCAAGCTCTCCATAGAAACATTATCAGTTGGCCCATGAAAAGATCCATCATGACCAGAAGGCACATTAAAAAGGGAAGGCTGAACACAAACAGCAGTAATAATGATAAAATGCAACTTGGCAACTCAGTTCAGAAGTTAAGCAGAATTAAACATTTGTGAAGTAGAAGTTCCAGCAATTAAAGCATATGCTTTTGTAATAAAAAAAAAACCCTCAGTCATACTGCAGTGAATATTTTTAGCTAGCTTGTAAAAGACAAAACAGTTCTGTGTGTGTTTTCAAGCTAATTAACATTATATGTCCCAGTCACTGTGTGAGATAAGTTCAAGATGACACTTCTGCAAGCGGCATTGTGTTGCATAACCACGTGGCTCTGCCTGTACACTCATCATTTGGTCACACCAATCATTACAGCTCAAACAAGGATTGATGTAAGCTCACTAAACAGAGTGGAAGTGTACAGCACACAGTCACTGTGATACACTTCCACATTTGCAGCAAGGTGATGCCATTATAAAACTCCTCATATTCATGAAAATTCTAACTTGAATATCCAAAGTCATTTCGAGGTCAGTATTGGTTTGCAGCGTGATGATGGTAAGACATGTTTTAAAGTTATAATGTTTGAGTTTATCATTACATCATCTCATTTTCAGTTCTATTTATGGATGGTGTTATTTCAGCAAAATCCAATCTGTGTATGTGTGCACTGTAATTGCATCTCTGTATTATAGTTTCACTGCCACATGCTATTACTGGAGTCTGCCCTGCTGTGGGATTCATATTTGCTACCCATGCACAGGGCGAAACGATAGACTTACATTTCGGAAACAAATTCAGTGTCACTCAACACTGTTACTAACAATATTTAATTGAGAGGTTCCTCTCTCTAAAAATCAAACTAAAGAGGATGGCCCAGACCTGCTCTAATTGGAAAGTGTCATGAGATAACTGTTGTTGTGATTTGACACTAAATAAATACATTGAACTGAACTGAATTGAATTATTATTAATTTCTTGTAATGAGTAAAATTTGCTGCCACATACTCATGTTTTATATTTCATGTAATAACTCGAGTTTTGCTGGTATTTTAATGTTAAGCTCATCCAAAGATGATACTGCTGCAGTTATTATGGTGCAAAATGTTTCATCCAATTTTTAGATGATGAAGATTTATAAATGCATACCACCGCTCAAACTAATTCTCCAACTAATTTACTGACAATACAGAATGCTGTAAAGCAAGTACACAAATTGTTAAATAAATCCTCAAAATTCAAACCCGCTCACCATGGGAATTTCTGGATTATTCCCAATAAATCTCCACTGATGGCTATTACGCACTGAAATACAAATTATAGCGAGTGCCTTCTTCCACACTAGAATCTAATCAAGCAAACACATTTAGCCTCCAGGTTAATATCAATATGTGACTATTTTTAATGTTGGCAGTTTGAATTAGACTTTAGGACACGTGATCCTGCTTTATGACTAATGTCTGGTGTATTTATGTTATATATGTCATTTTTAGTGCTACCATAAATAGAAGTTGAAATGCCACAGAGGAGTGATGTAGCAGTTGCAACATCACAAAATGGAGCAAACATCCAACCATCAAGGTTTAATTCTGCATGTCTCCGTTTCTCTGTTCTATTTCACCTGCTTTCAGCTTTTTGGTCATCAAAGTTGTATTTCCTGCTATATGGAATTACAAAATACTGCAATTGCATTAATCAGAATTTGTCTCATGAAATTACAAAGTGCATTATGCTTTAATGGTGCACTACACAGTGATGCACAGCCTGCCCCTGAGCATGAATTAAACCTGTCCACATCAATTGCTTTTAAGCACATGGAAACCATCTTCTGCTTAGAGGGAATTTATATTTTAGTCTGTAATTGGACTCTTAGTAAGCCTGGTAGACACATTTAAAGTGATGTCCTAGCGATTGTGTAATGATTAATAAAATTATCTCAAACACTCAGAGATAAGGTATCGAGATGTGAAAGGAGAGGAAATACGTTAACAGATACACAGGCAGCACACTACTAAGTGCACAAACGCACACATGTCTGAAAACACTACACCCAGTGTTGTCTGTAAACAAATTCCGTCCGTACTGCATTATATCATCAAAAGACATGCTGGGGAAGACAGCTGATGAAAGAGCTGGAGAAATGTAAAATCTTTCCAGTGTTCCAACTTACTTTTATAAATAATTGATGAATTTTACAGTACATTCACATTGCCTTGACATTGCAAAAGATTGTGCTCTGCTGCACATTATTTTCAAACATTTCCATTTGGTGGCGAAGGGGAAAAAAGAAGATGGAGATAGTGACAGTGTACTGTATTGACTTACAGTGCAGACTTGCAGTGCAGATGGGAATTCTGCGCTTCTGAGTCACACTCACCTTATGACAAATAATGACTAATGGCCATTTTGATAGGAGTGGTGCGCAACAAGGACAGTTTTTTTTTTTTTTGTGCTACAGTGGGTGCAAAAGTGCTGCTATCAAGCTGAAAGGGACATTTGAAAAAGGTGCTCAGTTATCAAAAGGCAGAAGAGGACAGTAAATAACTGAGTCTACCAAATGCCAGGGCACACCAACAAAAACATAGTAAGGAAGCTTCACATTCAAAGGGGAGATTGAAAATAGGACCTATTTTATGTTACCCAGAAATGTCAGGTACTTAAGAATCTGCAGTTCCGAAGCTGTCTTGTACTATACAGACATATTATTTTACATAGCCAGAAATAACGAATTATACTCAATGACACTGTGGGAAGGAAGGACATTTTTTATTGTCTTCCTCCCTCACTGTGCAGCATATGAACTGTTCTAAGCCAGTGCAGGTTTCTACAGCTGTCAAAACCACATATTTAATGGATTTGACTGTAGGAAAACCCAAAGTGTGTGACCTCATTCTTGAGGATTGATGCATTATGGGACCTTCTGATCAGAAGGAGTTTTTAATAATTTCTGTCTTCATGGCTTAATGCTTATCAACGTATCCTGCTGCTGATTAGACTGCATTCCTGCTTTAATCCGGACAACTTAATTATACAGGAGATGTCAGACTTCCAAGGACGCTCTTATTCTGAGTGTGGTAATTCCAAGTGTGAATATTTGATGTCGTCATCCTCCTGTGCCATAGAAATTGTGTCTCCTGGGAGGGACAGAAGGACATACATGCAGAGTAAATGTGATTTATACATACATGCATGAATCAAATCACATGTTCAAACACTGATAATCTGAACTGAACCTATATATCCTATCCTGTCCTATGAATACAGTCAAATGAAAAAATGTCATGCAAATGTGATTTAATGTTCTGCAAACACAATATAAAACAAAACAGTGTTATAGTTAGTGTGCAGTCCATTATGTCTGCAGGAGTCCATAAAAGAGCAGATCCTGCTACTGCCATCTGCAATCATCACAGCAGGTGTTCTTGCTGTACGAACAAGGGCTTCGGGTGATTAATACAGTTAATATGCTCCTGTCCTAATAACAAAATTGTAGTGTGAGACCATACAAGAAGTGGTATAAGTTGCTATAGCAACCAACCTTTTTTGTGCTTGTTTTCCTGTGAGTGGATGTTGCTTTGATGTGGTAGCCAGTGGCTAGGTGAGGAGTTTAACTGTGTTATAACCAGTGGGAGAATTCTCCCTGTGGGAAAAAGAATCAATCTAGATGGCAATCAGCACTCAGATTAAAGGGAAGGGAATCTGCTGTTATCTGTTATGTAATGAGTTTATCACCTTCTAAGAATTCGCTGCCATCTTTGAAAGGTTTCACTGCATGACATTTTACAGGACACAGACATAAAAGGAAACTTAGGAAATCTATCTTCCAGTTCATAAAACGTGTTTTATTTATTTTTTCATTTTTTATTTTTTGCTGGATTGGCTTGTTAATTAAAAGATACTCTGAATGTGCTTGTAAACCTCCACACAAACTCAGGTGCTCTCAAATGTGCAGGATAGATGATGAATTATTAAAAGACATTGTGAAATCTAAAATAGTGCCTTTGAATAATTCATCTTCCATTCTTATGAGTTTCACATTGTAAACCACAGTGGAGATTGATTTGTTATCACACACTGTGAAAGAATTTGTGTTAATTTTAACATCGCTTTAAATCCATTCCCTTTTAAATAGCCCTCAGAGGAACTGTATTTGGTGCCGGCTCAAAGCAGCTCTGAAGAGGTTCACACACTTCACTCACTCGCTGAGCTCAGCTGCAGCAGGTGACTCCCTTAGCTTACACCTGAGTGTGTCACCACAAGATTCTACTGTACTTTCGAGGGTCCTTTTCAGGCAGCGTCTCAGTGCCCGTGGTGGTAAGATCGCATTTGTTCTTTTGTGACAATAAACAAAAACACAGACCTGCATTCTGACTGGCTTTCCGTCTTTACAAGACAATCTCTTTCCCTATACAACACACACAATAAAGCCACTATGATTTTATTTACATTAAAAAAATTACTTTGTCTGATCTTTCAATTAAGGCATCACAGTCACGACGTTTCGGCTTCCCTACACTTTCCTAAGTTGCCATGGCTGAACATTGTACCCGTCACTGTGTATCTGTATGGAGTGTGTCAGGCCTGCAGTCACCTCAGTTGTAGCTGATGCTGCAGTAGTAGGTCCAGCTGTGCTCAAGATTCATCAGGGATTAGCACTGTTCTCTGTGGAAGAGTTCTGCACCATTTTAGTCCTAACCTCAGCTATATGACATTTGTTTTGCATTTGTTAAAAGCATTTTTTTTTTGCTAGTTTTTCTGTTCATTTCATTGTTTTGTTTGTGTGAGCTTATACCAGTATACATTTTTACAAAGTTTTTTGAGTTATATTATTGAAATAAAAAAGTATCCAGAAATACCCTTTATGGAGCTGTTTTTCAGGGGTTGGGCTCGGCCCCTTACTTCCAGTGAAGGGAAATCTTAATGCTTCAGCATGCAAAGACATTTTGGACAATCCTATGTTTCCAACTTTGTGGTAACAGTTTGGGGAAGGCCCTTTTCTATACATATATATATATAGACCTGGTTGGATGAATTTGATGTGGAAGAACTTGACTGGCCTGCACAGAGCCCTGACCTCAACCCTATCCAACACCTTTGAGATGAACTGGAAAAGAGATTGTGAACCAGGGCTTTCCGTCCAACATCACAACCTCACAAATACTCTACTGCATGAATGTGCAAAAATATCCTCAAAAGCACTATAATCTTGTGAAAAGTTTTCCCACAAGAGTGGAAGCTGTCATAGCTGCAAAGAGAGGACCAACTCCATGTTAATGTCTGTTTATTTTGAATGCAATCTTATTAAAGTCCCTGTTGGTGTAATGGTCAGGTGTCTCAATTCTTTCATCTATATAGTGTAGGTTTGAATGTATTTGCAGTGATGTGCTCTAGTATGATAATGGCTCGACTTCTTCCCATCACAGGTGACAATATACTGGCATTGAACATTCATAATTTCATAATATCAAGACCAAGATCTGCAGCCATGCTATTGGCTTTGTGTGGCTGCACTTTGGCACAGTGGTGTGTGGGCTAAATAATGCATGTCAACACAACTGCAATGCTAATAAGCTGATGTTTCTCCAATATTTAGCTTTTAATGAATCTCCACAACTCATTCTGAGGGGATCATGAATGTGTGTACCAAATTTAATAGGAATCCATCAAGCAGCATTCAAACATTCCACTCAAAATGACAAATATCAACCTTATGACAGTCCTACAGGAAAGATCAGGACAGGACCAAAATCATTTGGATTGATAGTGGAAACCACGGACATCAGTTTTGGTGCCAGTCTGTCAAGTTAGATGTTGAGATTTTCCACTGGATAAGTGAAAAGTTTGACCTGTTTGTAATGCTACAGGAAAAGTCAGGAGGTCACCAAAGTCATTCATTTATCCTTAAAAAAGTTTCATGTAGCTCATGTAGTTTCATAAAGCTTTGAATGCCGTTAGAAATATCAGTGTGGACAAAAGCCTGATACACTCATTATGTCCAAGAATTCAGAATCAATTTAATTTGAATGTCCCCTGTCAGATATTAAAGTGCATTACTTATGTGAAATATTTATATCAACACATTCAAGAGATTATCTTCTTGATATTTACAGATGGGTTAAAGTGTTCAAGAATGTTCCATTTAGGTCAGTTGTGCAAATGTCAAAATCAAAAACTAGTCCTGCATGATTCACAATCAAATGATGATTAAGATTATAATAGTTCATGTTAGGGCCATACTGCAAGGGGGCTCTGAATTTAAAATACCCTTAAAAGCTGCTGTTTGTTGTTGTTGTTTTTATTTAATTATGGCATGTTTCAAATTTTCAAAGGCATAAGTTTTTGTTTGTAGAAAAATGAAACAATCCTTGTCAAAAATCTGTGAAGTCTTTTAGTGGTTGGCTGAACAAATATGACATGTCTTTTGGGGAATCTGGGAAATCTTGGCAGTCAACCAACAATAGCCTGTCAATTATCCAGTCAACAGTGAACAACTGAGGCAGTGTCTTACATAAATTGCTAAGAGCTTCATCAGCATTACCAGAGCTGACACGTACTGTCAGTGGGTCCTCTCCGTCTTTTGGCTTGTTAGGAGTTGTGCAGCTGCACCATACTTAACGCAAGGAGGAACTTGAAAGAACTGTTTTGATGCACTTGCCACCAGCCCGCAGTACACAGCCTTCAGCAAATAATGCTTCTCACTGTGGTTAATGAGGAAAGATATGAATGGTCAAATTCAGTTAATGCTGAGGCATTGAGTTACCACTCTTTGAAGTTCCGCTTTTTGAAAATTAATGCTATTCATGACCTATTTGCTACTTCACTTTATGTAAATTCCTGATGGCCTTGTTGCCCTGATGCATTCATAGAGGATAAGAAGATGCTGTTGGCATAAAAACAATATAATTAATAAGGCGAGTGTATGCATAAACTTCTTAACAAAAAACAGGATTTAGAGTTAACACCGAATTCACACTTTTTGGGTGAGTGAAAAAATTGTGAAAATGAACATCAAAGTCAAGATCTCATTATATTATAACAAATGAAACTCTGGGTGAAGACATTTGTTTGACAGCTTGTATATGGCAGTGCTCCCTGGGGTTCAGAAGATGGTTACCCAACACCCCCACCTTGCCATCTGTCTGGATCCATTGTAGCTCACAGTAAATCCCACAAGGATACTCACAGTGAAGAGAGACAGAAACACGGAAAAGTGCTTTTCGGAAACGCAGCACACCCTCAGCCTGTCACGAGAGTTGAGGATGACACGAGAGTCTTGCTATGCCTCCAACTATACACTGCTTAAAAAGTTATCTTCAAGTTTAAATAGTGTCTCAGTTGCCACCAACTAAACACAGAGGGAAGTTTTTCTTCTTGCAGACAATGCTGTGTACCCAAACATCTTTCTCTGAGCAGTCTGAGAATCATTGAAATACGTGGTTGTGCATAAATGGGACAACCAATGAAACTGCATTCACACTTAAATTTACAGTGCTGCTATTACACACAAGATACTCTACATTTTGTGCCAAGAAACTACTGCACAGAGCACGTAATGGTAGCCAAATGAAGGTGACACATGAAGATAAAGGAAAACGCAAAAACAGGAGAATAACTAGAAGGCATTTACTTTTTTTTATGAGACAGCTTAAAAAGAAGAATGATTTAAGTGGGCAGTAGCCTGTGTCTGATGTGCTGGCGTTTATGTTGTGGTAACCAGGTCCTGTGCTGTTTGGTTACTGAACCGGATGCCAAAAACATGTGTGGTGATGAGGGTCACATCAGGTTTCCCTGTCACCATAGTTTTTCTTCTGCTGCATAGTCCTTGAGCAAGACACCAAACCCTTATCAGCTCAGAGGGTGTCGTGATTCATCTGACACTGTACCAGGGCGAGAGTATTGCATTAATGCAGTATTTCCAAAAATTATTTCACTTTTCACTCATATTACCTGCATGTGGTGTATGGTTTAGTTATGTCATTAAAAAAAAAATCTCTTGCAACAAAGGTGCACCACACCCATAAACCATCTAACTTTTGAAAACACAACTGTGTTCTGTAGCTCTAAGCACAGTGGTGAAATGAGAGACCTTGGTGCTGAATAGTATTTGCTGCAATGCGCTTCAACTCTATTTAGAGAGGTCTGGCTGAGACTTTTCAGCTAGCATTTCCATATAAATGCAGAATGCTGCAGATGAAGTCTTTGCCGTTCTGTCCACAAGAACTTCAGCAATGACAGTATTTAACAAAAATGATTAAGACAATCAGACAATGATAGACTTGACAATGACAAACTATTTGATTGATTGAATTGACTGAAGTTACTTTATTAATCCCAAGCTGGGAAATTACTTCTCTGCATTTAACCCATCACTGATTGAAACACACACACATGCAACATGCAACATGCAGTGAAACACACAGGAGCAGTGGGCTGCATCAAGTGTCCGGGGAGCATATATTGGGGGTTAAGTGCCTTGCTCAAGGGCACATCGGCCAGGGGGTGGGGACATTATCACTCCACCACACTCAAATTTTTTCTGCCCGTCCGGTGGGGGAATCGAACCAGCGCCGCTTCTCCGACCTCTAGGGCTGCCCCCTAGTACAAATGTCTCAGGTATCGTAAAATGAAACATTTTAGTGTATGCTTACATTGTAGTTGCTATAAAGTTTAAACCACAGCATTTACAATTACGGGTTGAATGTTATGCAGAATGCTGGACTAACACATGTTACATGACTCATTTAGGGCATTTACACTGTCAATGTAAGTAAATTGGAAAATATGTTAGCGATATAATCATTATAGTCTCTCCCTCTATGGTTTTAATGGTTTTATCAAATCAAAGTGCTACGTGTCAGAACAAAGTGAACATCTGAACAAAGACTTGTGGTTGGCTGCCTTCCTCCTGCTGTCAGTTTGGTTTTAGGAGATGGTCAGGAAAGGGAGGAATGAAATGTGCAACAGCGCAGCAGTGGCTGCATTTAAATTCAGGCTGCCACAGCACATGAGCAATCTGTAACAGTCCACTCACACATCATAGCACTTGATTCAAAAGCTTCACAGCCAAGACAGATTTATCTCGGTATGTGAAATTACAACACTTCTAAGAAAAAACTGAATCAGTTAATACAAATTACGACTATGAATTGCTGAAAATATGTGTTTTTAATTTAAACAATCCTAGACATTAAATTTAAATGTGTAATCTGGCCCTGCAGTTTTATTCAAATGGTCAGTTGCAATTGCTTCCGCAGAAAATGTTGTCCTTTTTAACTGTCTCAGATCTTGGGTACACCATTGTTGCTCAGACAGGGCTGCTTTTTCACTGTGAGATCTGTGTCTCTCCCATCTCTCAACTGAACGAGGAAACACAAACAGGGCCCTTTCAGGTCACATCTTTTTCAAATCAGCAGGAGACAGGGCTGTAGTGGATCACGCTGGTGTGCAGCATTTATAAATAAATCCACCATCAGACAAAAAAAAAAAAAAAAAAAAAAAAAGCAGGTTTAGTGTTTCGATGTTAAGACACATTTTGCAACATATTCACACTGGTCCATTGAGGCATGTTTTTTGTCACTATAAATTACAGGCCAAAGCATGTCAGTCTGTTACAGCATTTATAGTGACACTTCAGGCCAGGTTACAGAGAAGGACATGTCCTTCGTTTGCAGAGGAGCCATGAGGAAAAGAGGAGCTGATAAAAGAGGGTGGATATCGGGCATGGACAGAGGTTAATGTGAGATGAGTGACTCAGAGCTGCACAGTATGCTTGTTACTGAAGGAGGGAAAACATTCATACATCATATTCATAGTGGGTAATTTTGAATTGGGGAATAGCGATCCTTTGTCAGAATGCTGGCAGGAAATCTCACTGATATTATGCATACAGCCAACAGTCTGACATTGCAATACTGAGCACTCAAGAGCAATGAAAGCCTCTTATAAACATCAATTCACTGTATACACAACACAGCATTTTCTTTTGCCATTTGCCGAAGTCTTTCTTTCTTCTTGATGTGAAGTATCATTCTCATGTTTAGTGAAGAGAACTACAAATGGGAGGATGAAGAAGGATTTTGTCACTTTTCTCAGGTTGGCAGTCATAAGCCTGGATAAGCTCTCATAAATATTAGTGTGTCTCATATATACTGTTTCCAGTTGTTGCAAATATATTGCCGAAGTTTAGCACATCCTAAATCCAAATCCCTCCCTCTGGGGTTGTAAATACTACTCTTCCCCTGCAGCATGTAATTTCTCTTTAGTCTAAAACAATGGACATTACCCTGACGTGCAGCATATGCAAGCATACTGGACACAGATAAATGACAGTTTATGTTCAAGATGTTATAATGCATGAATTATTACTGACGCCATTTCCTTCACTGGTGAACTGTGCTAAGGTTTATTGAGACAAAAATGTTGAAAGACGAAAAGAGTGGATAAAGGTCTTTGCTACATTGCTTGGCTGAAGTCCTCGAGGCAAGCATGAATACACTCAGAGTCAATAATTTATGCAGCCAGACACACACACACACACACACACACATTCAAACACATGCACACATACAAAGTGAGAACGAGAGAGAAACGGAGCATTGCTGCACAGGGAAGCAGAAGACTGAAAAAGCTTCAGGGACAGAAACATAGCATACCAACAACTGGAAGCCATACATATGTCGCCAGATGTGAGATTCTATTCGGCCCTCCATCATGAAAGAAGAAAAGACATATCAAAAAGGTTTCGGTCAGTGGGGTTTCTACGGTTTGCATGCCAGATGTAAGCAGATAGTAAAGGTTTTCCCTTTGGTGAATGCTTACAGTCATATTCTGCCTTCACACGGCCTGACACATCTCTTCAAGCTTACATAATGTAGATCTGCCCTAATTTCCTTCTCCCTAGCAAAATTGGGGTCTTCAAGCAGCTAAGCAACATAACACCATCAGTCTGACAAACAGATGAGTCAAAGATGATCCACAGTGGCTGGTTGTCTTATTAAAATTGACACTTTCCAGACACAGATCATGTTTTCGTAATTTTTTTTTTTTGCATTTACATTTTTTATATATAATTTAGAGACACGCAACATACAGGTATTGAGTTATCACATAAATGTCATACAGCAGAGTTCACAGTCTGTGTCAGCATAGTATCTCTTGCTCTAGAACTGTTTTTCTGTGTCAGGTAATTGGATGTTTCCATGGATACTGGGTTGTCTGCTAAGAATATAGTTTCTCTCCAAGTGTCTGCTTGCATGTGCATGCAGATGTGTTCCTACTGCACAGTTACAGTAAGGTCAGCTTTATACACTGCACAACTGAGCCAACAAATGCATCCTTTGTTGCCATGAGAGTCTCAAGAATCAAACACTGTGAATTCAAAAGTGCACAAATACTTAATTTTGGTACGAGTACATTTTTTCATGCTGCCCCAGGCCTGTTCAGTAATTTGTGCCGCTGTTTGAACACTCTGGACATCAGATAATCATTTTTATTTTGAGAGAACTGATCACTTACATACTTAGTTAAATCGTCTTTGGGTGATACTGGGTAAAACTAAGGCATCATAAAGTACTAACTATGCCACCTCGACGTTGATTGTGCAACACAGCCTTTATTTCCCATCTGACTAATTGAAACCGCGACAACGGCCTGATCCAAACATTTGAAATGGATATTGTAATTTTAGTAATGTTCTAAAACATGCCAATTGGGGTTTTGTGCAACATTTTAAAATCCTGTCCTCTCTGCGCACTGTGACATTTACTGCACACACCAGGGTTTAGAGTATGAAGGGAACACACAAACAAGGGTATACCAAATGAATGCATATCTTTTATTCATCAGATGACAACTAAAGAAACAGCACACTGTAGATATATTTACCCCACATATTCCTAGTTGTACTGTGTTTTTGCAATAAGAGACCAAGTTTTTGCTTTTCAGAGACGATGCAAGTTTGCATGGAAATGCTGATGAAGTGTTCTATTTACAAATCAGAGGTTGACATATATAGAAAATCACTGTTTCATATGAAAACAAAACAAAAAAAACAAAAGCAAACATATGTATTGGAATAAAAATAAGACACTGACTGGACCTCTTCCGCTTTGCAGATTAAACTTTTGCACATACATACAGGACAGTCACATTTCAATTCAACATATTTTTTGGATTATCAGACAAAAATCTGCATTTGGTCATTGATTACAAAAAAGCTGAAAGAGAAAAACATATTACAAATTTCTGTTATGTACAATAAATGCTGTGTTCCTTTACACTGTTGCCTTTGCAAAATCACAAACTGAAAGAAATGTCATGACACACAAAATGTTACAAGTGTAGGATTTTCCCCCAAATACTTTGCCTTTTTGTGAGGTGCTATTTAAACACACACTTTAAAAAAGAATTATCTGCTTGAGAAGTGGAACAATTAATTACATGTTGCTCACTGTTCACAATGAAAAAAACATTTTCTGTGTATCAGTCTGTGCATGTTTGCAGGTTTACAGTGTTTAACTTCACAGCCATACATTGAATAAAAAAATCCTTCATTTAACAAAGTACAAATCTGTGCAGGTTTACATCATGCATTACTGTGTAGATTTTTTGTTTGTTCTGACGAATTTCCAAAAAACCAGCACAGGTCAACTGACAAAAGAATCACAAAATGACTCTGAACATGTGAAAGGCAACAAACCAAGACTGTAAACTTGATAAACACCATGACTAATGCTGCAGTGTAATACATGGTGACATGCAGACAGGGTCCAGATACACCATGTCCTCTAATTAGTTGAGTTAAGATGACAGGTTCAGTGCATAATACTGCATATGATGTGAATTTTCTCTGTGTATTAAACTCTTAGGGAAAGTCAGATTTCTGGGCTTACACTATTGACCCAGAAATTGGTTAGACTGCATTAAGACTGGATGATGTGCTTAGTCTGCTTTTGAGCATAGGACGTTTTTATGCATAAAGACGACCATTCAGCTACTGCAATCATTTGTTGTGCTTTTCTATCTAATAGCTAAAGCTCCTGCAAACTTTTACACATTTACGCATCAATCCCTCCTTATCAGGAGAGCAAAGAGGACTGCTAATTGCAGTCAAAATGCCAGATTACATACAACCCTGTACCACATAGATGAAACAAACAATGCCAAATAACAAGACTGTTTCTCAGAAGCACTCAGCATTCCCCTAAAAACACATATAATTAAAAATATATGACATTTTAGAAAAAATGAATTATCCAAAATGTGGTACCTCTGAATATTCATCTCTGTTATATTTCAAATAAGCATTTATGGGATGTGATAACATTATTAATTAAATATCATGTTTATGACTGAGGGGATGAGCTGCATTAAGTACAGATTGTCTAAATATATTCTATATCTATGCATAGTGCAAGATTTTTTTTAACATAAGTTTATGTATGCATCCAACCTACTTCTATGGCTATATGCACGTGTTACTATATTGTGCATTTCTGAAAGTGACATCATTTTTGACCTGTAGTAGTCAATAGTGCATTGTTTGACAAGAACAAAAAAGGTAATATTTGTTTCTATAAAAATAGCAATTGAAAATAGGTTTTTTATGGGACAGATTTGAAAGATTTTCAGCTGAATTTCAAACAGAAGTCTATGGAGAAACATTATACTCTTATTGTATTGCAAATCTACTCAAATGTATTGCAACTGGAAAGTCAATTCAGATTTATAATTAAGAAAAAAAAATCGTAAGGGTACAATAAAACACAAGATTGAGCTTTGATGTAACCCTTTGAGTGTCAAAGATTGCATATATTATGAGTGAATTTGTTCTGAAGTGCTTTGGTTCTGGTACAAATAAATAAAGACACTTATTATAGGTCATCAGTTTTCAGCAAGTGTATTGTCAAGTTATATGTTCATATAAAATCCCAATTGTGACATATGATATAGACCTTCAGTCAAAGCTCATTTTCTTTCAGTTGCAATACATCTGAAGGTAGTTGGGAATATAATCTTCTAGTTACAACATTTCCGAATACAGTGACAAAACATTAATATTTAACTCCGTACAAGTACAACATGTGTCCACAATCCACAAGTGCAGTTGGTTTGGAGATGAGGATGCTCTGAGGGAACAAGACCTATTTTCACATATTATCATACAGTATATGCACTAGGTCAGTTCAATATATTGTTAGGATACATTAATTATTCTTTCCCAAATCTGCAAACAAGAGAGCAGAGATTTACTGGCGTCATAATCTGTGCTTTGAGATATTACATTGGAATTTGTTTTATGACCTCATGCATTTAATATTATCATCTCAGAGCTGTGCGTGCTGGGGAACTCACTAAATGTGTCTGATTCCATTTTTTCATTTGAGCATAATTTCCTGACGGATGTGTAGGCCATATCAGTTTAGTCAACACCTACACACAGGTCATATTCATGGGTACAGACAAGTTCATCTGCAGAATAAATCTTATTTAGTCTCATGTATGAATTTCATTTTCAATAAATTTGAAAAGACATGACTGGGAGCCATAGATATAACTGTAACAAAACCCTGTGTTATTTTGGGATAAGAACATATCATCTGCACGGTTCATTAACACTCACGAAATTCAGCTAATTTGAGAGTAAAAGCTCGGTCTCACATTATTGTCAATGTAACATCTCCAGGATATATTTCATGATGGGATTACTCATAAGAGCCCTGAATCTCTGGTTGCTTGTTCATATTTACAAATTTAAACCAAACTGTTAAACACCACAGGGATGAAGAGTTAAGTGATACTGTGAAATGAGTAGAGTTCCTCTTTATTATTCAGTCCTGTAAAGCATGATTCCCAGAAATACATTGTTCTAATAAAGGTGATAAAACAGTCCTGTCTGTTTTTTAAACATGGTCTCATCCCTGATTAAAATGGATACATTGCATCAATGCATCCATCCAGGGGTCGAGTCTCTCTAAAACTGTGTAAATGTTGTTCGTTTTTCAAGAACCTCAAGGTAATCGGGATCAATATGAAGCTTTGCTTTCAGTTCCCAGTACTCGCTCCTGTTGGGCTCTACATAAACAGTACTTGGTGCAGTACAATAAAGTATCGTCTGTTGTATTCTCTCTGGGTGCACATATTGATGCCTTGCATCAAAGTCTGAGGTATACTGACTCGATGAATGCGCTGCATGCTTGCATGGTAGTGTATTGCTGTAGCGTGTGTGCTTGTCAGGCTCAAGCACATCTCTGTAGTAGCACAGGTCGTCTTGGTGTGGGGTGGCAGACTTGTTCAGAGGCTCTGGAGTAGCGGCACTGTATTCCGAGCTTATTACATTACTGGCTGCCTCTTCATCCGAGTTACCCAGAAAAGCACCACTCAGCTCATCAAAGTCTCTAAATCCTTCCACTGATTTGCTGTCCGTTGGGGTGTGGGCGCTAGTTCTGCTTGTGGCTTCTGTGGGAGGTGGGATGTACTCATATACATGTCCGGCAGATGTTCTGACTTTGGGAATGGATCCTTTTTTGTAAAGGCCATATTCCATGTTGAGAGAGCTAATGCAAGCATTCATGGAGTTATTCTGCTTGTTTTGGCTCTTTTGACGTCTCTTTTTTATTGCCACAAATAGTCCTGCAGCTACAAACACAGACACAATGAACATAAGCAGGAGGGCAAGAATCATCACAGATAAAGGAATTGAGCCGTATTGTGTATCAGAGTCCAAGGATGTTTCTATGGTGATAGTGCTGCCAGGAAAAGATTCTTCAGAGGGTGGAATCATGGATGCAAGTACATCTGAGTTATTAGGGCAGAAATTAGCTGTCTTAATGTATCTCATATCCTCTCCAGCTAGCCTCTTAGGCGAGCCACAGATGACATTGTTTACAACTGTGCCTGTGCTAAGCTGCTCCAGCCACATCTTCAGCTCCAGTATGCTACAAGAGCAATCCCAGGGATTCTCGAACAAATCGACTTGCACCAATGCCGTAAGTTGATCGAGGACACCGCTAACAGGCAGATATCGCAAATGGTTGTTGCGAAGATTTAGTCTGGCTAATGTCAGACCATTAAATGTTCCCACTGGTAAAGTTTTCAAGAGGTTATTGTTCAGGAAAAGAAGCTGAAGTTTGGGTACATACTGAAAGGTGTCAGAGGCAACCTCTTTAATGACATTGTATTCTAAATATAAAAACTGTAGGGTTTCCAGTCCGTAAAACATATCAGCTGTAAGATGGTCAATCAAATTCCCATTAAGGTATAGTCTCCTTAGAAGTGTCAAATCACCAAAAGCTCTATCATGTATGCGAGCTATTCGATTGTTACCAAGATGAAGCAAATCTAATCCTGTTGCCTCGATAAAATCTGACCGACGCACCACAGGGATATAATTTCCTGTTAGATACATCTTTTTGGGATTGTAAGGTTTAGGATTTAAATCTGAAATATGCTCAATCTTTCGCTCCTGGCAGTTCACATTCAGGCCAAGGTCTGAAATTTGAAGATTGCAGGTGCAGGCAGTTGGGCAATCTAAAGGCACAGGGGATTTGGTTTGATATGAAATGATTTGGCCATAATTTTGTGGTTTATTAGATGGGATGCGAGAAGTGGGTCTTGATTTTAATTTTCCTGACTGGCGAGGTCCCTTAGTGGGTCTTGATGAGGACCGTGCAATCCCAGATGAGGTGAAGGAAGCTGTGACTAGAGCTGGCGTCGTCCTATAGTATGCATCGGTGCTCAGATGTGGCAGGGGTGGCATCTCATACTCAGCGATGGCTCTCCTTGGGCACAACTCTTGTTTTGAAACCTCATCAAGATCTCTCCCATGTAGCCGAAAAGGGAATTCGCAAACAACATCGCCGACTAAAGCTGTGTAGGATATGCTCTCCAGCCAGGTTTTAAGAGCTATCAGCTCACAGGAACAATTCCACGGGTTCTCCTCCAGCTGTAACTCCACAACACTGTTCATGTGCTCCAGCAGACCTGAGTAGGGAAGCACTTTGAGCTGATTCCCCCTCAAGTCCAAATGAGTCAAAGGTACATACTGAAAGATGTTCACAGGCAAAGTAGATATTAAGTTGTCATTTAGAATCAGGACCTCTAGATGTCGAAGTCTGCTGAAGGCATTTGGCGCCACATGAGTAATATAGTTATAATCAATTTGTAGATACTCCAGACTTTCAAGGCCAAAGAAAAACTCTTCCTTCAAGGCATCAATTTTGTTATTGTTGAGATGTAATCGTTTTAATCCCTGAAGTCCATTAAAAGCTCCTGCTTCAACCTCAGATATGTCATTATTCCCCAGATGCAATATTGTTAGTCCTTTATATTCAATAAAGTCATTGACAGATAGCTTTTTCAAAAGATTCCCCGTAAGCAGTAGATGATACTGGGAAAAGTACACTGGGTTTATATCTGAGAGACTTAAAATTCCTCTGTTTTCACAGCTCACTGTAAGTATCCCCTCTCTCTCCTCGCAGGCACACAGTTTTTGACATATTTCTCCATAACTGCCAAGCATCTCAGCAGTGCACATTGATGTTGCACTTAGCAAAACGTATGAAATCCAAAGATGCATTTTCCTGCAAATGACAGCCGAGCTCACAGTCCTGCTAAGTTATCCTCAATGTCATCTAGAAACAAAAGATAGACAAGGTGATGTGAAACAGGCAGGCTGCACTGAAAGCAAGTTCCACACGACAAGCTGTAGCCTGCATGAGTCAAAGCTTCATTTGCTGCTACCCAGAGGTAACTTCTGGCTCTGTGGCTGCAGATTTAAAATGGCTCAAACAAAGCGGGGTAGAAAGCAACTCCTTCAAGCTATGTAAATAACAAAAAGCAAGGTCAAAGCAAGACATAAGCACAAAACAATACTCTAAATCCGCTGTGAGGGGAATAAGCCATATCGCATTTATTTGTTAAGACACGAGGAATGCAATTAAGTGCTGGTTTTGAATTTAAAGCTATGGAAATTACAGATGGATGGCTGAAATTTCTGCATCACTCTGCACGCCTTGTCAGACATAAAACAGCCTGCATAATTTTCTTGTCTTATAACTCCCCGTAGAAATACATACCTCCCGAACATTGATGAAGATGTAGGCTCGTTAGGTTTTACAGCGCATCTTTTCTTTTGTAATCCGTCAAAAACGATATAGGGAACAGGATCTATGTAATGCGAGCGTGTTCGTCTTCTCTAATGCACCGAGAGGATGAAAGAAACGCTGATCAACCATAACTGCCAAATGCTTCTCTTTCACCACGCTGTGCCGGAGGAGACAAGGCTATGGCTGGTAACAAAGTTGCTTATTCTCTCTCTCTCTCTCTCTCTCTCTCTCTCTCTCTCTCTCTCTCTCTCTCTCCATGCACACGCACGCACACGCACACTCGGTGGTCGGGAGGATGTCAAGTCATTTCATGCACAAAGAATCAGCTCACTGGAGCATCATACCGAGATACGTCCCCCCCAAAAGATGTTGACCTACCTACAGAAAACATGTCCCAAAAAATATCAATAATTCACAGGGCAAGGCGCGCTCCTGCCCTCAAACGGGTTGTTAAACCGCTTATCATGTTATCCATCCTGAGAAAAAAAATGAACAAAAATAATAAAAAAAAACCTTTACCAGTTACATCATCCTTTTTTTTTTATTTGTCTATCCTCTAATGTTAAATAAGCAGAGAGTAGGAGAGCCTAAAAGTCTTTATTTTGACCTGACAGGAATTGATTGCATCTTTCCATCATCACACTGACAGTGTGGTCTATTTACTGCTATTTGCTGCTATTTCTGGACATCTCAGTCACAGGCACATAAGGTGCCCTGCAAGTGCTTTGCTGGTCACAGCGTTAACTTGATGTCCATAACTTATCTGCCAGTCTGAGGTCACAGGTTGAGATGTGACGTGTTTTGTGGTTCACTTAGCAAATTTTTTCCCATTTTCCCAAAGTGGTCATGAGGTAAGGGAAAGTCATTGTTTTGGTGATACTGAAAAAGTGTTATGTTTCCATAACGCGCACACAAACACAACAATTCATACACACACATTCTACAGTTTTTAGAACACAGAATGTTCTAAGAATTCAGTGTAATGATGCTTTCTTGTGATGTGGCTCATTCTCATCAGTGAAACCACAGAGAGATCACCTGCACTAAACTGCCCGTACAAAACATTTTGCCAGAGTACATCAGTGCGACAGAGAAAACCAGAGCACCGAAATCTCAGAAGAAGAGAAAAGAAAGAAAAACAAACGTCTGCAACCAAACCCAGCTCACCTGAAGATGTCTGAACAGAGACAGGTAAGAAAATGCACTATCCAAGAAGCTGAGGCACTGCAATGTTTTGGAGTTTACAGAATAATGATTTGCACAGTTGAAGTATATAAAAATGTGATCAATAAGCTGTTAGTAGAGGGAATTCGATGAAGCAGCAGCAGTGAGTGAGGTGGTGTCTTTTCATCTGTCCAGCTTCACACAAAGACAAGATGAAAACTTTACAGCTATGATATCTGAAGAAACAAAGTACTACCAGTAAAACATGTGCTGATCTGAGGCAAGCATTGATCAAGAGTAAAGCTACAAGTTTTACTTTATTTGTGTGCACAAAAAAAATACTCTAAAAAATATATTTTTAGACTATTTTTATTCGATACATACAGCTTCTCTAATTGTATTTATGTAACAACTTAAAAAGTAAGTTCAGTGCACTTTGCACATAAATACACACAATGCATGGGGCAAGAAGGACGTAAGAGATTTGTTTTCATGTTCCCCAAAATCATGCATGCTTATAAACTGTTCGCATGTGAAAATGCTGTTTAATCTGACAATGTGATCATGTATCCAAATGAAATGTGCTGTGGGATGTGAACATCTATACATGAACAAATTACTGATATCAGTCACTATGAAAAGTTACCTTATGCGGTGTTTGCAGTCTTATAATTGATAATATGGAGAAAAATTAATTTATGAACAGTGAGAAGTTGTATTGTACACTGTACAAAAGTGGTTCAATGATATATTAACATTTGCAATTCTCAACACAGGAATATAAAACTATGTTACTTCAATTTCTGTTTATGTTGTGTAGCAAAAGGTTTCAACACTTCTTTTAGCAAAGCTAATGTTTTCCAATGTTTGTGTTTCCATGTCAGATTGTTGATTCATGTCACATGGACGAAGAAGCAGAGAACAGGGACGAAATCTGCACTTCTCCTGCTTACTCCATGACAGATTTTGACGAGTTCATGGAGGAGGATGACATCTCAGATGATAAAGAGGTCACCTGCTGCACCTGCAGTGAGGACAGCATGTCTCTATTTTCCTTTTCTTGGTGCTCGTACGATGACTCCGAGTCTGTCTCAGTCGAGATGCTTCATCAGGATATCAATGAAGTGATATCTCAAGTTTGTCAAAGCATCTTGTTTCCTGAAGATCTGGAGGGAGAGGAAGATTTTGGAGAAAGAGAGGATCAAAGCATCTTGTTTCATAAAGACTTGGAGAGAGAGGAAGATTTTGGAGAAAGAGAAGATGGCTGGATCACAGACACAACCTCCATCTTTTCTGAAGAGAGCATTAGATGTTCCTCCTCTGCCTCTTTTTCCTACAGCTATGCAGCCATGACTGAGACAGCAATAACTGTTGTCTCCCAGGCCATTGAAAAGGCTGTCAAGACAGTGCAGTCCACTGATGCTGTGAAGAACCTGAAAGAGAATGAGGCTGAAAAGATAGTGCAGTCCACTGAGTTTTTCCAGACGCTCGAGAACACAGAGGTCGTCAGGACCATTAAAGACAGCAATGCTCCTCAGTCACGTCCAAGTTCCAGCCCTCTTGGGCTAGTGGTGGAAGAACAGGATATCACACCTGAGGACGCTGTAAATGTTGTGCCAGCTCCACTCTCCACCAGCTCATTTCTGCCAGCTCATCAAATGGATGAGATCCCTGAAGCAGAGAGACAACTGCTGGTCCAAACTGTGGACCAGGAAAAAGTGACAAGTTCCCCAAGCCATCTGTTCCAAGACTCTTGTGATGGGGTGCTGAAGGGTTTTTCTCCCGGACCCTCAGACGACGATGGGCATGTTGCATTGTCCCAGGAGGACAAAGAAGCAGTAGCAGACTGGCAACTTGTCCTTAATTCTCCCACCATCACTACCTTAATAAGAAGATTTTTCCAGAGTCTTGATGATGAGTAAGTTATCTATTTCCCCATCAAAACCCTTTGGTGGATACTCAAACACATTTACAACATTTGTGTGTACTACTTTCATGCTTAATTTCTCTTTTTCTTCCTTTTTAGACAATGGAGGGAAGTCAGTGAAGGCGTTTACAACTGGAATGTGAAGGAGCAGCTTACTGACATGTGCACAGATTTGCTAAAGTTCATTTCAGAGTCTGTTGCTCAAAATGTCTTGCAAGTTTGTCATATGAAGAGTCCCTTGTGCTCAGTACCACTCACTGAATTCTTTGGTATCACTGAGTACAGTATGCAGAGATGTTTGGAAAGTTCATTCAGCCAGGCTCTCAGTGACATTGTTGGTGCCGACAACCCTGGAGTGATTTCACCCAAATTCACAGAGGACATGGCAAGAGAAATCACTGATGAGCTCAACTCTATCCTGTCAGTGGCCAAACAAGCCTCTTTGGAAAGCGAATCCTCCAGCCTCCCCATTCCTGTCAGCTGCCTGGTGTCAAAAGACAGAGCAGCCAAGAAAACTTTGGAAGGAGCTATCTCAACAATGAAGTCCTTCCTCACAGGACGAGGCATTACAGTAAAAAGGAGGATACATAGAGACGAAGGTTCTCCTGATACAAATAAAGAGGAGACACCGGCCAGAGGAGGTAAAAGACAGAGGATGAAGTCATGGAAGAGGTGGTTCAGGTTTTGGTCAAGGAACAAGACTGAACCAATT
Source organism: Scatophagus argus (assembly GCF_020382885.2). NCBI lineage: Eukaryota > Metazoa > Chordata > Actinopteri > Scatophagidae > Scatophagus > Scatophagus argus. Next base: position 10,917,898 of record NC_058503.1, on the reverse strand, counting down.
CCCCTCACAAATTCATGTGAGGCCACCACTTCAGCCAGCTCAGAATCTAAGAGTGATTTAAATAACAGCTGGTCTTATTCTGAAGAGACGCCCTCCACCACCTCCCCACATCAGCCTCAGCCTGACTCTGAGGTTCTTGATGACCAAGCTGATATTAAAGACACCAAATCAAAGAGGAGTAAACTTTTCCTCTTCGGTCTCCTCACAAAGGTATGATTTCTATCTAATTTGAAAGCATTACAATCTTAATCCACTTGTGTGTCCCTTCTTCCATTTTTCATGGGTTTTGAAGTGAAGTTTTTTTCTGAAGCAAACCTCAAGTCCAGTGTTTATCTGGCTTGAAGATGTCTCCTGATTATTATTTCTTTGTTGAACCATTTATTAGCATTTATATGATAGTGATCTGATAATTTCTTTTCCTTCCTTCTCCATGAAAAGGCATCAGCAGACAATCGCACAAGGAGGCCTCCTCTTTGGACAAAATTCTTGCCTTGAAGAACCACAATCAGGACCAGCTTCAGCCACTGGCCTGAAAATAACCTCTCCCTCTTTCTACTAACTTCCCTACTGACACAATTTCTTAACCTCATTCAACCCCCTTTTCCCTTTCCGTAATGAATGTGATTAATGTGTTTTATTGTGACTTGTTTCTAGTTTGCATTTTAAAATAAATACTTGAACAGTGATGCTTGTTTGCTGGACACTTTCATGGTAAGGGTTAAAAGGAACATGACTTTCTCTATTGCTGACAAGCCACACTGAAGTGCAGCACACACAGCCTTTGGCACATCATCTGACGCCCACACACACGCAGAGTGTCACACAGACCAAAGAAGAACGTTTGTACTTCTGTATTTTATGAGTGAATCCACTCTGAATAGAAAGAAAGAGCATCTTGGAGCGTTATTAGTTAGCCAACATCGCACACACACAAACTCTTCTACTCTCTGATCATACACACCCAAAATAACAATACAAGTCAAACATATGAAATACATCTATTAAATTGTAGTAAAATAGGTAACTGGTAGTTATATGAAAACTATAAAATAATTTCTCTCTGAGATCTTCTGAATAGTTCAGATTATTGTCAGCAGATCACATATGTGCAATCATGTAACAGGTTATTAAAAATATGCATGAGATCCTGAATTGTTATCCCCTCATTCTATATCCCCACATCTTATTTCCTAACACTAATGTATATGCATTGCATACACAGTTACAAAAGGTTACATCTTCACTCCAGAGTAACAAGGCTGTATGTTGTAGACTGTAATCTAAAGCGTTTCCAAAAAATTTCTTATAATCCATGAAACAGCGGACTCTTGACTGTCATACTGGATTGCATTTCAACTCCTCAAAAGCAGCACTAAAGTGCTTATATTGCCTGTGCAGGAGAGCCTTAATAATCATGTCATCCATTGCATAATGCATGAACACACTTAGACCTTGTGCATGGATGTGTATTGATCAACATGTGCCAGCAAAAAGCTTAAAAAGGAAGAGTAATATTCTCAAATGGTGCCACATTTGCCTGGTGGTTTATCAGAATGAAACAGTAAACTATGAGTCACACAGAGTATGACTCATCGGCTTTACTTAGTGTGTTTTCACCTGATCCTAATGGAAACAAAACAATCCAGGCACCAGCTCCAGAACAGGTGGAATTAGAGTGAATTATTCACTCCCCTCATTTTAATTTATCAGAAGTAGCATCTGAACTGGTGGCACATGTTGCATAGGAATATGTGGCTTTAGTTAGTTAGTTGACAGTGCAAAAGATAAAGAAAGAACCTGTCATGTCCTGACTTCTCAACCTAATGCAGCGGCACTCCCGTGGAAACATGACAAGTATTGTTGTATATTGCTGTGTCCTCGTGGAGCTATATCCATCATCCTCTCCACTTGGCTCTTGCTCACATGGGAGGAGAGCAGGCACATCAGGGACACTGCCTGTGGCTCATATTAAAGAGTATGAAGGCTGCATTCAGCCTGCATGCAATTCATTTGTGCTTCTGTTTCCTCTGCGTTCAGAGATTTGCTCTGCATATTGGGCGAGACCTTCAGTGTTAGCTAAACCTCATCATCACACCACTATTCCTGCATAAATTAGCATTTACATTTGGAGCAATGGGATAAGCAATTTATGCAGCTAGCCTATATCTTATTTCACTAAAATAGCCACCGTCATAAATGTCTGAATGAGAGGTTTATTTCTGTAATGAAATATTCCTTTAAATTTGGTGTTGTGAATTTTGTGCATTTGCATTTTGATGATGTTCTCACGTATGTTTGCATCTCTCTGCTGTATGATAATTCCTGGTTATCCATGGTCACAATGTGCAGGGGGAACATGAGGCACACACAGGCTGTGCATGATACAAGCCTCATTTAATATCTCCCAAGTTTTCCATGACACTGAACATAATCTTCTCCAACTGGGAGCAGAAGACAGAACTCTCCACATGCACACACACACACACAAACACACACACATAGATGCATGCATACAAAAGGAATCAGCATAACAAATGACTAGAAGAAAATGATGATGATGACTAACAATTATGTCCTCCAAGGTCAGAAATACACAAATGAAGTTGGAGCTGTGCCACAGAGGATGATGGGTAGTGCCTCTGATATATGTTCCTTACAGATGGTGTGTTGCACTTTGTCAACAGTCCAGCTAGAGCAGACAAGAACACTCAGCATCCCAGCGAACTGTTCTGCTGTTGTCTGGCAGGAACATTACTGTCAGGGCTCTCACGAGCCTTTGTTGCATCAGAAGTGTTGTTACACAGCAAACAACTACACAACACAGAGTTTTTAAGATTACCGAATTTGCAGATTTGTGCAAGGATTTTGTTTTTTTATTTTTTATTTGTTTTTGTTACTGTAATAGTATTATCGATTAAAAAAAAATGGTGTCATGCAGAAAATAAAGAAAATACTCCTTTGATCACCATAATACTTGAGCTTCATGTGGAGGTATGTGGTACAGAAACAACTAGGGGCCATAAGGGCGGGTCAGATGGTCATATGAGGCTTTGAGAGGCTGCTTCAAAGAAAATAACTGAGAAAAGTCAGCTGCGAGGAGAAGATGTTGCAGACAGCCTGACATACTGCATCATGCATAATCTTTGAAAACGTGTCCAGCAGGGAGGTGCCGTGTTTTTCCAGCAAGTCCTGGATTTGGGAACTGAAGGCGCTACTGAATGGCAAAAAAAGGTATTTCATGTCGGGGACAAAGAGGACCTGCGGTGGGTACAGAGGAAGCAGAAGAGGAACATTAGTGAGGGCAAACACTGTTACAGGAGGAAGAATGAGGACAGGCTGCAGCAGAAGAATCTTAGCGAGTGTGTAGAGGCATGAAAAACATCTTTGGGTACAAGAAATCCAACAGCAGGCAGTCAGAGAACATTCCTCCCAGGGCATCTCCAGTCTCCCCATGGAAGGTGGGAGAGGAAAAGATGATAGCCACATTATTAGCCCTTATGGACAACACCTCTCACCCCCACATGGATCCCTGTGCTCCCAGGGCAGCTCTATATGGCATGCAGCTCCATAAATAAAGGCACAGTATAACATGTTTTTCATCTTTGCTGCCATGAGGCTCTACAGTCTCCACTGTTCTCAGAGGATCATAATCATCCCCAGACAATAATATATAATTTTATATTATAATTGTTTTTGAACTTTTCACTGCCCACTGCTCAGACATATATGCTGCTGCTGACTTTGTGGATGTCTTGTTCCCATTCAAATGCAAATTTAATTCAAATTATACTCATCATATGTTGTTTATCTAATGTAGTCTATCTATGGACACTTTGCCCATTTACTTCAGTGCACTCTCATGCATCTTTAATTTTTTTCATACTCTATAACACTGTGAGATTATATGACTTCATTGTGCATATAATTTGCATATAACTCCAAGTTCCTTCAAGTCCTTTCACTTCCATTTAGTTTTTTCTCTTGTTTTCTTGAACCAAGATGGCTGCTCTTTTCCTCTTGGTTGTTTAAAGGTGCATGAGACTTCTACCTGACCTTAGATATATCCCCCAACACCACCAGCCTGGCAGGCTAGAGTTTGTGAAGAAATGATGCTGAACCAGGCTCCTGGGCTTCTTTTGTTTGACCTTGACTGGACTTCCCATTGTTCTTTTTCTGTAATTGGCATTTATCCAACTACATCTCCTACTAGTCCTTGAGCCACCTGAGGGGGGATGGTCGCGGTGATAATTAGTGCTCCTGTGGTCTCATATTTTTCTCAGTCCCAAATTTCTCATCACAACGTTTCCTCAAGCTCAGTCTGGGGCTGTTGCTGTGTTGAGTCTATAAAGCCTACAGAAATTTTCATGTAGCATTAAGAGATACAAATGAAGTTGATGACAATAGACAGATGCAGTCAGTTTCAGTTTCTCACCCACTGGTGTACAACATTTGACCTATAAACAAAACATTTTTCAGAAGAGCTCATCGATAGTTTGGGATCTGTTTATGATGTGAGAGGTGATACTGTCTTTGAAAATCATTCATTCTTTCCAGTTAGTGAAATTGAAGTGAACATAACCCACAGGTCACCCACATTTTGTCTGTGACCTCTTGGAGATGCTTCAAGGGCTGCTGGTGGTCCACAAACCCCAGTGTGGACAGCACTGCTGATAAAAAAACGGAATCAGAGTCTTTGTTTTTTGCTAGCTGCTGTGGCACCACCTGTTGGTCAAATTTGATTAATACAGAAGGAGACGTGGGAGACAAAAGACAAAATGAGCATTGTAAGCGGTTAATGAAGCTAATATTCAGATGCACATCTAAAGACATAAACACAATAAAGCAGGTGGACACAGTTCTTCTCATTACCCTCACTGCCCGTGAAGAAAAGGTTCTGTGCACTACGGGGAGAGAACAACATGAATATGTTCTTGTTCTTGTAATCACATCTTGATCACTAAATTCAAATGACTGACTGGTTTATATTATAGTTGGTTTGTGTAAGATGATGAAGACATGGCTGACGGCAATGAAAGTCAGCCTACTGGTTCCGTATCTCTGGATATTTGCCTGGAAAGAGAGGCACAAGATGAACATTTCTTATCTTATCTATAAACTTACAAAAGAAAAAGTATATTTCTTTTACCTTGGTCAACCTTGTTAACAGCAGAGGTATTATCGAAAGAATATAAGAGAACTGTTTGCATAGTTGTGTGTATATGTGAAGTATTATGGTCAACAAGAACTGGGAGACAAATATTACTTCACAGTCATGGTAAAACAAACAACCAAAAAAAAAAAAAAAACAGGTATTGCTATCCTTGAATATTCGCTGCTTCCTTTCTTTGACATACAATAAGAGGTTAGCAAATTGATGTAACTGCAAGCAGTTTCACTACAGTTACATTCATTCTCTTGAGTCTGATCTCTGACAAGAGCTAAGGGAAGTGAGTGCTTTACTCTAGCAGTTGCAAGTCTGTAATGTATCAGAAGAGCATTTTAATGAAATATAAACTTTGGGAACTTTTCACTTTCCTACATTTATTTGCTAACTTTAGTTTACCATTTACATTCAGATTATTAATACAGAATATCAATCAACAAACAAACGATGGTTTATTTTTTACAGGATGAGCTCCCCAGCAGTCTATAAAGTAACTGAAAGCATCAGCTGCATCACTGAAGTGATCAAAGCATGCATTCATCCTAATCTGAAGATGGCCTACTTTACCTTTGATGTCTTTTGATGCTAATATGTTTTGTACTTTTTCATGTGTAAATGTACTCAATGCAGAACTTTTGCTTGTAACAACATTTATACACTGTGGTGTTACTACTTACTCAAGTGCAAAATGGGAGCACTTCTTCCACTCCTAATACTGATATTGATTCTTTGTGTCTTTGCATTTTTCATCATTGTTTTCTTATTTTCATATTTCATTCTGTTGTTGATGTTTTGCTTTTTCTTAATCTCACTCTCCTGCTTTTGTTGTTGTTTGAATTTTATAATGGGCTAATTGCCTTTCGGTGAACCAATCACGATGAATGACATGTAGTTTTACCTCAAACCTCAAGGTGTCACTGCAGCCTTAGGAAAGAATCTTGTTACTTCACCTTCACTATTCCTTCTTTTGTTATTACTCTCTGCTTTCATGATGAGGAACATTTGATGATTCACAGCTGCAGTGAACATGAAACTAATCTGGAGTGAATATGTCAACCCAGAATTTACAGATTCAGTAATACAGTGTTGAATGGACCAACTCCAAAAAGTGGCACATGATTAAACGTTTGATACAAATGTTGATGCTCTGATTTGCAGCTTAGGGTGACAGTTTATGCTTGAAGTTGATGGCCTTATTGTTCAAAAGTGGCATATTGCAGATTCTGTTTCTGAGTGTCTTTTCCCGTCAGATCTGTGATGTAGCAGCACAGCTCTGGGAAATATTCTCCCTTTTAATTTGATTATATATTCTGTGCAATTTATTTCATTCTGTCGCACATATTTCAAAGTAAAGCACAGCAAAGAGTTAATTTACTTGAGCAGAAATAAACATGACACACATTAATTACTGATTAAGTAATTTATAAATACTCCGCATTAAATAACGTCACTTGGCTTGGAAGAAATAAATAAAGGCTGTAAGCCACCACTTGAAAATCCTTCACCTTTTGGTTGTGGAAATCAAAAGGCTGTCCGAAAGCGTTGCTATTTACTGTCTTCGCAACTCCTGCTTGGGGCTGATGGGAGCAAGATAAAGTCTTGACATGATCACTAAGGTCAATTGCTGTGTGGTGTCTGTATGTAGCCAGATACCAGGAGGGCTTCCTGCCCTCTTAATTAAATACTACATTCACCTTATCTCAGGTCCTCATGCTGACAAGACTCTCCTGAAAACTAAAGACATATTTTCTTTGACTAACAGATCAAATGCTAATGAATAAGCAAACAAGCGAAAATCACAGAGCAAGTCTAGAATGAACGACTGTGCTGTAGCTCCCAGAGGATTGCATAAACCACACTGCTAATCTGATGCAGGAAGATCTCTGAGGGCTTTATCTCTGACTCCAATGACTCAAGAGCTGAGGTAATTACCTTGGTCAGAGAGGTCGTTGTGGAACATAATGGAAAAGTAACTGTAGGGAGTTGAACTTAGCTACATTTAACCAAGGACACTAAATGAAACAGCAAGAGAAGAAAGGATGTCAGCTGTGCGATGGTGTTAAGCCTATGAAGGAGTGAACAGAGAGACACATCTGCATCTTGTTGTTGTTCAATTACTGTGACCTACGTGTGTGACAATCAAAATCTGACAGTTTTGTCATTTTGTCTTTGGAGTCACTGTTTCAAAATTAAATTCTTGCTAACTCAGAGCTACTTTGACTGTCAAGCGTTTATACTTTGCCCACTTTTCCCCACAGAAACAGGTTGTTACAGAATTCCCTACAGAGAAGAGACAAACAGTGGATTGTAATAGTGTGGCAGCAGGGTACTTGAGCTTTATTTAGCTATGTGCCTTTAATTCTCAGGGGGACTGGGTGCAACGTTGATTGTTCACAACCACAGCATTAAAAAAAATGGAGGCCTCTATGATGTTGCCACGGTAACACACATTGTGCCTTTAATGACAGCCTCTGCTCACGTCTTTTGGGTGATCATTTGCTGCCACGATAGTATCCAACTTGCACTGATTCTGTATCAAATAAGTTACAGGGTTGCATATGTTTTACACATTCAGTATGCTTTTTACAATGAGAAGCATATTGTGTCATGCATCTGTTTACACATGATAATTAGCTCACATTGTGTACATTTGTATGCATGCTGTGTCATGATGTCTGACAGAGAGTCACTGTATGCTTAAGAGTTTGGGCATGTTTGTATACATGTCTCAACATGTGTTGCTGTTGCCCCGTGTTATGTTCCTGTTCCGCACCAGCAATGATCATTCAGCTGACCATCACCTTTCTCCCTGCTCCCGTGTGGATTCAGTTATAAAACAGGGAAGAGCACCAGCTGAGATGACATAAACAGCTTGAGTATTTCTATCACGTTTATCAGACCATCCACCATCCGAACAGTTATGGAGTTGCTTTCATTCTCGGTTCATATTTGTATAGCCTTAGGCAGTAACCCAGAGTAATACCTAGTGGCAGTCAGGACTCAGTAGTTGTACATCACTGACGTATTAATGTCTCTACTCAATTAAAGTGAGAGTGCATGTTTGTGAAATGTTATTCCACCTAATAGCTCAGGTTGCTTGCTGCCATTCATAATCTATATTTCATCTGGATATGCATAGAAACAGGAGCATATGCCAGTATTTTTATTTTTGCCTGAATTCTCCGTGTAAGATGGCAGTCTGCACTGCATACTTAATTGCAAATTCAAAGGATGAGGGGATAATAGCTCGTGTCTGTGTGTGCTTGCATATGTGTGAATGTGTGAGAATCCACAGCCGGCAATACAACTCAACGTCTTCCTAAAATAGAGACAAATTTTCATTTGAACACATTATCACCTTATTAAGTCATTTAGAAAATGGTACCAAACCCCCTCTTGAAAGCTCAGTCTGTTCATCTCAACACTGCGCTCTATTGACTTGAGACTTTATGGTTACCTTGAGGCATCTGTGCATGTTTGCACGGCCTCTTATAAAACAGTAAGCAGAACAGCGTAATGAAGATCCAACAGGCACTCGTTGGTTTGAGTTCATAGATAATCTTTGAAAGTTGAATTTTGGCCTCAGCACACCTTTGCTCAAACAAAAGGTTTGTGTATCGTTTAAGCTCCCGGAAATGACACACTCAGCCTTTTTTCCTCTTTAAAACAATGTCCTTTTGGGGTATGTTTTGACCTGTTAGAATTTCAAAGAAAGAATATTCCAGCTGTGGGCTACCTCGTAGGACCGCAAATACTTAAAAGGACCATGTATTCACATGTTTGGGGATTGTTTTGGGGCCCAGGATTTTATGAAGACTTCAAAGAATAATGGGATAATTATTGCACTTAGCACCAGAGGGAAAGAGAATGGTAGAGAGGAAGAAACACATTGAGACAGACAGACAGAGAGAGAGAGCGCGAAAGGGAGGGAGGGAGTAATGAGTGTTCAAAATAGGCAATAAATCTAATAGCTTGCAAATTGAATGGAAATATGCTTTCACAGGAACATCAAATCTGTGATTATTATTATCAACTTTGATGCTGCGATCTTGTCTAATTTTTTTTCTCCTCTTCTTTTTATGAGAGTTTCACATTGCTGTTAATGTTTTCTTTTTCTTCCACTATGGTGAGCTCAGCCCAGGTAACACGAAAAACAGCTGGCACAAGCGTGGCTGATAGCAGCATGCTCACGCTGATTAAATTGCAATCGATTTCTACAAAATGTCAGGAAATGCTGGGTCTAGTGCCATTTAATGTGCGTCAGATGAGACCTGAAGGTAAGGGTCTGTGTTATCACTCATATGTCACAGAATGTGGAGAATGACAGGGGGGTGCCAGGAGTTTAATTGGCGTTAACACTCAGTGCAGAGCGCAGGCTGAGTCTCCCAGGCAATGCCCAGTCAATGCGAGTCAAGACAAGCACTCAACAGGCTTTGAAGAGAAGCAGTTGTATTTACTTACTGAGATGGATTTTTTTAGGGGGATTTTTTTTTATAAAGCATTACAAGAGTCTGGAGAGTGATGGGAGGCATGAAGTTCAAAAGAAATAAAAACAGAAAACAATAGCTTGAGCACACACAAATCAGGACCAGGCTCTCTAGAGAAAAAAAAAGAAATCCTGAGATGATATAAACTGATTTTGTTGACTAATAAAACAGAGGCTATGATCAATATGCCTGTAAATTGCTTTTGTTGGATAAGCCACCACTAGAACTGAATAAATATCATCATGCAAAATAGCCTCCCCAGATCTATTGGTTATCTAGGACCTATTCATACATGTGGTTATTATTGCAGCAGCAGTGATGAGCTCACAGGTTGAATATACACAGTTATTAGAAGGATAACCCCCTCGAGATGAGCCATCTTATTTTCAAGGGGGTCCTTAGCACAGATATACATAAAATACAGTACATAAAATACAGTACATAAAACAAACACACAATAACACACGCAGAGACAAAAGCCACTCCCACACCCATCGTGTCTGTGCCAAACACATGCCAAAACACACACAATAAATGCAAAGCTGCATACATTTACTGAGTAGCTTGTTGATGGTGCTTTAAATTTAAAGACACTAGAGAGAACTAAATAAATATCATCATGCCAAACAGCCTCTCTCCACCTGTGGGTTATCTAGGACCTATTCGTAGCAGACATGGACACACAGGTTACTATAAAATAAATCATGTAAAAAAAAAACAAATGCAAACACAAAAAAGAGCAACAAGACAAAGCAATTGACTTAAAACATCGCGCTTGACAGACACTATAAATACTGATTAGCCCACTAATTGACTGGGAGGGGACGGCCCAGTCTTAGTCAGCGTGCTCATTTGAAGGTTTCAAAGACATGAGGAGATTATTCTTTTGGATTACCTAAATGGTTTTACAGGGAAAAAGGCCATTAATCAAAAGCACCTTCTGGACAAGAAATAGCTCCATAGAAAATATCTACAACCTTCTCATTTCAGCACGGAGATTCAAAGCAATAAAGCACAGTGTCATGAATGGCTGGCCCCACTCCAAACCCATTAATGATGTGATGATTGAACTCCCTTTCACAGAATAACCCAAGACACTCAAAATGTCACATCAGGTTTGTCAGCAAAGGTTGTTCATACAGATCAAGGTCACATGCTGGAGACATGGGCTTGTTAACTCTTCAACTTTTTGGTTAACAGTGGAGGATATACTGAAGCTTCCTTTTCTAGTAAATGATAGACAGCAGGGGCATACACATCTTGCAGATGTGGATGCGCACATTATTTCGCCCATACATAATAATTTCTAGCGCACATAAAGTTGTCCAGAAAACAAAACCTGGCTGATTTGTTGGCCCATTAACGGCTGTCTAAACAGACTAACTTTGACATATATAAAGACAACAATGAGACACACCTCTGGCACAACATCATTCTGGAGATGAATAAATCTATTTCCCTTGAGAATTTGTTGTCATGATTTTCATGGTCATATGAATTTCCCTGACGATGAGTTACTCTCTCTGTCTCTTCCAGCAAATGCTGTGTTTCATTCATGTAAAACACTTTCTTCTGGATGTTGTCCTCCTTTGCATTGACTGGGGATCTCCAAAATTCCCACACGAATCACGACAGAGAAATAAAATAGAATTCAGTCAGATGTTAGTCTCAAACATCTGATAATTTATTCGCCTCTTGTTTCCTTGTTTCTCTTCCTGTACGCGAGGCGTAAGAAACACAAACATGTGGAGCAACACACAGGAATACAGAAGACTATCTGATGGAAATTATGCATATTGTAATGTATATAGTATGCGAATTGTAAACTTCTACTCCTTGTTTAATCACGGTGTTCAAATTCTTCTGCAGCTGCATGAGTGATGAGCGAGGTGGTGTGGGAGGATGACAGGGTGAACTGGATGAGGGAGGTGGCAGGTGTTTGTGAGTTTAATAAATGTGTTTGTGCCATTCTGTGTGAAAGGAATGAAAAGCTAATACAAAGCTGGTCACACAAAAGACATTATTCACCATCTCCTATAAGTTAATCTGAAGCTGTAATCATTTTTATCATGTTCCAGTTTTGATAATAGTTTCTTAGCTTTAAATTTCCTACAATTCTTCATTGCATAGCTTTTCACAATATATAAAGGTTGTTATATTAGTTTTCTTCCAAGGCAGTGGCCAATTACCCTCCGCACTGTGGTGCTGATTTCTATCAGTTTTCGGCCTGGGCAGGGTGAGGACAATCACAAGTTTCAGGGATTGATTTGCTGACAAGCCTCATGGGAGTAGTAGTTGTTGAATCCTGACAAAATAATTGCTGTTTTATTTTAGTGCTGGAAATATGAGGCGATCAAGTCTTAGTAGCAAGGACAAGACTAAATTTAGCTTCACATGCTGGGCAGAAAAACAGTATCACATTACAGCTTTTCAGAAAGGCTATAAAAGAACCTCTGTGTGAGAAAATGCATTGTGGAGTTGAGGCCAGTAGAACAAAAGCTAGCTTGGAAAAGGGGGTAAGACATCTGCACTCTATGCAAAACTGCCTTAAGATAAAGTTCTTAAAGTGGCTGTCAGATGCTGCACTGAAGTCAGTAGTAAAACTCACACAAACTGCAAGGCTCTCTTCTGCTCCTTTTTATTTCCTTCAGACTGAGAAAAACAGCAATGTCCTGAAAGAAAGGAGATATCGCTGTCCCCACACGTCCTTTCCCCAGCAATATTTTAAAGATGACACTCAATTGGTGTCAATTCCAACCATTGTCACTTCACCATATGCCAAGTTTTCTTTTAGATGGATTATTTCAGCACTGTGGTGGTTTCTTCCCACCTTGAGATTTCTCTGCTGCACATTCTCTGGACTTTGACGTGTTTCCATCAATTTTGTAGATAAGTGGTTATGAGAAGAAGGGGGGAAAAAACAACATTGTACTTTAGAGCATTCAGATCCAGCTCTAATCTCCTTTCTCAAGATGACGAAGGAAAAGGATCACATATGATGGAAGGGTCTTTATAATGGACTGGAGAAAAAGATGACGAGAGCTCACGCAATCACTCCACCCTCTGGTGCAAGAACTAAATCCCCAAAGGAAACTCCTCATAAACATTCAATTTGTTCAAGGCTGCTCAAAGTGTGTTCAGTTTCTCATTTATTGTACCTTTGGTGCATATCCAGTGGAGCTCTGTGGTAGCATGTCGACCACTCAAATAACCTGGAAACAGGTTTGCTGCCTCTGCCATGGCTGTCATAAATTCTACCACTATGACAGGCCTTTCGGTTTAATTCAGTCTAAAATAATACATTGAATTAACTTTCTATTACAATTCCTTTGATTTGTCTTTAATCAGGGACGTGATTTGTTTGTTTAGATCAGCAGGAAGATCCATAGAGCTGCTGGATAGAAGGATTTAGGCGTCATGCTGGATGGTTATGTTTCATATCCTTCACTAAAGAAAGAAAAAAAATAAGGGATCAAGGGAATGTAAATGCTCCCTCACTTCATCTAAGCCAGAATGAAACTCCACCTTGGCTGCCATTTTCATCCACACATGTGGAGTTCTCAGGAAAGGGAAAAGTGAAAAGAACACATTTGCCTTCACAAATTGCACGAAATCCATGGCAGGGATGTGGTGATAAGGGTTCAGGACTTGAAGAGACGCTCACATTCTGTCAGTGAGGTTATTGGTAGATGCCATTTAATATATTTTCGGCAGCAGTGAAATAAGTGACCTTGAAGAGGTAGTTGTCTCACCAAGGTTAGAATATTCAGAACGATTTGAGTTCTAGTGTGTGGGGGTTTTTTGTTTTTTTTTTATTTGTGGTTTTGATGTTTTGTCCTTGTTGCAGACAGGCTGCAATGAGAATTAAAATGAGAGTGGATTGAGGTATTGCATCACTGCCTGATGTGGAGTCTGCAGTTGGTGCCAGTTAAAGCATGCATGTTTGAAATGGAGATGCAGTTCATTTTAGTTTAGCTGCCTCTGTTTTTGGCTTTGTTCAGACTTTATGTAAATAGTGACAGACCTCACATGATCTGACTCAAGATGTTTGACAAAAAAATCATTTTGCAAAAGAACTACTTGCGAAACTTAATTGAAGAATGTTACATTTTACTGTGACAGGAGGAGAGCCGGCCAGATGGACAAGAAGCAGAGCCATCAGAGCCGAATCTCACTGTCGTCGCAGCTCTCGGGTCAATATTGCAAATAGTGTTTCAACTCCAAGACAAACAATTTTGATCCTGGTGCTCCCACTGATCCAAACATTTACTTATCCAAATTTACTTCCAGTTATTGCCTGGAAAGACAACGTAGGTCAGCAGAGTGTGGATGCTGTTAAAAGATGTGCCATATGATTGATGACTTTGCATTTGAAATGGTTTTCTGTTAAGTAGTTTTTTGATTGTGTCTTGTTCCTTTCATATAGTGCACCCACTGACACAAACTTAAGATTCAGGTCAACATTTAAACCTTTTTAACCTCTAATCAGCATAGATGTAGCACCAAGTGGGCACTGCGGGTTCTGACTTTAATTATGGACTATTATTATCACTGAGGGATGAACACAGAGGTCACTGAATCTTTGAAAATTGACCCTTACAATTCCTCTTTTGTTCTCAGCTTAGACTAATGTTCTTCATGACATTTCGGTGGCATATAGGAAGACGGAGACACATGAAGAACAAGACATTTTTCAAGCTGACATCTTCTGATTATCTGAGCTGAATCGTTTGTAGGTATATGGCAAAGTTACGAAAAACATCGATACCAGCGAAAAGCCTTGATGAAAGGCTCTATTGTCTGTTATTAGATACTTCCAAGGGCGTGCAGGCTTTCACAAAACCAATGTCTTCATCATTTTGGTTTGGTTTTCAGAAGGTATAGTGACGATCAACAGGATATAATACCATTGCATGCAATTAGATTCAGATCCATGCAAGAGCTGAAAATGGATGATTTCCCAGGGGTTTGTACTAATCCACTCAAGTGCCATGGTACCTTGTCATGCACTTCTTTAAACAAATCATATTTTTATCCCAGTGTAAGGTCACACTATTTACATGCATTTCCGCAGCTGCCAAAATTATTAAAGATGGAATTACTCCTTAAAACATTATAGACTGTTGTGGGTGGAAATTTACCTTAAATGGGCATTCATAATGAATCCATTACACATCTATAAATGCAGTGCTTGTGGAACAACAGCACCATAGGACATCCATGTCAGGTTTGTGGGTCTCAAAATTGCATTGTAGACGACTGAATGTGTTTTGGGACACTCCATCATCAAACAGCTGCTGGTGGAAATGAAAAGACTGGCAACATTCATCAATACTTCAAGGGTGCAGCGTGTGCCATGACTGAATACATATAATCACAGACACTGCAGTGATCTGATCCACTGTAATAACACTGACGCTTGCCATGTGTTGTCTTCTGCTGATAAACACATGTCTGAGCAGCGTCAGTGCCTATGTGAGCTTGATTCTCATTCCCATCCCGGTTACTTAAATAACCTGTCTTTGGGGTCAATGTATGCATGCTGCTATAATTGGTCTATAATAGTTCACACAGACAAACGTCCTCATTAGGAGATTAAGAGGCACGGGTGTGATATTTACCCAACTTGTACAGCATTATGGTTAACCTACTTTTGCTCACTGAAAGAGAGAGGGGGGTAGCTGGCAGCTGCTTTTCATATTTTTACGCCAGTGGACTGATCTATCTCTGAGTAAAATAGATGAGGTGGACGAGGAAATTCTCTTAAATGCTTTATTGATGATGACAGTGCTTCCCATTTAAGAGGCGTATCAATGCTGCATGAAAACAGCTTAACCTATGTTCCTAAAAAGGCGATCGTGGGATTATCAGTGCACAAAAAAGCAGCGGGTGTGTGAGAGACAATCTCCAAGGCTACACTTGGAATCTCCCAGTCTACCAGTTGTTGCAAGCAGCAAACCTTTAAAGCCTACGTGCTTTTAGATTACTTTGCTGATGTGTACCTAACATAAGAGCCAGAAAACTTTATTTTAGTCACAGTGTGACATGCGGAATGTTTTATTGACTGAGCTCTGTAGTGTAATAATAAAACATGACCCTATAAACATACATTCTCAGAAATCATAATGTACCGAAAACTGTAACACATCAGTGGAAGTGAAAATTTGTATAACAAATCAAAAAGCCAATTACTGCAAACACTTCACTACAGCAGAAAGCTGTTTGTTACAGGGCAAAATGTTAATGACAATGGAAGACAAGGCGACTCAGGAATCATTAGAGTTGCAGTGCTAATTTATGGGTAAAAAAAAAAAACTCAACAAAATGTTAAAACGATTGGTGTTTGTTCATTTACACATAACAAATACTGAATCAATCTTTAATGTGCCAGTATTTTCCATAAAATATAAAGACAGGTCTGAGGCAGGTAATCCAAATTATACATATACATATGTACAAATATATATTTGTCGAGACATTCAGTGATGCTGTGACATCCCAGGCTGAAAGGCTCTTCGTTGATGTTTTTAGTTATTCTGGCATCTCAGACCTCTGCTGGGTGGACCTTTGCTGGGAATTATGCGAGACACCCATGCTCTATGTACTAATAATCATAAAGGTGTAAATTGACTGAACCTAACAGGCGCAATAAAACAAACAGGAGAGTGGGGGGAGATGTCAGTTAAGCGCTCTTCTGTACACGCCCACACAGTCCACTGGTGAGATTTAATCAGCTAAAGTGAAAACAGCTGGTTGGGCCATGGGTGGATAAGGGCTTTAATGTCGAGGGAACTGCTTCAAACTTTTACATGCAAGAAAAAAACACTTTGTGTTATCCCTTTTGTCCATGTTTGCTTATTTCTTTTCTTGTGGATTTGATGTTACAAATGCAACGTTTATTGAGAGCTGACTCTCAAATCAAGGATTTTATAGTGTTTTTGAGAGCACTAGAGAGGAATTGAAAAGATGAATAACTCTGACAGTAAATAAATGTGCATTGTGCCACAGTAGATTGCTTATCTCTGAGATGTTTGAGCTCTCTGCAAGTTGATTTGGATAATGAATTGAAGTGGACAGAAACCCCTTGCTGCCTATATGAAGTATGAATATGAATTCAAATACTTATGTAGTTAATGTGCTAATGCATGCAAACTCATGCAGTCCTTTAAAAGGGAGTAAACTAACTTACATCAAAACCACCTCCAACCAGGGTGGCTGCATTATCTGCAGAGGTAAGTAACAGTAAATGCTAGTGAGAAGTCTCCTTTTTAACAGCTGTAAAACTATACAACACGTATCACTTAACATTCAATGTTCTCTACACAAGCTTTGTGACAGTCTTACCTCCACAGTGTCGCGGGCAGCTGAACAGTGTGTGTGGAGGCCTGCTGCGTCCGAAAGCCCAAGCTTAGTGCCTGTATGACACTCAGTCAGGTCATCCTATTCAACATCTACCTTTTTGTTTTTTTTTTTTTTGTCACGCAGATATGTGTCACACTGCACCAACCAGGTATTGAGCTAATAAACTGACTACTGATCTAAAAGGGTGAGCATGTTTCTACTCTGTGTCTTTCTCTGTCTAGTGCTCCTCTTCACTCTCAGTCTCAGCTTAAATCTTATTTGTGACGGCAGACAAAGCACTTAAAGGGTGAAGCTTTTTTAGGCTCAGGACTTTTGAGCATATGACAGAGTGCATTAGCTTTTCCACTTTATGCAGATATTGGCCCACTTTGTCACTAAAAAGGCGTGTTGAGGACTATTTTTGCCGAATTCAAAGTGAGGAAAGTGTGTCATGACCCAGTAACACGTAGTGAAACCTGTGTGAAGTCCTGCCGGATCGCTCCCTCATGCTATAGCCTTTCATGGTGCCTAAACATTAAACATGATTGACAGATTGCTGTGCATTTGAACTCCTCCCACAGGAGAATGCCATAAGTAACACCTTTTTAACAAGCACTCAAAGGGAAATGGCTGTGTTGTTGGAGATTTTTCTGTCAGACGGGGTCATTGAAAGGGGTGTTAATTCCTGTGGGTCTGAATGAAAACTAAATGCAGTCAACAGTGTCAGACTCCTCCAAGAACGGGAACAAAACAACGCTTAAAGGACAGTATTTTGCAAAAGCCTCACAGACTGCCCTGTCAAATCTGTCTGCAGTCACGAAGGGGCAACAAATTCTGAAGTTGCTTCACCACATGCATATCTTACTGTGCTACTTTGAATCCAAATTAGGGAAATCATTACTGAATAGTGAAAGTTGGCATTTACATTTATTTCCATGTCACTGTGCGTGGGAGAAATTTAACAACACATTAATCAATTTGGTTAACCGCTTTCTCGCTGTGTGCTTTACAATCATCTCCTTTGACCAGTGTACTTTTAGCTTAGTCATTATCACAGCTTTATTTCTTTCTGAATAAAATGGCTGTTTTTCCAGGCTTCCAACAAAGAACAAGGTTACATTGTTACATTGATGTACAACAAAAGAACATCACTCAATCAAAATATCACTGATGTTGACATTGCACAATATTTCTCTCTAATTTTTATGGTATCCTCAGTACGGTCATGTAAGATCTTGCATGGTTAAAATATGTATAGTATTCTCTTATGAGGTTATAATTTGGTTTATGAAATCTGCTAACTAACACTACTGTGGCTGTCAGGGAAGAATTGCAGTCACGCATGAAGTCTCCAAAAAGTCTCAAAATGGGAAACAGGGTTTAATATTTCATTGTTCCCAGATATTAAAAAAAGTTTAACATTTTATGCAAATATATTTATCTGCTTTCTTGCTGGGAGCAAGTTGAGAATATTGATAAAACAAAAAACAAAAATGCTCTCATATCCCTATACTAAATATGAAGCTACAGCCATCTTAGCTAAGATAAGAAACAGCTAGCCTAGCTCTAGCTACACATAACTTCTGGTTAAACTTCAACCTGCCTTTTTTACATTTTGATTTTTGTACAGATTAAACAAATGATATATAATCACAGATATACAATAACTGAGTGAGTTTTTGATGTGTCAGATTTGAGGTGGTAGATTTGCTTCCTTTGGACAGAGCCGGCCGATGTTTTTCAGTCTTTGTGCTAAGATAATCTATTCGATGCTCAATCTTTTCATCTAACTGCTGGGAAAAAGGTCAGACATTCAAGTTTTAATCCAGATTTGAACTAATGAAATGACAACAAACTGCTATTCATGCACATTATTAGTGTATTCTCTTTTTTTCATATCATATCAAGACATTTTTGTCTTGGTTTGAGACTTTTGGTGACTTGCCTGTGCTTATGCATTGCTGAATTTTAATTGTGTGTATTATACAAAGTGATTCTTAAAGTAACACCTCTTTAACATTAAATTCAGGGACATCACATTTACATTAACTAATTGGCTTGAGTTTTAGCTGTTTATGTGCTAGTTTGTTTTCTATGTTTAAAACAAATATGCAAATAAACCTAGAAGCAGCATTTTAATATTTTTACCCTTAAGGCATGCATGCTGTGTTCACTGACATCTCCCAGTTAAAATGAAAACTACACTCGCAATATTGTTTATGTGACGCGTTCACTGTTGTTTCCCCACCAATAGTTCTCAGCCAAGTGGAACCATCTCCCATAGCATTTGGTGGAGGTGGAAGACAAGCCCTTAATCAGCTGTGTTATTGAATTATTGAATTAAAAGCTTAAGTACTCAGGGTGAGCATGTCAATTTTTCACAACTGAATGGTACACTGCTCATTCTATTTTCATCTGAATAGATCAATTGTGTATGTAAAATGTAGAAGAATGGAGGTATTACACAGATCAGTTTCATTGTCTGTAATTCCCTTTCACTGTGACTGTAATCATTCTGAGAGACAAGCCATATTCATCCAGCACTGCATGCTAGTCCTTAATCTGCATTCAGCTCCCCTCAACAACATAGCACTTTTTTGTCAAGCAGCTGTACAGTAGTGCAGTGTTAATTAAAAAATGGTTTGCTTCAAAGCAAATTTTGCATAATTATGTCAGAAGTGGAAGTTTAACCTGCTTACATCCTTGTGATGTAAAACAATGATATAACGTTAAGAAACTGGAGGAGTAAGTGTCGCAGCAAACGGTTCAACCCCTCGCTACTTGACATTCTGCTCACCTGTCTTCATCCCCCGTGTTCTGAAACCCCGGGACTGATACAGATAAAATGATGTGATGTTTCTGTCTGTATTTCAATGGGATGAGTTGCTGTGACCCACGCAATCTCCCGTTCAAAGAGTATTTCAACTTATGCAGATGAGCTCATCAGAGCTGCCTGCTGAGATGAGACATCTAGGTCTGGAATTGTGTCAATACCAGCACCAAAACAAATGCAAATCAAAATCCAAATTAATGTGTTTTCCCTGAGGAGAAACTGAGTCGTACTTATAGTCAGCTCTCAGTAGATGACAGGATTCTGTTATCCCGAGCTCATGAAAAACAAGGCATTCTCAAACCGCTCACCAAGCCAGGGTACAAAAGTCAGTGTCTAAGGATGGTGGAAGTAAACTAAACTAAACTAAACAAAAAAAAAAACAAAAAAAAAAAAAAAGGAAAAAACAAAACAAAACAAAACAAAAAAAAACCAGGAGGCTTTCATTTCATTGTTTTACAGATGAACAACACAAAACATTTCTACATTTCCAGGATTCCAAAGTTTAGCGATCTGTCTCAGTAAACATACATCCATGTTTATATTTAGTCGTTCTATATAGAATATGTCGAGCAGATGTAGTGGATGCTCTGATTGATGCTCTGAGCTTTTTAAATACTATTGCTCAGGTCCCAGCAGCATTTATGTCCCTGTCTCCTGCTTGAATGACTAAGAAGCAGCCGTATTTATGTTTGGAAAGAAGTAAGCAAATGCACAGATTGCAGTGGTTTATGCTATTCTAATATAATTGCACCACAGCTCTGCCCTTTGTCCATGTGGCTTAACAGTAAACAGTGAAAAGTGCATACAAACAGTGCCTGTAAAATGTCTACTAACCTTGAAATCTTTATTTGTGAAGATGGTGTATTTTTATTTGTTGTGTAATTCTCTTTTTCAATACATACATCTACTTGTGATAACCTTTGCTGCGCAATTTGTTCAGTTCATTGCTACTGCAATGACCCACTTTCCCCCAGAGGGATCATTAAAAATTCATTTTAACTAATCAAAGAATTCTTCACAAAAAGTCTTTGCTTGTAACTGACAGCTGCAACCGAATGTTAACGCTTTCATTTTTGTTAGATTCATGTCTCGTAATTTGTCAGACACACTCTTAACTAAACCTAAAACCACGTGTAGGCATTAACTGAAAGCAGGTCTGGTGACTTTGAATCTGAGAGGAAAAGTACAAAAGCACGAGCGAGGTTTCTATCTTTATGATGCATATACTTCTAATATAAGCATTGAGCAGAGGAAGTCAAATCACTTTCTGTTGGGTGCACTAATACACAGTGCCTGTTTTTATTTGAGTTTTTAAATAGCTGCATAAAATGTTGAGTGTGATTTTCTTTTGAAGTCCCCCTAACTAGGATCTAGACTACTGCAGATAACATGTGCTGGTACACAGTAAGTAGCTACAGCCGGTACGTTTGCAGAGTCGCTGCAGCTTTTTGTTATTAACACGCATTAAGCACCTTGTAGACATGAATGCACTTCTCTCACATGAAAACATGACAGCTTCAGAAGTTGTCACCAGTCAAAAATAATTGCCTTCCATGCACACAGTGTATACAAATTTAATAAAATACACAACAAGTACAGTAGCCCACATTCACGTGTAAGCTCAGCTTATTTTCACATAAACTGCAGAGGACAACGATAAAATTACAAATACATTCTTAAAAAACAGTTTTTATAGGAACCTTAGATGGTTTTATGAAAAGGGACGTTCCCTGTTGCACCACCATTAACAGTTCATAAGACACTTCACTTTTGTATTTAACATCACTGATATGTATTTCGGTTGCCTGTGATATTCGAAGAGATGTTCCTTATACACTAAATGGAGACAGAAAGCTTCACCGTACAAAAGCAGACAGGACTCAATAGCTTAACAGTAGCAATTTGTTCAACAGCCTCACAAAATTGGAGCTTGTAATGTGTAAAATACAGACATCTAAATTGACAGGTACAGTACACTGTGAAAACACTTGAAGTCAGGTAAGCACTGATCACCCCCCCACCCCTAACCCAAACCTTCACAGCAGTCAAGGACACATATTTCACTTAAACACAACAAGTCACAAAAAAAACAAAAACCCAAACAAAAACAAACAAACAAAAAAACAAACACACAAAGCAGATGGTTTTTGGTTATACAATGCGTGTCTGGACACCTTAGTGAGTCAAAGTAAATCACCTCTTGGTCATTAATCTGTGATATCATCATCACACCCCTGGCAGGTGACAGCGAGCGGGATCATTTGACCTGTCAGTTATTGGAGTCCAGTGGGTCGAGAGCACAATCTGACCCCCCACACTCCTGACTGATGACAGAGCTGTGAATGAGACTGCTTGACAGGGACTTAGGCCTGAGCTCACAGGTCAGGTAGGAGGGCTCCTCCAATTCAGTGTGCAGTGGGGAACACTGGCCATCTGGAGGTCCATAGGCACTGATGTCTGAGCCACCCTCCCTCTCCTCTGTGGACTCTGGGTTGGCCAAGTCCAGGGGCATACTACTCTTAGTGGGACTGCTGGACGCAGATGGACTCTCCTGCAGCGGTGGGCTTAGTGCACGCTGCGATTTTAAGTAAGGTTTGACATTGGCCACGAGGATTGTACTGTCCCGCTGTTCCTTTCCGAATGTGCTGAGGGTTTTTCTGCTGCTGCAGCTGATGGTGCCATAAATCTCTGTCTCTACCATGGCATCCATTCCCACCGGGATGAAAAGGTTGGTGCGATTATCGGCGCTGTCGGCTTGGCTTCCTACCCGTAACTTTGGCATCCAGCATCTGTCAGAATGTCCCAGTGCACGACATTCATCGGTGCAGTGGACTGATTTGTCTTGCTCTGTAAAAACAGTTAAACAGTTGTTATTGGACCCTGCTGGGGTGAGAGTAAACAACCTGGAAGAAAATGTAGCTGATGTTGTGAAGAATGAGCAACAATAATAAAACACAAATTCCATTACTATTCTTAAAACCCGAAATATAGTATCTTTCTTGATATAGGTTATTTGGTATGCATCACTAGATTTTTTCAGAATAAAATAAAAACCAGCAGCCTGTTGCGACAGCTGTGACTTCATATTTAGCAACAGTGTTTTGACTTGCTAAAGTACAGTCTTTTCTAGTCTAGAAATCACTCACAAGGCAACCTTACAATAATGTCATATAAATAAAAGAAAAAGTAAGTTAATTTTACTTATTTGTTGTTGTTTTGTTGGTTATCGTAGCAACTGAGTGAGTCAACCTATTCATGAACCCATTTCCCTCTGCTATTCTCAACAATTTATGTAGGAGTTTCCTGGAAAAAATCATCTGGTGCAGAGGAAGTGATGTGTTTCTCATTTACATTTCAGCAGTTTGAGTTGAATTAACAGAAAAACAAGAGTGAAATTTGCATGAGCAATTTGCATGAGCATGAGTGATGTTCACCACTTTTTGATCAGAAAGATGGTGAGAAATGCTATAGTTGGTTATATTACTGTAAGGGAAATGTTGGGGGTCATTATTGTGATTTTTGCATTTTTTTCAAAAAAGATTAACAGATGTGACTCTGTAGGTGTTCATTTATGATATTCAAAAAATGGTGAAAATCTGTCTGAATGTCTTAAAATTAAAACCCAAGGTGAAATTGAATTTTGGAAATATTCAAGTTTGTGGCACAAACACTCATTAGTTTGACCTTTAGTGATTTGTCTAATTACTTTGAAGGATTCTCATGCATTCTAAGTAGCTCTTTTGAATTCCCTGCCCATTTTTCTTTGCACTTCTTATTAATACTTACATATGAAGTATATTTTGTCCTTGCCAAAAGAGGACCTAACTGTACTCAGTAGTCAATGGTTTCTTCTTGCAGCACGAAACATTTCTTTCGAAAGTGTGAAACCTTAAAAAATAAAAGTTGGTGAGAGCTGGCAAAAATGAAAAACAATTAGCTTTAAATATAGTGTAAGTGTTACCTCAGTGCTACTAGATTAACACTACTAGAGGTAGAATTTGAAATTGAAGGGGGGTATTTATGTCACTTGATGTGTCGAAAACACGCCACCTTTTATTCTTGATTGAAGTGTTTCCCTGATTATTTCATGACTGTAGTAGCTTCAGCCGCATTAGTTGACACTGAACACAAAGCCAAATGCCACAAGACTGTACGACATGTGCAAGTGACTATGTATCAGTGTCAGTGGGTAAGGCTCCATCTTTGTGCCATAACTTAGTCTTTTACATTTCACACCTGCATCTAACCCTCGTAGACATGAAATAAGCACAGAATGAGTGACACGTAGAAGAAGCCAATTTCCATGGTGTTAGGATGTGGAGGGTTTCATTTTTTTCTGTAACCATTACATTACACTATAAAAATTAATTTGACAATGATACATCGAGGTGTTTTGCATGTAGAGGCACGAAGTAAAATGTCAGGCTTGTATTTGTAAATTGGCAACACATGACAGTTTTCCTTCCTTTGTTATACTGTACATGAAAATGAAACAGCAATTTAATTTGCAAAAGTTTAAATTTAATCTTCTTCTTCTGACTTTACTCTCATAAATGTGTTTTCTTTGCTGTGATGCTATGAGGTTGTGAGAACCTCCTTTTATGCTAGATATGCTAGATATTCAAACTAATGAGTGTAAGACAACTGTGCCTGTCTAGAAAAGTAAAAAATCCAAAGATTCTACCATAAATTTGAGTATTATAGCTCCAAGAGAACAAATCATACTTTCAATAATGAAGATAATCTCATAAATGTGCATTTATATTACAGACAATGGTTTTTCTTATTCAATTTTGCCTGAACTTAATATAAAAGAACTGTCTTTAGTATTCTGAATGGCTAATATACCACATGAAGCATTATCTTTTATGTAGGAATCCTAAATTAATTCAGTCTTATGGCCTGTCTTGGCAGGCAATTACAATCAGAAACATGAGAAAAACAAACCTACTGTATTATATTAATATATTTATCAATTATTTATCAAGATTTCTCGCTATCTCTATCTGTCTCTCTCTATCTGTCTCTCTCCCCTGTCAACCAGCAGGTTTGTTCGGATGGGAGAGGAGTGGTTGAAGAATAAATCTCCTTTCTGCGACTAACTTAGTGAACCTGATCAGAACTGTGTGGTTGTCTGTCGTAGCAATTTGTTTTAATTATTTTTATATCAATATACTGGGAGGAGATTTTGTGCACATTTGAATATTGGGAGGGATGTGTCACTCACCCCCAACCCCCGATATATATTATAATTACCGCCTTGATGAAAACAATGTCTGCTGGTTATATGGAGCTGAAAATCAGCAATAACTTTAATGTTCATCTTGCCTAACAGCTAAGTCAGTTGAGGAGCTTTTTGTAGTTTTAGCTGACCCATATGCAAAAATAGAAATAGAAATCCATAGAAACTCCATACTGAGATGTGGAAAGTGATGCCAGCCTCCCTGGTTTCTTTGGTCTTTTTTGTAGAGCAATTAGAGGCTACACAACATAGTTACTGCCCACAAGGGACTGTTGTAAACAGTAGCCAGGTAAGTTGGTGGATGGTTGTCACATGATTTACAACATAAGGTCACACCTAGTGTTCCATATCTATGGGTAAAACACACAAAGACAAATACCCAGAAGGAAACAGCACACACCACATGTGAAAAATCTCCCCCTCTATGCGGGTGTCTCTCCACAGGAGCCCAACGCTCTTAGTAAAATATTAAAAATGAAAATATAAAAAATTTCTCGCATATATAACATCACATGTTAACATACATTCCGTTTCTCTCATGAATCCATCTCCTCCTGTTTTATTTATGGAAATAACCACAATATTTCATCCCATCACAACATGGCTTGATGCTACACTGATCAGCGCTCGTAGCTTTGGTCTATAAATAAGGCTTCTCCATCTTGTCCACATGCCATTATGTGATATCAAAGACAATGAGTAGCAGGAGACTAACTGCGAATGAGGCACTTGATCTCACTTTCAAACCTGGCCCTGATGAAGATGAGAATATCAGCCTGAAACAAGGGGAAGCTCCACATGATGGGGCTCTTCCTAGGAAGGGTGTGTGTGTGTGTGATGGGGAACCTCTTGTTCAAAGCCAACAGTGCCGTCTTCACCAGCCTCGGCTAGTTTTCTGGGGGGATATGCACAAACCCAAGGGGAGGTATGTGTGTTTGTGTGTGTGTGTGGCGGGGGGCTTAAAGAAAAGATACTTTCTTTCAGACTTAAAGAAAAGATACACTCTCTGCGCCACAGCCCCCAAGAGATGTAAAAATCAGCACCATGTGCCACACTGCAAGCTCATTTGGAAAGTACAGGCCACCACCATCAACGGGTCCTATTGCTGCTCAAGTCCATGAACACCCACACAAACACACACCCACATGCACACTTTCAGCCATAGGACAAAATGAAACTGTTAATTATTCCATGACTGGATGGAGATTTAACAAATTTAATTAGGCTGTTAACACCACAAATGTTCTAGACACTTCATAAAGGATGCTGCATTAAGAAAGTCAAAGGAAAAAGGCTTTTCTGCATTATCCACATACGTGCCCCATACATCCTTATGTGGGCTACAGTAATTTCTTTAAGATATCTGTTTTAGGTGGGTAGTGCAGGACAATGGGTGTCATTTTTTTTATCTATTTGAAAATGTAGCAGTCTTACTTTTCTTCCTGAGAATGATGCTGCAGATTGAAATGTTAAATATATATATGCACATTTTTCCTTCTTTTCCTTTGTATGCAGCATTTTTGCTCTGCAGCTGAGGTTTGATGTGCACACTACCTGCCTTCTTTCATTCATTCATTCATTTTCTATACCGCTTACTCGTCAGGGCCGTGGGGGGACTTGAGCCTATCCCAGCCAACTGCGGGCGAGAGGCGGGGTACATCCTGGACTGGAAGCCAGTCAATCGCAGGGCTGACACACAAAGACAGACGTGTGGTTGTCTGTCTTTGTGTGTCAGCCCTGCACACCAAGGGGCAATGTAGAGTAGCCAATTAACCTAATGTGCATGTCTTTTGGGATTGTGGGAGAAAGCCAGAGCACCCGGAGAAAACCCACGCAGGCACAGGGAGAACATGCAAACTCCACACAAAAGAGCCCAGACTGGGATTCGAACCTGGAACCCTCTAGCTATGATGCCTTCTTTCACATGGAAAGAAATGTGGATTCTCTCTCAGATTTGAAATCTCTCAGTTTTGACCAGCAGCACAATGACTGCTAATCTGGACTAAAATTTGTAGGATTGGAGCCTTTATCAGTATTTGGATAAATAATATGAAATATTATTTGAAGTGTGTTTATTCATTTAAAGCAAAATGTCCAATAAAAAATGCTTTCGGTAAGCTGCTCTGAATTTAGTGAATTTATTGGTGAATTTAAGTCAATTCCAAGAATCAGGAAAATAGCACTCATTGCTTTTACATTTGCAGATTGCTGTCCTCTTGGGCAGGTCTCTCTTGAAAAAGAAATTTTAATCTCAGTGAGGCTCTTATCTGTTTAAATAAACAAGACTGAAATGAAATAAACATCGGAATATCTCATACGTGGTATAAATAGTTGGTTAAAAGATTTAAAACAAAATTAGATTTCAGTAATGAACAGAATTGTGATTTTTTATGTCAACAGGTCAGGTGCCAGCAAACCAATTAGAGAAGCATAATAGTTGAGCATAGAGTGTTTTCTGTAGTTAAGTATGTTTTTTTTAACTGATAAGCTACTGACATCAATGTTCATCAGTTTGTGGCACCACAGACCAGAAATATGTCCATTTACATATAACTATATAAACAATTATGAATTTAAACAAAGTTTACCCAGGTTGCTTTGACTCTTTCTTAAACAAATTTAATTTCTAAACTGTATACTGTATTTTTTCCCACCTGTCATGTTACATATTACGTGCACGTGCTTTGTTACATTCAAAGCATAAACCGTTCTGGTGCTATCTTTGTCAGGACTAAGATCAAGAGAAAATACGCATTTGAGTTCAAAATGCATTTAACATCAAAAGGGAGAACTAAATGATGGCTTTGATTTGGCAAAACCGCAACACAGATCCTGCATATTACAAGTGCTACGCTTTGAAGCATCTACACCCCAGATTACAGTTCTGTGCCCCATGCATTTGTGTTTCTCCGTCTTTCTTCTGGCGCCATAGAGAAAAGTATTTTTTAGGCTCAGACACGCGAGGCCAGAACAATAAGCATAAGCAGAAAGATGCTGAATTCATTTCCATGGTACCTTTCACCACCGCAGAGGAGCTAGGAGATGATGCTGATGCAAAGGGATGTATGTGCTTGGAAGGTTGAGCAAAAACAGAAAAGGTATTTTTGTCATTTGTCTTGCTATATTACCAGAAGCAATTTCAGGAACATGTCTACATGTTTACATTTACCAGTAAATCCTTCATGCTTACAAGAGATAAGGATTTATTTTCTTTTTCCTGCCATGATCACACCTTTATGATCACTCGCTGTAGTTTTTCTATAACACAACCATTAACTGCATGCAACAATTTGGAAAAACATTAAAAATAATAAATGTATCACAGTGCTGTGAGCACCTTTATAACTTACATTATTTCAAAAAATGCAGGGGGAAGCAGATGAGTAAGTGAGGGTGCTTTCATCTATTGTGTCTGTCATTGGCTTTCCATTTCCATTTTCCATTCCATTACTGAATAAAAATTTGTCGAATAATAGCTCTAAAAATTAGAGTGACACAATGGTCTTATATAGTCCACTGCATTTACATATTCACATAATACAATCATGACAAAGTGACAAAGTAGATGTGATCTTATGGCTAACTGTGAATGGAACAATAACACGTTCTCAAAAACAAAGAAACTGGCTGCCCATTATAAATAGAATCAGAGAAAGCCTAGCAGCATACCCACTGTGCATCTGGTGTCTGTGAGAGTGAATAAATATTCAGAGTGCATGATAGTCGAAGCTGCACAGGTGCATATATTACCTGTATCAAAGCAGCCAGGAGACTAGAGGGATGGTAAAGGTAAAGACATAAAAGCAATACTACTTAACCCACAAGCTTTTGTGTTGGTGCATTTGGAACTAAAATTCTGTGGTGTCTCCATTTTGGATAATAGCTCTATCTTGTCAAAATCTGCACAACAGTGGCTTTGTTGTTCAATAATGTACCTGTATATATGTGAGAGACAGAAAGAGTGTGTGGGCTGGAGCGTGATGTTTTTGTGTGATCAGGTCTAATGCATAGTGCATAATGCAGATCTTCCATCTAGCAGCCAGCAGACAGTGACACCATTTAATGTTTAACTGACCAACCCAGAAAGAGAGAAAAACATGTATTCTAACCATTAGCTATATTTTTTATATGCAAAGAGTAGAGGCATTAGCAAAAAAAAAAACTATTAAAATCATTGCCCCCACTTCTTTGCATTGCTCTTATCATACATATGCAGGTCTATAAATTGACTGACATTCCTGTCAAGCAAGCATCAGAGCTGCACATGTAAATATTCAGTCTCGCATGTACAAAACATCTCTTTCAAAATGTGTCCATTTGATTGGCCTTAGAACTGGGGCTGAATCAGATTCAGGAATGTGCTGCGAAAAAATTGTGATTGAATTTACACCTCCCACGGAGTCAAGTTTGGTCTGCCATAATTCCTCACAGCACACACTCACACACAAACACACTCACACATGGACACAAAAAGTGAGACAGATAGAGAGAGAGAGATTCACACATCCTTCTGGCAGCCACAAGAGCGTTTCCATCTCTGCCCTCCTGAGCATGCCACAAACAAACAGTTCATAGCAATGTAAATGGTGTGGAAAGTACTGCATAGGGACTTGATGACCAGAGCCATTCTCTTCCAAGGCTCACAAGGAAATGAGAAACATCACCACTTCACTCAAGTTCCTCATTATCTTTTATCTTACCAGTGAGAGTAGCTTTCATATTTTCAGTTTATATCCACAACAGATAAAAATATTTCAGTCCCTGTCAGGTCAGGCGAGTTGCAACAGATTGACAATCACCTATGATTATACTCCTGGCAGTGGGGAGATTTGTGAAATAAAATTTATGATTTCTATTTTCAGTTGTGCAGCAAAGCTGCACTCAAAACAGTGTAACCACTGCAAACCCGATAATAACTGAGAAAATCTTTCCAGGTAAAAAGCGGAAAGACTCTGTCATGTTGCACCAGACATACCTGTCATTTAGCACTGCAAGTCTCTGTCATGTTTTCTCGTCCATCGTGTTATTCGAGACATGCATGCAGTGAATTTGTGTTCAAATAATGATGTGATCAGAAGAGACACAGACACACTTTGCCATGCATATGAGTTTGTTTGATGGCAAAATCAGACAGAAGATGTTTGAACATTTTACCTTCCACCAATGGACTCTTTTATCCTTTAAAACTGCCATCTACCTTAGAGTCTGGAGCCTTCGTGTCATCTTTGAAACATAACTTGGGCTGTCTGCAATGTAAAGCGCCACAAAGTAACCCTATCTGCATCTAATAACAGTGGGGATTTTCCTCTTCTATGTTAAATATTTGTTATCCCTGGTTGCACCCAGAGGTCAGTGGACCTCTGCTCAAAACACCAGCGAGCTGCGCGCATGTTCTCAGTGCATAAAGTATAAACAATGTTTGGTATAAGAGTCAGTTAGGCATCTTCAAGATGTCAGGAAGAGAGTGCATCCACTCACCCTGTTCAAAAGGCTGGCCATTAACTGCTGTTGCTTTCATCTTGAGGGCCTCCCTAGCAGACGTGTCGCAGTGTGAGCCTTTATTAGTATCCTGGTCACTATCAGCCTGGTCACTATCACCATGGCCACTGTCTCGGAGGCTTGCTCGTTCTGCATCCTTAAATGTTGAGCTGCAGCAGAATGGAAGGAGGGAAAAAAATAACTTGACATTACCTCTGCATGAGCACTCCTATTTGATAGCCATAGTCAGCTGTCTTGGTACAAGGATGAAGAAGTTAAATGCACTGGCCAGGAAGCTTTTGGATATATTTCTTACCTTTGAACAAATGGCTGCCTGCTGCCAGCATAATTGGGTTCTGAGGGGAAATTCTCCGTCTAGAAATGAAAGGAAAATAATGTTTGGCATTGGCCATGTTAAAAGTTTGATGCAATTCTCAACAATTCAGACAGGAAAAAAAAAGTCTCATCTGTTTTTCAGATATCTTTATATCTTTACTACAGCACCTGAAAGATGTCAACAAAAGCCACAGAGCACCTGCCAGTTTTGACGGCATGATAAGAACAAATCCACTTTGTGACCATATGTGACTCCTTGGCAAGGCAAAGGAGTAAAGCATTAGCCACTGTCATCAGCATCCTTTTCCCCTATCTTGAGAATAATGTGTTTGTGTTGATCACACCCACATTCACTAGTGACTGGTGACAGTGCCAGGCCTTGTCATCTGTGTTATCATCTCCAAATGAGACTGTCTGTGAGACTGCCCTAGATATTTACATCGTTTACAACAGATAATTCTGCTGTGCTAAACATCACGACAAGCCCATGCTGTCAAATTAGCATGTTAGCTGGCTCGTGTACACAAGCCTACCATCTCTACAAGGCAAGGCTGGACCCTATTAATGGCCTTATTGTGCCAACTTTGGATGCGGATGGGTGGATCTGGCTCATATTTGTGGGGAGCGAAAAATGCGATTGTAAGGTTATGCTGTGTGCATCTTGCTGTCTGGTGCACATTGGTTCAGTAATATGATCGGACAAGCTGCTCAAACACCTGTCCAATCCCACATTTCAGGCAGGGTTTTGTTTTCACTCTATAGCAGTGGATCTGGCAGGGTCACAACAGCCTTGTTCAAGACTCACGCTGTTTGCATGTCTAACTGAGAGGACTTTCTGATTATGCAGACCACCTGTACCATTTTGCAAGAGAAGACTTACAATTGAGCACTTTCTAAAATGATTATGACTCCTCAAATGCACTTAGGAAGGGCTCCTTTTAGTGAAAAGCCATTTACAACACATAAATACATTATATTTGGCAACACTAAGTTTCCATATCATGCAGAGAATATTTCACAGTGTCATAACAGGGAAAGAAAAGGTGATAATAATGATGTCTGCTCACAGTGACAATTTCTCTTTTTCAGTCGATTACTTTTCTTTTGTCAGATTTGTATAGCAAAGCAGCGTGTGTAGATAAGCCAGAATAAAGGGCAGATAAAGAATACAGTGCGGCATCCACCTTACCTGTATCACTGACATCCTATTCGCTGGAGTGTCTGTGCTAAGCCCGGCAAAGCTGGAGTGGCACCCTGCCCTGGGGACTGTCAGGCTGTTTGGGGTGGTTTTCAGGTACATGACCTCTGACCTGGGCAGTGTGAGTGGCAGAGGACTCTGGTAGTCAAAACATATTGGCGAAGTGATGAGAGATGGACTGCTCACCACATTCATCCGACTTGCAGAATCTCTCTCCTCCATCTCACTCTGCACCAGCATGATGTCACTCTTGTTGATCCTTTTCTTTTTGCCTTTCCCCACTGGAGGATTGGAGTACTCAGTCATGCGGCAGTTATAATTCCCAGTCTCCTTATCTTGATGCTTGGACTTGACAGCGATGGCGGTCATGACTGCTAAGAGCATGACAGAGATAATGCAGAGGGTAACTATGAGGGGCAGGGATACATCCCAGTGCTGCTGTTCCCCACTCTCGCTGGAACCCCCTCCTGCTGCCGTTTCTGTGTTCGCCTTAATGATCAGCTTAGCCGAGGCAGATAAGGGGGGCTTGCCATGGTCAGTTACCTTCACCACCAGCTCAACCACAGGGGAAACTTCTTCCCAAAGAGCATGGGCAGTTCTGACCTCTCCTCCCACCGGATCCATCTCAAACAGGTGATCGTCATTTCCTTCTGTGATCTCATAGGTCAAATGGCCACTTTCTCCATGGTCATGGTCCACCGCTTTCACTGTAGCCACAATGTAACCGATACCTACATTTCTAGGCACTGGGATTTCTGCTGTATCATTCAGCAGAACGGGTAATATAATAACTGGGAGATTGTCGTTGACGTCAAGGACATTGACCCTGACCGTAGAAGTGCTTTCCATGTGAGGGGATCCTCCATCTTTAGCTTGAACCTTGAACTCAAAGGATTTTGTTTGCTCATAGTTGAATGACCGTGAGGCATATATGGCTCCATTGGTGGGATTAACAGACACATATGTGTACACTGAAACATCTCCTATATGTGACGGCAGAATGGAGTACGACACTGTTCCATTGCGACCGACATCTGGGTCGTGGGCCAGAACGGAGCCCAAATACTCCCCTGGGATGTTGTTCTCAGGCACCTGTAGCACATACACTGTCTTTGTAAAGCGTGGCGCGTTGTCATTCTCATCCAAGATTTTCACAGTAAACGACTTGGTGTAGTTCAAAGAGGGGATCCCATTGTCTCTCGCCACTATTGTCACATTGTATTCATCTTTCATTTCCCTGTCCAAAGGTCTGTCTGTGAGCAACGTGTAAAAATTATCATTGTTTTCCTGCAGTCTGAAGGGTACATTTCCCAGCACCCTGCACTGAAGTTGACCATTTCGGCCAGAATCTTTATCTGTCACTCTCACAAGTGCTATGACAGATTCTGGGGGTGCTGCCTCACTGATGGCTCCCTGACGAACAGAAACAAAATTTATTACTGGAGAGTTGTCATTTTTGTCAAGAACTTTGACAGTAATTTTACAGTGGCCCGGTATCGGGTTGGGCCCAAGATCCTTAGCCTGCACGTCAAACTCTATGATTGGATTCTCTTCAAAGTCAATTTCTCCTTGGACCTTGATGACGCCAGTATTGGGGTCAATGGAGAACAGATCTTGGATTCTCTCAGATGCATATCCAGTAAAGGAATAAACCACCTGTCCGTTGCTCCCCTCATCTTGGTCGGTGGCATTTAAATCTATGAGTACTTTTCCAGGAGATGAATTCTCTGGAATTTCAATCACATAGGAGGATTTTTCAAAAACTGGGCTATTGTCATTCGAATCAGTCACCCTCACGTTGATTTGCATGGAGCCTGATCTTGGATACTCCCCACCGTCAATTGCTGTGAGCAGAAGGGTGTGATGGCTCTGATCCTCCCTATCCAGAGGTCTCTGAACCACCAGCTCTGGATATATCGTCCCATCGCCCCTCACTTTTAAATCCAAAGAAAATGTATTGTAATCATCTCTTGTGACCTGGTATGTCTTTATGCCATTTTCCCCAGAATCTGAGTCATGTGCAATAGTCAGAGGGAAGCGTGTCCCAGCAGCTGCGTTTTCTGAAATATCAATATTAACATGATCTGATGGGAAACTGGGTGAGTTGTCATTTATGTCCTGTATATCAATCTTGATCATACATATTTCCTTGTCATTGGCAAACACCTCCATAGAGAGCTGGCACTTTGGGTTGCGCCTGCATAACGTTTCCCTGTCAATCCTTTGTTTGGTGAAGATTAGTCCACTCTCGGGGTCAACATCCACCAGATGTGGTGCAGAATTCTCCAGTACTCTGAAGTTAGATTTTTTTCCTCTCTCCGTGGTCCCATAACCGGCATCTTTTGCTATATTACCTATAACAGTGCCAGGTCCTTGTTCCTCCGGGACAGAATAATTGAGATTTTTCAATGTCAGGGCTTTAACCCACAGTAGAAAGAAAATGGGTACAGAGAGACGCATCCCTTCAACTGGATATGCGGTAGTGGCAGACAGAAAAAAAATCCTCGTTGACTTTCAACCTGTTGATTACGGCAAACCTAGAGGACTAAACCTAAACCAGGCGTGTGGCTGACGCCGATGCCGCACTAATTGTGTATTAAATCGATCTGTGAATCGTTATTGCCTTTTAATCGGTATTTTATCCTCTTTCACATGCCGTTCGGCTACGATGAACTCTTTCTGTAAACAAAGATGACCGCCCGACGACACCTAATGCATGAATTAAACATCAAATTCAACATAGTGTACGAGAAATGCTTTGTTTTTCCTCACAGGGAGACTTAATGAATAATCGATGACTATAAAGTATTAATATTCCCTACTGCATCCAAGGTTAAAGCGTTTGAATCTCCGTGGTGAAGGTTAGACCGTAGCTTACAAAAGCGCATTGCCCTCATGCGACATCTACACCTAGGCTACAGCAAATACTGACATGCCCGTTCAAAATGCAGCATTGTCCGATGTTACCATTCACGATGCATTTACTTTTTTCCTGTGCGGCACACTGTTGCATATGGGTTCTGCTCGTGTAGCATATACAGCCTGCCCATGCCACAAAGTAGAATAAAAGCAGGATATAGAGCTGTTAATCCCGTCCAACCTTTTGTGTGCCCGTCATTCAAGAGCATCTATGGCACGGCTGCGACTTTTGCCCGATGATTGTCCTATAATCAGTCCAGTAATCCCATAATCCAGTCCAATTGGACCCAGTGCTCTATCATCCTTCATTCGGACAATGCTCATCTGCACTGCCCCTGTGAACGTTGCCAGAAAAACGTGGAAAAAAAAAAAATTGGGTGCTGGAAGATTTCAGATAATCAAAATTAATCGCTTTTCCTGCGCTCAGTTCTCTCCGCGTCAACTGTTGAAACCTGCTCCCTTCGCAGTGAGATCTGACCGGAATCCTCTCGACGCCTTTATGACAGACTCCAGTGTCTTTCTTGGTGCATTTAACATAGTTTCTGATCGTCTTCCAGCAAATGAGTGAACAGTGACAGATCTTGCCTTGGGGGGTTTCTCCAATAGGTCTGGCAAGATCGCATGAAGAAGGGCTGTTCTAGTGCTACGTGATTCATTTACTGATGTGCGCGCACAGAGCAGCAGCATCAGAGGGAAAACGTGCTGTTGGATGTTGTTCCTAATACATGTGGATGTGAACCACGGATTATGAATAGATCGATGAAACGTGGTAGACTGGGATGTAGTAGAAGTGGTCAGTGTAAAGGAGAAGTGAATCAGATGGGCATCACGGTGTGGAAAAATGTAAAATTTAAGATGACAAATTAAAAGAAAAAATATTATCAGGGTTTATTTCCCTCAGAGTGGTATGTTCTCAGTATCAGCGGAGCCCTTTGGATATTCAGAACTACAGATTTCTATCAATAATTGAAAACAATACCTGTCTCCTGTATTGTATCTTATCATTATGAGCCAGAAGATAAAATGAAAGACAGACCGTGGGTGTTTTCAGGATAATCTCTGCAAAGGACATAACAGAATTACTTATGCTTCTGAAAAAAACAAGGCTTATTTCACAGCTCAAATATCACAGCTGTTGGTATAACCTGCCTTCTGCAGCTATCACACTTGCCTCCAATAGCCTATCCACATCAATCTCATATCTCATATTGAAAAGATGGACTGACATTTAGTTCACTCAGCATTTCAACAATATGACATTTGCATTTTTATTCTCACTTGACCAGATCTCAGTGACGCATGGGGCTCCTTGGTGATGCAGGTACCCTATACGAGTAATTCTGAGAGGAAGCTGAGTCAACATAGGGCAAGAACTGCGTGGCCTGGTTCCTCATTTAATTCCATGTTGCCCAGGATCTAAATCAACCTTGAGTTGTCCCCGAGTTCATTTCCATTGTCTGAAACATGGCTGCTTTCTTCCTCTGGGGTGCATCAACTTTGCCTGGCCAGGGTGCAGCCTGCATAAATTGGCCATTTCTGCAGGTAAGAGATAAGGACAACAAAGAGAAACTAATTATCATTCACTCTATGTTCAAACCTCAGGAAAGAACTGCTATTGACAATTGTGTTGGCATTGTCACAGTCATACTATTTAATATGATCTGAACTCTGAATGAGAGGGAGGTTCATATCCGTAATAAATAGGCCACATCCTAATGTGTAGTTTTGGCTGCCTTGTGTTTTTGTTAGACGCTGACGACTTTGTCACGGATAACTTTCTCTGATGAGACCACAGACTGAACCACAGTCATTGCTGTTGCTTTTGCTGGCAGTTAATAACAGAGGGATGCACAGGTTGTTTCATTATTAATTGATTTTTATTTAACACACACTATTCTGTTGGTATAAAATCATACCTGTTGCAATTCAGAGGCTGAAATGATAGACTTGCTCATTTATGCGTAAGCACAATATCTCGCCGTGACTGCCATGTGACTCGCTTACCACTCGGCATGATTAGAGGTGAGATTGTTTATGTGTTAGGTGAAGTTGTTTATCATTCTGTTTTTGTGCCTGTTGATAGTTGCACCACACCTCAAGCAGCACACTGGAATACTGATGGTGGTGAGTGGGAATGATGATCAACACAAGTCGGTGAATTTCGCCACAGAATAGATGCACGAGAAAACAAGGTCTGCTTGGATTAAATTTCTCCATGATTCATTGTGTAAACGTGTTAATTTCACACATATAACAACACCTACAGAAAGGTTTTTTAACAGTTCAACAGGATTTTAAGAACATTATGTTAATCAATCACAGAGAAAAAAAAGATGGTTTAACCGCAACACAACATCCCTTGGACTGTCAAAGTAAACACAAATTAAAGTCAGTTAATTAAATTCTAATCCTGCCACCACCACAGTAATATACTACCATGATAAATACAAAGTTATGTTTGTTATGGCCCAGTATCCTGTCTTCTACCTTTTGATGATGATCCATTTCCATAATTCATGTGCTCCTCAGCAGCATTCCCAACTTAAAGGGTCAGTCCACCCAGTTCACGTATGTGTCGCGGTTTGAGAAATCCACCTCTGAAACTTCTGCAGCCAACTTAATACAATGGAAAAATGGATTTCAAAACTCACTAATATAATGTTTTTCCAGAAAACAATTTCACTGTTGTGGACAAAGGAGTAAGTTGAGCCAGTGGTTAAACTGAGCTCCTCTCACCTCTGATTCTAGGCATCCATAGTAAACCAAGTAATCATGTAAGCACAAATTAAGGAAGTATGATTCCAATTATGGAAGTATGATTCTCAATATTCAACCCATCAAACAGCAGGAAAGAGTGGGAAGCAAACCAGAGCCCAAAAACGAAAAAAGTGTCACGCCAAGTGAATTTATCGTGTTACTAAATTTATCATTCTTCAGTCTTATTTTGAATCCACTTGTTTTGGACATTATTACATTTTAATTTAGGTCAGTGTAAATAAAACAAAAACAAAAGGAGTTCAAGATGTGTATCTGAGCCTCTGTGTGAAACAGTTCTGTCACAATGGAGGGTAAAATGTGCCAGTGAAGTTGGGGCAAGTTCAGTCAGCCGCTCAGATTCTATAACACAATCCATTTGTACAGAGTAATCTGCATATTTAAGTTTGTTTGTTTTTTGTTTGTTTGTTTGTTTGCTTTTTATATTCTACAAATGGGATCAAAATGGCAAGGCAGTACAAAAGAAAGACAAATAAAGGCTTAGCTTCATTGGATCAGAGAGCAGCAAAGCAGGTGTCAGAGGGGAGGTTCATTTGGTCTGTGGGAAAAGACAATAAGATAGACTAAAGGACATTTAAGAAACGTATCAACAAAACAAGTTAGGAAAAGTTCCCAATACAGGCGATGACACACTAACAAAAACTCATCAGATTTTTGATGATAACAGTCACATCAAGAAAGTTGCCAGCCAGTTTGTGGCCTCTCTTTAAATGCATAGAGCTTGCATTCGAATAAGGAAACAAAAATAGCATTTCCACTGTGGAAAATTGGACCAAGCAAAGGGGAGCAGGTTAATTCTTTTTAAAGTTATTTTTACATCACAAGCCTAGGTTATTTTTAGAGTCATATCTGTTGTTTTTAAATAAATACCATTTTATTTTGCAGTAAAATAATCAAATGTAAAAAGAGGCTCATGTTGTCCTGTTCTCCCAAACTCTGGACAATCCAGAGACCCTCATGTCCACAGTTTTCATGGGGAGTATTTGCTGAGCTCAGATGAAGGCTGCCCATAGAGGTCTGAGAATATATCCATCTTAAACAGTACATTGTTTCCAGAAAGACATTTGCTGTTGTATGTAATTTTTAAATGCTTTGACCACCTTAAACAAAATTCAATTTTCTTCTGTCAAAGTGGCAACAGAAATGCCAGCAGATAAAACTGACAATATACGCACGACGCAATATCACCAGGCACAAGGGAGGAAATGTTTATTTTGTGAACTGACTGTTTAAAAAGTTATTTTTATCTGGTTCAATTTAGCCATCGTCTCGAGTGTGAATAGTGTTTCTCCTAAATTAAAGTATAAGTGTGGTGATATTCTATATTTTTCTCACCATCAACAAATCCCACAACAAGGACAAAACTTATAATGATGATATCCTACTAACAACAGCTATGGTCTGTATCGTCAAAGTCTGATATTACAGCTTGTGGCTTTGAGCCACTGATATATGATGACAAAAACACTAATAAAATTGGTCAGTGAGCTACACTGTCAACCCTGTCTTACAGAAATTTACACCTAAACTGCTACACTTTGGTGATGAATGTAGCCATTGGGATTATATATGTATGTTATTAGGGAGTGAGTTTTGTTTTTTTCTTGAGTGAATGAAACACTAGCATTTGTGCTTTGTTTTAGCCATCAAAAGCACTTTTAATTGCTGTGTGTGCTTAAATTTTACCATAAAACACTTGAATATTGCATCAGCTGAGCAGATATTGTACTTTTCTGCGAGGTCTTTCATTCCTTCAGTAAGATAAGCATGGGTGCAGTAGTTTATTTTCAGTCTATCCCACCATCCTGCTACCATAACACAGTAACGCACCAAATGTGTATTAATCCACAGCTGAAAATAACCCCCCCACCAAATAACCTATTTACTCATGATGGAGTAACGTTTGTTAAAAACTACAGTGCACAGCTGTTCTAGGAACTTATGTCGCTTCTTCTTCTTCTTCTGTTTTTAAAAATTAGTCTATAGGTTTTATTCTTAGCATACTTACAGTGCAATCCATTCAGGGCAAATAAGAATTGTAAGAATAAAATATTATGTTATTTATATATTTTGCAAGTATTAAAATGCTATTTTGGCTTGTTGTGTAGATGAACTGTCAAAAACAACAATATCTAGAACATCACCAGCCTTATCCTCTGGGTTTGTTTTGCATACTCGTGGACTGGTTTATTTGTGTATTTTTCAAAATAACTGAAAATCTTAATTACACTCGACTTGCAGAATGTTTTCACTTATTACATTGCTGGGTCATCACTGTGGCTTAGTGGTCTAAGGTGAATGTTATGTTATAGCTTTGCTTTTTTGTGTATCTGCTGTCTACTCTAGTATGAACTCAACAGATGTCAAGAACAAAATAATGTGTTTGATTGTAAGACTAAATATAGATATAGATATAGCGACTGTCACTGGCATTTTCACACCAGTCCAGTGGCCATTATTCCTGCATTTCTGTGGGTTGACACTTGTCGCGTGGGTCTTCCACTACGACCTTCACAGGGCGAGCTGCTGGCCTGACTGTGGAGGCAACAAAAGTAGCCTCCCACATCTCGCAAGCCTTGTTATCATGATGCCTGTCGAATAAATTATTTCTGTTACAGACCAGCTGTGGATTTGCATTTGAATGTAAATCCTCAAGGGTCAATATGCCAATCCTCCAACATTTCAATTCTGAATCAAAACTCAGGAGTCGAGCTTCACTCTCCAGAGCATACGGGTTAAAGAGATGATGTTTCTGTATTAGATTTGTGGAGAAACTCTCTGGGGCTCTAGAAGTTAAGACAGCCTTCTGCCAAATTATCAAAATGGAAAGTCTGGCTTGAAGGCATTTTGGATTCTTCATAGCATCCAGTAGAGTTTCAGTTGGTGGTCGGTAAAACGGGTTTAATAAATTCTGAACCTAATCTGCATTTGTGGGGGAAGGAGCTAAGAGTGTGACTGTCTGTTGTGAATGTGCCTTTTAAAGGGTTTATGCAAATATGCACCTAAAAACTCTCAAATTACCTGCTCATCAATCAGTCTGGAAAACAAGCGTGTAATACACTTCTCTGATCCGAAACACATTAGGATTGTAAAACTGACGGATATGTCCTGGAACAAAATTCAAATCCCAATTC
The DNA here is from genome assembly GCF_020382885.2 of Scatophagus argus. Taxonomy (NCBI): domain Eukaryota; kingdom Metazoa; phylum Chordata; class Actinopteri; family Scatophagidae; genus Scatophagus; species Scatophagus argus. Next base: position 10,876,991 of record NC_058503.1, on the reverse strand, counting down.
ACATCAAACATTTAGCGACTGTACTCATGAATACAATTTTGAAAAACAAGAACACAAACACCATAACCTGTGATGCACTAAGAGACAATCCTTTGAGTTTCTCCATGAAAGGCAGACTCTGAACATGCTGTGATGTTTGCCAGGAGGCAATTTCCATTTCTTTAAAACAGCCAAAATGTCAGCGGGTCAAAATTATTGTTAGGCTTTGAGGCTCTATATCATTCAGTCAGACGAGTTAAGACAATACTAAAATGAAATCACATACTTTTATCTTCCTCCTCTTACATTGTAAATGAGAGATGGTCACAATATTGTAACAATGACCAAAAACACATGCATTGTAAATATTTCAGCCAATCCATACTATTTACCATTTAATCAAGCAGCTTTTATTAAGGAATGTGGAAAATGTATTGCAAATTAGTAAGGTAATTGTAAATAGCCTGAGCTGGAAAGACTACAATATTGCAGTTGTCAGGAAGAATCACCTGCACAGAAATACATTGATTATTCATTTCAGTAATAACCTCATGTCGTAACTTGTTAAACTTCAATAATCTGCGACCTACCGTGCAGCTTCAGAGGCTCCAGTAACAATGTGAAGATCAAATTTCAAAAAAGGCTTAAAAGCAGCACATGTAATTACTGAAGGAGTCTCTGTTTTTTTTTTGTTTTTTTTTTTTTGATCATTATGCTAATATCATATTGTATTTTTAAGCCTGAAATTTGATTCAGGCTTTCAACAATAAGTCTGACAAGACAATTGCACTGTCAGAACATCGAGCTACAAGTCACATGCAGTCAGCACTTGCCACAAACCATTCAACACCTCAAGATGCTGGTACACCCTAATGATAGGATCCTCCAGGAGTGAAGAGCTGGATTCCTGTATATGACACCCCATGTGATAGCTGTGGGAAGTACTGTGTTCCTAAACTGTGGACAGGAAACTGACTGAACACTGGAAAAGGAAAACATCCACTGTCTGTGAACACCAGACCAAAACTGGCTGGGAAGGGATCAGAGACCACTGGTGGACTGATGAAAAAAGATCTGACGCTAGAGACTGTCCTCAAACAGAGACAGGTGGTGACAATAGGTTTCATGCTTAGGTCACATGGTAACCGCTGAGCCAACTTCACGGCAACTGAGAAAACTGCTGACGAAGACAGATGCGGTTGAAAGCTCTGGAAAATGGTGTGAATTATTTTGTCAGACGATTTAATTTTTCAGGAGGGTTACAAGATCCCTAGAAACAAACTGAATATACAGCTAATCATACACATGCTTTCAAGTGCCGCATTTAAACTTTGAGGAAGGCATCAAATCGTGGACCTCTTTGGCCCCCTACATAGACATTTTATGAGTCATGCTACTTTTTCAGATTTAAATGAATAGTTTGGCATTTTAGGAAATACGTTGACTCACTTTCGCTGCAGGAGGTGGAAGTTAAGATTGGCAAGTCTGTGCATTAAAACCTTAAGTGATTAGATTAGCATAAAGACTGGAAGCAAGAGGAAACATTTTTTGTCTTTTTTTTTTTTTATTTCTTTATCCGTCCACACATCACATCTGTGCAGCGTCCTCTCTGGTTGTCTGGTAACCACAATATGATTACAAAACCCCTGGTAACCAAGAACCACAAACTCTCAAGTCTGAGCGATAAACAAAACAAGACACAGGGTGTTCATTTGTGACCTAGAGCTTCTGTTAGATGTATTTTTAAGCTTTGGGCTCATCTAGGTTAGCTGTGTCTCTGTATTTATTCGGTGGAAGTTCAGAATAAAGTTAACAAAAACATAAACATGTTTAAATCCACTTTCATCTGTTTTGTAAAACTCTGCTGCTCTGTATGGAACTGTGAGTTTGATTTGTGGCACAAAAGATCCATATACTATCAAGATAAATATAACATGTGTGCCACTTTATTTCTGGGGCCTCTGTCTAAATTTCACTGAGCTGAATCCAGCGCGCAGTCTCATGAAGCTTGTGCCAGATGCCTCATCTCACTCTTAGCTCAAGTGTCCCACATACAGTGTGAGAGAATTGCTGGTTACACTGCTCTTAGGACTGGCAGAGAAGCAGCAGGTTAGAAAAAAAAAACACCTCCCAGGAGAAATGATTCAAGGTATTGGAGAGCCAGAGAGGCGAATAAAGTGAATGCAATTTCAAAAGGGAAATAATGGAGGCCATGGTGTTTGATGTTCCTATGCTAGCCACGAAAATGACTTAGTTGATGATGGAATCAATCACACCTTCATGGCACTGAATGCTAATGAAGATATGTTTGGTTGTTTTTTGCATTTTTAATAACAGTGTTAACATCAAACCTAGCCAACCATTGCTCCAGACAGAATGAAGTGCAGTTATCTGCAGCCATGCCGGATGATATCAGCTGACTGAAGCAATTATATTTGAAATGTGATGGGTGGGTTTTTTTTTTCTTCTTTCCCCGCGCTGTTCCTCTCTTGTGTTTTTGTTGTGATGAGTGAGCGCAAGGTCAAAATGGAGTTTATCCTCTGATATCACCTGCCAGTCCAGACAAGAGAAATGCTCACTCAAGGTGACATTACTTTGGTGTCTGTACTCAGCATGCCACTACATCTTTCATTTCCTGTGAGCTAAAATTTACAACTTATCCTTTGACAGGAGGAGTAAACATCTCTAATATGACCCAGGCGGTGATCTTCCTGGGTAAACAAAAGAAAACCTGCCTCAGCCTCTACGATCCCTGACAATTCCAAAGGAAACAATAAACAAAGCACTTTTTTGTTTTTATATATCTTTAATATATGAAGAAGCCCTTCAAAATGCCTTTAAAATTTCAGGGTATTAAAGGAATCAAAAATAAATTCATTATAAGGCCTGTGATTATGACAATGAATAGATTTCTGTATTTTGTGTGGGATCACTAGAAGGTGAGAATCATGTTATGAACAGTGCTTACATAATTAGATGAAAACAATGATAACAGATAGTTACAATAGCAGTGTGATTTAGGAGAGCTCATCACATTTCCTTATTCTTTCCGCAGTGGCACTTTATCTTAGGCAGGGAAAGTTATTTAGTATGCAATGGATCAATCACCATCCTCAAAAAGTCATTTAAATTAACTTCTCGGGCAGATATCTATCCAGCAAAGTGGCCGACTGAGGCAAAGAACTATCAGAAAATTAAAAAGGACATAACATTTTTTCTGTGCAGAGTAGAAATGGAACAAATTTGAGCAAAGCATCAGCTCTATGCAAACATTCCAAGATGTTCACTAACAGATTGCTTTTTTTTTTCATGTGTGTCTTTGGATGTTTTTCTTTTCACAAATTCAAACAATGAGGGCTAGACTTTTTCTCACATGCAGAACTCGTCATCCTCGTCCTGACAGCACATTCAGTCTTTCCATTGACAATCGGACCGGCCGTCTGCTGATTGCGTCCTATAGCATGCCACTGATATGGTAGTTGTCAAAACCATGACAGCTAAATTCATTTTTCAGTGAAACACTGTCCAACTTATTAATTCTTAATAAGAACTGAGGGTAAAACCTCTACACTGACTCTGACTCAGTCTCTCCTTTTAAATTAAGAGGAGCCCAAAGTGAATGTTTGATTCTCACTAAATAAAAATAAGCCAATGGCCATGCAGTGCATGTCTAATTGCAGATGAAGCATCAAATTAAAATGTCAGGGACTAGTTGGAGAAGCAGTGGCTGCAGAGTTAGTGTTTAAATTTATGTTAGAGATTATGCTACTTTGAAGGAAGGTGTAATTTGTGCAGCAGCATTACCAGAGCAACACCATGTTATTAGTTTTGACAATTCTCAGTCATGTAAATGTCGAGGAGGAAGGAAGACAGCATGCCACCTAGTGGGATGTGAATAACCCATGTATCTCACGACCAATTAGTATTAGGCTGTACTGTAAAGTGACAGGAAACTAATTCATAAATACTGTAGCGACATGAAAGAGGAGGGAAGTCATCCAGAGAAGAAAAATAAACTGTCAGTCCCATACAGATAGGGGAACATCAACGGAGCCTTTCCAATTACTTCAAGGTTAACTGTGAACCACTAATAACTTCAGGGAACTGAAGAAACAAAACATTGTTAGCTAATTACATAAGCAAGTCATTTAGACTGATTGATGCAACATATTATTCTACCCCCTTCCCCCCTCTCCATCTCTCTATTCCTCTCTCTCTCCCTAATTTTCCCTTCCATATAGCAAAGCAGAGCATAAAGGCTGAGTTTCCTTTGGCAGCTGTCTCCATGACGGCCCGCACTGACACAATGAGACACTCTCCCAGCTCAGCAGTAAACCACAATCAACTGGTGAACAACTGGCACAGATTTATCATCATCAGCTCAGGACCAAAGCTCTATGTGTGAGATGACACACTCTGCAGATAGAGAACTGCAGGCACTGCCATTACTGTTTAAGAGAGAGAGGTCAACCAGTCTGTTACTGATCTGGGAGCAGTTGCTCCGTGTGCACATTTATGCAACAATAAAGGAAATTAATATTCCTATGGCTGTCAGCCTCATGAGATGAAACATTGTGTTTTTGATTTGGTTTATATAGACAACAGAGAACAAGGGAGGTTTAAAGGGAGATCTTTTATGTTATTTTTTTGTAGCCTCTTCTGTCACTGAGGTAACATTCACAATACGCTGTTCACTCATGCATGCAGTGATGCTTGTTATTTATAAAGATGCATAATAACAGCTCATCCTGAGTACATACCCAACAAGGATTTGAGCTTTTGTTGCACAGTATTGTAAATATACTCAACAGGAATGTGAATTAGCTTTCTCTAGTGTTTCTATGGAATCATGAATATGATTTACACTGAAGACAAAAACTAGAATTTTAATTTGTTTGCATACTGTGTGTGGGTTTGTTTCTTGGTTTCTTTTTAAGATGAAGTTTTAAGAGCACAATATGGAGTTTGTGGCATTGAATGGCTCGTGGATGTTTTTCAGCTGACAATGAGCACTCGATGCTCCGATTGCTGAAGCCCATCAGGGCGTACTCATCCATTGTTTGGTCTCCAGACTTGAACATAACATGTCCTTAACCTTCCAGATGATGTCAGCCTGGACAGAAAAATTAAAATCACTGATAACAAACAAGGAATAATGTTGATGAAACTGTCATTGAAAGCAGGAACCGTATAATAAAAGGAGACATTTAAAACAGTGCTGACACAAAACCGGGGTTCTGAATAGCATTGCAAGAGCACAGAAATTACACTTATCTGCTTGAGTAGAGACAGATTTTGGAGTTGAACCACTTATGAACCACTGGAAATAAATGATGTATAAATCATTTATACTAAATAGCACACATGCTATTTAGTTTGGGAGGCCTTATTGTTTATATTCTAGCCACATTTCTGTGTATAAAGCTGTGGTCCATAAGTGTAAATAATATTTGGGTAGCCAGTAATGTTTTGAGGTTGCATAGCATGATGTGTCCCCCTAGTGGTACAAGAACTAAAATAGAACAGACATTTGTAATGTCTTTTAATGCTGATATAGGTTGTATACAATTATGCTGCATCTGTATGAATCTGTGTTTGCCTCATGGTATTCTGCACTGAAACAAAATGTGACAAATGATGATTTTAGGAAAAACTGTAAAACTTATATACTGTAATGTGTATGCCAGCAAAACCAGTTTTATATCATGTGGATATAAATGTGGAAAATTATTTGTTTGTTATTATGTAAGAAAGAGAGATGATTGACGGATCACATCAGACAACATTTCCTTTAAAATTGGTGCTCTTTTTAGTATGATGAACTGACTTTAGTGTTCAACTTTTGCGCTCTCTTTTCTATTATCTGTCTTTCTCTTGAGATACAAAAGAAATTTAGCCCATCATATTAAAGCAGTAAATATATCAATCACATGACTGTATTCAAATTCAGAGCTGACACTTAAACAGCTTTGCATCGTCAAGTATGTGACATAATTTGGCACATAGAGGAAAATGATGTTCTCAGCTCAGATTAGAGAAGAGTCAGATATTTATAGAATGATTTCAGTGAGCAAGATAAAGAAGGGAAAGTGTGTCCTTGAAAGGTAAATTTTAGGTTAAAGAAATAATTTGACATTTGGGAAATTAGATTTATTTGCTTTCTTGCCAAGAGTTAGATGATAAGATCAAAACCACTCTCATTTCTGTCCTTCAGCAAAGCTGGAGCAGGCAGACGGTTAGCAAAATGTAGCACAGAGGTTTGAAGCAGGGGGAAAACAGCCAGTCTGGTTCTGTTCAAATGTTAAAACAATAAAAACTTGCCTACCAGCACCTGAGAGCTCTGTAATTACACATCATATCCTGTTAGTTTAATTCAAACAAAAAGGGTAAAAACTAATTTTCGTGCTTTAGGCAGGGCAATGTGCAAAGACTTCCTGGAGTCTGCTGGCCTGGCACACTCAGAGAACTCCAGAGCGAGGTTTCCCCCACCTCCTCCTCCTCCTCCTCTTCTTCCTCCTCCTCCTCACGGCCTTTAGGCTAAGCTAACATAACAGTTTCCTGGCTGCAGCTTCATGTTGAATAGACAGATACAAGAGCGTCATTGATCTTCTCACCTAACTCGCAGCAAGAGAAGTTAGTGAGCCTGTCTACAAAAAATTCTTTCTTAAAATTACTTGGCCAGTAAAATGATTCATTAAAATAAGGTCTCTGTCTGCCAGTTATCAAGAAGGGCTTAAAATTTAAACTCATCTTTGTAAACTGTCTTTTAAAATGCAGGCATATGTTGCTGGGACAAAAGACTAAAGGACAGGTCAGCAAATGTTCTATGTACAACATACTGTGTGTTTAGACAGTAATTACAGAGGGATGACAAAGTTACATCCCATGATTTAATACAAGCTGTTTTTAATCATCCTTAAGTATCAGAAATTGATGTGGGAGTGAACTTTGCTTTCATATTGTAAATGAAACAGACAACATTTCAATGGTAAACGAACACAGACAAAACTACTCCTTCCAGACAAACTGTCAAGTGGAAAACAAATGGTGTTATTTTTTTCACACAACAGCCCCACAATTCAATGCATCCAAAAGTCAATATCCACACTTGGCAGTTGAGACAAAGATGAAGATGAGGTGCAAGTGGTACGAAACATTGCATTGTGGGACGGCCCTGAAGCACCAAATGACATTGATTCAGAAAGGCTCCCATCTTTACACACTGGGTACGCTGGGGAATCGCATCTTAAAAATGAGTTGCCAAGAGGCCTTAACAGCATAATCGTAGTCATACAACTCGCCATTAGTCAAAAATAAACCGAACACCAATAGGTGGGAATGACGGGCACAGATCTGACACATTTGTTGGTGGACTGCTGATGAAAACCAGCTCTAAAACACTCATTTTCTATCACCTGGGGAGATTTCAGATGTGCTGTGAGAACTGTTGCAGGACATTAATGTGAGGTCCATTTGGATGTGAATGAACACAGTGACTGCCAGCAATGGCTGTTCAAACAAACATTTTATACCAAACTGTGCAGATGAATATACCTTGTGGCACAAATTGCCAGGTCAATGCACAGCTATTTGACCTACAAGGAGCATATAAAGCAACGATGAAGGGAATCATATTGTATTGACTGATAAATGCATTTTCCCTCTCTGTGCGATTGGCTATCTGTCAGACCAGTACACATCACTGGGGGCACAAATATGACCTTCTTTCTTATTGCTTGCCTTTTGTACCGCATGGCCTTGAATCCTCTGCGGACTCTATGCCTAAAATAAAGTTATTAACTTTGCAATTTCCAAAGTGCAGTGACTTTGCAGTCTACGACTATTAAATAAAAAAATGCGATCAGGACATCTTAAATAGAGAATATAATTTCTGAACATTGTCCTCTGTTAATGAGGCATATTGTGGTGAGGTGAAAAATCTTTTTAGTGCTTTTCAGCCATGTAAAAGGCATCTAATCCACTCCATTCCAGCTTTTATCACAGCTATCAAAACCAAAAAAAAAAAAAAAAGCAGGTATTTATGCTTATGCAAATGAGCACTGCTCTTAACCACCTTTTCCTGCAGATGAACAGAAAAGAGAAAAAAATAATGGCTCAGTCTGCCATCAGATTCCACTGATAGCATTTCCTTGGCAGCAGTTTTGGAAGCTATTTATTTTTTTCTTCAGGAATGGCCCTTAGATGGCTATTATGTAGTTTGTAACAACCCTTCACTCTAATTTGCTTTCATACATCACTGGCTTGTTTGAGGTGACCTTAAAAATAATGAGGACTGAACACTGTGACAAACTTGTGCATGCGCAGATGAAAATCAGAGGCTCTTTAACATTATTTAAAATGTTTATTCTCAGGCTTTCAGCTCCTCAACCTTTGAGTTTGTAAGATGATGAAAAGCAATATTAAAGCAGGCCTGTACATTTTAAGTTGCGGATGAAAACACACACACTTCCCCATGGACATCGTGGCTTGATTGAAAGATGTATTTAATTGATTTTGTCTTGCATAATGCGGTAAGAGGCTTTCTGTTGGTTTTTCCATCTGTGTCCTGGATTTACTTGCATAAAATTGTGTTTCCGCCATATTTTTGGAGATGTTAAGGAAGAAAATAATGAAAATGTTGTACATTTTGTATTCTACAGCTACATATTTAAGCTCAGCAACTAATAACCAGCATTCAGGTTGATGTTTGTCAGTGTTTGTTATTGTGTATAAACTCATCAGTGTCTCATCAATAAATCATTCACACACTCAGAGACAGTTTGCACTTGCCCTACATATTCATGGTTTCATTAAACTCAATAATAGTTACCAGCTCTGCAAATATGACAGTAAAGCCAGACGAGCAAGTGCCGCATGAGTCACATGAGGTTATTTCATCTTGTGTATATTTTGTCCCAGTTTTTTCTTGGCAAAGAGAGCCGTGTATATACAGAAGCTTAACATTTGCCCCTCACAGCAGCAAATGACAGTCAGAAATTCGTCAAGAAACCTAATACATGTTGTACTGTGTGTTTAGAATGATGTAAATTATTTAGAGGAGTTGAAGCAGGTGTGACAGCACCCAGAACGACTTTATGGGAATAATGCTTTATCCTTTATTTTCCACTTCAGCACCAGCTCTGCTCTCTCATTTGTATGCAAGAAACTCAACCGAGAAAGCAGGAGTCTTCAAAGCCTGTCTCCCAGGTAATGGGGCAGCTTGAGATTTTACATCTGATCATCACTGACTGGAGTCTTGATCTTATAGACTCAAACTATGGGAAGAGTTCTACATGTTTCAACTAGCAAGGGAATCATATTTAATCACAGTATTTCTGAATTAAACTGATGTATTGTCTGATCTCAGATATATCATCATATTTGAGAATTTTGTTGAATGATTTACACTTTTCTTTACTTCAATCACTCTTTAATTGGAAAAAGAAACACCAGTAAACATCACAGAATACAGTATACATATAACATGAATAAACATAATATAGATTTTATATTAACAATTCCTTTTTTTAACAAAAATATGTACAACACATCTCGAAGTAGCCAGTTTTACAAATGTTTACATCTTCCTGGAACATCCCAAATACCTCATCAGCACAGTTTTTAAAAGATAGTTGCAACCTCTAATGCCGTAGCCACAGTTACAATATTTGGACCCTGTTTGTGTAATTCAGCACCACCAGCATCGCGCTGTTGTGTGGGAAAGTAAGAAGGGAGGGTCCCAGTCCTGGAGAAGGTCTGCATGCTGCTCCTTGATTTTGGCCAATTTGTGCCATAACCAGAATCCTTCCAAGACAGGGGATACCCATGAGGATTGCTAAAGATCGGTGCAGGGGAGAAGCCTATTGTGGGTGCATTATCTCTCGGGGCTCTGAAGCCCTGTGGTGGTACTGCACAGTAAGAGCTTTGACAGTCCCCAGTGAAGTTCTTAGCAGCGCTGGATGAACCTGAAATACGAATGGAGAAAAAAATAAGGATGAGGAAATTGCTGATGCAGATGTTACATTATCATCATTTATCATTTATGTCATGCTGGTGAATATTTGTGTTTAATTCAGCAGTGTGAAACTCTGAATGGGAAAACTCACTTTTGAGCCTCGGCTGAAAGGTAATGAAGTTCTTCTTGCCTCCGTCGCCACTGATATCAGAGTCACTGTCGTTAAAGTCACTGTCCCCTTTGCCGCTGTCCTTCACGCTCAGCTGGTCAGTGTTGCCAATGCCACTGCAAATGTAATCAACAGATACAGTATGAGCCACCAGCACTGCACCACATTAGCTTGATTATTGATGTCTTTTGTCACACACAGGGCCTGTCTCTATCCTACCCATCTAACCTCATTCCACAGGAACACCACAAGCAACAAAATGTATGCATGGCGCATGCTAATTTCCCTTTGTGTTCAGTGAGATTTGACTGTGAATAAAGCATATCTTGTCTGAGAAAAGAAATTACATTTAGTTGTCTTACCTCACTTGCAAGCAGTATTTGTCACCTTGCCACACAGATGTTGCTTGGAAATGCTTGGAGGGCAGGAACATCTAAGAGAACAAACAAAATGACAGCAGAGAGCTTAGTTTCCATTTCTGGCACAAAGATCAAGGCAGCACTCGGGAACATCATATGCATATGAAAATAAAAAACGAAAAAAAAAACCTCTTGTAGTTGACTCACCTTTGCCTCCGAGTCCCCACTTCTCTCTTCATACAGGCAGGAATCATCCAGAGAGGAAGAGGTTCTCTCGTGGAAGAAGCTTTGCTGGCCGGTGTATATGTTTGGCTCTGCTGAGCCGAGGATGGGCATGGGCCTGCCATCAAACAGGCTGTGACACACTTCTCTCTTGGAGCCACGGTTTCTGCCACCACGACTGAGTTTGCATGTGACAACAACCACCACTATTGCAATCAACAACAACCCACAACCCCCGCCGAGCATAATAATGACAATTAGTGAGCCATCCAAGCTGAGGGCGTCTTCATCACTTGACCGCAACACAATGACGACTTGGTCTTCAGAGGGCTCTGTATCAGAGATGACAAACCTAATAGTGGCAGTGCTAGAGAGAGGGGACCTGCCATTGTCACTCACGGCGATTTTCATTTCCAGCACATCGCCAATTTCAGCTGTCAGCCATTGTTTTAAAGCAATCTCTCCCGTGTCTTTGTTCATTGTGAATAGCTTTGTGTCACCTTGTACAATTTGGTAGAAGAGCTCGCCGTTCACTCCCTCGTCCTCGTCTTCAGCTGAGACGCGAAGGGCAAGATAGCCAGCAGGTGCATTGAAAGGCAGAGGGATATCAGCGGAGTCATTCAGAAGGACAGGGAAGGTGAAGTATGGATAATTGTCGTTCTGATCCACAATCCTAATCCTGATTGTTGAACTGCTTGAAAGAGAGGGGGAACCTCTGTCTTCAGCTTGGATGACCAACTCAATCTCCTGAAGGGTCTCGTGATCAAAAGACCTCAGAGTGTACAAAGACCCTGAGTGTGAGTCCACAGAAACATAAGTGGACACCGGAGATCCTCCTGGCACCTCTGAATCTATGACTTTGTAAGAGACTTTGGCATTCTTCCCCACATCAGGATCTCGAGCAACAACAGTGGTTATATATGAACCTGGAATATTATTCTCAAGGACTGAAACTTCATAAAGTGACTTGCTGAAGAGAGGAGGGTTGTCATTCTCATCTGTGACACGGATGGTATACTGTCTGACTGTTTTGAAGGGTGGGTTTCCGAGGTCCTCCGCAACCACGGTCAGGTTATACTCTGGGATCTTCTCTCTGTCTAAAGTAGTGCTGGTTACAATCATGAAAGAGTCCCCATAGGCCTGCTGGAGAGTGAAATGCTCGTGCCCGAGCAGGCTGGTGCGCACGTACCCGTTGGAGCCCGAGTCTCTGTCCGTGGTGCTGATCAGAGCCACAAAACTTTCTGCAGCTGCAGCTTCTGTGATGTACGCGACCCCATCGCTGCTGGAAGTCATCGGTTTGATGCTGATTTCAGGTGCATTGTCATTCACGTCCACGACGTCGATCACAACTTTGCAACTAGACGGAACAGAGTTGGCACCCATATCGAAGGCTTTGATGTTCAGCTCGTATGACCTCCTTTTCTCAAAATCAACCGGCGCTTTCAAGGAAACGTCCCCAGAGTAAGGATCGATGTGGAAAAGGCGGCCAACATCTGGCGATAACCCCTCAGCAAACGCGTACGTTACTTCGCCGTTAACTCCGTCGTCCGGGTCAAAGGCGTGCACTTTGAGAACTCGGTGACCAACCGGGGAGTCTTCATTCAGCTCAACTTTCAGCGAGCTGTGTTCAAACGTCGGACTGTTGTCGTTAAAATCCAGCACTTTGATGTTTACAATCATCGACCCGGACTTTGCATGCACACCGCCGTCAGTTGCAGTGACTTCGATCGTGTAGGAGTCCTCCACCTCCCTGTCGAGCTCCCTCACCAGCACCAGCTCAGCAAACTTCACTCCATCCTCCCGATCGCGCACTTCAATGGCAAAATGACTGGAGGCGGAAATGTTGTAGCTCTGAATGTAATTTTCGCCCACATCCTGGTCGAGAGCAATCTGCAGTGGGAATCTTGAGTCCAAGGGAACATTTTCCACTATCTCCAGGCTCGTCTCGTTGCGCGGGAAGTGAGGAGAGTGGTCGTTGATGTCTTTTACCTCGATCTCCACATGGATGAGCTGAAACTTTTCTTTAGAGAGGGCCACGATGTCGAAGGTGATGAAGCAACGCGGAGACCTGGGGCAGAGCTGCTCTCGGTCAATTATCTCTGCAACACTCAGAAGTCCGTCATTCTCCCTCATTTGAATCACAGAAGAGTTGTTTTCCTGCATGAAGCGGAACGAGGTGTCCGGATCATCAGTTGGATCAATCTTTAAATCTCGGGACAAATTCCCTATCTCCGTCCCGGGTGCATCCTCTTCATAGGTGAAATACCTTGTAGTTGTACACTGAACAGTGTAAAATAATGCAAGCACCATGCACAGTCCAAGTCCTGCAACGCTGCAAAATCCCATGTTGAGAGGTTACAGAATGCTGCTCAGAAAAGTCATTAATGATGCGAGCAGTCCACCACTTGTGCTGTGTCAAGTCGAATCACAACGGTTTTAAACTCTGACTTTGCTCTGGGACTATAAGCCTCGGCCTATGCAAATAGCCTGCCCCACCGACCAATGGCCTTCCAGCAGACCACCAACAGGGAAACGTTTGGCTCTGCAGCAAATTGCTGTTCACTTTTGTGTGTGCAAATGGTTTATTAGATAAACTGATTGTGGAGCTCTAATCAGACAGATAACAGCGTTGCATAAATAAATCTGCACATAGCAATTAATTAACTAACTAAATCACTTAAAGGACTGTAGCTATTTGATAGGACTAAGTACCATCAGAAGAAGCTGAAGTCTGGAGCTGTGGGGGGCCTGCAGGACTGATTGTGTGTGTTAGTCAGTCAGTTACATATGCAGAATGTGGTGTGGAAGGAGATGGAATAAGGAAAAATCCACATGTCAGTGAAATTGGAAGTGCTGATAACTGCTGCAAAGAAGACAAGGGTTCACCTTGTGAGAAACTGTTCTGAGCACCATTGGTACCTTGAATGTAATGTTGCTGCATCAGAATGTAGTAGGAGCACTAGAAGAAGTTCTGAGATTCTGAGCTGAAGCATCAACATTAAAAACAATACTCAGTTACAAGTCCTGAATTGAGTGATGTACTTAAGCAACCAAATAATTATCAGCAAAATGTATTTGAAGTATCAAAGTAAAAGCAGAGTGTTTTATTGTATACATTATTGGATTATTTTTAGCGATGGATTAACATGTAAGCAGTGTTTCCGTATTGCAGTTGGTTAAGGTGGAGCTATTTAATATCTTTCTGGGTTGTTTAGAAAATATATCATTTCAAGTTGTCTAACAAGTTAATGGTAAATGATTAATAAGTGTACTGTCAAATGTACAAATGTAGTGTCAGTAAAAAGTACAAAATTTCCCTAACATGGAAATACTCAAGGAAAGCATCTAAAAAATATACTCAGTCAGCTCCTAAGTTAATGTGCTTAGTTACTTTCCTCCGTGAGGGATAAGCAGTGGGAACTGCAAAATTGGAAACTGCAGAAAGCATCTAATAATAAGGCGTTGAAGAATTGGATGGATTTTTATTGTTATTCATATGTATTATAATCACACAGACTTATTAAACACTTTACCCTGACATTTAAACTTAATAAAAAGCCAAAATATGAGTCCATAAATACTTATTTTCATGATCTTTTTCTCTTAATCATACCTATTCATGTAAACATAGCCTCTAAATAATTGCCTAATAAAGGAAAGCAGAAATCTCTCTGTTGTGCAGCCATAGACGGTGGCTCATCTGTCTCATCTGCTCAAATAGCAGAGGAGGAATTTCAATGTAATGCAGTAAAGAAAACACACAAAAAGCCAAACAAGAGTCATTTGAATAGTTTTGTGTTTTGGACACCCACAATGATAATTACACTTATAATATCATTGTGCCTGCATAATCAAGGCCATCTGTATTGTAATAAGCACTTAATTTAACCTTTTCAACTGTAGTTCTAAACCAAGAGACTCTGAAGTCAGCAATAAGCTACAGTAAATGATTACCCCTCCCACCTCAAACACACACCCACCACCCACCCACACACACACACACACACACACACACAGACGCACACACTCACACCAGCTTCCATACAGCTCCCACTGTGATAACAAAAGAGCATGAGTCAACCAGACCTTTGTCAGCCATATGGCTGATTAGCTTCTACTGATTAAAAGGCGTCTAAGGTGCTTCAAAAGGCTCTTGACACCTCACAAAAGTTTGGGTAAGATCTGTCTGAGCACCCAAGAGGGCACATACTGGAAGGTGTTAAAAATCACACACTGAACAGCCACAGAGACCAGAGACACTTGTGATCAGTAAGAGACGATAAGGAGCTCTGTGTTGCCATTTTGTGACTGATTATACAAGCTCAGTTTTGCTTATTTACTAAATGTCCAGCCTTCCATCCATTTTCAGCCATTTATCCAGGGCTGGGTCATGATTGCAGCATGCTAAGCAAAGTAGTTTTCTAGTTGCTCCTGGGGAATTCCAAAATGTTCCAAAGTGGGATAAGATATATAATCACTCCAGTGTGTTCTGGGTATACCGCTGGGTCTCCTACCAGTTGGACATGTGCAAAAACATCCAAAAGAAGACATCCACCACAGGCATCGATTCTTGACAGCTCCGAGCTTCTGCCTCCGCAGTGGAGGCTTTGAACATGGCCCACTTGGATTCCATATCTCCAGCCTCCCCCAGGATGCCAGAGGAATCTTCCAGATATGGGAGTTAAAGACCTTGCAGACATTGGCTCCAGCCAGATGTTCACAGTCCACCTTAATAACAACTTCTCTTCTCTCCTCTTCGCTGCTATGAAAGGAAGCACATGATAAAGTGCCCTCTAGGGTGGTTCAGTATGCAAGACAATGTGATAAAGTGTCTTGTGAAAAACTGTGAAGTGATGCCATATAGGCTGCACTACATGCTAGAAAATTAGCTGGCCTCCATGTGCCCTTTAAGGGCTGAACAGTTAATTGTTCCCTGTGTGTCTTTATTAAACAGGTGTAATCATTATAATATCTGAGTCACATAATAAATAGATTTTGATCTTAACCAGGATTTGTAACTGTTATACCAAATGAGTCACAACTTTCTGTCCACTAGTGTCCCAGTGCATACAGCTGGTGCCCTTTTCATTGTTATAAAGCCAGCCCAAGTTCACCACTCAATCAGCTTTTGCTCTAACATGTTTGATATGACCAGTGCATGACTAGCACGGAAGTCCAATGACGAAGCACCAGTCAGGTTCAGATTGAGCAGGTCAGATTTAATAAATGTGAAAATTGATTTTCTTTTACAGATAATGCTGCCTGTTATTCTTGGCAAGAATACCAAGCAGCATGAACAAAACAAATAACAAATAGTTAAAACATTTTCCAGCAGAGTAGGCCAATTCATAATGTATTCTATTGAAAGCTGCAGTATTTACACATGGAACTTGCAACGTCTTTCAGTCAGATCGCACGAGAGCAGAAGTGGACGTTAACAGTTTGTTCTTAAATCCATAAGACACCAAACCAACAAGTGGTTTTCCCAAAAGATGAATGAATATTATGCCACAAATCATTTGGCTGAGTGTTATTTTGTTCTATATGCTGAGGCTGGCCAGTACAAAACTCAACACAAATCATTAATCTTCTAAGTGCAGCAGCATTGCATCATCACTTGTTGTACTTCAACACTGAGTGAGAAATATTGTGATGTTGAGTTGACTGTAAACATGAAAGGGTGACTCTCTCATTCATAATCTACTCCTTTCTTGGTTATGTTTCTTCGCTCTCTATCTCTATTTTCATCCTTTATTAAAAACAAGATCAAGCTGAACAGCCAGAGGGGGGGATCAAACATAAGATACTTTTTGCCATTACCAGACACACAAAGCCTTCAGCACAATAGTCCCATGCTGGCTGGGTGTTGAAATCCAGGATTTTATGGCAAGAGGAGTCAGAAGGTAAGGCAGAATTATTAGCCAAATTAGTTGTTTGCCACTAAGAGGATTACACTTTAATCTTATCAGATGTCTCACGCACTTACCACTTTGTGATGCAACGGTTTTAAGGTAACGACTGAGCAGCTGTGGATGAACATATTTCAGTCTGACATTAAAGCACAGACATAATTATTAAAACAGCAGTTGCACAGGTAACGATGACTTGTTCAATTCAGATGTTTTTTTAATGTTGTGTTAGAACTAACTGCTTCGATACAAAGCATCACCTACACCTGTATGAAGTATTTTTGTGATGAATACATTACTGCAAGGTCACGAGAGGTCTGACTACAAACAAAGCCTGGCTAACACGGGACTGATACTTGTTTGTCACTTAAGTCAGGTGATTAATGCAGATCACGACTTGATTAAGACGTGTGTGGTGACAGTAAGAGCATTACAGCAGATTAATGTGTTTGACCATCTGTTCTCTCATTGAGGTGATTTTAATTAATGGTAAGAATATTGTTAATCTTGCTTTTGCAGTCAACATAAGAGTAATCGCAGTGATGGTCAGAAATCAGTCTGATGTCAGCCATTGCTTGACAACCATTTGAAGATTGTGTTTACTCCTCCTCACACGCCACCAGGTAGGAAGGCAGGAAAAGCATTTGGTGACACTGGGAGCAGCAATCCTGACATATGCCACTGGGAACAAATGTCTCAAAGGCCCACCTTTTGGATAACAGCCACCATGTCACCCACTGCTAGAAAACTGTTAGCCAATTTTTTGTTTTTTTCTTCATTTATGTAGTCTCGAAGTCCCCAGTTTTCAGCCAAACACTTTGAGATTCAGTCAAATATTGAAGGAACTTGAAAAAAATATATATTTTTATATGACTGTTGATTTCTTTTTTTGTATGTGTGGAATTTAAAGGTCTCACTGAGATTACTTTGTGGGGGATTGTAAAATATGCAGTTTAAGTGATCAACAGGTGAAGTGGGAAGATTGGAATTTTATGTGCAGGATGTATGAGTTTTGATTTGTACAAGTTTATTTTATGAAGCTATCTAAATGATATCTGTGCACATATATACACAACAAGACAAAGTGGCACAGTCAGATGCAGGGTTTACAGACACATAGCAGAACATGAGCATGAAGCACAAACGAGCTGCTATGCAGAAAAGTAAAATGTAACACAGAACAAAATCACCAATTTCCTAACAATTGTCCTGATTTGAGTTCATGACAGCAAAAGCGAGTACTGTGCTGCATGTTATGCCGTCCACTTAAATCAAAGTTGTGACATGCAAATGTCGTAATCATACTGCATGTACTATTGAATTAAATATAAAACACATTCACTCATTGCAGGTTGTTCCATTTGCAGTAATAACAGGTTTTTACACTGTGGTTGGTAACATCATCCTAACAATTTTTTTCAAAACTTACTTACTCATAAAACCAAAAAAACTTACATTTCAAAAAATTTGACATGTAGACAAATTTTGATTGAAATGTGACCACACCACCATACCTGTGTACCTGTGGATGATGAAATATGTTTAAACACCTTTAATTCACCTTGTGCCTGGCTATTTACCAAGTTATACACAAGTCCTGATACTTAATACCTAAATAAGTTCTTCTGATAACAATACAGTCTCAAAGAGAGATAGATTGTTTTTTGTGACACAGCATTCGTTAAATTTAGCACAGACTTTCTGCTATGGCTGGAAAGTCATCGAGCCATTTCAGGCCAACCCCTTATCAGTTTCTTCATCTCACTTTAACCTTAGGTGCTCTAATAAACTGGGGGTATACATGTCACAGCTCTGGCCGTGAGGGTCACGTGGAAGGTTTAATCTCAGCCATTTGGGCTGTCTGAAAGGCAGATAAAACAAGATTATCCTGTGCTTGGTATTGGCCCTTGGTGTGAGGAGAGGGTGGAAGCATGTTAGCAGCAGCTGTGGAGGTGCCAAAGACTCAGACTGGCTAGTGGTCTCTGTTGCTTTTGGCACCTCCTGCGGCGCTACAGGCACAGACACCCCCCGTTTTCCCCCCCACCACAGCTTCCTCACAGCTCTCCAACTGATTACAACTGGCCAAATGTTTAGCATACTGTCCCTAATCACACTTCACATTCTGTCACAATATGCTCCTAAATAGCTTTTTTAGGGGTATATAAATCACATAGGTACTTGTAGCCTTGATGTTATTAGGTTTAATTGTTTATTTCCCTTCCTGTTAGCTTCTTTTGTTGCCTCTGTTGCTTTGTAACTAAGGCGTTCAGATCAGGAGGAATGAAATCTCTTTTGCACAGCTACTGAATTCAGGACAGACGAAGTGCAACTTAAAAAGATGTATTTGTAAAACAAAGATCAATTATGGAAATACATGCATAACATAAGAAAATCATAAAAAATACCTTACTATTTTATGATAAATTAATTAGTCTATTAGGGGCATGCATGAATAAAACAAGGTTTGCCTGTAATAAGATCTCAGTGGACTCTACATGTTTTAAACAAATTCAGAACATTAATATGGATGTCGTGTAAACATGTTTCTAGGATTTTTCCATTTGGCCACAAAAGGCTGAGTCTATTAAGAAATTTGGAAAGACAGATTTTGTTGTTTAAATCTCCTAAAAGCCGAGGCAGATCAAAAGAGGCATTAGTATTCAGAGACAAACCGTGTTTGGCAGAGGTTCCTCTACCCCCACTCAACTCCAACCATTCCCCACTGTGTAACTAATGCTGGCTGCCTGTGAACGATTGGAACAACAGTTGCTAGCTGCACTTCATTATGCATAAGCATTTTTGAATACGCATTGACCATATGCACAAACAGGTATGCAACTGCTGCACACAAGAATATTTGTCATCATAATTTAAGCACCAAGTGGAAAAAAAGAGAAAACCCTGTCTCTCCGCTGTTAACAAAATACCTGCTTGAGAATCATAATGACAAACAAAGCGAAACAGGTTTTGGAATTGAGGCCAGTCATTTCAAAATGGGGAGTCAACCCTAAAGGTTTGGATTAAAACCAGGGATGAGAGTGCCATCTACAGGTTGAAGCTTTGCCATATAATATGAAATGACTTACAAGCAGCAACAAATACTGAAATCATGCGTGCATGTTCACAAAGTACTTTTCTCACAGAAACACATCACTATCACAGATCTCTTACTAACCCATGATAAATTAGTATTTGAACCACCTGTTTGAGGAAACATGTTGTCCCGACAGGCTAATTAGTGCAGAGGCAATCTCAAAATAGTGTACAAACCAAATGGATTGTACCTGAAATCAGCCCGTCTTCTCAAGTGTGGCCTCGGTATGTGCTTTACACTTTGTGTTTGTAAAGGCCCCACTATGGACTTCAGTCCGATTATGATGACTACTTCACATTTCATGCCTCATATTGAATTTCACCGCCTTAAGCTATGTGGATGAGGGCCCCCGAAAGATCAGCAGGCCTGCACATTAACCTCCAGTGATATTCTGTGGGTGATGATTGCAGGCACATATTTGACTTGACATAACCATATCCAACTTTCACTTTGATTTTCATTTTCCACATCACCGCTGAACTGGTCATTGTAGATACTACAGTGCTGAAAAATCTCCTTGTTTCAGTGCGAGGACGTACACACTTGCAATCCCTATTCCCATGGCTCGCTGGCTGTTACTATATCAGGTGAGGTAAATAAATTTAATTCTCTCTTGAACGGTCATATTATTCAAAGCAGGGAAGATTAAGTGTAGCTTCCTCGCTTGTGTGCACATGTAAAAATGTCTGTGCATGAGTATATTTTTATGTGCCTCTGTGTGTATGTGCGAATGTGGATGTGAATGTCAATGCTAATTCGTGCCTTTTCAAGGACCAGGTCCCTCTCCTCTTCCCCCTCCTCCGCCTCGAATATATTTCACATCTCCATATTGCCATCCTAGAATGTCGCCTCCTTGAAGCAATTTCCTCTCAGCCATTATCTGATGGGTGAGAACTGCTTCCCATTGGCAGGTGCAGATGACACTTGGGCTGGGCAGAAGCTGGCTGTTAAACGTGGGACTGGCTCCTTACCAAACTCCAGTCTGCCTGGTCCTGACAGCCCCCACAGGGCTGGCCACTGGGGGCGGACTGTTGGGCCAACTGGCCACTGAGGGGTGTAATCACTCCCTCTGACATATTTGGCACAAGCTATCCATTTGCTCCACAACAAAAAGGCCCATACGAACGTCTTGCTTAATCCTGTTAGGCCAGAAGATGGCAACATTGAGGTGGGTGATACACGTCTGAAACACTTCAACCCTGTGATTGTTCATATCATATAAGAGGCTGAAGAAAGCAAGTAAGGATTAAACAGTCATGATAATTTAGGAAAAATATTCCACTTGATGGTCCTCTGTGATGTTGCATTATATGTTACTTTACTCACACAGGTAACAAAATAACAGGAATCCAATATAATCTAAAATCTGATGCAATCACACCACAAAATATGACACAAACACACATAACAATAGGCTTCACAAATATATTTTAAAGACTCTTGCAGGGCTATTAGACTTAATTGCATTATATTTAACAGTGAGTGGACACACACTGCGTATGATGGATATTAATTCACTGGCAAAAGCTTCATAGAGTAGAGAAAGATGCAGAACAGAGACAACACTTTCTTATTTTCTGCCTTTACTTGTAAGAGTTTACAATTAGGAAAGCATAATTGCAAGAAAGGCGCTGGAGAAGACGCCTGTGGTGCGTAGTGTTTGTGCGTCTGTGTGCACAAATGCACGAGTGGAACAGAGAGATAGATTAATGTTGAGGGGCATCAGCTTAGAGGATGTTTTGTTTCCCTACTGTGTGCCGAGTGCAGAGGGGAGTTAAGGGATTCCAATCTGGTCGTCGAGTCCTGCGGTGCGAAGAATGTTTGGAGTGCGCTTGGTGATAGCGGACTCCATTACGGGGCTGAGTCTCAGGGTAGCCTGCCATTGTGCTGGCAAGCGAGGAGGTTAATCAGATCCCAGCTCCATTATGAATGCTTGCTATTTCTAAAGGGCTCTATGAATAGAATACTGTAAGCTCTCGTAAAAATGAATCTAGGGCCTGCGCTTTTACAGAGAAAGGCCTGATAAAGAATAGTGTTGGTGTACATTTGAAGAGATTTCATATTCTCCAGAGCAAAACCAAATGAGTGTTTTATGGGGGCCTAGTTATTAATTATCTGAGATTAAGAAATTCTCTCTCCAGCTCCGCAGCGATGTTTCCCATGTCTGCTTTGTTTTCTGTTGAGGACAGATTATCTTAATTGATTTTCTTAAGTATTAAATTAATTTCATATTGTGAGTTAATGACATCTGCTTGCACAATTGGCTACTTATCAGTCTCTCCTCATTAAACCAGGACACTTTGCTAAACATATTTTTTAGGCTTGCTTTTGTTTAAGTTAATGAGCATATTTATCCTTTGCAATTGTCCTTTTTACGTCTCAATTAATAGTTTTGTGGATAACCTCAGCTGGTAGCTTAGAACCTTAGAATCCCTGCTAGGGTTCACTAACGGGGATTCTTGTCTCTGCTTTTAACCCTTCACACATCAACACACACATGCTGCAGGCAGAGGTTTGTCAGTGTGATTGGACATAGCTGTGCTGCAATGCCCTGTTTGCTTTTCTCAGGTTGTTGTGACTCAACAAAACATCAGTAAAAAGGGAGGCACCTACTTGACAATACCACTGACATGCCTCAAACGTTAGCTGTAAATCTTTTAGATTAGGGAGTTGGTGAATGGTGCTTTTCTGATGGTCCTGCAGATTTATGAGAGTGCACCTGATGTCCTATACTCTAACCATCTGAGGTGTCGTTACATTGATGATCATCCTCAATAGTGGCACAAATAAAAAGATACATCAGAATCCTTTTTCTGCTTTTACCCCTTTATTACTTTGTTTTTGACATTTTGCATGTTCACTCATGTCTTTTTGTCTTCCTTTATACAGTTTGAAGGGTGCCCTACAGCTGAAAAGGCATTATGAAGGCTAAATTACATCATGTGCTTTTGGGATTGAAAATATTTACCATGAATCACAATCAAACTTAGAACGCTTCATGTCTGAGTAGAAAAATGAATGAAGACAACAATAAGACATGACTTCTGGGAATAATGCAAAAAGGAGATTTAGCAGTCTGCCATCACAACAACATACACTAACTGTGATTTAGAGAGCAATAAACGTCTACCTAATAGGACAGTTCACATTTCACACAATTTGTAGAAAATCTAATTTCTTTGTGAAGGCACAGAAGCTGAAATTCAACTAAGCTTTGCTGAACAACAGAGCACTTATATGGGAGGAAATGTGTTAACAGGCTAGACAGTCCTGTTCTCAACAAAGAGGTATTTAAGTGCTGAAGATGAAGTGAGATGGAAAATCTCATTTCCATAACAGAACAGGAAAAACAGTCTAGCAGAAGGTGTTTTTTTTTTTCCCTCTGTTGAATTGTCAGAGCAATCATGGTCGAGCCACAGTCAGGGCAGCACACGAGAGGGGGTTGGGGTAACGGGGTGGGGGTGTGTGAGCCCTCTTTCCCAAAAACACATACAAATGAACTTGAACTATCTCATGCTTGCACACACACACACACACACACACACACACAGAGCAGTGGATACACATAGATGCAGGGATGCACAACAAATAGTGCTTAGTCTCAGAGGAGCAGGCAGTGAGCACATTATGCAAACAGAGGCTTTGTGTGTATGGCACTGAACGTGCCTGTGTGTTGGAGAGAGAAATTAGACTGATTAAAAATCAGGAAAAAATCACAAACTGTTAGATGGATCTCCTAGGGGCTAATTAGTATGTTGAATCTTCAGCCAAAAACACACTGTTTGACAAATCTGGAAATGTAGGTATATTCATGAATTGTCTTCTGAATCTATTTTAAATGTTGGACATGTTTACTTTGCTCTGCACGAGAGCCACAGAAATGTGCAATGAATTTTGGCGGCGTCACATTTTTCTTTTCCTCTGCACAATCAATTTCTTTGCCATACCAAAGAATTTGTAATTCAAGACTCGTGTTGCTCCTTTGGGGTATGAGTTATAGGAGTTACCACAGCATGGAATGAAGCAGAGAGTCTGGACAAAGAGCAGCGGTCAGTCAGTCTGCAAGAATGAGATCAAACTTTCATGTTGAAACCCAAGTAACAGTTCATTTTGGTGCTTCAGGAGCAGGAAATGAACTATTGTTAGCATTTCCAGTCTGAGTTATGTAATAGAAGGACTTGAGGAGCCTGCAGGAGCACAATTGAACTGACCCTCCTCAAAACAGAATAAATATTTAATTCAAGTCAAAGAATAGACTACCTCAGAATATGTTATCCTTGAGCATAAGATGAGCCCTGAAGATATTAGTTCAAGGGAGAGAACAATAATCAGAGCACGAGCCAGTTCTGTTCACCTTTTAAAAAGGGAAAACTGAACAGCAATGCTGCTCTTCAATTTATCATTTATAATTTTAGATTTTTAATGCACCTGCTAGCAGCACAGTCAGTCAGTCAGCCCATATGAATATATTCAACAACACACAGAGACAGTGAACAGAGGGAGATCTGTTTTATGTTTTGAGTACAGGCAGAATTCTAGTTTAATATTTAAACTGCCTTTCCTACCGTCTGGAGTTTCCAGTGTGCTACTCAGTGTGACTATTTCGATTGCTTTTTGTACTCTCATGTTAACAGAGCAATGGTGCCTGGTAGGTCGAATGGCCATGACATGACAAACAGCTGCACAGATATTTAGATGAGAAAGGATGTCGACGTCAAAATATCACGCATTCACATTCAGTTTCAATTACTCAGTGTTTCAAACTACAGATTTTGTTGTGACAGAATTTATAGAATTTGACCCTGATGAAGACTTGTAGGTCTATTTTACAGACATTATGTTTATAGAATAAATTTATATTATTTCACGTGAAGGAGTGCCTCTTATCAGAGTGGATGTAACCTTAATATTCAACAAGACTTCAGGACAAGATCTTTTTTTTTTTTTTTTGGACTTTCACTTGCCTGACCAAATAGCACCTTTGAGAGCCATGCGGCGCTTCCTTCTTCCATTGTAAACTACAATGTAGTTTCACTGCAACAGATACAGCGTAGAGACTAGTACTCCAGTGACTCTGGCTGTAACTCAGGAGATGGGTCTACAGCAGCATGCATAAGAAGAGGAAAAGTACTATGTGTTTCAGAGCACTGTTATCTCTGGTTCTGTGCTGACAGACACACTTTGTATTTCTAGAAAAAAAGCTGATGTTTGCAGTGAGTGATTTCATTTGCTGCTCCAACCTTTGCTCGGAGTTGGTGTCTCTGTTTAGAGCTTTATTGCCAGCAGGGCACACACTGAGCTAAGGATACAGTCATGAGCAATCCAGCAGGTCAGTGAAGCACACCTGTGCCTAATTAACCTTTGTGTGCCCGCGTATTTGTGTGTGTGCGTTTGAGTTGGACTATTAAGAAGGCTGAGGACCAAACCAGGCACATGCACCAGTAAATGGCTGCTTGTATAAAATGTTAACCCAACAATAGGAGCATTTACTTAAAAATAATTGAGTCAAGCAAGGTAGAGGAGTTTTGATTTACATATTAGTAGACTGGGCTTTATATCAACTAATCTAATACATTAATTTATAAATGAATAAAATAATCAAGTGATCAACCGAAGTGCCGTCATGATTTATTGATTAGATGAAAAGGATAAAGCTGCAGGTTCTGCAAGAAAAGGGGCAGAAACTGACAGGAGGTTTGCTGACGATGAAAAGAGTCCTATGTGACCCAAATTTGCAGCCACACACTTCTGCTCAGTAAATGCCATGTGCCACAGCGAAATGGAAACTGTCCCCAGTGCACCCACAGTCTGCCACCATGGAAACCCAACAGCAGAACCAGTATTCAATTATTAACCCATGATGCTAAAAAAAAACAAAAAAAACAACAACCAGATAATAACCTGGGCCTGACTGGAAATAAAAGACAGTGACAGTTAGACAGGAGTACATCATAAAAGTAAATTATTCCACATGCCCTGTGGCTTGTACATACTGCCTGTTTCACAGATATTCACCCTGAACCAGACAGCTACAAGCCCGCGTGTCCTCGACGCAGTCACGACCTATCACTGCGCAAGAAACAAAACAATCAGCCAACAAATGCTTTACATTAGCAACATATTAGCTAACGTTTCATGATCATACCTCCACAAAGCGCACTGACTGAGATACAGACCTGTTTAGCTTTGTCACTGATTTTAAAGTGTTGAATTTAAAGCTTGCCGACAAATAGTCACTATCACGGTGACTGAATTAAACCTTCACAATGTACTTGGTGCATTGTGTAAAACCATCTTTCTTAAGGGATGTACAAAGATTTGAGTCTGCTTATCAGACATCTCAGCTTTGTGCAACATCCCACACAGCATTTCACTTCATGTGGTGAGTGTCCTTCAGAGATTGTTTGAATTGCATGAAAAGAGGTCTGCTTCAATCTAACCTCTCCTTTTACGATTTCCATACCTGCTGAGCCACTTGACCCTGTAGTTCTTGGATTGATACCCAAATTAAAGGAACATTTCCTCTCAAGTGCCAGTCAAAGTATTCAGTCATTCAATTTTGAATTTTTTTTCTCAGACAGATCATCTACGGTGACATAGGCACTGTCTTTGGAAATACCTGTTTATATTGATTTTTTCTGTATTCTAAGCACCACAAATGAAAATCCACTGATCTCAATATTGTGTGCAGAGAGAAATTTCAGTAATGGATGGGTGAAAACCTTGGCAAATGATTCAAAAAACTGTCTGCACTGGTGATTAAAGAATAAAATTGGTCATAATATATTTATATATATATATATATATATATTTCTTATTGTGAATAAATTCCTTTTAAAAACCTCTGTGACCAAAACCCTGATATAGTTTATTTCTTTGTGCCATATTCTTCAATTAAGTCCAAAAACCACTGAAATCACATCTGTGAGCAGCTCCAGTGTACAATGAACATGAACGCTTATTGTTCTGGTGCCAACTTTCCAGTGCACCAAAGCCATAGATGAAAATGGTCCCCAACAAATCCACTTATTACTTCTGGTGTGAGCAAAGTTTCATTAGGTGCGCATCTTTTTGGGGGAAATTATCTGGCCTATTATGGCCTTATGATTATGCTGACCTGTTTTTGTCTTCAGTAGGAATGGACAGGTTTGGGGCTGAGAGCCACACAATCCTTTCAGGTTATGCTTGGTGACAAGTATACTTTGTACAAATACTCAAAGCAAATTTCTTCTCTGTTGTTCTCTGTCTGTACACTCTGTACACTGTCACAACCTGTCACTGCAAAAATCAAGCAGAGAGAACTCTCTTGTCAGCCTAAATCACTTTCTCTGATGGTCCCTCATGTACAGCGTCTCACTCTCTCTCTCTTTCGGTTGCATGTTTCCATACAAACTGCTGCACACCGCTAGATACCATGGAGTCTGTGTGGTTCGCTCAGGCTATGTGGACACACTGTCATATGTGATGTATTCAATCAAACTGACAATTCAGACGTGGAAAAAAAAAAAATTCCCCAAGATTTTGTGGATAAAGGACTGATCGTCTTCAGCGCTAGTTGGTGTGCATGTTGATAAAGCACTCGAACCAGGCTGGAGGAACGGTTCTGTAAACTCATATCTGTCTCCCCTCCAATGGTTTCCCTTGTAGCTTTTTGAAGAGCACACAAATCTTCTCAACACCACAAGACATTTCAAATAAATTCTTCATTGGCCTGTCAAAATGCTTTTCCTCTCCTTTCAACACCAGCACGAGTCTACCGTGATCTACTATGAAATGGCCTCATTGTGCAGGGCATCAAGGATTTCTACGGCTCCATCTCCGGGTGTGCTCTGAACTGTGAATTTCAGATTCAGACAGCCCGAGGCCCAAGGCCATGAGCCGCTAGCGCTGCTGAAGCACTCTGTTGCTTCACACTTCTGAAATTGGCTGACATGTTTAAGTTTGTAGTACCTTTGCTCAATCTTTATGTGATTGCTCTCTGAAAAACCATGCAAAGCCAAGTGACTCAAGACCTACATGTGTCAGGGCAATGAAGTTCTCCCTTCTCTAATTTTAGTCTGCCTTTCCAGAACTGCCATATACGCACATTTTGATGAGATTTATGGCACATACGGAGGAGCAGTTAGACACATCAGCATGTAACATGGTAATCTGGGAGAGGATATTTGACAGATAGTTTTCCCTTCGGTCTCAGTATCCCACGGTGCTGTAATCCCTTAATATCTTACCAATAACTATTAAGGATTTAATGTCACTCGTACTCTGTCGGCATTTGACTCGATTCTCTCTCAGTTTTCCTGAACCCAAGACACAGCTGAAACTGACTGAGCACATAAAATCGTTTCAGTCTCCACTTACAGGTCACAGGGTCAGCCTTGCAGAGACAGGATGTTCAAAGGCTGTATAACAGGAAGTCAAGGTCACCATTTCGGCCTGGGTCAGGACCGTGCCCGTGTCAAGTTAACCTTATATGCCTCAGTGAAATATGAGAATAATAATCATGAGGTAATATTCAACTATCACATAATAAATAAAAACTAAAGGACATTATGATCTTGCCAGAAATAAAGAGGTTTTAAGTTCACTTTGTTACTGAACCAAGCTTGTCATCCAAGCTGTTTGTGCTGAAGCTCAGACTAAATTCAGTCACAGTGTGAAAAAATGTAGATCACAGCTAAGATGGATGAAAAAAAAACCTCCACATTTTAAGTCTCCTCAAAAAAAAACCCCACTTAATTTTTCATGGCCATACCTTTTAAGAGACATGTCAGTTTGATTTAACGTTCTGCTGACAGTTATTGGTTTTTGGTGTTTACCTCTTATCACTTCAAAAAACTGGGGAGGCCAATTTACACTCTGGATGCACATAGCGGCATCAAAAATTAAGATCTTGACACCCTGGAAACATTATAAAAGCTTTCTATAATGCCGCTCTGTGTGTAATTGGTTATGCCCTTTTTGTGTGTGTGTGTGTTAAGAGGATGGCAGGCGCTTTAAGTTTTATCGCTATTTTCTGTGTTTAGACTGACACAGCCCTACATATTATAGAGCCATTTCTAATGCTCCACTTATTCTTCCAACTTCCTCATCTGCAGCTTCACACACACACACACACACACTGGTCCAAGGACAGTTTGAATGATGTAAGGCTGCATATTGTTTGGTTTGTTTGTTTTGGTTTTTTTTTTAAACTCCCATTACTGATGTCCAGAGCTCGCTTTTGTCAAGTTAGAATTTTACATAATAAACAACCAAGCAGCAATAAGTGTTCATTGACACATATGCTGGCTCATTTGATAAAGAAAATCTTTAAAAGGGGGCTTACAGTGAAGAAATTGTCTTAAGTGGTTCAAGGGATTTGAAGTAGGAGAAGAAAGGACTGATGTTTGCGCTGCAAGTCCCTGAGTAGAACTGGCCCAGGGTCTAATCAGAGACCAACAACCCACCCCTTCCCAGCACACCCCCGTCCCTCCACACAGCCATAGGATTTTCTCTCACTATTCACGGCTGATAGATGAGCCTCTCTTTGTATTTCAGCCATGCACTTTCTTAAATCTGAAAAGCCAATTCATCTTGGGCAAATGCAAGAGGGGGAGGGAGTAAAAGAAAAACTTCAAAACTTGTTTTTTTCACTCCTTGCCAACGCTGAAGTGTCATTCACAAGCTCTCTAAGCACTTTGTCTCTCTTACATTAATTTTCTCAGTGCTTCACCCACATCATGTGCCTTGACTACAACCAAAGCCGAAAAAGACCATAACTCGGCTATTCCCCTCCGTCTTGTTCTCAGTGCGTGGGGGGTAATCATCACCCAAAAAGAGGGAAACGTGTTTACGTTTCCTGATGGACTGAATTAATCTTTCCTTTTCAGGTACAGTGCTCTTCAGACATTCAGGCACAGTAGTTTATCTAGTCTTGTTGTCAAATGGAATTCAAGCATTTAGTGGGCCAGACAAATAACCAGTGTAATAAATCATCTCTTTTTGTGTAGCAGGATATCAGAGAGGCTGCTGTGCGGACAGGCTGTTTGAGGTTTGGGCACTTTCATTACACTCATGTCAACAGCATGTTCAAAGTTTAATGGTCCTGTACTGAACTCAGGGGCAAATTTTTTGCATTTCCACGCAAAATGAAAGCCTATTTTTCCAAGACGATTACCCCCCCCCCAAATACAATATACACACAGTATTATTATTATTTTTTAAAATCCCACTGTGCCCATGTGTTCAGAGAGAAACGGTGTCATGTTTAATTAGCAAAGTCTCGCAGAGAATGTGGGCACCTTGTTGACACATCCATTCCACATGAGCTATCGCTGATTCTTTTGAATACAATTTACATAATTATACCTCCCCCTGTCCTGTGAAGCACATGCCTCAAACACCATGTTGCTCGCAGCAAAACAGCACGAGTGGAAACAGCCATATTAACGCTTGTGGCAAGAAGACACTAAATGTTGGAGCTGCCTCCTCCATCTGCATTGTATGAGACATGATGGTCTCGCTGCATTTACTGATATGACCCCCTACCCCCATGTGTGCTCACACGCACACACACACACACACACACGAACACATACACACAAAGAGAGAAAATCTCACTGCCTGTGAAAGATGACCTAAATTTCTATGATGCTTTGTACTTACTGTACATATTTAAGTTGATCTGCCTTCAATATGCAAAACCCATAGAGCACCATCTCATTGGAAAACATAAATTCTCATTTACATGTGCAATATTGCAAACCAAGACTCACCACCGCTGCGTCTATAAGCTCTATGGTAACATTCAAAGTCAAACAACACCCATCTTCCCCAAAGAACAATGAAGCATGACAGTCTGAACTGCCAGATCCTACTGTCAGAGGACTCCTCCAAAGCTCCCAGCATTGAATTTCCCTCTGAATCTTGTCTTGCTCATCTAATAACTTTGTTTATGTCTGCTATGGGACATGTCTGGAGAGACACCTTGAACACTGGGATACAGCTCTCAGTCCAAACATAAAGAGAGAAATGAAATATTCACCCGCCCGATTGTCTCCAAACTCCAGAAGAAGAATCAATAAAACATAACATTGGCTTCTTTCTGAGTTTAAGACTTCCGATGGGGTTTGAAACCCCCTTGTGACGTCGGAAGCTTTACTCTCGCATATGAAAACACCAGAGTTTTATTTTGATGTTTGAATTAATCAGCTGAGAGCATCTTCAGAACAAAAAGATCTGATGTTGCCTGTGGGATATGTGGCCATCTGAGATTTCACAGCCTGTATTTAAAAGCATGTTTTGAAGAATGCTTTTCAACAGCCCATAATAAGCTAAGAAGAGTCATAATGCCTCTCAAATGTGGTCTACAAAAATCATCTTTTTTTCCTCATACACCACATATTTTTAATGTCCTGATTTCTCCCTTTGGTGAGTAAAATTGACTTCAAAGACTTGTGTTGAAAATAAGTGTTGACTCAAATAACCTCCATGCATAACATATTTAAACACAACTTTCATGTGAAGCTTCAACCCTTGTGAATTGTGTCATTTATTGCAATACAATGGGGCAAGTATGTGTTCCAGGTCAACATGCGTAGATACCAGTGGAAGACAAAGGACACAGCTAAATAGGAGGGGACTGTGACCCCATTACCATGTTATCTCGGAGATAAAAGAAATCCTTTCAGCCCCAACTCGATAAATAACAGTTTAACAAAGACAGAAGGCAACAGTACTCTGGCTTTGTTCACATTATCAGCAGAAATAGCTACTTAACTTAAACTGTGAAATGTTTCGATTGCTGCATTTTGTTGGTCACTTTCTTGCTGAGAGTTAGATGAAAAGATTGATACCACTCTCACATGGTAGATGTGAAGCTACAGTCAGCAGCCAGTTAGCTTAGCTTAGCACAAGTGGAAACAGCTAGCTTGCTTCTGTTCAAAATGTGTAGCCTGCTAGCACATTGTGTACTGGTGCACCATCAGTGCAAACTAAATTGTGACCAGCAATTTCTCCAGAGCAGAAAGTAGCTTACATTTGATTGAACTGAACAGTTAAGCTCACATTTCTCGTAGCCATGCATTAATAGCCTCTGCTGGTGTGTCACAAGGACCACTTACACGGAAATGTAACTCAAATGTCATATTTTAATGTCGAGTTGAGCATGGGCAGAATAACTGACATGAAGCATTTAGTAGTTAGGGAGTTTTGCTTCTCAAAGACATTGAATACTGAGTTCTTTAAGGCAAACTATCTCCCACTAGAGCAATATTCAGCTGAGCTGAGCTCCACCACAGTATAATTTGCTTCTGATTTCTAATCTTTGTAAAAGAATGCGAAGCTAAGTGCCTTCCACAAATGCAGGCTATCACGGCATTTCTTAAGGCACATTATGGACCAGAGTGATTAGAGAACTAAAAATGTGAAGGCATCCCTTGAAACTGAATGCATTTACAATCCCATTAAATATGGAATTGTGTCTGTGGGCCAACAGTAAATTTGAAATATCTCTCCCTGCAACAGTTTTTTTTCTCATACATTTTCCGTTTGCCGCTTGCCTCCTTCACTCTCTTACTGAATCTGTTTGAGGCTGTGAATAATCTGCAAGTAACTTTCATGGAAATAGCTACACTCAATACAATTATATAACATTAATCATGAAAATGCTATCATGATTTTCCATCAGTGTCACACGGGCATGCTTTATTGCTAATGATTCTGACAGTTGGTTGCTGTCGCTGTGAATAAAAAACAGTTGTATAAATTGATACAAAGATATAAAATCAAATATTAATATAAAATGTCGCTTGAATTCATAGTCTGGGATGTGGTACAAAGTCTTTCTTTAGAAGTGACCTTGAGCTTTATTTTTTAAAGTATTAACTTCTGCTCTCTGAATTATTATGATTCTTGACTGTAGAGCACTGCTTATTTGAAACTCAGACACCCATACAGCTTGAATCTCTGTCAGGTCATAATGAATAGAAACCCATCACTGAAAAAACATTCGATACATTTTATGTCTTCAGTCACCACACAATTAAATGTAAAATGTAAATGAAGCAGTCTCAGACAGTGGAATCTGAACACTACAATGAAAACACCATCTGCTAAATAACCATTCTCAGCCATTTACTCATCATAAATTCACATAAACTGCTCCGCGTCCCAGTTCAAACTAATGCTGCATTGTAGTATAATAATCCATCTATCACCACAGTCATTTGACCCGGTTTAATGTAATCCAAAGAGACTCGCCCACACTGAACCTTTCCATGATCACCTCAGTTCTCATTAAAGTACAAATCAGCCTACATGATATATGACTCTAAAATCAGCTGAAAAAAAATAACCCAAAAAACTGCTGATCAAACTATTTATTGAATGGCCATTCCTCTGAAATACATTGCACATCAGCAGCGAAACAATGACACCATCAGTTGGACAAATGTGACATTGTATATTAAGCTTTTTATCACATAAATTTCTATTGTTTTGATGAAGGTAATGGTGAGCTAGCTTTTTTAGCTAACCATTTGAAATTGTAATCTTAGTTCTGTAAGCACTGCGCTTTACAGGACTCTAGGGTCAAATCCCTTCCAATCACAATCATGTATTCACCTACAGAAGTTGAAAAGAAAAACGTAGTCAGGCAGTAACAACAGTCTATCAGAGTACATTGGAACCCCATGGTTTATAAAGGCCATTAAACCACCAGCAACTGTCCTGCTTCATCTTTAACCAGGATAGAAAGCCAAATGCCTGTACTTAAAGAACTAGGGTTACAATATTGTAACCTTTTATTATGCCTCGCACGGGCTACACCCTCTACCAGACTCAATGGGTACAGTGGGTGGAGTCTGATGAATGGCTGCTGCATCCAAACATCAGTCCACCACATCAGACCTGACCACCGCATGGCTAGCCATCACTGCCCACCTACTTGCTCATAATCCAAGCCACTTTAGAGGAGAGTATGGAGCTTCATTCGACACAGTCACACTTAACCCCGTAGCGGTCAATCATGGATTCAACTCCCTACAGACCGCATTGCCCAAGTTATCTAAGGAGCTCTCCTTTTAGCTCTGTTTTGGTCTTCACCAACTCCTCAAAAATATCTGGCTCTGTATCTGCTAAATGTTACACCAGCTAGTTGTTAACTGTGTCTGTCAGCTCTGCACAGCTGCCTGCTGCTATTGGAAACACTGATGAGAGCAGTGAAAGTGAATCAATACAACTGAAGACCATAAAGCCAAACCAGTGCGTTAAAAAAATATATATATGTGACTGGAAAATCAGGTGGTGATTCTCTATGGGTTTGTCACTGCT
Organism: Scatophagus argus; assembly: GCF_020382885.2. Classification (NCBI taxonomy): domain Eukaryota; kingdom Metazoa; phylum Chordata; class Actinopteri; family Scatophagidae; genus Scatophagus; species Scatophagus argus. Next base: position 10,842,994 of record NC_058503.1, on the reverse strand, counting down.
AACAAGACTTTTTACATTGCACATGGTCATTTAATCTATTGTTGCTATGAAAATGCTGATTAATGCAGCTCTTATTGTAGTGTTCTCACAGAAATCCCCAGAGTGTGCAGTTAGCTTTACTATTTTTCTCAATATCATCCCCAGTGGAGCACCTCCAAATTTAGCCTCTTAGTGACAGCACAAGTTAAAGAAAACATCAAACATCCACATGGACCCAGATGTGAATTGGGACCTTCACAGAGAAACCCAGTGACAGAATAAAATGAATATTTTTACTCTCAACAGATTGTATTATACACTGGACTCTTAAAAATAAACACAGTGTACTGTTATTCAGCATTGGAAGACATGAATTTGGGGATGAGACTGCAGTGGGTGATAATGAGTTTCATGCATTTCAGTATGCCTGGATAAATGTGTTGTACATTTCCCAGTTTTTTTACCTTTGCTGGACTCCAGCTTCTATGAATATTCCTTGACAACATATCTAAACCTCTGCACACTAATTACACTGAAGCACCAAGTACATGTGAATAACATGTACTTGTTAGTCAGGAAACTTGTTTGCATTTCAGAAAACTACATGTTAATGTTGTGCTTCAAGAAATATTAGTGTGAATTCAATTAGATGATTAGGAAAAGCATTCATTATTGTCTGTGTCTAGAGCAATTTTAATATATTACTCCAAAACATTATCTAAACATAGTTTATTCCCACAAGTGATAACCTCTGCTGTAAGAAATAAATGCAATCTGTCACAGTTGTGCTCTCCATTAGTTGAAAAGCCTATATTGTAAAATTGCCCTTCTTTGTTGTTTACTGCAGCCTTTTTTTTCTTTCAGTGTGTCTCTGTGGACTTCTCACAATGCCTCAGATTATTATTGCTATTGTTAGTGTTATTGTCTCAGATTATTGTTTGTGCTTCAATTGCAGCATGCTGTGGACTCTATGGCTGACTAATGAATCGTTCTGAACAAAATACACACAAGCTGTCATCTTCAGCAACTCTCTTCCACATCGCATTTGGATACACACTAGACAGAGAGGTTGGAAGTAAAAAGTCAGAGATAAACTGTAAGCAGAGGCACCAAAAAAGTCATTTCTATCCAAATTCTGGGTAGTAGAACAGTTATACTCTTGGTTTCTCAGCAACCCCATGTAGTCTTCACAGCAGCAGAACAAAAAAGTGCAACATAATTGTACTGAAGAAAAAAATTCACTCCATCAAATCTAATAAGTTCCACTAGAGGTTGGACAAAACATTTAAAAAAAGAAAGAAAGAGCACAAATTTACTAGAAGCTAGATCCAAACTAAATCAGATCCTTGCTTAACTTTTTCTGAGTTTTTTTTTAAATATCTTTATGTCAACACCACACAAACACAACAAAACAGGAGCAATCCAATAAAGCAGTCAAATATGCCAGAGAAGTGAAGGCTCAATTCTGTGGGTGGATTCTGAGGCTACAGATTGTGGTGGTGGTGGTGTTATATTGTGACAAATTTTAGCTCTTAGAAATATGTAGGTATAGAGTTTAGTACTGCACATGGCCGAAAGTATGTGGACAGCCCAAGTTTACATCCAGTCATCACCCAGTTCAAGAGTTCACAGAGCCAGTCCAATTGCATTGGATCAGTGCAGACTAGTCAAGCTAGTCACGTGCCAAACTTTAGTATTGTCATGTTGTCTTACATACCATTTTATGTGGCATTACGATTTCCCTCAGCTGGAACGAGTTTAGCTCCGAAAGCACGCAAAGGTACAGTGTGTATGGCCATATAGCGTACTGGTTAAATTGCACACGCAGAGGTGCAAAAGGAAATGGCTTGTCCTTATCATAGTAAGAGAGTTGGAAGTCATGTTTTCAGAGCGTGTGTGTGTGTGTGTGTGCGGGGGGGAGTAAACGTGCACCAGGAGAGAAGCAACATGTTCGGCCTGAAGTGTGATTTGAAAAGATAAAGAAGACTCTCTCGATGTCAGATATGAAACGATTTTCTCTTAAAAAGCGTCCATTTATTCATCTGCTATTTTTACGCACAGGTTAAGGTGAGATAATATAATATGGATTTTGTTTTTTTTATATACTAGATAATCAGAACAAAAATCAGCTGTAGCTTATGAGGTGATCGATCGAGCATCACTCCTCTCTCAGTTTCTATGCTGCATGTGTCTCCAGATAATGAAGCCGTTCTGAAATGAGATGCGCCCTGAACGACACCTCACTCAGCTCTCCAAAAAACAATTGAGCTGGCCTTGTGAGTGCGCGCACATACACACACACACACACCTACCCGCTTCTCAGGCGCGTTCAATAGACAATAAACTCAACGTCAAAAGAAGAAGGAATAGACTCCTGCTAAATAAAATGGCTGCAATAAGACGATAAACAGTGCAGAAACTATCTTCAAGCAGTGACATATTTTTCTGCCCCTTTTTTTTCTCTGTTTTGCAACTTGCTTCAGTGTGCACTCACAAAACAGGCTTACAGGCTTTTTTTTTCATAAGGGGGTATTTTTAATTCTAAAGCGAGGGATTGGTCACACTTCGTCTCATTAGCATGAGGAGCTGTATAAACCCCGCCACTGCAGAATTTTGAGCTGTGTTGAAGGCGAGGCAACAAGCGTATCTGACTGGCTGCGCGCAAGAAGCAAGTAACTTTCACTTCCAGCACAGTTCAGTTCATAAAAGCGGGAGCTGCATGGAGAACCCGCTCCAGAGGTGAACTCGTCTCATCTGCTCGGCACACAATGAGGCTGCTTACCGAGGGAAAAATTACTACGAAGATGATACGGGGCAAATCTATAACTTATTGGCACCGGTGGATTTTTATATTCTCAATCCATCAGTTTTTATTTGCCTCGCTGGGTCAGTCAGAGGGAAATACTATTCGATACCAGACCAATGAGGAGGGCGCACCAGGTACAGTCATCGGAAACCTTGCCAAGGACATGTCCTTGAGTCTGTCTCACTCCTCCAAGACCAATTTCAGGATGATGAAACAATTCAATGATTCATTCATCAGGGTAAGAGAAAGCGACGGGGAACTCACTGTCGGGGAACGAATTGACAGGGAAAGAATCTGCAGACACACTCCACAGTGTCTCATTACTTTTGACGTGGTAAATTTCTCCAAAGATCGCTACAAATTGATTCACGTTGAGGTGGAAATAAAGGACATCAATGACAACTCTCCGGAGTTTCCAAACAAGGAATCTATTGTGGAGATCTCCGAGAATGCAGCAGTAGGGTCCAGGATCCCTTTAGACCCAGCTGTGGACGCTGATGTCGGGTCAAACTACATCCAAAGCTATCAAATTTCTGTCAACAGTCATTTTACTATTGATGTGCTCCTGAGAGCGGATGGGGTTAAATATGCGGAATTGGTGCTAATGAAAGAGCTAGACAGGGAGATTCAGTCATCATACACCGTGGATCTGGTCGCCACAGACGGAGGAAATCCGTATAGATCGGGGTCAACAAAGATAACTATCAGAGTGACTGACTTTAATGACAACAGCCCCGTTTTTGACCAGAATAGTTTCTCAGTCACTTTGCCGGAGGACGCGCCGGTTGGCACTGTTATACTGGACTTAAACGCAGTTGATGCTGATGAGGGTTTAAACGGAGAGGTCGTCTACGGGTTCGGAAAACAGGTTTCTCACGAGATCCGAGAACTTTTCCAAGTGGATAATAAATCGGGCCGCCTGACGCTCAGGAGCCCGGTGGATTTTGAGGACAAAAGCACCTACGAGCTAGACGTGCAGGCGACAGATCTGGGACCCAACCCGACCCCCTCCGTGTGCAAAATCATAATTCACGTCTCAGACGTTAATGACAATGCCCCAGAAATCAGCATCACCCCGATGACCTCCATTACGACAGGCATTGCATACATCAGCGAGGCGGCAGACAAGGACAGTCTGGTGGCGCTGATCAGCACCCTGGACAGAGACTCGGGTGTTAACAGCCAGGTCCACTGCACATTATACGGCCACGACCATTTTAAACTACGGCAGGCTTACGAGGACAGCTACATGATAGTTACAGCAGCAGCCCTAGACAGGGAGAGGATTAGTGAGTATAACTTGACGGTCATGGCTGAGGATTTTGGGTCACCCCCGCTGAGAAAGATCACTCAGTACACCATTAGACTGAGCGACGAGAATGACAACGCCCCCCACTTTACTAAAGCTGTCACTGAAGTTTCTGTGGTGGAAAACAACCCCCCGGGGGCTTATATCACCACAGTTGAGGCAAGCGACGCCGATCTGGGCAATAATGGCAAAATCACCTACAGACTGGTGGACAGCATTATCATGGGGTCTCCAGTGAACACCTTTGTGTCTCTCAATTCAGTGTCTGGCTCTATATATGCACTGAGAAGTTTTAATTATGAAGTGATGAAACAGCTAGACATCCACATCCAAGCAAGTGATGGGGGGTCACCACAGCTGCAGAGCACAGCTGTCATCAGACTAAAAATAGTTGATCAGAATGACAACCAACCGTCTATCATAGAGCCACCGCTTTACAAAGGATCTGCTGAGGTTTTCCTGCCCAAAGATGCACCTGCAGGTTATTTAGTAACCCAGATAAAGGCCACAGATGCTGATGAGGGCATAAACGCACAGCTGTCCTATAAAATCACAGAGGGGGGGCACCTGGGTTTCTCCATCAGCAAAGACACAGGGAAGGTGCACGTGAGCCGACAGCTGACGTATGATCTCACAGACAATGTCAAAGTCACAGTGTCGGTCAGCGACAATGGATCCCCCGCACTTACCTCCACAGCCATTATACACTTCAGCTTCATAGAAGGAAATCTCCCCAGTATGCCTTCCTTGACTCAAAATGGCAGCGAGGAGCTCTTTGAATGGGACATGTCCATAGCCATCATCATTGTCCTGGCAGGGAGCTGTTCTCTCCTCCTGCTGGCTATCATTCTCATCACAACCATTTGCAACCGCAGGAAAAAAGAGACAAGGGAGGGGGCATATGATGAAAAAGAAGACGCACCAAATGTGGAGAAAGTGGAAAGTGGTCACATTGATTCATTGATTGCCAGCCACAAAGGCAAAGTGTTTGATGCACATCCACTTCCAGAGAAAACTCCACTGGCCAGCAACAACACAACAGAGACAGGCTGTGAGGATGGCAGGCAGACAGCAGGCATGTTTGAGTCAAACAGCAGAGTGATGGAGGGTAAATTAAAGGCAAGTCATTATTTTGTCACAGATATTTAAAGTTTGTTTCACGCTGACTTTGTTGTCTTTTGCATCTTGGCTCAAAATCTGTGTTGTTTGTGTCTTCGCAGGGTTATTCCACACTGCCGGGATACGGGAAAGAAACCGTCAGACCAATAACAATATGGAAGGGTAATTCATTCACGACGATCTCAGCAAGAGATCCCCACATCAGTGGCAAGGACAGTGGAAAAGGGGACAGTGACTTCAATGACAGCGATTCTGACATAAGTGGAGATGTGCACAAAAAAGAGTCGCCTCCAACAAACAGTGAGTGCCACAAAAACGAATATATAGAAAAAAAAAATAATGAAAATGAAATTTAGAGGATAAATGAGTCAGGTTAAATAGAGATTGAAGCCTTTGCATTTTCTAATACACTGGACACTTGTGTGTGGTTGCCTGGGTTCACTTTCAGGACCTCCAACCAGGTGGGCCAGTGAATGTATTCATTTCACATGCTGACAGCACTGCTGTTTTCCACAGGTCTCTGGGCATGTACAAGTGAGTGCAAAGTGTTGGGACACTCGGACCGATGCTGGAGCCCTTCGGCTACAAGGCCCAACACGAGCATGGCCTGTGGACCGCATCTGTCAACTTTCTCCAAGACAGCTTCACTTCCCCGCGACACCAGAAGGGAAAACTACTATCCAGCTCACATACCAAAAACCAACGGTCTGCAAAGTGTCTATGAAAAGGTTCAACACCAGGAGTTTGATTATATTCTTGTTGGTCCACCAACACCAGCCCGAATACAGGAAACGGATGAGATATCCATTCCAGAGTACGCAAACTCTTAGAGATCAGAAAGTCATCAAAAGGGATTTTTTTCCTTATACTGTATAGTACTGATTATTTGACTATATGTCGGCTTGTTGCTGTGTTTTGTAATATGTCGTGTCTTTTGGCTCATATAAGACTGTTCATTGTATCATGTGTAATATGCAAGATTTTGTACATTAATAATATATTTTTCATAACGATTCAGTGTAAAGAAGAATTTTATTATACATTTTCAGGAGCATGTGTTACTATTTAAGGGGCATGACCTATGGACACTGAGGCTGAAAGGGGCCTTTCTGCTGTGGAAAACAATCAGTATGAAAGATTACCATGTTTGTGGTGATTTTTGTCACATTGTTGCACAAATAAATGGTTAAAAGGCGAAATTGTTTTGCTGTTCGACGAACAAAAATCAAGCTCTCTCTCTCTCTCAGGACTCAAATGTAATCTCACAGGAAGAGTACAACCTATTGTCCTGAGGAAATATTCAGAAAGCACACCGAATAACCTCAATTAACCGACTGAATACATTTCATTTGCCTTAAAGGCTTATGAGCTGCAATAAATAAAATGTGGTCCTCCAAAGATCACAGCTAAATTGATAGCAAGTATAAGCCAGTGTCAGATTCTTTTCATGGTACACAATGTAGTTACTGTGCTGCTTCAATTTGCATGCAAATAATGCACCACTGATCAAATGCTCTTACAATTACATATTTTCTCGAAGGTCAGAGAATCTCCTCACCTTTTCTGATTGCCTTCCCAGCTTACCAATTATCCAAAAAATGTGGTTCAATCTGTTTCCAAGCAACAGCAGCACTGCACATTTGAATCTCCTTTTCTTATTATGTTCTTGCTTTTAAGTTACAATAAGGAGTATTCGTGGTCACAAAACTACCTTTCTGCCATTATCAAATTCGACAATTCATAATTAAGCAAATGTTATGTCTGAGCGTGTCTGTGATTGTCAGTGTAGTACAGCAAGTCAGCCATGTCTTACAATATTTCAGGAATGTAAAGACCTAAGAAGACTTTACAGATTACAGGGAGTGGAATCTGTTCACTGTTCACTGTTCCCAATGACAACTGTAACAAGCAAAGAGCATATTTATATCATAATCAACATCCACCTGAAACAGGTTGGTGATTAAATGAAAGGGATGAAAGTATTCTCTGAAAGCATAGCTGACTTACAACTACTTATATATTTCATTCCTCAAACTGGCTGAAAGGTCACTTAACTTTCTACCAACTGTTACATCATTTCCTGTAACACCAGCCCACCTCTGATGAGCTCAGGACTGTTTCAGAAGTCTTGTTTTAGTTTGGTAACGCTGGATGGCCACCTTGTCTTAGGTAACCTGGACCTACAGGTAACATTCAGGCGAAGAATTTAGCTCAAAGAATTTATATCAACTGTGCGTCATTCACACTCAAGCATCAAAAAAGCCTCCTGCTGCATAACCTGATTCTCAACAGAGACCAGGCAGTGTTAGTGGAGGAAGTACAGAGGACATCATGAAAGAGACTATGGAAAAAGTCCAAAATACCACTCATGGATCTGGCTGCTTTGAACACTGCATGCCTCTGGTAAGACGGGCTTAATAAGTTTTTGATTAGAAATATAATTGACATCCATGACACGTAAACAAAACTATAGCGTTTGCAAACTCTTCAGGTTTCCAGGGAATGTTTCCAGTTGTCCTGGTTATTGCTGAGTGTGTGTCATGTCTTACTTTGCGTCTTCTGAACTTTGTGAAGGAACAAAGCATGCCAACCTCTGCTGCAGTCGGCCGCCTCTTGAGATTTGGAACTGTGACGCTTACTGTTGGTGCCGTGTTAATGTTGTGTGCATCCATGGCTGCTCTCTACCTATGGAAAGACAGCGATAAAAATGTAAGTGTCAGCTGAGGATTATGCTCTAGTTATTGCAGCGCCTATTCAATAACAGACATCTCAAGTGACTGCAAGGAGGCTTTAGGATGCTTTTGGTGGGAAATTGAACTGAAGTAGATTGCAAAAGCTTTTTATTACAGCTATAACTCCTTGAGAACATCACTAGAGATATTTATGCTAACAACTGAGATGCCCCATCGGTAATCATCCATCATCACATTACATTTTTAATTCTGTCTACAGTAAATACAAGCTACATAAACTGCTTCGCATTGTGATATTCATCTGTGTCTCATTGAGCTCACCTGATAGACAAACATTCTCAAGGTTTGCAAAAGCATCAACTGTCGTGCTTTAAAGTATAGGATTTCTGTGAGCAAAGCAACACCAGCAATTACAGTTCATGGGAAGCTTGTTTATCTCTATTTCACTTCTATTGTGTTCGCTACTGTGTGATTTACATAACTTGATTAATCAGTCATTCTAACATTCCACTTTGCTGCCAGGTTTATAATGTTCGTTACAGTATGAACATCAACGGGGAGGTGAGGCAGGGTTCCATGGAAATTGATTCTGACAACAACCTGGAGCGATTTAAAACTGGGAGTGGAGCTGAGGAAGCAGTGGAGATTCATGACTTTCAGATTGTGAGTGAGTTCGTCCTTGTTCTCTCTTCCTGGCGTAGTTCAGCGGAGACTTTCTGTGTGCTTAGCAAAGTAGCAAAGCTGTGAGTGTAAACATGGCATTTCTGTGATTTGGTGCAGGGAATAACCGGAATCCGCGTCTTCGGAGGAGAGAAGTGCTATATAAAATCCCAAATCAAAGCCAATCTTCCACACATGGGGGGTGATAACAAAGAGCTGATGTTTGACCTGGTAAATGCACACTGCTTAATACAAAACATTGAGAACTGGGGCAAAAAAAAAACGAAACTACAGAGGATCTTATTCTTGCTTTAACACTATCATTCATTATACCATCTTTATAATTCAAGGACATCATCTTTTTCTTCTTGCCAGACAGATGAAGTCATGCCAGTGAGGTTTGATGAGGAGTTCCTCATCTGGGTTGCTACAGAGCAGCCACTGAAGGACACCAGTTTTCTGAGCAACAAAATTCTGGGTCTTTGCAGGGAACTTCCCATTTACTGGCTCCAACCTATCTATCCTAAAGGTTGCCTTCTTATCTTCTTTCCGGCTATGATGTACTGATTCATTCAATTCCACAGTGTCTATAACTGCCCTGCTATCACAGAGCATGGTCTATTCAATAATCCTTTGAATTATTGTGCATTCTTTCATAGTTGATTCAGATCTCGGTTACGATTGCCCTGCTTATCTGCTGACACACTTGTAAAATTCTGATTCCGAGAAGTCCTTGAAACACTTAAACAGCTTGAACATACCCTCCATTTAGAGTGGTACACCAAAAATGTCTCCGGTCTTGTATCAAAAAAGAATGATCTTGAAATATGCAAGACTGCTTGAAATCACTGCTGCTAATTTAATTATTCAGGACATCTGAGACAGCCCCAGCTATGTAGGATTGAGCTCTGAGGACATGTAAGGCGTCTTGTGGATGTTGACCCAATACTCTCGCCTCTCGTGGCTGCTCTAACAGATGGGGAGAGGAGAAAGAGAGATACACAGCGAGCCAAACGGCAGTTTAACATGGAGGAGTTTGAGACAGCTGCAGGGGAGAGCGGCCCGGTGAGTCACGCAGAGGATGACACCTCCAGAGTCGCAGAGGAAGAGGAGGGGGCACAGTCGACCGAGGGGTCAGCATACAACCCCGAAAACCCCTATCATGTGAGTACCAACTTCATCACCTTCACTGTTTATGATAAATGAGGCTCGCTCCAGAGTCAGTGAATCTTTGGTTAACTAGCAAGAGGCATACACAGAGCCCCGAAGCAACCCTCCAAGTGACATTATGAATTGAAGTTTCTCTGTTTTGTCAACACTTTCACAGATAACTTCATCACGACATCCTTAAGATGCCAGCTTCATTAAAAAATCTATTCTCACAGAAATACAAGCTCATAGTGCAAAAATGTATTAACCTGGACTTAATTTTTGTGCTGCTGCTGTTGAGTGGGTGTCATATTAGCTGTTATAATTACAGGTCACAAGGGTAACAGCTGCCATTCCAAGTTGATGAACTTACGAACTGAAATGAAAATTCCCACTGGTTATAAAAATTCATGCTGCCTGAGAGAACTGTAGTCACATGTTTGAGAGGATGAGATTTTTTTTTTTTTTTTTGAAAACATTTGAATTGCAAATGAGTGTAAATTTAGAAATGGATTGCACTTCAAAATTAACATTGCTTTAAAACTGCAGCGCAGCGGGGGGGCCAGAGAGGACGGAGCCATGACCTTTGACACCATGTTAGACCACCAGGGGATCTGCTGCTCAGAATGCCAACGCAGCTACACTCACTGTCAGAGAATATGCGAGCCTCTGCATGGCTACTGGCCCTGGCCTTACAACTACAGAGGATGCCAGGTAGCTTGCCGAGTCATTATGCCGTGTCGCTGGTGGGTGGCACGCATTTTAGGTGTTGTTTAAGCAAACACTTGTCAGAGAATATATTTCTCTTTTTATTCTTTTTTTTTTCAAAAGACCCCCAAGGTCTTTAAACTTTATTATGCATGCAGATATTTATTTTCTGAGTGTAGTTACCACCAGAAAGCTACGCCTGTTAGCATGAAATGCAGATCATGATGTATGATTATATGACCTGTACAAACTATGAAAAATGTTCATCCAGACAATATATTCTACATGTAAATGTCTGCTTCCTATCTGTATGCATACATTACTTCTTTACATGTAGTAAAATGGAAATAGCATAAATGTCATATTCCTGTTTGCAGCAACAGATTCACAAACGAGCACATTTCTTTTAGCATCATGTAATACCAAGGCTTAATGCACTGTACTGTGTTTAATGGAAGGTATGGGATTGAATCCAAAGGCTCAGTAGATCATGTACCTTTTCTGAATGAGTAGGCTTCAATAAATTCTAATTACGGTATATGCTGGCTTTGATGTAGATGTTTTTTTATGTCACATCTTGTTTCCATGGTTCCACTGGGTGCTTTTCTGATAAAACTGAAGTGACAGCAATGGTTGCCATAACTTCCATTCACAGCTCAGAATCAGTTTGAGGGCAATGCAATTTGTGCACACTGACATCTGCATTGATGTGAACTAATGTGAGATGGGTGTCATGGCAATGATGGAAAATATTTCCATAGAAGTGACATTTTTATTAAATAAATAAGTCAATATTTTCCTCTGTGAAAAGCGTGTGGATGCTAAGCTACCAAATAACACGATCGCAGAGACAGGCTTTTCCTTTTGCACAGCTGTTATTGAGGCTTATGGTGTAGGCTATTCTGAATACCTCAAAATCAAAAGAAATCAGATTACTATCTCTAAAGCCATATGCCAACTTTCTAAATAATTGAAAGGAACCATGTTGCGATCAAGACGATTTCACAGAGGGTGATCCAGGCACATCAAATTACAACAGATGTGAAACTGCACCATATCTGCTGCTAAAGCCGCATTTGAAACTCTGAAGCAGTGTGAGGAAACAACACAAAGAGATGCTTGTCTCTTTGCTTGGAGATCTTTCCTGGTTTTCGTGGGGGTAGAGGTGCTTATCACATCTGCAGTGCTGATAAGACGGCCTCTGTGCTTCCGTAGGCTATATAATATTAATCCCTCTCCCACGTCTGCAGATGCACTTAAAGGAAGGTGACAAGCATGACATATCCAGGACCTCCTGATGGCTCGTGCTCTGGAGTGCAGCCGCTAAAAGAGCCCCAAGTACCCTCAAGTGATGTAAATTTGCAGGGGGAGTCCAATTTCCATCACAGCACTGTCACTGCCATGGTCATTAAACTAAATCATCCCGCTGTGTGTCACACAGCTCCCATTTTAAAGTCCCCTCAATAATGGAGTTATACTTGGACTGCAGATTGCAGCACAACAGTGAATGTCTGACCTGACAGCAGCTGCAAGAGGATCCCTCACAATGTTTCATCTTTAGAAATCACAGGCAGACAGCGCATATGGATGTAAGCGATACCTTGAAATTATTTATTAATTGAGTGACTTTTTGTATTTTAGTTGCACCAGCTGGGATTCAGCAAGGCTATATATAAACTCTAAAGTTAGCAATGGCAGCTTAAATGTAAATATGATGTGTTATGTGCCTGTTGCCGGTGGTGGTTTCCTCGGGTTTCACTCAGAACATGTTGATACAGCAGCAAAAGACAGAGAGCTCTGAGTCTAAGCTAGACAAAAGAAGATGAAAAACACAAAGCAAAAAAAAAGAAAAGAAAAAAAAAACACATCACCACAAGCAACAACTCAAAATGGCATTTAAACTGAGAAAAAATACATAGCTTAGAACAACAGCAGTTTTGTTATCCCGAGGCCCTGTTTCTATAAAACTTGTTTCCTTTTTGCCATTCCGCTCCTAAGAAGAGAAATGTAACCCCATTGAGTAGAAAAGACGAATGTGTTGGAGAGCAGCTTCAGAGTGTGAGACAGTGGTGCCTTTTTGTTTGTCTCCCCTCTGGAGCCAAGCTTACCCTGGGAGCCCTGCAGGCCAGGGAACAAACAGAGCTTTGTGAGCACTGACCCACTGTGCCCAGCAGCCAGACTGCAATCCTCCACTCCTGTGCTAATAGCGAACCACAGAAGAGGAGTCCGCATCAGCCGACGAGGGGGAGCTTTTCTCGCATCCACCTCCTCTTTCATCATTGCCCATCAAAACAAGCGCAGTCAGGCAGGGTGCTGTAGTACTCTGGTGACCACTGAATCAAAAGCTTTTCTACCAACATCCTCTTGGCGCCAACACTCAGTACGTTTGGGATACCTTAGCTGGTGATTTATTTTGTGGCCTGGATTTGTGCTAATCAAACCCATGCACTGACTAGAGCGCCCTGTAAATGTGTCAATAGTCTGTCATAAATTTGCCTGTTGTTGCCCAAGAGGCATTAGAAGTGTGAATAGGAGTGTGAAGTGAACCACTCTGGTAAACGTGTCCTACATTTGATTGCATGTTTTCCATTACATCCAGACATGAATGAAATAAACAGTAGTGACAGTCCATTTTGCACCTTACCCAGAACACAGAAACCCTTTTAAGCCAGCTCATTATGTCTTTCTGCAAGAAAGCATTGCAGTACACTCATAGATGCTGGCGTTGTGAAAAACCTGTAGCCCACAGTTTTGCACCGGCAGTAACAACCCAGGCACTGAACGTTTGTCTTGTCCATTCTCCTGAATGGTCAGAAATAACATAGCTGGATGAAAAGGCGGGGGGGCTGGTAAATGCTTTTTAATCCCATGGTTGAGTGACCACTTGCAGCTCTGCCCAGTAGTCTGAGTCTGCCTGCTATTTGCATTTCTCTCTGAAGTTTCCTTGCCATTGGCTGGGTTTTCACTCTCTCTCTCTCTCTCTCTCTCTCTCTCTCTCTCCCTCTTTCTGTATGTCTCTCTCTTTCACACTCTTTCTCTCCCTCTCACACACGCACACCCCACTATTTAGTATGCAAGCCCCAAATGGCCATTAATTAAATAGACTGCTTGTTTTGTATAAGGCAGCCTCTTTTGTTTACTTCACCAAGTTAAAACTGTAAATATGTCTGTAGAGCTACCTGCAATACATTAGTTACACTTTCTCGGTCATGAAACATTATAGCCTTGGTGACTCAATTACTCTGCACACGCTGCAGGGATTTTTTTTTTCCTGTGTATTGCACTTGGTTGCATGGTGTCCTTGTAGCACACAAATAGAAAACCTGTAGTGCGGTGTAGGTCTAAATTGGACACACTGCTGGAATTTACACCATTGTTTTCTTGGGGACACACTGTATATGAGGCAGCTTGTGTGGTGGAGGCACCCAACCTGCAGATACCGTGGGCAGTTACCTTTATAACACAGCAGGTGTGGGCTCTCTCAGAGGACACTGTATAACCAACCGAACACATTATACTGCCTCACCCATATCACCATTTGTTTAAACCTGTAAGTGAAATTGAATTTGAAAAGTCAAGCTAATGGGATCAATATGAAAAGATTCTTCATAAGAATATGGCATTTGTTGAAACTTCAGTCACCCCAGGATGTACCACAGAACGTACACATCCTCTGGTGGAGTGCTTAAAAAGAGCTATAGATAGCTCAAAGCAGAATCAAATCAAGACTTCACATCTACAAACTGTTAAAAAAAAAGTAAAAAAAAAACAAAAAACAGCTCCTCCACAAAGCAATGTCAAGAGGCTTGCCACATGAAAGCAGAAGTTGTCCAAAGAGTTGTAGGAAGTACTGACAAAGTTTATGAGAAAAAAGTAAATGTGTTTTTAATCCTCAGCAGCACGTGCAACAATGAGGGAGCCTGAGCCCTAAGATATGCCACCCCGGGGGCGGGCTCTATACTTAAGGCTTACAACAGCCTCATTATCTTCCTCAACTCACATCAGATCCTAGCAGCAGTTTGTCACAGGCAGGCTCCTCTCTGCCAGTAGGCATCAGACCAATCCTCCTGCAACACTACTGTACATAATTGCCATATGGACAGCATTTTGAGCCAGACTGAAGACTAAAAAGCCCTCCAGGCAGATTCCCCAGATAACTAAATGAATATTTTATCTCATTTCCATCTAATTTGCACCATATTATTATACAGAACTGAAATTTTTAATTAATTGATAGAACAGATCAAACACAGGTTTACACTTTGATTTTCGGGAACTGTTATTTTGATAATTTGCATGGCTTTTTTCCCATGCCAAGCTTTTTTTAATCTCTCAGAATTTCAGCATCTCTATATAGAAACACTATAATGAAACATACAGCAAATTAATAACTGTCAGCGCACATGAAATGCTTGTCTTGGTTGTGTGAGCAGTTCCAGTGAGGAGTCCTTTTACCTGCCACCCCACTGATTAATTAATTTCACACTGTTTAATTAAATCCACAGTCTGGGGAGTCTGGGCAGCACCGTGGGGAGCCCTATCCGAGCTATGTGTGTACAGAGATTACTAAAGAAGGTCTCGCACACACGCTTTCTCACTGGTGTTGACACTGACGTCACCCTTCTCTGGATATGAGTGCATGATTGTGTCACTGTCATCTGGCATTTGTGAGCTTTTACTGCTGGGGACATGATAGCGCTGTACCATTTGTTGATTATCTGCTGGCATTTACATTAACGACGGAGACTAGAGCATTTGACAGCATTTGACACAAATTAGCATTTGACAGAAGCTTCCGATGAAGTGTGCTGCTGCAGTATGTGAACATTGTACGTCCATGAAGTCGGTTAACTACATGAATAAAAATTAATGTTGTTTAAGTGCCATTAATAATGCAATTTGTAGTTATGATGGATACTGAAATACACTGTGTAGACAAGAGTATTAGGACACGTGACCATTACACCAACTGTGACTTTACTGACATCACATTCTAAATACACAGGCACTTTGGAGTGTTTCTGTGGGAATTTTTGCCTATTCGTTCCGAGCATTTGCAAGGTCGGGCACTGATGTTGGACAAAAAGGTTCCCAATTTCCATTCCAGTTCATCCCAAAGGTGCTCGGTGGGGTTTAGGCTTTGAGCACTGGGACACAGTCATGGAATAGAAAGTCTGGAATAGAAAAAGACCTTCCTCAAACTGTTTCCACAAAGTTGGAGGCATAGCATTGTCCAAAATGTCTTAGTACGGTGAAGCAGAGACTTCCAGTGAAGGGAAGTCTCTTCTGGGGTTGAGCCCAACCCCACAAGAACAGCCCCATAAAGAGGTGTGTCTGGAGACTCTTGTATATATAGTGTATATACATATACATAAACATATAAAATACATGGACTATGTTGCGCTAAATCAAAAACAGAACAGACTGGCTTCAGTGTAAATGAGTATGTTGAATTCTCATTCCCTGTCCAGCACTGTTGTATTCAACAGTCAAAGCCCCAGAGACACAGAGACACAGAGACACTGTCTCTCTTATGTCAGAACAGAGAGAGGTGCATGAGTGTATAGCACAGCAGGCAATATGACTGTGTGGGCTAGAAAGTAGGCATGTGCTTTCTCTGTTCTCTTGAAACATATTTTTGGCATCTCTAATCACAAACAAACACATTTTGAGTCAGATGGCTCAAATTTGTCTTTACAGTGCAACTTCAAAATAAGACCATATTAAAATGTCACATGATTTATACAATTCCGAGGACTACCACGTATGTACACACTAACATTTGAAAGGATTACACTGATTCTGGCTAATCCGTCATATTAACAAACCTAAACCTGATTCTAACTGTGCAATCCTGCCCATGTATGTCGAGGAAAGCGAGAATAATCGATTAGGTACATAAAGACAGCAGCCTGCTGGTTTGATGTGATGTGATGTGAAACCAGCATTTCCTTGTGCTCTCTATTTGATGTGCCAAGAGCTATTAGAGCAACAAACACTTTGTGGCAATTTTACATGGCTTCATTTCAAATTACAAAGTAGCTGTATTTTGTTTTTATCAGATACGTCAATTGAAAAATAAAGAAGAGTGCATCAACAGCTTAAGACTTCAATTACCTAAGATTAAATGAGGCATGTTCCATGCACACATGATCACACCATATGTGCTTGAAAATAATTGAAAGCACTATAAGATCAATATTTAATGTGAGTAAAATACAGTACTTTACTGCATAGTTTAATTCAATAAACCCAGTGAAGTTGTATCTTTATTACACGTCTCTTCTATATAAGCATCACAAACATCAGAAGTATTCACATGATTTTTTTTTTCTCAAACTGAAGCGTTGCAGATGAGGGAGGTGCTCTTTACTTAGACAAGATAAACTTTTAATAGGCATTCCAGCACACAGCATGAAGACAGTTTTGCAGAGTGATGCAGCATTATCTGGAAGAACAGTGCTCTATTTGTGCTTGCCTTGTCCTGTGACAGGAAGACCTATCAGGTGCCTGTACACCCCCCCACCCCCACCTCCATCCTCTCTCCTCCTGACCTCATTCTGTCATCTTCATTTTCCTTCTTCCCGACTCTCAGGTCTTTTATAAAGTGTCTCCATGCATTACACATTTAACAATGCATTAAAAATAGGCCACCATCAATCAGTCATTTAGTGGCAAAGACAGAATCTACTTGTGGCACCAGCTTGATGTTTGTCAAAGCTCGAGAACGAAAAGAACGCTATAAACTATCAGGCTTCTGTGTATGGGAAACTTAACAGGCACGAAAACGCATATTTATGTGCTAATAATACACGGTACCCCATAAAACCCACTGTAATAATTCTGAATTCCCATTTGCTTGATTTTTCCGGCACAGTGTCTTTCAAGAATCCGGAAACAGACTCAGAATAAAATATATGCAGGTGGTAAGCTGTGACAAGATTTCTGTTGATAGGTGCCAGGTTAACATCGTGCCCAAAACAGTGATTTGAGAACTGTGATGCATGATACAGGATAGGTACTAGGTAAAATCTGATGTAATGGTTGGGAGTGAGTCAAGCCCTGGGGGCAAATAGTCTCAACAGTCTGAGTGCGGGTTGCTCATGCCCAAGCAGATGTTCAACTGACGACAGCAGTACAAAAGACAGTGCTGCATGTTTTTCACAAGGCATCATTGGGATGGCGTGTCCATGCTGCAACTAATAGAGCTGCTTTGATAGTTATATACTTATATATATTTAATAAGGACATATTATAGATCTCTCACATAGGCTTTTCACAGTTCCACATGAGTTGTGCTAACAAAGTGAGGTGTTCTCCTGCTCAGGTACAGGTGTGGGAGTCTGCTTGTGAGCTTTGATGTTGCAGCTCTGCTCTGAGGCTTGATCCTGCATTCTGGACTTCAAAACAGACTGCACCTCGTCACGGGTGACAGCTTGAAGAGGTAGACACCAACTGCACAGACATGCCTGAAGGACCACACGCACAAAGACATTTGGTCAGAGGACAACATGCGTTTTACCATCAGCTTCACAGTGGTTTATTTATATATACGCAATGCAGTTTTAGAAAGCGTCTCTGTTTTTATTTTTCTGTACTGTGTGGTTTGCAGTATTATTGCAGAGGGAAGTGGCTCTTTGTATACTGTGGTGTGCAAAGACCCCATGACAGCCAAAACAAATCAAAGTGTGTTTTAACATGACCTGCTATGCTAGTAACACCATAAAGGCTTTTAAAATATTTTCCTTTGAATACTGCCTTGAAGCTATGTTTTCTTTCACCTCATAACACATCACTCTAATTCACTGAAAAACTGTCTGGTAGATTGCCAAGTGTCTGTTGTTTTTTTTTTTCCCCCACTCTGACAAATTTTTTCCAGACCATTTTCACTTATTTCCCCCTCGGGTCATTGCTTGCTCCTGTCTGGCCATTTTACAGACATGACTCCATGTGTCCCTGATGACACAGATAATAGCTCATCCAATGTGGATCACACTGTTTTCACCCCTGCCAGATATGTCTAAAACTGAATAGTGCCCTACATAGGAACAACTGGAAAAACAAAAAGTGTGTGACAGCATATCTTACCTTGAAACATCTTTTAAATCTTTTGCTGACAACGAACAACGCAATAGGGTTGATGCACGAGTTGAGCGATGCCATATTAATGCCAAAATAGTCGAGGACAAGAAAGATGCTGACAAAGGAGGACAAACATTAGCTATTAATGAGACAAAAAAAAGCAAGAACCAGGTACTGAACAATGAATAAAGGTACTGAATTGTTCATGCTTACCTCAGTAACTGACACCTATTAGGATCTTTCTCATCATAAATGGTTGATTTCAAGATCCTGCTAAGGTACAGAGGCAACCAACAAAGCGCAAACACAATCACCAGGCAGAAGACAGCCTTTGCAACTTCCCGTCTCTTGAAAAGGAAAGGTAGAACCAATATTAATGTTAATGTTACACCAAAATATAAAGTTGCAAAATGTTCTTAAAATTGTAACTAATAACCTGCTTGGTGTGGTCGCTTAACGTATTCTTTGTGTTCCTCAGCATTTTCCTGGTCATTAGTGTGTAAAAGACGGCAGTCCAAGCCAGTGGCATGCAAAAATAGAAGCCAAAGAGCCACCAGTCCTTTACTGATTTATAAAACTGTTGATTAAACATGACAGAGGCCCACAGTCAGTGTGTGCTGCAGATGACTTGATGATCAGTGGTTACTACATTACAGCATGCATAAAACAATAGTTCAAACACACAGAAATAGTACGACGAAGACATCTACAAGAATATGTTGGATGAATTGTGAGAAACAACAACAGAGCCATTCATTTCATTTCTTATCAACATAATAAGTTGAATGTAAAAAAACAATCAAATCAAAACACATGTTGATCTGTTTGTGTTATCCTTTTGCAGTACCTGCATGAATTGCGTGGTTTGCATGGGATGAAGCAGACATATTCTCAGATGTTTGTCTTTATAGTCCATTGTTATCATATCAAAGCCGACAACTTCAGGCACGGCCAGCAGGATGGAAACAACCCATATCAGAGTTATTTCGATTGCTGTCCACGCTGATACCCCAATGCCTTTGATTCGATTCCAGGATACTACAGCTCGGTATCTGCTGAAATCAATGGGAAAATGTTATGGCTTGGGGGACTTTTTGTCTGTGACAATGATGCATTTTTCCAGTTAAAATACATTTCAAGGGCTAATGCTAAACAAATCCGTCTGCTTGATGAAATACAGATAGCAGCAGGCAAACACTATTTTCTTTCAGGGCACAGGACAGTGCTGCTTATCTCCGTACCTGTCAACACTCAAAGCGCATAAGCTCAACACAGTAATTCCAACAGAGGTTTTCTGTATGAAGGGGACAAGCTTGCACAGTACCACGCCGAATGGCCAATCTTCTGCCATGAGCTGGAGCAAAAACAAAGGACAATTTCAGTAAGGAAAAAAAGAGGGAATCAATTCAAGGTGAGATTGAAATTTTAAAGTGGACAAAAAGAGAACAGGATATGGTGGAACATTGTTTTCTCATTGTAATTGCACAGCGTGAGGTAAATAACTCACCCTATATGTGTTGATTGGAATGTCTATCACGATGTGAATTAGATCCCCCAAAGCAAGACTCGCAATGAGAATGTTTGGTCCACTTCTCATGCATTTGTTGACATATATGATTTTCAGCAAGGCTGAATTCCCCACTATGCCAACAGCAAAAACAACAAGAGAGACCACGGTATTGACATATTTGAAGGCATCTCTGATTCCAGCTGGCTCCAAGCACATAGGAGGGTGTGGTGTCTTTGGCCCTGCTACCAGGGGTGGATGAATTGAGCTGTTGGATTTCTGTTTTTCCAGTATTATAAGACCAGGGGAGGCCGTTTCAGAGAGCTCGATTACAGCAAACGCTTCTGAATGCTGATCACTGGCCTCGCCTGTGATGAGAATATTTCCCAAACAAAGAACAAGAGCCACGGTCCACATTGTTGATGATTTCCTCAAAAGGCTCTGAAATGTTTTTGCCAGCACTGGACTGAAAATGAGAATGAAAATAATTAGCACCACATCTTAGCCTTGAGATTTACAGCAAAGGATTTAGGTGAGGAGAAGGATTAATTTAATTTGCTGACCAAAAGGCAACAATAAACACTGATTCATTGTGATACACTGAATTATGCCGGCTTACCTTTATGTGTACAAAATCTGCATGAAATGAGTCTCTGCAATACAGAAAAAGGCTGTACGTTTCACACAAAGGACTACTCTACTGCTACTTTGTGGCTCTGCCCGAGATAAATGTTAGAACCCAGCGGAGGGAAATCAGGGCTTTATAGACTAAGGTATTGTTGTCAGCGTTAGTCATAGATCTGTCAGTAGTGACTATAATTACTACCCTTGATGCATCATCCTCAATGAAAGGACAGCATTGAATTGTATTGTCTGTTATCACAGAGTGAGATCATTTTATAGGATTCAGTAGGGATATTATGTTACACTTGTTTTCCCCTCTTACTCTAAAAACTTTTTTGTTATAAAATTTCCACCCAGAATCTAAATATAGCAAAATATCTATTTTAATGAAGACAAGATGTCTTTTTTGGCTTAAAGCCACACAGCCTCTACCAATAAACTTAGAAGTCATCATTAGTGAAGGTACTGGGAACAGGAAAACTGTCTTCTAGCTGCAACTATATGACAATTTGGACGTACATGTACCTGATGTGAAACTACTGCTGGGCAACTGCACTTGCACAATAACAAAAATGATACAAATGGAACCGTGAAATATGCAGTGAGTGTCCTCTTGAGATTTTGCTTCAGTTGACATATCACATTTTTTAAAACATGAGTCAGTCTCCATCCTACCAGAGAGACACTGCATCTCCTGAGAGTCCTGAAGAAGGTGACTTTTCTCCTCGACAGCTTTGTGACAACTCGAAGAGCCTGGAGGAGCACAAGACATGTGAAGACCAGAAAGATCCTTTTGTTAATATCATACCAGACAACTACTCCAGCTCTTTTTTGAACAGTCAAATCTTTGTGACAAATGACCTTGGGAAACTGTGTGCTGGCATGCTTCTACAAGAAAAACCGCTTAAGAAAAATGAGTTAGTTCAGTCGGATAAGAAAAAGCATAACTGTGTACAGTCAGGACGTCTGTATACTCATCATTATTGACTTTTCTCCCCGTACAGGTCATTGGGGAGAATCAAGATGCTTTAGTTCATCACCTATAAAAGAAGAAGCTGAAGATTTTTAATTTCCAATAGAATGACTGAAAGACCTATAAACCTGACAATAATATATAAAAAAACTCCCTTAAGAATTCTCTGTGTCTGTTATTTTTTTCTTTTACCTTTCTAACCTGCAAAAGATTTCATTCTTTTGCAGGATAAAAAGCTTTTTAATCTGTCACTGCTGTCTGATTTATGTGTTGTGCCCACTAATGCCATCAGTACTGCAGTAGCATAGTTGGAGTGAATGTAGGCTCCATGGTAAACATGGATGGCTGAGTTTATTACAGTTGGCAGTCAATGGATTAAGGCGTTCTAAGATGTGAATATCATTCAGTCTCAAAAAAGCTAGTCTGAAAAAAACAACTGTAACAACTAGTTTAACCTTAACCAGATGTCAAAATTTGTAGACTAACTAGCTAGCAATAACTGAAATTTCTTTTTTGCTCTTATTATTATTACTGGGGGGCAGCCGTGGCCTAGAGGTTGGAGAAGCGGCTTGTGATCGGAGGGTCACCGGTTCGATTCCCCCACCTGACAGACAGGAAAAATTTAGGTGTGGTGGAGTGATTAATGCAAAAAATGCTCCCCCTCTCTATTAGCCGGCTGATGTGCCCTTGAGCAAGGCACTTAACCCCTCAATATGCTCCCTGGGCGCTTGATGCTGTCCACTGCTCCTGTGTGTGTTCCACTGCATGTAATTTGCCGGGTGTTGCATGTGTGTGTTTAACTAAGGATGGGATAAATGCAAAAGACGAATTCAGTGTGTGTATGTAAAAATATATATACTGTCAATAAAGCTGATTCCTCTTCTTATTTGGTTTGCTTATCATTCAGTAAACTTGCAATCCAGAATTGCATGCATGCATGTGGGTGAGTGGTATGCTCCCAGAACACACCATCAGTTTATTTCAGGGCCAAAACAATAACTTATGCTAAACTTTAGCCTCCTGAGCTGTTAGCTACTTTTATCTTAACAGGAAACCCCTTACACCAAAAACCTAATAAAACCGCTGCACCAACCTATCCAGCACCAAATGGCAGACTGATAAAGTAAGCAACTAAAAAGCTGGTGAAAAAAGTCAAAAAAATACAAGCTAAACTCCAAAATTAAAACAAAAACACCAAATTATTGCTGATGTTGCTTCATGTCTAAATGTCACTGTATGCTAACATGTTAGCCAAAACAACTTTATGTTATGTCAATAAGTCACATCTTTTTTTGGCTTGCTGAGGGATTACTCTGTCCCTAAGAGTCTAAAAAGCAATTAATACATCTCTAAAATAAACAGAGCTGTTTTGGTAAGGCATTGCTGTTATTCTCTGACTCATGTCTCTCTTCTCCTGAGCAGTCTGGTCTCTCAAGAGTTCATGTAAGTACGTGCGCTGGATGGAAGATTCATTACTTTAGTAAGCACTCAGACCCAGACAGATTGGGAGTGGGTGGAGCAGAACCTCTCTTTCAGCTGTCAAGGTAAGCTATGTCATCAGTTTGGGTGCGAAAGGGTCACCTGTTCCTGCCCCATCTTTCCTTTCATGCCTTAGACATCTGTCAAATTCCCAATTATTTCTCTCTTGTGCAGTTCAAAAGGAAACTGAAGATCCACAGGCAGAGGTGGCGAACGTTGGACACAGACCGTGATGCCTCACAGATCGTCTGTTCAGGGCGAAAAGTGTGTTTTATGTATAATCGAGGGGAAATAAAATTTGTTTACACAAAATAAGATCTGGTGGTAGAAAGTAACTCAGTAATTTAATTTTATTACAGAGACAAATACTGTAGGCTACTTTTTACTTGACCAGGGTAAAACATATTCTGAAGTGGACCAGTTTGCATAATGCATACTTTTTGTTTTGGTACTTTCAGTATGTTTTAATGGCAATACTTCTGTGTTTTTAATGCATGACTTTTACCTAAGAGAGGATGTCTTCTCTATGGTATTGTACATTTACTTTAGAGCACAAAGATTGGAGTACTGCCAGGACTGATAAAATCTCATTTGCCCCTACAAAGGCTTTTCACTTGAAGAGACAGATTGTAGAGCCCTCTATAAGGCAAATTTACAAAGGTAATTTTATGGTTTATACATGTAGATCCATGCAAGTCTTGCTTCATACAGGTCTTATTCACATCAGGAGATAGAAGGATGAAAAGATGCCAAAGAAGGAACATGGTATACTTGGTGTGGGACTGTCTCATCTCATGGCATACAGGCCAGAGCTAATGCAAACTCCTCATGTCGAAAAGATACTGTCAACTTAGTCCTGTGTCCCCATATTGCCCATAGTGCCTGGAAAGGACTGTGATAGTTTTTTTTCATTTTCCCAACAGAAATAACAGCATGTGGAGGCTTTAATATCAGAGGTGAAGAGGTGATCGTGAATGTGTTTTTCACTGCACTGTAGGTTCCAGAGGTTGAATCTAAACAGGATGTGCATCTTGCTCAGTGTGACTATTGCCAGAAGCTCTGTCAGCCCTTCATACACGGTGAACTGCTGGAAAGTGAAACAGACTTTGAGAAGGTGAGTACAGCTTGTGTACCCTCAACAAGAAATTGAAAATAAATTCATTAGAAATAAAGGCTGTTCAGATTGTGGTGGGGAAAAAAGGTTCATGGGCGGGCAGCATTAAGTAAGAAAGGAAAAATGTGGAGTACTGAAATTTCTTTTTGTTCAGCTCTTTTGTTGTGAGCAAGCTAAACAACTCAGAGAGTTTATCCTAAAAAAGAGAGAAAAATTGACACAGAAGGAGTCAGATAGAAAGAGTGACATGAACCTTCATGCACCCATCATGAGAGAAAAGCTGCTTTAAGGCAGGAAAGGGAAAAGTGAGTAACATGCATGGCCTGTCCTTTTCTGCATTCATTTTATATGTTTGGTGGGATCGTGTGGCTGGCTGCTGAAGGACATGCATGCAGCTGTTCTCCATTGCATATAAATTGATATTTACTATATTGCATGCCATAAAAGAACTCAATTTCTCTTGGTGTTGACTGTAGCAAGAAATATGAGACAGCATGTAAATTTGTCCTTCATGTTTTAGCAATATATTGCACATTTTTACCACCTCTGCAGAAAATACCTTCAATTTCTAATGTGAGCTGGGACGTTTGCAACTTTACAGAAAACCTAAACAAAACAGCTTGAATAAAGGCTGAAGTAAGTATGCAACCTTGGGCATACTTGTCTAGTTTAGACAAACTAGTATATATGATGAATAGACGAGGTATGCGGTCCTTCATGCTTCTCTTTAACAAAATATCAATAAAAGGATATTCTCCTTTTCTCCTTTGTCTGCTCAGGCCCTATTGAGATGAAACATAAAACCTCCGGGCTGTCAGAAGAGATTCGCCACATCAATGATGAGCCTCACATCCTTAAGATAGATATTAAAAAGACTACTGGCGTGTTTACACCACAAGAAAAGACAGATGGTGAGCCAAAGCTATAAGATGTTTTTTTCATAATGGCATTGCTGTTGCTGTGGCCTCCCCTAAAACAAGATCCATATTTTATCATCAGTGCATTTACCAAAAGTTAATGTAATAACTTGATTATTTTATGTATTTTACGTTAAGTTCTACCAAAGTGTTTTTTCACCTTACGTCCAGATGGAACTGGTAATTTTGAGTTTTGTATCCGTTTAAGCAACACACAAACTGGTAGATCAAGGACAAGGTCAAAGTACTTAATGAGCTGGTACACATTTGTTGCCTTTGATAAAAGGTTTGCACAGTGTTAATGATCCTTAATAGACAAAGTTATCCTTCTGGGAAAGCGGCCATTATAAAATCCTCTGCAGAAGCTGCTGACTTCACCTACATAATCTATGAGGACAAGGACATAGCGCTCAACATCAAAGGCATTTTCACAAGTTACGGCTACTGCACATGCTACCACCCCAGTGTAATGATATGGTAATTGTTACTCTATAATAAATGCCATTACATTAATGTAACCAAATTTTGTACTAACAGCAGACTTTAAGATAATAGTTCTATTTCTTTCTGTTGGAGAGTTTGATCAAGTTGATCAATACCACTTTTACATATCATACTAGTACATATGAGATACAGACAGTACGTGATTGGCTTAGGCAATCAGGCAATCAGCTACCCAAGCTGTGTTTTAAGACATTCAAATACACCTACTAAAACTTCAAAAGTTATTTCTTGCTTATTTAATTTGCACAAAGTATAAAAATGCCATTTTGCTGCTTTCTAAAGGGTTACATGCCAGACTGTTTCTTCAATGGGAGTAGTTGCCGGGTAACCAGTGGAGAATTCATGAAGTTACTTGTCCCATATAAAAAACTATCTGGCACATAACCTCCTGCAAAACAGCAAAATGCCAGTTTTAATTATTAGTTTTCATATGGATTAAATTAAAGGAGATATGACATGTTAATTAGTGAGGTTTAGCAGTCCTGGTAGGTATATTTTGTAACCCTCACACACAGGTTAGCTGTTTCGCTTTGTTTTAAGTCTTTATGCTAAGCTAAGCTTAACCAGCTGCTGCCTGTATTGTATATATTGCACACATTCACATGACTCTCCACGAAAGAGTCAATAAGAATATTTCTCAAAATGTCTTGAGTCTGTGTCTATTTCTTCAATTCAGTTAGTCAATTAGGCATTGAATATAAATGTTATCTGATGTGAAACCCAAACTTAACCGTATGTTTTGTATCTTGGATATCAAATGGTTAAGACCTCTTAACCTCTTATTGACCAGAGATAGCTTTTAAATTAATCTGCTGCTCTTATGGATCAGGTCAGGATGTGTGTGTTGCTAATCTCTGCACTGTGTCTGAAGGCTGAATCTGACCCCTGTTGGAGGTCTCTGCCTCAGTGAGTCAGGAGCTTTGAGGAGGCGCTGGAACCGGTTGTATTCTGACCGTCATGTTCGTAACCTTCCCTTCAAGCCTGTAACCTTTGCCCTGGGCCCACACGTCTGTGTGCGCATTCACTCACAACAACACATATATGTCACCTTTGCACATCAGAAAAACAGTGTGTGCTTCAGTATGAGGTCAAAGCTTAAGGTAGGTAATAATAGATACACTATAAATGCATGTGTTTCCCTGTGTATTATACATTAAAATATAGGAGCCTCCTTGTTAAACTGTTTGCAGCAAATTACAGCAGTCAGTAATGATTTGTATGGAAAAAGAAGACTAGAGAATAGGTTATTTTTTCTTTAATGTAGCTCCTCTGTCCAAAGAGCCATGACAAGGACGTCTGAGGATGTTCTGCAAAGATATATCCAAATGAAGAGCTTGGAGATTTACTCTTTGCTTGGCCAGGTGCAGACCTGCATGTCCCACCCTACAGTTTCATTACTCAAATGCAGCGGCTTAGCATAGAAAATGGAAAAAGAGAAGTCATCCCTGAATAAAAGATGAAAACCCATGTAAATTAAGAAAGAAATACAGAATTGGCAAAAGCTGATTTAACTCATGGCTGTTACAGTTTACAGCCTCATTTTAAACCTCTTCAGTATGGTGCTTACAGTCATTCAAAATTAAATTTGGAATGTATAGTGTTTTAGCTTTATAGAATAAAATATTGATGGAAGATTGGGACAATTGGTGTGGCAATACTGACATTTCAATAAACATTAAGAAGGACTTGTTAAATCTCAAAGAAGAGGAAGTCTTGGAGGAGAAATGTTAGTGTTTGGACTATATATACAGTATTTAAAAAAGAGCACAGGGATTCCTCCAGATATCATAAGATATGTTGTGAGTGATTCAGTGCCTGAAAACCTCAAATAATCCAGTTAAATACTCTCTTAACAGTGTTACCAACAGCTTCAACTTTTCAGGAGACCAAAGCAACATTTCCTATTTTTTTTCCATTGGCATAAGAACTTAAAAGCACCAACAGGCCAGTAGCAAATAAACACTAAATTATAAGCACAGCCCCCCTCATCTATCTCTCAATAGTGCATCTAATTGTATCTCTCCAGAATCATCACATCTACTGGCTTTTTCATATATGAACACCTGACATCTAATGATATCAACTGTTCTTCTGCCCCTATGCGAGTTATTTTACTGCACTGAAGCCATAATAATTTCTACTGGATGTTTTATTTTATTTGCTAATGTCAAATTGCATGCATTCTGGAACAATGCTTTGTTATGTGAAGCTTACCAATATACAGGCATGGTGGTCTGAAGCTACTACTCTGCACTGATTGCAACTTCTTCTTTTAACATTACCGGCACGCACGACGTTCACTAAAATTAATTATTTTTCAGTCAATTTCGAACACCTTTTTTTTCATCTGGTGGAGTCTGTTATTTAGTCCAGAAGAAGTAAAGGCTGAGAGACAGAGAGATAAGTTATGACAAAAGCTGTGATGCTGATGAAGACATTTTTGTGGTACACACCACATCAAATGAAACCACCGGATTCTTGATATAAATAAACCACAACAGAGGTGTCCCTTAGGATAAAACAGACGCATCATAGTGTACATCACATAGGCTTTTTAATCACTGTATTCATGCTATGTCAAAAGGTACCAAAAGAAGCACAGCTAGGTGTAGGGAGCCATGTCTGATCTTCGTTTCAATACATTTTCAATTTACTTGTAGCTGATGGCAACATTATTTTAATCTATTATAACTAGCCTATGCTTTTATTCAATTGCAGATGACTGTAATGATTCATTTCCATTATCTAGTTGCTATATATGGCCCACTGGAGGACAGTTAATTAGTGTTATTCCCAGACCTCTGAATTATTGAGCTCATACAGTTATTGAATACGGGTATATGGTTAAACTTAAGATTTTTACAGACATTGCAGATGGTGGAAACATGCTACACAGGCATTCATATTATGTTCTCTTTCCCTCCTTCACCCTTGCATTACGTTTCATTTACAACTGCTTTATTGGCATGAGGATAACTACCATGGCAGTACTATAGCACAAGCACAAGGTTTTCATTGTCAGAAAAAGGCATTCAGATTTTTCAAAGAAAAAGACAACAAACTGTAGGCACATTACTACCTGCAGTATTATGGAAGTAAAACAAACCATAAATATCACTGGAAAAGGTACTGTATGCTGAGATGCAGTTTATCACTGTTATGACTTGAACAACCAAATGTAATGGCAATGGAGAGAAACTACAGAAGAAAAAACATCAAATAAAAGAAGGGGTGGATTTGATTGAACCTCAGCACAGTTTTTTCTCTCTTTTTTTCCCCATTTTGTTTTAACATGTCTAACATAGAAACAGTTGCTTATTGTTCTGCAGTTGCTATGGTAGGAGAAAAACATGCTGTTTTCAATTGACCACTCTGGGTCTGATTCGAATTTTTTTTTTTTTTCTGCAGTCATTTATGGTTTTCTCCGCTCACATCTGTTCCACAATGAGTTGAGGGTAGCACAAAAGATGGAGATGCAAACACTTGATTCATCAGGCAGATCAGCCGAGATGGATTCAACAACAAATCCTGGACTTCAGAATAAACAGAGATTTGGGAGGAAATGCCACACATTCAGAGTGACTTTAGGCATAATGAAAATTCAAGACAGAAAACAAAAAATCTTGCCTGCATGCAACATTGTCACATCTTTAAAGGCAAAATGTGTTTATGTACCTATTACTACACTATATGTTTCTATAACTTCAAATATGCAGTTGAATTGTTTATAGAAAAAAAAAAAAAAAAGTGTTATGCTTTCCATAACAGGTGGTCCTTTTTGGTGACCAGCTGCAAGTGCTTAAGTTATTGTATAATGTTTGGGCGTATTAATCTGAGTAATGAAGAACTGGTTCCTGTGAGGATCCAAGTACTTGACCCAAAAGTTGCCACCAGAATCGGTGTTGGTAGACCGACTGACTGGAGACATGAGGAAGAGTGCAGTCAAAGTAAGGTTTCTTCACATTTCATGTAACACTACTACTAGGATCAGTACATATATACTTAGTCTTTTCCTGAAACAAATCGGTACAATAATCAATCCATCCACTAATCATAACTTGAGGGATTCTAGTGTGAATAGTCTTGTCTTTTCTGTACTGTGTACAGCTGCAGGTACTTGTTTCCTGTGTATTTATTCTTTTTGAATGCTCATCCTTCCCTTATTCTTGCATGCTTTGCACCCTCTATATCCTGTTTGCTGCTGTAACATTGCAATTTCCCAGTAATGGGACTAATAAAGGATTATCTTGACCATAAATGGCTCTGAATGTTTGACTTTTTTCTTCTTTTTTCGTTTTGGCATTTTCATTCACAAACTTTAAATACCTAAACCAAAAAACATCATCAGCTCCTCACAAGAGCCTGGAGTTGACATATGAGCAGTTGAGTGTGTGTTAAGGTGGGATCCAAACCCACAATGAGGTATTATTAACTTAATATTACTCCCCTCTCTTAACTGCATGGATGACGTCCTTGACAAAGTAAAATCTTTGCCAGGACACTCAGAGTAGTTAGCTCTGAACTTGACTGAGAATTTGTATGTCATTAAACATTTGAAATGCACTTTGTAGAGAAACCTTAGACAAGCGGCATGAGATGCAATTAGCATGTATGAGGTCTGTCTGTGTGTTTCAAAGATAATCTTAGAAATACTGAATGTGAGTTTTCATAGCGTTGTCTGTCCTTGTCACACTGTAAGTTTTATCTTGTGAAAGATGATATGACATGGTATCCAGAGACATAGTTTTGATTTATTCATGAAGCACAAGTTAAAGACCTCAAAGAATTTAATAAATTATGAAGCGTCTTTGTTTTTTTCTCCTCTGAGCGTTCCTAAAAACATGAAGTCTGACTTGGAGATATCCCCAGATAATGAAGTGTTGGATTCTCTCAGCAAAGAAACTCTCCACACTCCTGCATTCTGCCAAGGAGAAAATGAAGAGTCTTTAACTAATATGGACAAGGTGTGGAGGAAAATGTCACTTTTAAAATGCTCCTTTTCCTCTTCTCTTATAAATATGAATTAATTTATGGGACATGCAATTAGTGTGCACCTGTCTCCTATCAAAATGCAGCCTGTCTCTGTTCCTGTTTGTTTTAAAACACATGTAACATGCTTATAGAATACCCCATTAAGCTAACTGTAATATTTGGATAATATATTTGTGATGGTGTATCTTTGAGAAATAGGAGTGTT
Organism: Scatophagus argus; assembly: GCF_020382885.2. Taxonomy (NCBI): domain Eukaryota; kingdom Metazoa; phylum Chordata; class Actinopteri; family Scatophagidae; genus Scatophagus; species Scatophagus argus. The sequence continues at coordinate 10,812,174 of NC_058503.1, read as the reverse complement.
GAAAGAAAAAAGACATGTATCTGTCCAGCAGTGTCCCAGGCTCAAGTGGATCAGACTCATCAGAGCAGTCGCAGCAGACTGTGTTGAACATTTGCAGCGAGCATCTGAAGAAACCCCCGGTGACCAGTGATTGGATAGCCAAGAGTGTGACCCAAGAGAACCCAAGAGATGCAGAAGAGGTGAGAAAGTGAATGTGCATCTATTACTGTTGACATGGCGACATGCTCATGTTAAATAAAAGCTGTTGGAACTGAAAAAAGTGTTATTTTGCTCACTTTGCCATTTTCAGAATGAGAAGTTATATTCAGTGTCAATGTGTGCAGCTTGGCACAGAGATGATTATGGAAGCAAATTATAGCCATGATAATTTGAATCTTGGAAGCAACCTTACACAACTACTAGGAAACTACACGGAATTTATAGCATATTTACAATGAACAGCATCTAAATTTAGGTGTGAAATTTCTACACAGTAATGTCAAGTGGTGTGTTTTTTGTTTATTTTATTTTTTTTTTTTTTTTTTTTTTGGGGGGGGGGGAGTGTAGAGTGTTGGTTTGTCACTTGATTGAAATGCTTCAAATAAATTGGACATAACATAAATGAGTGATCACATTCCCATCAGCCTCAGCTGATTGTTGTGCTTTGTACTAATTGGCAAATTATAATGGAGAATGTGTTAAAAACTATACCCACTAAACATAGGCTTATGTTACATCTTAATTGCTGATGTTAGCATGTAGCTCTGTATAGCTGATATCTCCAAAAGTTGAAAACTCACGACCCATCCTTACAGCCAAAATGTTGGTTTGTTGGGTTTTGTCTTGGAATTTGGTGTCCGAATTCAATTGTGCAGCGTAATTGTCTGCCTTTTTAGCGAACTGAATATTTTTGAAAATTGGGCACTCTGAAATTGTCTGTTTTTCTTTGTAAAATCTGAGTTTTTCAGGTATCATCTGAAACTGAATAGTTAGATAAATTAATTTTGATATACAGTTTTTCAATTCAATAAATGATGTGCTATTTTATTATGCTTTCAGTAATGGTTAGATTCATACAAGTAGACTATTATTTGCTTCCAAAGGAAGTGAGAAATAATAGTAAATATGAATAAATAGTTACATGTTTCCTAAAAATAAGAATTTAGAATTTTGCCGCATTTCTACATTTAGACAGTTTTTTTCCTCCCTCTCTCTCTTCTGTTGTTCTGCTGTGTAAAGGCTCTAAAGTTATCAGAGATTTTGCTGAAGGGTGCAGTGGTTATCACTGAAGACACCGTGAATGATGGGGACGCAGCGGTACAGAAAGATCAAAGGTCAGGATCACTCTTGTCCATTACTGGCTGCCACCACTAAATGGTTTTCAAATTAAATTTCCATGCCACTGAATCTCTGATCCCACATTTTCCATGACACACTGCAGGTTGAAAGGTTTGGAATTTGAAAGTAGCTCACATTGTCAGACCCCCAAAGCAGGTAACCCACACAAAATCTGCCACAGAAAGATATCTCAGGCAGATTAAATTTACTTATCTTTGCCTTTGTGCTCATGCATTACACTGTGACACCTTTAACTACATTACAGGACACAAACAACAAGTACCTGCCACCCAACACAATGATGCTTGGACTGCTAAGGATCCTTTAATTCCTGATATAGAAAACAATTTCTCTCTAAATGGAAAATGTTATGGACAGAAGGTATTGTCATGTTGAATTTAATGTTTTTCCCAGTTCAGGTGAGGCCCTATCATGACTATGGCTGAGTGTATAGAAGCTTAGATAAATTATTTTAAGTGTTTGGCTGAATAGAGGGCAACACTGCTTGTCAAACACTACGGCAATGGTCAAACATTTATTATGATTTTTTCCAGATGGAACTGGGCAGGTGCGCTATCCTTTCAAGTGAATCTGACATGTAATCATAAATACTTCACATCTGATTGTTCATCTTAATCACATTTAAAAAGCTATCCATCAGGAAGGCTTGCTATTCTGCACAACCAGCTGACTGGTCTTGCATGGTGGTCCTGGAGAACAAACATCTGCAGCCTCACATTCACAAGCAGAAGACGGGGTACCTGTTATCACAGTAATGGCTGCCTTTGGTATGATACAGCTGTTTAATCATTCCTAAAATCTTATTTCATGGTGTAAATATAACTGATATTAAAATCAGCGATATTGTGTAAATTAAAAGCTATTTCATTATTGGCAGATCTCTGTAGAAGCATTTCAAGTCTAGTTTATTTTAATTATTGCTACAATTGACAGCAGACAGAAATAATAACCTGTCTGGGTGAGGCAGTAAAAGCCCCAAGAGGCTTATTGTTCACAAGCTGTTTCTTTTTATAAAGGGTGAATCTGACTCCATAGGGAGGCACCTACTGCAGTGACAGGGGAGATCTGTAGAAACAGTGGAGATGGCTGGACAATGAGCATCATGTTCATGCCCCGCCTTACCAGCCTCTCTGTCTGACATTGAGCCCACACCTCAACATCTGCATCACATTCACCTCTGGCAAACACAGTGTACAGCTTCATGTAGGAGCAAAACTGAAGGCGGGTTGCTGTGGTTTGTGATATTAATAATCATTTGTAGTACCAGCAGAGATAGAAGTAAAGACCAAATTTAAGGCAAAATCATTGATTCTGCTATTCTTGCTGTCACAACCAAATCAAGGCAAAGGTCTAACGCTGCCGGGACCTGACATGCTTCAGAGGCAACTGCAGCAGAAGAGTGCAGAGATCAATGTCCTGCTCCAGAACATCCAGTCCCTCATCACCTATCAAAAGACTGTCAGGCCACAGAAGGTCAAGCCCCAGCAAAGCCTCATCTCACACACGGAAAGACGGCAGCTGCCAATGAAGCAGCAACAGTCTGCCAAGAAGACCCCCTAAAGCAGACGACGTCCTTGAATGGCAGACTTTCATTTGTGTGAAATGATTCGTACTGTAGCGTTCTGAGAATTTAAATTTGATGACAGAGTGTTTTCAAGGAATAAAACCAAAGTACATATTTAACCTTCTTTTCTTTTTTTTTAATCAGAATGTTCATAAATAGTATAACTGTACACATCATTTTACAGGGGACACACACCAAAGCAAATATTACATTGACAGTGTCCTGTCACTTTTTGTTACTCTGTGAGGACCGCTAGGAAACACACCCATAAATCATACAGTCTACAGTGCAAAACTGCCAAGGTCAATAGTCCAAAAGTAAAAGTATATTAGTTTTGATCAATGTGTTTATAAAAAGAAAAAAGTATAAAACATCAGATTTCAATGTATTTTTTTAACAGATTTTCAAGATAATAACAAAAACGTATTTCTTCTTAAAGAAAACATCTGACAAATAAAGAACAGCTGTGTGGATTTTGCCATTATATCAGGGATGGGAAAGCTGTTGGACCTGAGGGTCCTATAACACACCAGACCACCATACATTTTTATTGAATGTTACATTTTAAAATAGAAGAATAAAATATTTTGCAGCATTTTTCTCCCGTTATCCTCCCAAAACCGTCAGGGGAATCCTTGCATATGAATACGAGCCCCCTTACTGGCCATTAGCTACCTGTCTGATGAACAACCCTTTAGTGCCTCTATACGAACAACCCAAGTGTCCTTGACTGAACACTCTAAATGTTTTTCACTCCCACCCTCACATATTGTGCAAATTATTTTGATTCAAAACAATCTGATGTTAAGGGGGATGCAACCATGATCACAAATCCACTCTTGTCAAAATGGATTTCTGCTACAAGTAAACAACCCTCACCACCCCCAACAGAACCTTCAATTTGAGTTGAACAAATTGATCGAGTCAGTACCCCCCAGAAACTTCCACTTCCCATTTTATTATGGACTTGAATACCTGAACCTCAACATACTTGTAATTACGTACGCTTCTGTTAGAGAATCTTTGGCCTTGTGCAGGATTTGTTGGGTTTTTTTTTTTTTTGTTTTTGTTTTTGTTTTTTTTGCTTTAAGTTCAGTACTCCCAGTCCAGCTTGCACCTCAAGTAGATGTTCTCTGGTCAGAGTTGAGGAATCATATTGCCATCCGAAGGAGTGCTCACCTGCATCATCACGTCTAACTTGGACATTACTTATTCACAGACAGCAGTAGGTTAATCTGAAAGAGAGCCATAAAAAATGATGAGTGCTCACCGTGACTTAGCCGGCATTCCTTATCAAACGTTTCTCCACTGAAGTGGCTCTCAGCAGTTTTGGATGTTGCAGCTGCATTATTAAAACTATGTCAGGTGCCTCTGGGCTGTGCTAATCCCACAGTGCTGTACCTGCTCTGTAGATGGGCATGCGATGATTTGAAGGTCTTCTCCGCTGTATTCCTCCTGAAGTAAGGCGTGCAGTCTTTGGAATACCTGCTGGATGTTATTCTGTGGAAAAAGCCATCCTATTACCGAGTGCTGGAGGGAAATTAATACTACATTTCCATCTGGCCTACGTCCCCTCACTATCTTGTTTCCATGTCAACCACTAGAATTTTGTTTCCCTCTCATTCAGCTTCACCTAGCACCTTGATGAACAGTACACAGGCAGCACAAAGATTTCTCTATTAGGATTCAATCACACATACAATTTAAAGCTAAAGGCACAATCTCCAAGCCAAATAGTCAGCCAGAGACTAGAATTAAATCACAGGATTATAATCTATATTTCTCCAAAACCGACTGACAGGTCTTTAACTCCAGTGACTCCATTATATCCTCCATCATAATTACTAATTGGACCTCCGAGTGCATGCACATGGTATTTGTGCTTTGCGAATACTGTATGAACGATTCTTTGAGTTTTAACAATGAGAGGAAATGGACTCGCGTAGTACAAACTGAAATTTCTGCCACCCACCCGGACAGGCTTGAAAAGGATGAACTCTGTGTCTCTATTGGCTAAGTACAAGGACATGCTCTGTAAAGTGCTTGGCAGCTTGCTCTTCATCACCCGGTAGGTAGCCATCACTATATCGTTGATCTTTGCTGAAAAGAGAAAAAAAAAAAGACTGTGGGGGGAAAAAACATTGACATGCCCTCTAGCATTCTTTATACAAGTTTTGATGAATTACAGTACGATGCCGGTGGCGTTTCCTGAGACAAATCTTACCTGGTTGTGCCCAAGGTTGCTGAGACAGACTGTACGTGGGACCACCTTGGATAGCCATAGTTTTAAGAGCTGCGACCTGAGTGCAGAGTAGAAACAGTCAAAACAACATGCTGCCAGTTGGGCCAATTCAACTCAGTCTTTAATTAGAGAAAGAGCAGTATTGACTTGAATGATAAGAGAAAAATAAGTGATGTGGATTAATTACTGCAGCACAATTAATGTACTGATTTGAAGATTTCAGAACATAATAAAATACGGATACACATGCATATAAAAACGCTGGTACTAGATGAAAAACAGACATTTTATCTTTAGTTGTAAGTAAAGTACAGAGACTTTCAGTGATCAGTGAATAAGCAAATAATTTTTCAAAAAAGGTCTTTTAAAAAAGGTAAAAGCTGGGGGAAAAATGAAGGTCAGGATGAGCTGTTGCTGCCTGAGGCTAAGTCTGTCTTGGCTCTAACAGTTACCTTGGTGAGAAACTCCTCAAGGTTCCCCACAAAGATCTGAGTCTGCTGCTGGATGAACTGCTCACAGCTGAACTTCAGGTGTCGGTCCACATCTTTCTTAGAGTCAATGTAGTGCTCCTTTATCTCCGGTGTTCCCTGGGGGCCATGGAGACAAAGGCTTTAGTGCTATCAAGTGGCGTTTCCCTTCAGGCAGGGATCTATCAAAGTATATAAAATGTATGGTATGTCTAATAGGCATTAAAAAAAAAACTCTACCTCCAACAGGAATTCAAGTATGGCGTTGTGACTGTTAAGTCGGAAGAATTTTGGAACAGCCTTCGGGTTCAGGATTTTGAAGGCAGCATCTTAACACAAAAAAGCAGAGATTAAACATGGACTGGTGTAGAATTAGAGTGCCCTCTAGTGCTACAAACGTAATATGACCTTGACTGAGACGGGGGTGATAGGAGGGGCCAATCTGTCCTGTGAGCCATCGGCTAATGTACATTATGGTGTTGGATTACACTGTAATTTCCACATTAATTGATGCCACTGGTGCATGCGATAGGCACAAGTTGCTTAATGAGCATGAGAATGTAATGACTGGCTTTATGGAGCTGAACATCAATGTTCCCTCTACCTTTAATTATCTTACCTCGTGTTTTCTTCAGGTCCAGTGAGATTTCCTTGATGGCAAAGTCGGTGTGAAATGGGGCAATCTGTTCACGCAATATCAGCAGGTGTTTGATCAGGAAAAGTTGCCCATCTATTTGCGTCTACAGAAAGTGATAGCACACTGTTAAATCCACACTGCAGGTTGCCAACACAAAAGGGCATCTGCTGACTAGCCAAGCTACAGAGAACATAAAAAGCACAGGCTCAGAGAGATAAGGGAATATGTCTAATTAATAACTGCTGATGAACCATAGCTGGAAAGGGACATATTACTGACTATTGCTCAGCTAGTAAGTAAAACACTGGAAAAGAGACATCATCAACACCAGGTGGAAACACATCTTCAGAGATTGATGCTGTTGCTTTAATTTAAAGTGTTAGGTTGAAACAGGCCAGTTAGCACAGGCAGACAGCTAATTTGAAGGTGAGAAAGGCAAATAAATAAAGGATGGACTGCTGAACACTCTGTAGAGCATAATAACACACCCATTAAAATAAACTTTAAATGACACCCTAGCTGCTGTGGTTAACCCTATAGTCAAAAAGAATCTATCTGAATGACAGAGCACATTTTATATAAGAGGGAGCTGATCTTATTTACTAAACTGATCTTATTTACTTATTTACTGTCAAAATAAAGGCATATTTCCAGATGCTTCGATAACAATAAAAATCTGAAAGGTTGAGTACAAATAAACTAAAATCCTCTTAAAAACCATATTCTATTCCTAACCATGGGTGCCAACCTTGTTTTTAAGGATGATATCTGAAGCTTTAAGCAGAGACTGGATGCAGGCAGATAAGGCTTCTTGAGATAAACCCTGGAAGACTGCTCTCTGGAAAAAGACCAAGTCACAGTAAGACACACAAAAAAATACCAAACACAAAAGTGGAAAAGTATATGCCACAAATCCTACCATATTTTAATACAGGAGACAATATATTAGAGACAAGCAAAACTTGGAAGACTCACATCTATACATCTGTAGAGCTTGGACAGACAGACAAGCGTTCGTCTGACAGTGGGGTACCACATGCCGTGCAGATCAGCAGGAGAGATCGACGTCTGTAGGCTTGATGCTTCTACATTCCCTGTATTCATTGTGCAAAAGGAGGAAGAGCCAGGAGGCAAATGACTGTAACACCAAAAGTAAAGTTAAAAAAAAATAAATAAATAAAAAAGTATCACAATCTGGAAACACAGACCGACGTTACTGTTTCGTCTGCGATCAGGATCCTCTAGTTGAACGTCAGAAAACATGGATTCCTGTGACGTCTGCTTCATCTGCTCTTCCTTCAAACTCTGAGCAATTCTCTATTGGAGACAAAAAAAACAAAGGCACGAATAAGCAGATAAAAAGTTTTAGACTCTGGGAAGTCATGTTTTTTTGTGTTTAATTTAACAACAGGTTTTTAAAGGCTAAATTAAATACATTAAGAAATCTCAAGGAGGTACTTCAGGCATCAGACACAAAACATTTATAAGTTATTAAATATGAGTTAATACTCAAAGGCATATGTAACAATGTTACAGATCTTTACAAGACCACAGACTTACAAGAAAAGCCTTAAATTTGCATAATTTAACTTAAATCTCATTATTTTCAAGAACCTGTAGATGAAAATATGGAAATTCACTATTTTTCTTTTGCTTCAATAGAAAGTCTACAGGTTCTTAAAAGATTACATAAAATAAAAAATAATAAATAAAAACCAGAACACATGCCTTCACTAACTTGAGAGGATACATGCAACAAGAGGGTACATGCAACACAGTTAAGTCTCAAAGTGATATCTGACTGTTTACGCAGACATGCAAAAGCCAGACGACCTTGCAAAGCTTAAATACATATAATCCATCTTAAAACCCAACTTACAGATCCTTGTTATGATAAACACAAATTATCTGACATTTTATAAAGTACATTTTATAAAGACATTTTATTCATGAAATAATCATTGAATTGACTTCTAATGAAAATATTTATTAGCTGCATGAAAAAAAGAAGATATTTATTAGGTGCTGCAATAATTACATCCTACAGAATCCTCCATCCTACATTCTACAGAAGCTGAAGGGGAAAAACTACCTCCATCATCTCCAGTTTCTCAGGATAGGCCAGATCCCCTGGAGCGGGTTTGTAGCCTGTGATATCAGTGTGGATGTAAATGTGAGTCCTGTAGACCAGCCTCTCCTGAACATCCTCCAGCATCTGCTTCACCACTGCATCAAAGGCCCCCAACTGAGCAGCTACATAAAATGCACAGAAGGTCAGTTTACATTCGTACATCGAATATCAAAATCACAGCAACCTTTCCCCTCGAGTCCAACACAAAATACATTGGATGCAAGTCCCATAGGGTCTTCAGTATCAAGCTGGTGTATATTGATGAGAAATCTGAACATGTGGATGAGAAATGAATAAGAACCAAAAAGCAAAATACTATACCATGAAATAGTGTATACAAAGTTTTGGTGAAATTTTTGATAGATAAACTAACAACACCTACCAAAGCAAAGATGAGAATGAGAAACAGCTAGCCTGACTGTATATGGTAACAAAACTAGCCTACCGGCATGTCTAAAACTTCTCTTGGTATCCAATTTGTTTAATCCATACAAAAACCTACAAGTAAAAAATTACTAATCCCATTTCAGTTGAGGTAATGCATGCAACCATTTTCTTGGTAGCTGGTAGTAGCTCCCTAAATTGTCCGACCAAGAAGTAGTCCAGCACATAACCACCGTAAAATACAGATCTGACATTTTAACAGTTACGGCTGTTTTCCGTCTTATACTCATTCCTGGATAAAAGTACAATCTATGAACTGCAGTGCAGCTCATTCCTATAAACTCAACATTTACTATACCACGAGATGAGCAAAAAGAACAGAAACTTACCATTGTTATGAACATGATCTTCCAGCATCTCATTCTTGAGTATACTGCAGAGCTCAGACAGGGTTTCCAGGTGGATGATGTGAATGATAAGAGGCCGGAGGACATCATAGAGGGACAAACACAACTTCTCTAGCAGCTCGCTGTCAGGAATTAAACACCATTTAATTGCTTTGTACAACTGACAGAAGTCTAAAATTACACTTTGTGTTGATTTCAAGCTTCAAGTTTTCCTTCAAATTAAGGAATAAAGTAATGCCTAAAAATAATTATGAGCTGTTAAAAAAAAAACAAAAAACTTTTTGCTTTGAAACAGTGTTATGAATCGTCTGCCCTGCTGTGTAAATTGGTATTTCAAGCACTAAACATATTGAGCAAAGCTTAAAACGCTTATCATGCATTCCGAAGCGTCACGCCTTCAACAAACACATGCTGTCTGTTTGCGTGCGAAGACGATGGCTCTCTGGGAAGCAGGCGATACTCACTCTAGTTTAGGTGTAGGTTTGGAAAAGAACTCATTGTACAGTTGGTGTTCATCCTGGCACACGTGAACCATGAAGGCACAGCCGCTGCGAACCTGTGCATGTACACACAATGATTACCCACTGAAGTCCCTACCAACACTTTGCTTTGGCCACACTTCAAACAAACACACACATCCTCCCGCATGAAAGAAAGAGCCCATTACAGCAATCATTAATGAGACGCAGTTTCATTAAGAGAAAAATCTCGGTTAGGTGGTGCGGCTGTTTTGACGTTTGTTGCATGCAATTCTGACCTTTAATTATAGGATCCCCATCAAGCCAATTAGTGAAGTGTTTTTAAATGCCAACGCAGCATCAAAATACATAAAACTGTCCAGGTGCCAAAACGGGATCAGTTATTCCTGAAGTATCAAATTAGAATAAAAATACTGCACCATGAATTACGATGCCAACCCTGAGATTAGTTACATTTTTTAAGCGCTAGAGAAACCCAGCACAGCAGTCATTGCTTTATAAATGAGGCATGACAAAGTATACAAACAAAACTCAGCAATTCACCTGTGAACACAACAGGAGGAAGATTTGGATGCCTGCTGTACACAATCTTAGATTATACTCATTTATCATGCGCACAGCTTTGGATCTGTACCAAACTCTACAGAAAATGTCCCAGAGGGAACCACGCTGTGCATTCTGCAAGCTCAAATGTCACTCTACTAAATCTAAAGGGCAGGTGTGCTTTGAACCAGTCATGCCTTACCAGAGCACAGTGGTCTTTGCTGTTTTGGTTGGTCAGGTCAGTAATGGTGGATGTAATGCTGGGACTGAGGAGCTGCTCCCTCTGGTCAAGGTAGCACTGATGGATTTCATCTAGGAGCTGATGGTATCTGCTCATGTCAATGTAAAGAAGGGATGAGTTAATTTAAACACAAGAACTGTGGGAAATATAATATATATAACAGGAATGCTACAGCTGCTACTTTATTCTGGAGAAATACCAATACTCACTCTGGAATCTTCTCTGCTCGCTGCTCTATTTGCTCAATTAGTGACTGAAGGAAAACAAAATGAAAATGTCATTTTATGACAGAAAATTATCTATGCATAATTTCAGTGGGTAATAAAAACACTGTACTCACTCTAACTTTAGGTGCGACTGCTCTAAACTTAACATAATAAAGTGTAAAGGCGTTGTCAGCGTTGGTTAGGTTCATAGGATCCTGTCGGGAAACAAAAAATAAATAAATGGATTAGTGATCTTAGACTGCCTCTATAAAACATTGTTGACTGTGTAGGAGGAGGGAATATGATAAGTCCTTACCCTTTTCGTTAACTGGCTTGTGAGATTCTGCATAGTGTTTACAATGTGGATCTTCATGAAGTGCATAGCTTTAGAAAGACACTGTTTAAACTTAGCCAAATAAACTGGATAGTCCTTGAAATTGGGCTGTAATTAATCAAAAGAAGAAAAATTAAACCGTATAATTGTCATCACATACCACAGATCATATGACAAAGTTCTTGCATTATTCTGCAAGTCAATAGTATATCAAGGTCTTGGTATAAATTTCCCACTTGGATAATTATGCACAATTACACAGAAGGCTTTCAAACGCCTTTACTGCTTAAAAGGATGATTGGTGTTTAACTACTCTGGTAATGAAACGAGATCTGCACAGACAGAAGTGAAATTCTGTCAAGAGCACAAACTACTTACATGTGAAGAAACATATTCAATGCAGTCATCCAATTTCGACAGCATTGGTATAAAGCCTTCACTATTTACAGACAAGGTTGGCGAGTTCAGTTTCTGCAAAGGCAAAGAAAAAGCTAGGTTTGAAGTAATTCCAAACATAAGCAATTATAATCTTCCAGCTCTTGGTCTTTATAATTAAAACATTTTTTTCATTTGGCAAAGTCTTCGCTGCCAGAAACGTGTTGTTTTGAACTTTGAAACCAGTCCAGTATAAAATCTATTAAATCGGTTTCACAGATTTTACTAGGAGGCGAAACAAAATTTCACGAGTACATTTTATGAAACTTTTTACACATAATTATACAGGAAATGTAGCTGAGATCCAAGGTATAAACACAACTGCTGATCTTATGCGCAATTTACAATGCACACATTTAGTTAAACTGTTTGAGGATGTAGACAACAGTAAAACCCAGCCTACCGTGTTGATGTTTTCTAGCTCATTAAAATACGACAGTTTCTGCTGTATGCTCTCCGCCAGGTCAACAAGCTCTGACTGCAAAGGGAGAAAACAAGAAACCAAATATGACAAAACACGGCACAGCTAATTTCAGTTCCGCTAAGAGTTCTGTGAATGCTCCAATCTATACACACATTTGCAACATAAGAAGCTATCTGCAAAGAAAATTAAAGACATGCCAAAGAAAGACAATAGAGAAAAAGGATTCTTTTTGACCTGCATTATGTTTTCTAGCAATTTTACATTCAGACAAGCTTTTGTCTGTGTCATGCTGTTCTCAACCAGACAGTGCATGTGTTATTTCCAGTCATCTCCATTTCCCATTTTAGAACAGCTCCAAAGTTTACATCATACAGTCAGTGCAGTTCATTCTGCAGTCTCTGGGTTTGGGACTGATGTTCATGTTGGCAAATATGATAGTCAGCCTATCCTGGATCTACCGTCTTATCATGTGATGGATACAACAGAGTGCAGCTTACCTGCTCTTTCAGGAGCTGTTCACAGGCCTCATGGAGGGTGCCAGTTTTATTGGACACAAACAGATATTGTTTCTGAAGGGAGTCCAAGTGCTCCAGAGCAGCACTGACATCTTTCAGAATAGCATCGCATTGCTCCTGGTAGCAGTTCAGATCATCTCTGGTTTTCCTGAAGGGACATATTATCTCTTTGTTTACCCAAAGATAAGATGATGCAGCAAAGCTATTTACTGGTTTGCACTACGATCTGATAATGTCTAACATTAAGTGGACATCTATGCATTGCTCTTGATGGGAAATGTTCATGCAAGCTGCATGGCTGACCAAATCTTAAACAGGGATGTCACAGCACATGTGCTCCACCAGCTGTCGAAGGCAAAACAGCAGCTGTGACATTACTAATTGGGGCTTGGCTAGAAGTGCAGCTTGCCCATAGAGAAGCACAGCAGCAGATTTCTGCCTTGCTTTTTCTGACATCCTGATGGCCAGTGATCTGTCACAGCTGCAGCCACTTTTTGAAAACAAACCAAACAAATCTTTTCTGTTGGCTTATGACTACTTAATGTATGCCTATGTGCACGTTTGTGTCGGTGGTTTATGTCTAGCTAGCCTGATAATCAAACTGAATTTCAGATTCATTCAACTTACGGGCAGCGACTCAAAGGTCCGAAACTGTAATCGGGGTTGCGCTTTTTTAAAAATTTGGTTCTCAGTTGAATTATGCTTAATTTACAAGGAAATCCACGTTAACAGAGGCAAGATTTTTTTAAATTTCAATAAATGCATGATGATTCCAAACTCAATGAGTAATCACATCAAATATTTGCGAGTTCAATACTGACCAAAATAATTGGGATTAGGATTTTATTTTTTGTCACTATCAATTATTTATGCAGTGTGTAGTAGATGTGGGTTTTTTACTGTCTTTGGGGGAGGTGGGTAGTTGTGGGATGTGTGATGAACATGCATTTTAATGTAAAGAACAATGAGCTTACTTGTGATCAACTGAAATAACATTGCTTTGCCTTATCGAAGGGGTTTGATTTTGTCATATCCTTTACATGAAGCCTCCTCTAATCAAGCTTGTTGCCAATACATGCAGCACGAAAGCACAGTCCTGGTGTGGATAAAGCGCTTTTCCGCACCTGTATTTCACGTTCTCATCCTGGTCCATGTTTGTCTGTAACTTGGCAAACCAGGCAAAAAACTGCAACACAAATTGACATTGCATTAAAAGCACGCATCTTGCTATAGAAAAGTATGTCTGAGCGGCTACAGTACCGTTTAACGCTGGCAAAGACAAATCACCTGTTGTGCTGTTTCTATCCTGTCATTCTCCATGTCCAGCATCTGGAAACCCTTGAGAAGGACGTCCTCTGTCGAAGCGGGGACAGTCGCTGTGAAGGGAGACTGCAAGGACCTCGACGAAAGGCTGCCCAAGTCCTCAATGGGCAACTGTAACACAAAGCAGGGCTCCCTGTTTCTAAACATGACCACAAGCCTTCATGTGAAGCTAGCTGGAGTGCTTGACGTGGTTTTAGAGTTAGCCTACAAGCTAACATACCGTGCAACATTAACTTAATTATTCTATATACACCAGAGAATGGTCAGGTGTTATGCAAAGGCAGCTACATGGTTTGGTGAACCTCACTGACGTTTGGAAAATAAGTTAGCAATCCTGTTAGCTAAGCTAGCTGATGATGGAGTCACATCTCACCTCTGACGGGACAGAGACTGTTTCAGTTGCGGCTCTGAGCTCCAGGACAGAGTCCATTTGCTTCTCCGTAAGGGGAGCCATCGCATCCGTGCGGCGATCCCACAACGACAGTTTCTCCCAAGTTTCTTTATCAGTTGGGTCTAAGACGGACTGATCTGTGAACGCCATCGCTAGTTCGTATAGCACCAACGTCAGCAGCAAAGCGCAGGTACTTCCTGTTCCGGGAATATGGGCGGGGCTTGGTGAAGTAGCTTATCCAGCTATACCCAGCTGCAGACACATGTAAAAGAAAGTTCAAAATACTTGAGGATATTTTAATATGACTACTTTTTATAATGTTCAAGATTTCTATTAAATCATGCTAAAACAAAAATAGAAACTATTACTGAGTGTGTGTTTACTGTTTTTATTCCGTATAATATCTTATTTGTTTGCTCTTTGAAGTTTTATTTTTGTTTCATTTTATGCTTCTCGTTTTTAAGTCTCATGATGGATTGACTTGGTGTCATTTCTGTCCTGTGATTATTTGGACAAGTGTGTTATGTGCATGTTTGTTTGTTATAATAACACATCCAAGTCAAATCAGTCACGTCATAATTAACGTTTTATAACTTGCATATATAGATTTAGTAGGTTTGAACTGGAATAAATAAATATATAAAAGATAAGCACAAAGAAATTGTGTTACAATGCTTTCTAATCTTCACGTAGCCCAATACCTTGAGATGTTGTTTCACATTGGTTTTATGTTCCTAACCAAATGCTATTTATTCTATATTTCCACTGAACTAATCGCATTGCTTTACATCTTCACTTGGGTGATAGCTGGAGCTCATAATATCAGTATTATGAAGCTAACGCCACAAGAGTAATAGTCCAACGTGACAGACTGAATTTCTGGGTGGGACACAGCCTACATGGCCTCTGGCAGCATAATCACTCATCACAGAAAATACAGATCCAGCAGGTGGAGCCCTGGGGCACAGTTTTAATATTTCAAATGGAAATTTTCTGTTCTTTTTCATTATATCTGCTAATGAGTCACTATTATCTAAGTACTCACTGTGAATACAGCAGTTGATCAGACTTATTGTAAGTGTTGCGGTCACACATGATAACACGATGTATTTAATCTCCCAATGTACAGAGCTTTAACTTTAATGCCAACTCTACTCCGTCTGTCTGTCTTTTATCAGGCATGCAGAACATGAAGCATGGAAATGCACAAAATATTGTCTTTAGTCAGATGTGTTTTCATAATGGGACAAATATGTTTGCAGTATATTTTGTGTATTTTCTACTTGTTTGTTTGAACTAAAATTGGTCATAAAGCAACTATGTAACAACTAGTTATAATTAAAAGAAAATGATCATCCATGATTTCTTTACACACAAAAATAAAATGTACACATTTCATAAACCAACAAAGTCCTGGAGGTCTTACATGGAGGAGGTCAAGTCATGTTCACATATTACAGCTTTGTCTGCAGGGTGTCTCATGGGAAGGTCACACAGAGTTCAGATTTTTTTTCTTTTTTTGCTCTTGTCTACTTCAGTTGAAAGGAGATGCTGCAAAATTCAAGCCACGTTACTCCAGAACAAAAAGAGATGTCACAGCAAATCTTGTCAGAAGTTGCATTTTGGTTCAGCGTGGGTCAGAGTAAGTCCTGTAAAGCAACACTTCTCTTTGTGGTGATGGTGTTTTCTTCTCACTGTGGTGTTGGGGAAGCTTGTTCAAGCTTTAATGAGAGATCAAATATAAATGAGTGTAAACAACAGCTGTACAGTGTATTAAATTATTACCTGAGACACATTTATAGCATGCAGTACACCTTAAAATGAAGAGGACAGGTCACACAGGTCATCAAAGTCACTTTTATTACGTCTTTGCAGAGAGAAACTTAAATGTGAAAATTGTCATGAAGAACTCTTTAAAAACTGCCACACTGAAGAGACGAACGCTGAGCTGTGCTTTTAATTTTGCATTTACAGATAATAAATATTTGGTAGTTGCTGAATTGACTGAAGTGAAAGTGTTGTTTACTATTATCATCAGATCTATTTAAGTGCTCTTCCCTTACAAAACAATGACAAGGAAGCATCTGTAGTACAAGTACAGGTAGAAGTGACTTGGATTTTTAGTGACATCTTTGTTTTATCAAAGTGCTATGATTTTTAAAAAAATCCTGACATTTAAAACAACCTATAATACAACCTTCCAGAAACATTAAACTCAGTAAGACCACCTGTTACTTGCGCTTAAAGATTAATCATCACCCTTAACAATATGACCAGAAAAGAATTTAGTTTGAATCCAAAAAAAAAAAAAAAAGTTAAGCCTACAGGGAAATTTCTCATTGAATTTTAAACTGTAAGCAAACCCTTAAAACCACCCAGCAGTGTAATGTACATATGTGCAAAGCAAGGGGATACATTTACAGATGTTTGTAGACTATTTCTTAAATAATTCCAGTTAACTAATTTCAACATAGGCTTGATTAGGCAATTCACACCTGGGATCTTAATTGGATCTCGATCAGTTACTGTTTTCATTTTGTCAACAGTATGTTGGCATCACATCAGTCAGTTAGGTGCAAGCAGTCTGGTCTCTTTTTGGGTATACAATGAAAATCCAGTAAGACAGGCTCTGTCAGTTGTTGTAGTCTGTCCCCTCTAAGTGATCTGGAATGGGCAGTCCAGTGAGGACTGTCAAACACCTGTTCCACACGTTAAACACAGGGCAGACTGGCTGAGCAAAGTCAATGTCAAATGTATACAAGTGCTGGGAGCCGACAGCATCGTAGAAGGACAGAGATCCAGAGTCATAGTCCAACAGTATTCCAAGACGCCGCAGGTGGGGTGAAGGCTCGATGGGCATCTCCTTACTGTTGTGACGCACCACCCACGAGTTGTTGCATCGTGACAGTACCCAGGAGGCAGAGTTTTTTCCGACCCACTCATGTTTTGGTGCAGACTTGTATGCAATGCCCACTGCAAACCTATAGGCCCGATGAAAAATCAGAATTTGATTTAAAATGACAATTAGATCTTGTAAACACCAACACATTTCTAGCATTGTTACACTGAAACATTGAGGACAAAAGAAATAAACAAATGGCTAATGGCTCTGTGTTAACATGCTCACAACAGCAATGCTAACAAACTGATGTTAAACAGGTATAATGTTTATCATGCTTGTCTTAGTTTAGTGTCAGCGTGCTAACATTTGCTAATTAGCACTAAACACAAAGCACAGCTGAGGCTGATGGGAATGTCATAACCTTGGTACGTATTTATTCATAAACCACGAGGACAAGGGAAAACATCTGACAGCTGCTGAAAGAGTTCACTCAAAACCACACCTCTTGGTAGTAGTACAGAAAAACTCACAAGGTTACCAAAGTCATTAGAATTTATCATATAGGGACAAAAAAATATCTGGAGAAAATATCCTGACCTTAACAATCTATCCATAATAGCACAATAATCCACATATAATCCCACCCCAAGAGCCATGCAACCAGCTTGCCTGAAAACTAGTGAATATTTTTACCATGTGCTTCCTCCAATCAGAGCTTCCCAGTAATGGCGGCCACTGTCGATGTAGACATTTCCTGTAACACCATAGCTGCTGTGGCTGGAAAAGCGGTCCTGACTGTGGCTCTTCTTGGATGATGTCTCGTCCCTCTCCACTGTCAGGTTGTCATGGGACACCCTCAGTTTCCGATGAGCTGACTTTGGGTCCAACTTGAATGGTTGACCTGGAAAAAAAAAAAGGAACCAAAAAGTTTTCTGGTTTCTAAAATGCATAAATGCATTACAATATTCATGAATGATTAATTATAGAATAATTTCTATGAGGCTGCTAAACTCAACATACTGTTAGTCTTGAGTTTCCCTGGTTCACTGCTGCGGTTTCCAGCCTGGTTTATGGCCTTCACAATGAAAATGTACTTGGTGCCACACTGGAGCCCGTGCACAGTGTAGTGATTTTGCTTGATGTTGGGGACAATCATCCAGCTATCAGCAGAGTTACACAAACCTGCAGGCCAGACAAAGAACAATCCAATTCATCACGAAAGCTCATGTTGAGTGAGGGCCTCATTCAGGATTTGTAATCAACAAGAGAGACAATACAGCGTAATTGCATGCAGTGTTTCGATCTATAGCTGCTATTTTTGACTCATCAAATATAGTCGCATTACCACTCATCCAAGTGTGCTTCAGCGCTGAGGCAGATGAGAATAAATTGCTCGATCGAGTATGTTGTGACCTTGTTAGAGCAATCAATTCAAACAGACTGCTGCTCATTTCAACCCTGACATAATATCGAGCTTATGATGTGCATCTAGATGTAAATCCACTCTGACTGAGATGTTATTTTCCCCTTCCTAGACACTGCCAGTGTATTTTGGTAACATCTCATTACCCATAAGAATCAGGACAGAGCTCTCCTCTGCTGCCACAAAACAATATTATGTTTTGTTATTGTTACATAGTCCCAAAGCAATTTTATTCCTTAAGTGAAATTCCTTTCATATCCCTCCATCACTGTCGTGTTTTCCACAACTAACATTATGCTGTACTCCCACCAGGAAGCTGCACGTAGACTTACTGACAACATTAGATTGGTTGGTGAAGATGGCGTACTGAAGTTCATACGATACAACAGAGAATTCGTCATCTGTTGTCCAGTGAACTGTGATCGTGTCATACGAAGCTGTGCATAATTCCTCACGGATTACTGGTGCATTTGGTGCTGCAATCAGAAAACAAAGGACAAATGTTGTTCTCAGACAGAAACGAAAGCTGAGTGGATTCTTTACACACACAAACACAACAACAGCAACAAAAAAAATCTAAATATGCTGTAGAACCAGTGGTTATTTGGGTGGGTTTTTTTTATTCTGACAAGTGTAATTAAGATAGGTTGTAATTCCTCCTAGCTATTACAGCTACAGCCCCCATGCAGAGTTAAATTCACACTGCGCAACGGGTGCCTGAGCATAAACAATCAAACCTGTTTCACTCAGTGGAAAATAAAGCTCAACCGCAGCTTAACATTTGTGAGCTTTTTTGTTTTCTGTCACACGCTAACAGGCACATAGTTGACATACTTCATTTTCATACCAAATCCTTTAAATATGGATACCAATTTCATTTTGATGAACACATTATTTAAAGTTAGACGTGCTTAACTTACAAGACACCACTCACCTGTGAGGTAATCCAAGTTTTCTAGCATTTTCTTCTCTCTCGTGAAGTCCAAAGCAAAAGTATCAAAGGTGTCATTCAAGTTAATTTCTGGTAAAAGGATTTGAGAAGACGCCGTTGCCATAGAAACTCTGTAATGAAGAAGTGCGAGATTAGATGGGGGCAGTTTTACAAACCATACATATTGTTCGTTCATAATGTTCTTTGCTCCTTCACCTCTCACAGATGCTTTTCGCCGTTTGAAGGAAGCGAGTGTGGTCTGTCTCCTTGAGAGCCTGGTCGGCCTGAGTGATGAGGGAGGAGGACCTCTCGATGCACTGCTTGCAGCTGGCTATCTGCTGGGCCAGCTTCCTCAGCCGCATGGACTGAGGAGGGGGAAAAAAGGGACATGTTGATAGATGAAAAGCTTGGAAAATAACCAGCTGATGTACTTTCTACTGTACAAAGCACCGACATGCCAGATGCTCGATTTGATTTTACTTCTCCAATTAGAAAATCCTGCTGAGAAGAAAATCTGATTTACACATTTGACAATTGGATTTTTCAGTTGTGTAATGCCTACGTGACTGCAAGCTTCAACCTGTTCTAAAAGCTATTCTGGCATGAGAGGTGTGTTTATGAAACATCTCCCCTAACAATGCCATAGTAACCAGAGCCTCCTATCCCACATCTGTGCCTCATTGACTTAGCGGCTGAAAACAACCTCAGAATGTGACAGGAGGCACAGGGCGAGGAAGGAAAGAGTCGTCCTCCAGAGAGGGCCACCGCAGGAAGCAGGGCTGATCGTACTCTGACACTGAGCATGGCACAGCATGCCACTGCCTTTCTAATGGCATCTAACAGGAGAAAAGGAAGGGAAATGATTCAAGTGGGACAGCATATGCACATCAAATGTATGGACACTGTGCCAGAGGTATGCTACACAGCTGAGAACTAAAACTGAAGACAAAACACAGCAATAAACACTGCAGTCTGGTGATGATCAGTCACTTACAATCACTATTAGATATAGATCAGCGTTTCAGGGGGGAAAACCAGCATAAAAAGTAATCATTTGTTTTCACTATAATTTCATCTATAAGTAACACAATGACAGAATGGTTGTCTATTTTGGGGTTTTATACACGTTCTGTAGGGAAACATCTAAAAGCAAAATTGTGGGAAATGGGTTAAATATATTTTCTTATCTTTATTTCTTCATCCAGAGAGTTCGAAGCACCCTCATAGCAGCAGTAAAATCACCAGTCATTTGTTTTTAGGAAGCTGCTTAGCTCTGTGACTCAAATATAATGTAAAATCATGAGAGGCGCAACCTGGACTAATCAAAGACATGTTAAAATGTTGTGGAACAGTAGCACAAGTAGGGAAAAGCAGTAAAGTCAGTGAAAAGACTTCATAGTGTAATAGCAGTGTACATGGTGAGTGAGGCTGTAGCAGCAAAAGCATTCATTTATTTATTCTATTAGTAAGAAGAGTAATGTGTTACTGATTCTTTCATAAATGAAAGAACCTTGCCTTATAGGGTAACATCTTTGGGATCCGAGCTTTTTACGCAACAGCGTGGTCTGTTACTGCTGGAATAAGAGCAGCATGCTCGAGTGTTGAGCTGTATGCTTGCTTGTCGGCTGTTTCGGGGAGGAAAGGTTATCACGCACAAGGTGATAAACAAACAAACAAAGGTTATCAAGACACAGGTGACAAAAGGTGATAAACAGTACCTTTCCCTCCTTTATCTTGGTTGCTATGATTTGTCTTCTCTGCTGTATGATATTAATCAGCAGGTCACACTCCTCGAGCAGCTTGTTCTCTTGTCGCGAGGCATTAACCTGGACAGAAGCACAGATAAGTGACAGTCAATAAGGCGAGCGTTTTGTGATTCATTTCCTCTGAGAAAACGTTTTGCTGCACAACCGCAGACTCAACTGATTAAATATATTTTTTAAATATGTTACTGACAACATCAGAGCACGTCTTTTCTTGTTCTTCTTATCCACAGCTTGTCTTTTTATTCCAAAAACATGTATGATCACAGCCACTGCAATGAACATGTGGCACCCACTTCTGATGAGTTATCTTTATTACAGTGACACTCGAATGTGCCGAAACAGCTTTTTTAGATCTGTGTTAAGCATGTGCCACTTACAAATGCATTGAGTAATGAACCAACATATTAAAAATAAAACAATATACTAATGTCAATGTTTTATTATCTCAACTATTTCCAAGTCCATGCATACATTTTTGGTCTCTGAAAATGTTAATATTGCAGCAAACTGTACACACATTACAGAAGTGATTGATCTATAGACTAATGAGCTCTTAATCTTGTTGACGTGATGAAAAGCAGCTCTCAGATTCAGTAATTTATCACTGTGTTAATAATTTAATGAGTTGTTGCCCATGAAATAGGTGAGGTGCCGGCACCTGAAAGGGAACAGATAAACAGCCTCACCTCCACATGTTGGCATGTTTGGATAAGTTTGCCCATCAGACTTTCCAAATCACTGGTCCTCTTGATTAGACTGCTGAGGTTAGAATCCAAGGCTTGCTGCAAAGCAAAATTGAAAATGAGTATTTCATTACACGCTGCCCCCAACATCAGACTGTAAACAGCTGAATAAATCTTGCAGGAGAGTTATGAGAATGGGAACATAAGGATCTGGCCCGAGTGTAATGGGCACAGGAGTGGACACACAAGGCTGCCTCTGGATATGGCTGGCCACATTTGGGGCTGTGATCAGTGCAGAGCTCCCAGTCCTCCCTGTGTGCCAAACATCCCATCTTACTGCCTGCTGAGGCCTTGGAGCTTAGCAGAGCATCTGCCAGTGATTTGGACAACTACACCCCGGCTGTGTTAATCACTGACTCAGATCAAAGGCTTATGTTTCAAACTTAATCTCTTACTCTAATTGGGTAGGATGATGACTCTGTACTGCGGCACAAAATATCTTCTGATATAAAGTGTTGCACTTCCTAAATAAATAATCAAATGTGGATGAATGTGTAGTGAGTGACAAAACAAAAAACAGAAGTATATAAAATGCTGTAAAATTGATTGAGGGGCGTTTTAATACATGCAGTAACACCCATTATCAAGTTCTGAGCTATTAGCCTTTTGTGACGCCATAGGAAGCCCATGTTTTTGGATAAAAATGGAAAAATGCTTGTTTGGGTCCATTAGTAAACGCTTTCACATTATATGTGAAAATGTCTAGAATTTTTATGGTCAAAAACATTACTGACAAAGACTTTACACAGTGCTCTCCTGGGAAATATAAGAGTTGGTTTAAGAAGATCACATGTTAATGATGTCTGAGAGGTCCACTTAATGTGAAGAGTAAATAATCTGAGGTGAATTTAATATTCAGTTCATCTGCACGTGTTGAAAGGACAAACATTCTAAAACTTCCCACTTCAAAAAAACCTTTTGCAAATACAACGCTGTGTCCGATTTAACTGGATCACAATCAAAATACTGAAAATAGTCAAAAGAAGAGAACAAAAGGCTCCTAAAAGTGCAAGGCTTCCAGTAAATGGTGGGTAGACCTCTTTCAGGTTAGATGCTTCACATTGTGATTTCATAAGGTGGGTGCATCACTGTGCACCAAAATAGCACAGGCTTTATTTCACCACTCTCACAAAGATGATTTATTCATATGTAAGGGAAAGTGATGAAAGCCATTTCAGATGCTGAGGTGCAGATACAGGCAAGGTGAGTACAAAACTTTTCAAATGAACACATGAAACATAACATATACATCAAACTCATGTTGAAAATAGCCTAAGGTATATCTGCTAACATTTTGGTGTTGCTGTAGTTCTCGGTTTCTCCTGCAACATAAATATCCTTCATGTGTTTAGACAGCTCTCGCTAATGGAGGTCCTTTTCCTAAAATCATTTAAAGCTGATGAGAGGAGAGAATGGCAGCTTCCTTTTGTGTGTAAAAGCTTCTGGTCCCACACCTTTTCTTTGGCCAGTCTGCTTTCCTTCCTCTCACAGTTCTGACAGGTCACTGTCAAGACTTGGAGTTTTATCCTGTGTCAACATTAGAAATCAGATCCATTGTCAGAGCTTGTCACTTCATCCTGTGAACACGGCTGGCCCTCTTACTAACCTGTGATTCCTAGTTTGTTGTGGCTGTTTAAGCTGTATAAGTGTGGTATTCTACTGTGCAAATATACACTATTTTAGAATCTGTTTTACTCTACATACACTTCATTAAAGACCCAATTGGTATATGCACTGACCAGCCGCATAAAAGATTAAATTTATACTGTATCATGTTAGGCTATGTCAGACATTTTGATATGTCACAGGAGTAAATACTTAAATTAATGATGACGGGATTCCTTTTAGCAGCTTTGGTTTCAAAGCCCTGTTATTGTGCAAGTTAGTGTTACACTGTCACAACCTGCTGGGACACTTGAGCTGTTGTTAAAAGTTGCAGGTTTCAAACCTGTTTTCAAATTTAGTGTTTATACTGAAAACAATGCTGACTTTAAATGCAACAATGCATACAGTCTTTTCTTAAGAGATTAGCCATAAACGGTTCAGCAGGACCACTGATTGTTAAGTTTTCATGATATGACACCTAAGAATGCACTCATAGCAGATGAAAAGGAGACGGCCATTACTGCATTTACATGACGTACTGCAAGCCAGGAGCCTCTTCTGCAGGATTTGTTTCAGAAACATTAATCATGAGATAAAACATGAGAGAGATCATGACACAAAGTCACATGAAAGTACAGAGTTTGTGAAATCAATTTCACTCCTTTGAAAAGTTTGGGCTTTTACCTCCACATGATAAACTACATCGGTACCGTAAAATAATTTTCATTTAACATGACCACGACTATTACGTATTTTTTTTCACTTGCACTGATACAGTGTTTTTGTGACTAGCACTGTCACCTCACTGCAGGCAAGTCCTGGGTCTGTGTTTCATTGTTGGGGCTTTCCTTGTTAATGTGCTCCATGTTTACATGAGTTTCTTCCCACAGCTCAAAGCCATTCAGCTGAAATTCAGTTCAAACCTGAAATTGCCTGCGAGTGTTTTGTCTGTTTATATATAAGCCCTGCTACAGCCTGGCAACCTGGGTTTTTTTCCTGAACGTGCAAGGGGAAAAATATTCTTCTCCCTTTCCACAGTGCATGCTGGGATATGCTCCAGTCACTCCTCAGAACATAAATAAGAATAAATTGGCATAAATGATGGATAGATATAGATACATAATGCCAGAGTGAAGACATTATATGGTTTTAAACACATACAACACACATTTTTGCAATGTCACAATGTCCCTTTGGGAGGGAATTTCTGAGAAATGAGACACGCTGTGACTGTAAACATGTGTTTGGAAAAATCGGCAAGTATCAGGCTCAGCTGCGTGCCACCTGGGTCCTGTTCTGTGTGCCAGGAGAAATAAACAGTTTCTCTCTAAATGTGAATTGCTCTTTCTTGTGTCACTTGAGGCTTTTAATGATGCAGCTAAGTACACGTAATATGAGGCCAGCATTGACAAATAAACCCATGAACTGGTCGAATATATCCCAATGTAAAGTGACATCAAGCGTCTGAAGATATTACACGTAAGAGAAAAGACTCTTTAAGAGGATAAAGGATAAATCTCAAGCCCAACGCTCTGCTGTCACATTTGAAGAGGACAACACATTAACTACTGCAGCAGATTTTTCAATTTTTAAAATTTTTAAAATTTTAAATTATGTTAGATAATCCATCCACCTGGCAGGTGTAGCATATCAAGATGCTGATTAAACAACATGGTCATTGCAGTGTGCCTTGGGCTGTCACAGCAAAAAAAAAAAAACACCTAAAAAGTGTAGTTTTATGTTTAAAAATGACATTTATTAGGCAGTGAATTATGGATTAGGGAAACAGTTAGTTGGATGTACCGCCAATGTAATGTAATAAAAGTGTACATCAGAGGGTGGCCTTTTACTGTGATGAGCCCAAGGTACAGCTTTGCAATAATCATGCTAGTTTAACCAACATCTTGATTCGCCACACCTGCCAGGTGGATGGATTATCCCGGAAAAGGAGAAAAGGTCCACTAATGTGGATTTTAATAAATTAGTAAACATCGTTAAAGAGAAACAAGCCTTTTGTGCGCATAGATAAAGTCTTATGTTTTATTAAAAGTCAAGGAAAATATAAGCAAGTGTTTTGTTCAGTGTACAATTCCCTGTCTCTTTCCAATGTGGCTGATCTGTTGCAACGAGGGCAGAATGTTTTTCACTGTCATTCTGTTGGTTATCAAAGGATAAAGCCCTTGAAAAGTCACACCAAGGTTTAGATATTTCCATAAAATAAATCTGTCCCTGAATGTAGAATTAAAGAAATGATGCTGATCACCTGGTCTGCCTCCCGGTGTGAACGATCACGCCCCGCACAGAGAAAGCGGCCAGCAGATTTCTGCACAATGACAGCATGATCAAACAAAGGAGACAGGTTAACACTGGTCCTCGCAGCTATCTTAGCAAAATGCCTGCAATCCCAGTCCCACCTGTGACTAAGCCGTGTGAAAGAGAGGATCAGGAAACACAAAAGGGTTTCGAGTGTTACCTGTGATACATTAAGTCCCCCCCCCCAAAAAAAACAAAAAAACCACACACACACCATTCTGTGACTCATGCATGGACACCATGAGTGTCTGTGAAAAAATAAAGTGTTGTTCATTTTTATTTCATGTAGTGAATGCCATGCTAGTCTCCAGATACACATACACTTAAGGAAGAAGTGAAAAACTCGGAGCTAAGGACATATTCTGTAACCAAAATAGCGCATATTTTGATGATTTGAGATTTGCTTAAATTACATACAGCAGGTCGAAGCTAACTTGCTATTTCCATGTCAATGACAATGAAGCTCCGCTGCACGAGTGCCTTGATGATAAAGTGATTCCACAGTTGCTCTTGAGACATAACAGAGGTCCACACTGTGAGCACACTAAGCTAAAATCTGAAGCTGGTCCACGTCTACATAAGAGAAAATACAGAGGTACCTTTTTCTATGCTCCAGCTAACAGCCTCATCTCATGCCTTATTAATATCAGCCCATCTGCTGAGAGTGAACAATTCCACTTAACCTAAAACTGTGAAAGCAGTCTCTTGCATCGGGTGTTATTCCATTTAAGACTGGACAAGAGAGAGACAGCCTACACCTCACATGATTTATGCTATTTGTCTGTGCCTTGCCATGAAGAATTTGGCCTCATAAGCATCTTGGTCTGGGACCCCCCAGGGGTGTAAGAGGGGGTTAAAGGGGATCCCTAGCCAAAAAGGGGAATAACATGTTTTCTATTTATTTCCATCCATAAGTAACACAATGACAGACCATTATGACTATTGTGGTCATGGATTTAATAGATTTCATAGACCTTGGGACAAAGTCTTACAAAAAGGGAGTGAAAACGTATTGGGAACCACTGGTATGGTTTATCTTAGTGTCAACATCACTAACATCAAGCATGTCAAAAGCTGACTTGTGCTTTTTTATTAATGTGAAATTCAACAAACTTATTACTAGTTAGTGTACTGTCATACTGTGAGAATGTGAGACTATATGGGCTGAAAAGAGGTTCAAACAAAAGCAGAAATCTGCTTTAAATTCTGTCGGGTTGGGAAGTTTTCTCCAGAGCATAATAAATCTCTAAGCATTCCTCTAACTACACATCGTTTCTTACCTTGAGTTTGTCATATCGATCACTGAGGGCTGCCACTTGGTGGTCCCGGTGTCGTCCAACCAGCTTACACAATGCACAGATCAACTGCTCATCTGTCACACAGTACATGTTGACCTTCTCATCCTCATGCTCCAGACACATAAGCCCTCGCAGATGGGAGTCCAGTAAGGGCTCAATAAGACGGTGGCCCGTGAAAGGCTTCTTGTTGGGGTGTGTGGCCTTGAGACACTCTTCGCAGTATGACACCTCACAGGTGACGCAGGTCTTCACAGCGTCCTGTGGGGGGTCCTGCTCACAGAACTGACACTGCACGCTGTCACTGGGAGATGTCATGGCTTTGCTGTCGGGGGCAGCTCGCTCGCGGCGAGTCTCGTTAGGAGAGTTAGGTCCACTTAGAGAAGCCTTTTGGTAGCGATCGATGATGTTCTGTAGTGTCACGTTGCGTTTGAGTCCCTCTAGGCCCCTCTGGTTGAGGGTGATGACATAGCGACAGGTTGGGCACTGAAAGGCGCTGATGGAATGAATTGGCTCACTGGGCGTGCAGTGTGAGACGAGGATACGATGAGCACAGTTGAAACAAAGGCTGTGAGCACAGGGCAAGAGCAGCGGGTCCTCAAAGAGCTCCAGACAGATTGGGCAGGTCAGCTCCGACTCCAGTGTTTCCATCTTCAGGCAAAACAAAGTGGGGTGGTCAGCGAAATCCAGGGAAGCTGATCAGCTATCTGTAAAGACGGCACAGGAATGAATTAGAAAATGGTCAGAGCTTCGATAAGAGTTAAACAACAGGAAGTTGCATCTGAAACTCTCACAATAACCAAATACCTCTTTAGTTACTCGTCCAGTAAAAATACCTTTGTTTCAAGTTGTCAGTTGGTAAGACTTTCAGTTTTAGTTTGTCTTAAACGATTGTACATTGAAGGTTTACTGAATTTGGATTTTTGGTCAGGAAAAACAAGCTATCTGAAGAGAGAAAAAAACAAATGTTTTCGCTATTTTTTGAGATTCAAAGATGCAAACGATTAATCAATGAATCCATAAGACAATCTGCAGATTCACATAATAATGAAAATTAGTTTGAGGTTTAGACATAAAGTTTACTTGAAAAAAGTGAATTAAGCAGATACCATGCACATTCTGTCCCTACGTCCAAGTGATAATGATAATATAAACAAAGTTATTCATTCCTATCTCGAATTTTGATTCCATTTGATTTCCATTGAAAACTGGAGGAGTTACGCGATAATGGAAACAAAGCAAACATGTGCCTGCGTATTAAACACATATCAGCCTTGTGTATAGAGTTTGGCTGAACCTTACAACTCAGAGAATGCAGCTGTCTCATTTTAATTTGGCACAGGAATAGTCTGGCCTGTCCCCATGTGTTCCTCTCTTTACTGTAGTCCATAGGCCAGGAGGCCAGCGAGGACTGACAGCTCAGCCAAGCAGAAGTCTATTGGCCTGCTTGCTGATGGCTGAGGCTCCTCACCATCACAGACACTAAGCCTTTGTTCCCAGACAGTCAGACACCCCAGCTGTGAGTGGGCACACTGTGCTCACAGCGTCTCTCTACGTGA
This sequence comes from Scatophagus argus, assembly GCF_020382885.2. Classification (NCBI taxonomy): domain Eukaryota; kingdom Metazoa; phylum Chordata; class Actinopteri; family Scatophagidae; genus Scatophagus; species Scatophagus argus. The sequence continues at coordinate 10,783,636 of NC_058503.1, read as the reverse complement.
ACTCCCCTACCTCCACTCATTATGTGTGAAGAAGGCAAAAGCTCATTATCAGGACAGTCGGGCACAAGTAGCCTTTTGAAGTGGTGAGGATACAGCAATTACCTCTGAGCTACAGACCTGGGTTTGTTCTTTCCATTCTATTCAGATCTTTATAGACATTCAGCCATCCCACTGTACTGTACAAGACAAGAGGCGATTGTTGCACTTGTCTCTGGTGACAACTGCGATGCATCTGTGGGCCTGCTATTTTGTTCTTTACGGACAAAGTGGCGAATGCAGGTGTCTAGATGTTATTACAGAGGATCAAACTCCTTCAGTGTGCACTCAGTCTTAAAAAAAACATGTCTAACATCAAGGCTCTTTGGGGAGACAGTGTTTAAAAGTTGGTATTTTTCATTAATAAGCATATTCTCTTCAAAATTTCATACAACTTTAATGTGTCTGAACTACTGTATGTCTGTAGTACATCTCAGGTAATTCATGAATGTATATGTAGCCTAAAACCAGCTCTACAGAGTAACTACAAAATTACTTGTCACAAGTTTTATCCGTTTCTTCAACATGTTTTTACTTTAATACACAATACATCATGACGTTTTTCGCGAAGCTATCAGCTACAGCACAGGGGCGACTGTACTTGCACAAATCTCAGGCTGAGTCCTTATATCAACTGGGCTGTCTTAAATACTAAATGAATAATAGAGAGCTTTGTATGATAAACACAGTGCTATTCCTCTGATGTCATCAGCTATGGTACAAAATACCCCAAAGTTACAGAAAGCTCGTAAAACAACACTGTGGCAAACAGCCACTACGAACTGCATTACAGTGCCGAGTACATTTCTCTGAAAGCTGTCCCATTCATACACACTTTACTTTACCCACCGATGGATTTCGCCCCACTTTGCACAGTCGAGACATTTCTTTTGAAGAAAAACTTCTGACCTAATTCATAAAATCATATTTATGACAACAAATGCACCAGCCATAAACCGCAGCACGCTGTGGAGATGGGCATCCAGATGGCTCAAGTCTTCGAAGCCCCAGTAATCCTGCAGCAGAGCTGTCATTAAGCAAGGGATTGAGCAAGAGGCAGCAAGCACAACAGGAAAAGTTGCCCGACAATTCCAGGAAAGCCAGCTCCACCTACAGCTGGAGCGCTGGCCAGTACTGGAAGAAGAGAGAGAGAGCAGACAACAGCCAGAGAATGTGTGTGTGTGCATGTGTGTGTGCAAAGAGAGAGAGAGAGAGAGAGAGAGAGAGAGAGAGAGAGAGCAGCACGGGATTGTGCACAGCCAGCCCATGTCCTCACAGGCAGGTTAGTATCCCCTCCGCCCAGCCCATTCAGAAATTCAAAGCATCAGGATCAGTTTCAGGTTTCCTCGTGTGACCATCCCTCTGCTTTCAAGCAGCACAATGCTGTGGATTGGAACTTTTCTTGGCTATGCCACAAGGGATTCAAAGAGAAAGGCTGAAGACACAAAACCAGCTAAGAAGCCTCCCAAAAGGCAGCAAGGCTCATCTCTAACGTGGGACAGGAAAGGGGTCCGCAATTCCATCAACAAAAAAAATAAGCAAAACTAAATGAATTACATCACAGTCTGTGTGTTCAGAGGCTTGTGATGTGTAAAGTTTCTCATGAGCATATAGTTTGATAAATGGTGAAATTACATAAAACTGTACCCCTGTTATAAACTCCCCATTCAACTTCCTGACAGCAAAAATAAAAAGACACTAAGCATCCTCTCTGACAGACTGCAAATGAAGACAGACACTATGTAACATCATCTGCGGAGTACAAGTCTGTCCCAGTTGGCCCTCATGTGGGAACCACCGAGGTACCATCTGCTTACCATGTGCCTCTATTTCCAGACACACCCCCGCCGAGCTCGCTTTGAATTCTCCTGTCATTCAAAGGAGTCCCCAGAGTGACTATGCTCTCCGAGAGACAGACACACACTGTAAATATTAAAGACGAGCTAAAGTTCAGACAAAGTGGTGGGTGTGAGCTACACTGCTTGGAAGATGCACATGGGAATGTGACTGGCATTCCTCAGGTTTTCCCAAGACATTCCTCAACTGGGTGCAAGTTAGTGTCAAGATATCAAATGTCTACTTATTCTTCTGTTTGCTCTGTCACATTTAAGTATAGTGTACTGAAAAAATATCAGTGTACTATGATACATCTATGCGATACTAATTCTACATGTAACGCTTTGTGTAGGTAAAGCTTTATTAACTTTAGGACCACGGCATACTGGGCCGTATCACATATCCAAATCAATCCAAAGTGGAGCAACACTCAACGCTGATCGACACTGTGTTGATATGTTGCAGTGTGGCTATTTTAGTATTTAAAGGCTACAAAAAATGTTCAGAATTATCAATCGAAATCAAACAATCAGAAAATTTAAACAGGATGAAGAGAGATTCACAGTTCAGTTCGACTGCAGATAATCTCAGATCTGTAATGGAGCTCACAAAACTATTATTATACTACCATGAACAGCCATGTTTGTGAGGGGTAAATAGGGAAAATTTTTGTGTGGCATTTACATTTAATTGTAGTTCAGCATATGTGTTGCGCAGCAGAATTGCGTTTCCTGAATATCATCAGATACGACAGGTGTGGAACATGTAGGCTTATCCGTGTGACACTGTCAGATGATGAACTTGAGCAACAACTTAACATATGGGGGTTTTATTTAATTAGGATTACTTAGAGATGAAACAATTACAAAGTCTCAGATAGGAAGACAATTACCTGCTCAAGCACTCTCTAATCCTTTTGGTTATGGTCTTTTATCACCTTTAATGATTGCTCTTAACCATGTATTCAGCCACTGAAAGACTGTGATTGCTCTTTGTCCGCTTTCCTGGGGCAGACACCTAACATATTTATCTGTAATCCTGTCTTTACAGCGTGGCTGTGACCAATGTGTGGCCTGTTGCTGCTCCCTGAAGCAGCCAGCTCAGCAGCAGCCCACTCAGGACTAATGTGATTTACAGCTGTAGCAGCGCAAGCCAGCTGATTAGGCTGACAAATCTACCTGATCTGCAGCTGCACACATTACTGAGATTAGCTGCATGATCCCTGGCCCTGACCAGCATGAATTACTAGTGTTGTTTAAAGATAGCGGAGGGCAATTTAACTACATATCTAAACAGTGAGGCTACTGAATGAAGAACTCATCTGTCTTGCTTTCTGCTGGACTCATCTGGCAAACTGATGTTCACAGACAAGAAAAATTGTTATGAAAGTCAAAGATGACTTTAATAGCAGACGCCAGCTTCCTTCTTGAGTCAACAGGATGCTTTTTAATAGAAGCCCGGATGTAATAATCTACACAGTGCTGGGAGCTAATAAGGTTCTTCTAGACTTGGAACTGGGGAAAAGATTTAAACGTCGTTGCTTCGTTTCTCCGTATGCTTACTGTCTGTGCTGTCCTGACCAGCATCAGAACTTGCACCAAAGGTCTCATTTCCTCTCAGCGGCTTGGCAGGTGGCAACACCGGGAAAAAACCCACACATGCTGCATCCTTTCCACAACCACAGGAACTTCAGGCAATGTGACTTTCCAATCATGCGGCTGCCGCTCAGAGAGGACATGTCTCACTGCTCAAAATGATCTTGATGAAGTAGATAGATAGATAGATAGACTGTGTTGACTGTGTGTATTAAAACTAGAGACTAACAACTACAGTGTAAATAGATGTAAACAGATTGCTACCCAAAAGTGAAGTTTTTCGTTAACTGCATCACCGTGTACACGAGCCAGTTCTTGTCCTGCTTTTCACTTCTAACTTGAGAGTCTGAGAGCAATTTGTAAATGTCATATAACAAAAACAAAAGTTCCCTAAACGTTGGAAAAACAGTGAAAGAGCGACACCGTCTGGTGGATTTGTAAAATACAGCAAGCATCCTTGTCTTTCCTTATTAAGAGGAGACCTTTCTTACCAGAAAAATATCACCAAAATTAAATGGAGACATTTTACAATTAAAAAAATAAAAACTAACTGTATTTCAAAGAATACTGAAAAATGAATCTGGTCTAATTGTAGGTGTTTCTCTGACTTCTACAAGCAAACTTGATTGAAAAAAACAGCAACAACAATAATAGCATTTGCAAATCTGCCACCTCACCATAATCCTTTACTGAAAACCGTTGCTGCGTTTCTTTATAAAGACCTCCACATGTGTTGCTATGGTGATCGCTTGATATCTATTTGTCACACCAGTGATCACACACAGCTCTGGTGGGAAGATGTCTAACATTCCTCCTCACAGCCAGGAACGAGCTAAGTTACTAATTAATCAGGGAAACCGCAGACCCAACTACAATGTCCCACTCTGACTCTTGATTACCGTAAATTCATGTAAAATGACACATGCATGTAGGCCTGTCACAAACTTTGTCTAGAAGTACTGCCAGGAGAGATGAGCCCATATCTTTTATCTTATCAGTGGAGTAAATGGTATTTCGTAGGTCAAGAGATTGTGGATGAAAGACTGGGCTTATCTTCCTCAGTGAAGGTGATAAAAAAAAAAAAAAACTTTTAGGATGACTCAGAAAAGGTGACACTGATAAGAAGAAAAGAACAGCCAACCCTCGGAAATAATGTGGCGCGGTACACTTCAGTGGTTGCTCTTACACATGGTATCATATTGTTTTATAGGAAAGCCATTTAGATGCATATACTTTAGGAAATTCTATGAAATGCACGCTGAATAGCTGCTTTGACATTGGAAACCTACTTTGGCTGCTCCCACTCTCTTTGACGCTTTTTAATCACAAAATCCCCCCTCAGCTTTCTCACTTAGTCATCTTATCTCTCAAGTATTACCTACAGCTCAAAACATGAAGGAATCTGAGAACACAACAAGGCCAAACAACCTCGGTACTCGCACAGAGTCTTGCCTGGAGGCTTGGAAACATATGATGACTCAATGCTTTGGTAGAGAAAAACACACAGGCTCAGGAACATAAAATACAGACTGAGTCAAGAATGACCTTCTGACTTACCTGCCACATGATTACATCCGTAAACAGGCAAGAGAGGTAAAAGCCACCTTTAGAGGAAATCGGTGTTGATATCTGGGCTCTGCCAAGCTGATCCAGTGCAGTGCTCTGTACTTTTGAGTCGTCTCTCCTGCTCCCTGTGAAGTTCTGACCCTCTAACCCTGTTCTCTAAACCTCCTGAAAACTAGTGGGAGGATCGAAACTTTCCACCCTTTTCTCTGCTCTCACCGAGGACTGTACCTATCCCGTTCACAGACAGTGGGCCGCAAATTGTCACACTGGCCAATCGCACAAAAGGGGCAGGACTTCAGCTGGTTTGGTCTATCACTCAGGGCTATCATAGCATGGAGTGTTGCCATAGCTCCCAACAAAGCTTTGTTTTGTCATACTAAAATAAACTTCATCCAAGGAGCTGGGCCTCATATCACATAAACAACATTCATAACCCAGTCTTTCTTGTTTTTGTTTTTTTTTGGGGGGGGGGGGGGGGTTTGCACATTATAAGTAGTACTAACTGTATTCAGGCAAAATCTGACTTGCTGCTAAACAAATCCTCAGTCAACTCAGTTTGCAGCTGGAAATACTTTTCATGCTCAAGGTGAAATTCAATACATCTAAATGAAATAGTGCATAAGCAAACACAGTAATCAATGATGAGCACACTCTCCACAGAGGACACTGATGCATTTGTGCTCAGTGCAAACGCCTCAACGCAGGAGCAAAGATATATATTAACAGTCTGTTAGTGCTACACGACGACCACGTTCAGCTGGCAGCTGCCATACTCTCACAGATGGCGATCAAATGGGCAACATTTAATTGAGAACTTACATTCAGAAACCTTATTTTCAGGGTGATCACAACCCTTTGTTTTTCCATGTGAACAAACTGAAATGGAAACACACAGGAATGCATTGTGGTTGCAACAGTGGGTGCTGAGAGTTGTCTCAGATTGTTGGCACCACTCTTTGGCTATGTGGAAAATGATCCCAACACAAACATGTGCTGGCTAACACGGTTGGCATCCAAACAGTGATGCTGATGACATAAAGTTTGATCAGTTTCTCAGCTCTGGATTTCAACCCACGTTCACTGTTTAACTACGGAGTTTGAGGTATTTGATTAGAGACCATTACCTCGGATGACCTTATCAGAGACACCAAGTCAGTGTTTTTCATGTGTTATCTCTGTTTAAAGCAAATGTTTACGTTATGCGCTAAAACCACAGCACATAAAGCATGGGTGGATTTGGATTAGTAGCAATCCAGAAATTCCTGCCAGGACTCCTCGTGTTTCAGTTTAGCCCACAGAGTTCAATAAAGTATGGAAAGAAATGTGAGAAAAATGAAAACAACTCATTTTTGAGGGTACGTGAGGGCAGATAATGACTTGAAGTAACATAAACACATTAGCATCTTGGTAATTGCATGAGACCCCATGCAAATGCAGTGGTTTACAACTATGTACATAACGTGCAGTGTGGAAAGCCTAAATTAATTGTATGGAAAATGAATACTGATTAAAAAAAACAAAAAAACAGACCATATCTGAAATAATATCACTGATATTTTGTTTTAGTTGTGACCTTCATTTTTCTGTAAATACCAAAATAATTTGCGAAATTTCAGACACATAGACTACAAAGCGCATTTATTTTAGTACTGCAAAACTTTCTCAAAGCCAAACTTTAAATTCTGAAAGAGACTTAAAGGGGACTTTCAAAGTGTCATCCATTGGAAATACAGATGATCTCTTACCTCTGAGTCTGTTAGTCAGTCAACCAGGCAGTCCATAGTCCGGGTGTCAGATGAATACAGAAATAAAGCCCAAGAAGAGATGTTTCTAAAAACACCGGCTTTCCTCAGAAGCCTCCCTTTAGCTCCTACTCTCTGTCTGGGCTCTGCTGCTTCGGCTGTCTCACCGCTATCTCTGAAAATTCTCCTCACACAGACTCTTCTTCTCTAATCCTCTCTAAAGGAAGCCGAAACTGCTCCAAATGGTTCAACCAGGCACCGACTTCTCAGGCTTTTCCCTCTTTGTATTATTCTCTTGGCTGGGATCATTAACTTAGTCCCATGAGAACATAAGGAGGTAAATACTCCCCCTCCTTCCTGTGGGAGGCTGTCAATCACAACTGATGATGAGGTGGTGAGGGGGGGTGCTTTTACCCACCAAGGCGGCACTCCTGATTGGTCACTGGGGAACAGAGGTGTCCTGCATGACAAATGGGAGCACTGGGATGGATGGGCCTGTGGAGATGCTCAGCTGAGGTTACGTGCTCACTTATAATAGACTTTTATGCAGCTCACTCATTTACATGTCATTCAGAAGAAGATAAAGCCGTGGAAATGAGGGACTAATCAGAGTTGACATAGCAAATGTCTATTTAACGCAGCTGAATTCATGAAAATGTCAATTACATGGTAACTGACAGATGAGCTGAAAGTTAGGGTCAACATGAAGAATCACAAGATCTTTAAATGGCTCTTTGGTGCAGACTGGTCACCCAGAGAGGGGAATGGGAGGAAGGCATTAAGCTTCTGTTGCCATGGCGGTGTGGCAGGACCAATGATGCATCTTGGCTCTCGAGCCAAATGCCACTCTAATCTTTTCACTGGCAAACCTACAGCTCTCTCTTCACAGCTTGTTTGTTTCTCAGTCAAGCCTACTGCTGTCTGTCATTCTCCAGTTCCTTCCAACATCTCATGCCAATCTGAAGTCTGCTGTATTTTGTAAGGAAGAGAAATGTGTGAGGACACTGTTAGCAGGATAAAACAGACCCTGAAATGGGTCGCTTTGCTCCCAGTGACCACTACTAAACTCTCAGGCTGACAAGTGAGGAGAGACAAAAGACAAATTAAGCGTGACTTCCACTGTGACTCCTCTAATGGATTTGTAAACAGCACAGCACACATCCACTTCCTATGTAAAACACACACAGGAGTGGTAAATTATTCTCAGATGTATGCCATCTATCCAGTAATTTACAACAACATGAAAATCTACAAGACAGTGTTATTGCCTCTGCCCACGGCCATACATTGCTGCGCATACATAAATTGTCTGTGAAATAATGAGATTGCTACTTCATTTCATTTCCATGAGATGAAATGCTGTAAACCTCATGACATTTACATGGACTGCAGAGCCACTCTGACATCTGAGGCCAGTTCTTTTTAAAGGTGAAAATGTCAGTCCAGGGTCAAGCCAAAGTCACTCCCTTTTCTGAACTGTAATAAACCATCAATGGAAAAAATGTCTGTGTCTGTTTTAACCATTCCAAAAAAGAAAACTTGTCTGGGCTGTGGTTTTAGCAACTGTTCCCACTCCTCACCCACTGGAAACGCATAACCTGGTCCTTCATCCAGGCTAACACTTGAAGTTTCTGTGGCTTTCAAGCCTGAAAATGGCTGAAAAGCATTGATTTTTGTGCATTCCTGTGCCTTAATAGCAATTAAATGAGCAAGTTTGTTTACATTAGAATATATGACATCTACTATGTCATAAAGGATCGACTTTAACAAAAGAGAAACTGAATGTTTCATCATAGACAGCCACAATTTAATCTAGTCCAGAGGTTGGGATGCTGACAATAATGATTATATTTTTTGTTTACTGCAAGTATTTGTGTAATTGACAATCAAGACATTCTTGGTGTAATCCTTGTAAAATTACTTCCAGAAAAAATGCTTCATTATACTGTACATATATTTTCTTATCAATAAGTAACAGCACTGTCGAAATAATTATTCAAAACAAATGAATATTCATCCCCACTAAATAAGGCCATTTGCCGCCTAAGGCAGTTCTCTTGGTGGTGGTTGGCACATCAAGCTGTATTAATTGGAAAAAGAACTGAAAAGGGCCAGTAAAGCTCTCCTGAAGGAGAAGATAAAAAGTTGGAATTAAATAGGCTGTGAAACCTGATGTTAAACAAACTTTGATGGGTAAAAAAGAAACAGGATTTCTCTCAGGTGAGCTGGATAGCAGACATTTGTTGCCATTTGTGGCCAATGTTACAAGGTGATTCATCTTGGTGCTCAGCACAAATGCAAACAAATGTTGCACTGAACAAAGAAATCCCTATGTAATCTAAGGTGTCCAAATCGGCATTATGCAGACAAGAAGGTATACAAATCCACTTTCATACTGGACTAGAGTCACATTGTCCTTCTGGGAGTTGGTCACTAAAGCAAATCAACACAACTTTTCAGCAGCCAGTAAACATAACATCCCCCCCCCCCCCCCCCCCCCCCCCCCCACACACACACACACACACACACAAAAAAAAAAAACCCAACAAAACAAGGCAGTTAGCCTGACTTACATGCTATTGTCCAGTGCGATCCTCTGAAACACAACAAGAACATGCAACTCCCACTGCTGGCTCACCACTCCACATCAGCAGCACATGGATGAGAGACTAAACAAAACATACAGTAGCATCCTGGCTAGTCTCTGTGCACACTCCCTCCCTCCTTGATCCCCACCCTGCCACAGCCCCAGCCGTATGCTCATGCGAGCGTAATACATGCCCAGGAAGCGTCACTTCCACTGGGTCATTTCGTGGATACTGTCTCCATTAATGCTGTGGCCCATCAACCCCCACCCCTGCTCTGTGGGGTAGAGCTCTTGCCCCTGGCTCCCCACCCTCTCAGCCATAAGACAAAGATGTAGCAAATGGAGAGACAAAAGGGGGGTTGCGTGAACCCCGGGGACCACATTTTGATGAGTTTCTGACTCCACAACCAGGCCCCGAACAGATGGGATCAGTCTCCAGGGCTGTGCTGCATGGTTGCATTTAATACACAGCTCTATACATTCTCACAATAAATGTTGTGATTGCGCTGCTCAGCAAATAGCACTCATCACATCATAGACAACACAACACAAATAGAAGACGACATGAGGCAGAATGTCACTGTATGTTTTCCATACAGAAACTACTGTAATTAAAGTTTGTGTGCACACGCCTGATGGAGTTAGCACATGCTTTGGAACCAAGATTGTCTTTTTGAGTGCAAACGCTGATCTAAGCAACAACGATTGTTTTCCTAACTAGGACAGTCCAAAACAGCCACTCTTCTTTTTGCCAATAAACAATAAGATGAAAGCCTAGTCTGCTCTCATAATGGCAGAGGTTCAAGATTTTAATTGCTTTCATCCCCAAGGCGTACTGCCCATAACTAAGCAACACACAACCAACCCAAACATGGACCAAATAAATGAACATCAAGCCAATTAACACTCAATTCATCTCTAACTTTCAACACACGTGTTATTCAGTGCAAATGAAGGTGGACCCGCAGAGAAAACCTCCCCTGTTTAATAGTTAAAGCCATTTGTTATCAGGCAGGCTGGGTAGAAACTGAAGTGTGTAAAATGTTTGCTGTGTGCACATCACATTAGCCGGTGTCTACATGCATTTAATGTGTTTTATGATTAGCTGGCAGAACATATAGCACTGCTGTGAGCACTGACCTGGAACTGATCCCTTTCCCCTGAGTGGGCTGCAGCTTTACTTGTGCTGTGTTCATGGTTTTACCAACAACAGAATCAATTGTCAACCTAGTTAGCCTGTGTAATATGGTGTAGAAAGCAAATAAAAGTTGTGATCTTAAGGGGTGTGACTCTGTATAAAAGAGTCATACAAACAGGATATTGGTGATTCGGGGATGACATGGTTGAAAGAAACTGCTTCAAGGCTTGGTTTGTGTGTCGACTGATAAATACTGTACATCTAAAGCTGCAGTTTGCTATCCGCTTTCATGTGATGGTTAAAATGAAGTTTCAGTATAAAAACTTTGACAAAAGATCAAAATGAAATGAAGGCCAAAAGAAATACTTCAATATCCCTCACCAGTTATACTTTGTGGTTGGAAGCAATGAAATACTGTACTGTCTGGCATTTTCTCATTGAAATGAAACAGTGAGTTTTTGGGAAAGTAAGGTCATGTTTTATGTTCAGTCCACACCACAGCCCTGTGGACTGAAAATCTTGGCTTTTATTTTGTCCTGAAAGAAAAAAAAAAAGAAAAGCATCTTTCAGAAAGGGTGCGGTGAACGCCTGCTACATTCTTTGCTGCAGTCTGTAATTGCTTCCAGCTTCTGAGAAATCTACTAAACTAATGTCACGTCTTTATCAAGAATCTCCAACATCTTTCAGCAACACTGAGCTTATCTTATCAGAGATGGTGCTGGTGAAGCTCTCAAGTGTTCCCACATCTTTTGCCTCTGTTTTTTATTTTATTTTACGCTTTCTACAACACTACAACAATACAACTCTTACCTATGCTGTAGGACGAATACAGTTTTAGTTCAACACCTATACAGTTATTCTATCCTGCAGTCAGAGAAACTGAGTGAACACCCATTGCACTCAGAACCTCCTGCACCAAGAAATGCTGGAGGAGGTCTCAACATCTGTTGTGGTGTGGGTCTCCATGTGTCCATTGAGACAAAATCAGAGCCAAAGGCAGAAGGCCAGCTGTTGGGATCTGGGTTGACTGCATCCGGGCTGAGGGATGTTTTCAAAACTATCTGCTGAGGATGAGGCACTTCTGACAGTGTTGTCACTGTTACAGTTAGCATTATCACTGATAACCTCCAGAGTGGAAAGCATGCTGAGCCGAGTTGTTTTGCAAATGCTCTAAAGGTTAGGAGGCAGTCAAACTGATCAGTTTTCTGCCTTTGCTGTGAACTTTGGCTCAGCATGGCCCTACAAAAATATCCTCACTTCATTTACATGTCGACAAAGCATTCCTTCAAGAAAGCGCCGGACGCATTCCTCCATCTTGGCCCATGAAGTGCATTCTCAAGAGTTTAAAATGATTAAACATTCAGTTTTCCTGCCGAGGTATCGCTGATAAAAAAATATATATATACTGTATATACATACATATGTATCCTCCAGCTGCTCATTTTGGTGTGGTGAATCCACACACACACACACACACATACACACACACACACACTTAAACAAGCCCCTCATTTCCATCCACAGTTATTGGCTATGACAATGAGACTGAACCAGCATCTGCTCTCACACCGTGACAACAAGCAGGCCCAAAGAACTCGCAGCTGCCGATGGAGACAGTTTTGTTTATCATCCGGAGTGAAGATAGGTGAAAACACAGCTATGTAATGAAAGGAAGAGTGAGATTTTAAAAACAGATTGAAAAAATCAGCACACATTCAAATCTCCCAAGGAAATTCACTCAAATTAACTGTCTTTCCTGTCCACTTTATAATATGAAAAAGGGTGGTTGAATAAATACAGTGCAATACCAAAGGCACAAAAGGTTGACATGAACAAGAATTCTCCACTTTTAATCTCTTCAAACAGGAAAGGGAAGCAGAGCATTTCAGAGCACTAACAGAACCAGATGCCTGCATGAGGGAAAGTTCCCTATCCACAGTTATTTGGCACAATAACACATTATGTTCTCCCTTAGAACAACACTGCATTGCTTTAGCTCTCACCAAAACAAAAGTTGGGAGGAGAATAATATCACTCGTTGAAAATCGTTTTCTTGTAAAACAAAAAAAACCTTAAAGACACAAAAACACAAAACTGAAAATCTTGGACAACACAGGCTGTTCTCTGTACACAGGAAATGTTTTATTTTTGCCAATTCATAAAATTTGCCAGCTGTTGTTTTATAAGGAAGCTGATATCAGTGTGTTCAACAGCAAGTGAGATGCATGTGCAAACAAGGCTGAACCTGTTGAGACAACATATCCTGCTCCACTCTAATAAATAAAAAATTCTTATTGAGACACGTGTGTGTTATACAGAAAGTGCAGTGCTTCTTGTATAAATCTGGTTGTTCAGTCCTGGGCATCCATGCATGTGTGTCTCTAACATATTCCTGACTGTGCAGCCTGTAATCGTAGTAGGAGAAATGAGAGGGGTGAGAATGTACAATACTATAAAATTATTAAAATCTATTTCAAGAAGACTTAAGTAGGAAGTTTATTATAAGTTTTATGAGTTTTTTTAGGCCCTCACAGTCACTTTTTTTTCCTGACTCGACACAAAAGTGCGAGCAGTGCACTCGGCTGCTCCCCCACTGCTCAGTCTGAGCTAACTAGCATTGTTGCTCTGAAACAGAATTTAAAACCCTGTTCCAATTAAACTCTTTATGCTGAACGTTTTTGGATTTTTTTTTTATCAGATCTTACCTGCTTCCCCATGGCTGCGCTGGTCTGTGTCTCTCTCCTGGTGAATAAACACTCGGCTAATACAGAGTGTGACTGTTAGGCAGCTGGTACTTCCCCTGAGGTAAAACAGACAGGAGACAGGAGGTCGAAGGTGTTTCTTTCTGCACGTACACTCCCCTTCATTGGGGTGTGTACACACATACATACACACACACACACACATACCTCACTGACACACACTCTGCCTCTCATCTGCTCTACAGGTTCACACAAGAGCTTGGAAAGATCCTGAGAGGAGTACTTAACCCTTACGCAAGCTTACAATAAATGCAATAATTGAGGAAGACATCCACGCATTCCCATAAAAGTCATTTCTTGTGCCAGCATCACTGGTGTGAGCAATGGTACCTTTAATGAGTAGCTTTCCACATTTTGTGCAGGTGAAGAGGGAAAAAAAAGAAGGGTGAAATGTGTGCTGAAGGCTGGACAATGTTCTGCTATACTGTGACTCAGCATCAGATAATAAGGATAAAGGGCTTTTCTTCATCACCACAGGCAGCTCCAAGCAGAGAAAAATCAGGCTCAGACTTAAGGATCCACAGCAGCCACCAGGCACAGAGCAGCAAAGGAAGAAAGGGGGTGTGCTATTAAGCAAGAGAGAATTGGTTTTCTCCACCCTAATGAGAATTCATCCAGCGAGATAGATGAATCAGTCTAAAAACACAATTCCATGCTTGCAATAATGAGATCATATTTGAGGAATTGGGTGTGCATCCCTCAAGTGGGGAAGGAAAAAAGTCAAGGTCACAAAGGATTTCAGTGAAACCCAGCTGCCTTGCTTTGAGGAATTTCTCAGATACAACAGTAATGGTCACCACATCACAAAAAAAAAACTGCAAGGGTTAAAACAGGGAGATTCATGCTGGGGCCACAAAATTTAAAGCTACCGAGGTCAGGGTTCTACCGAGCCATTGCCAGGTCATCCACCAAGAACAAAATTGAAAAACGGATTGGAAAGACCTGGAAAATGACAAAGCACCTTAGGGAGCACTCATAAATCTAGGATTCTGTAGGACAGGTTTGTGTTTAGATCAGAGAAAGCAGAAATCACACCAGAGCTTAAATAAAGTGAATGATAAATGGATGACAGAGCAGAGTCAACCATGCCTGTAGCAATTTTGGCCAACGTAACCACACGGGACGGCTGAATCCCAGGCTGAGCACTGTTCATCTACACAGCATACCTGTGAACAGTCCTATAGTCGGATTCAGCATTACCTCAGGGTTGGCCGAGGTACCGCATGTCTTACCGCAGCATCTTGGATGTTCTTGTGTCTCTGTGTACATATGAGGAGCCTGGGAGGGGAAAAAAATGTAGGGATTAGAGGGACTTTTTAAAGTTGAGATGATTACACCTTTGCAGTATGATTCATTTGAGTATATGGAGTCTGATGACTTCAGCACACTTACAGCAAATCCAAGGCCCGACATCAACCTCAGCAGAAGTCTGATGAGCCAGATTAACTGGAATGTTAGGGTGTGCAGAGACTTGACGCGCTACTTTACCTTACATTATCGGAGTGATATTGATAACAATGATAACAATGGTGTGTGACATTTTGTTTTATCAAGATATTATCAGAACTGACAAAACAGAGGAAGATGTTCATATCATTAGCTTTTGGAGACTGTTGACACTTTGACAACTTCAAGAAGATCCCAGCGGGCCAACAGCACCAATCACAAGTCACTTATCAATCTGAAGGTTAGAGTTCTGATATAAACTAATTTCATGCTTTTGGTGCCAGAAGAGCATATAATGATATTCATTAAAATTCAAATAATAATGAAATGAATAAATCAAAACAGTCAGTGATGTTTGATTATACAATTCCCCTGACGGTGTGTTCTGTTATTATGTAAAAACGGGCCAAACCTGTTTCTATTTAGAAGTTGTCTTAACTCACCTCTCTGTCACACCAGAAACCTTTTTCACTTTCCATTCCCAGATTTATCCTGCCAGGAAGTGGAATCAAAGCAGACTTCTCTAACCTTTAGGCTACTAATGTCTCAAAAACTAAGAGGCATTAGTACACACTGTACACACATTACACCATTACTCACTCTTAGTTTGGTCTTTTTCACTGTGAGTCTTACATAAAGGAGAAGGGAGGACAGAGTGGCTTACACACATCTGAGAAATCAGTCGACTTCTGTATCAGAACTCAAGTTATATTTTGTATTGCTTGTTTCAGTTTAACCTGATTTGTTTAAAAATGCATATTTTTCGTTCAGTTTAGTGTAGTTTCGGTATTAGTTTTCATGTTACAACTGAAGACACATATATAGTGACAATATTAGTTACTACTGCACGTATGTTCGTATGTCATTTTATTGATTTTCAGTGCGTTCTCCGGGGCTGACGTGAAGGAGATGGATGGTTAGAGAGCAGCTCACAAACTTCTGAGAAACCCGGCTTAAAACTTACGTAAGTGTGGTGACAAAGTTGAAATGGTTTGGACTAGCTGGTTTCTAGTGTTGGTAGTTTTGCTCGGTGGTTGCTGGGACATTACTGGCTGCTGCTAAGGCTGGTTGCTACAGTGTTCTCACAAACACTATACAACAGATCATTGCCGAATAATGAACATATTTCTCCACTTTAGTAGTGCGGAAAATGTGTGGCAACAGGACAAATCAATCAATTTCTGAGAATAAAGAAAACATATCTGAATATTAGGACCAAAGGGAATAAAGACAAAATCAAAACAGCTAGATGGAAAAATCAACCAGCAGCAAATTGGAGGACACAGTCATTTCACATGCTGCGGCTCACTGTGGTCTTCAGCACAACAGTGCGAAATCTTAAGGGTGCTGATTAAGGCCTTTCTGCATTCATGGGAACACTGCCATATTACCAAGGTGTTTGTGTGTTTGCATTGTAACTCTTAGCACTGTTTCATTTTTGAAGTCACTCTATGATAATTACATAGGTCGATCCTCTGCTTAATTATTAACTGCTGGCACTTTTTTTTCATGCATAAAAAGCATGATTATATGTTTTAGTCTTGATCTAAAGCTACGTGTCTTCTGGAGTCTCTGAGCAGCAGCTTCTGTTGCAATCAGTGTACAAAGGGGAATTACGTGGAATTTTAACAAACCCAGCCTCCAGCGTGCTAAGAACTGTCAGCTCCTCTCCAAGAACCTGATATTTCCTGTTAATGATCACTTGTACTTTGCTACAAAATATACCAATAGAATACAACAGAGAGGCGCTGATGTTGATGCAATTAGCCTGCAACCTTTTGTCTGATGTGTCCTGAATGCGAAGCTCTTTCCACATGATAGTGCAGTGCGTCAGATGGATGTATTTAAACTTGACAGCCTTATCCCTGTGTGCCAGAAAACACACAATTCAAAGACATCTCAGAAATTATGCTAAGTGACTGCTGAAAGACTTGCTGACAGGCTCAACTAAATGGTCAGCAATAAAAAAATAAATAAGAAAGATGATAATAATATGAAATCAGATAGAATCCCCCTGTGCTCATAGACATCCAGTAAAACTAGCTTGATATTAACAAGCTCTGGGGGAAAACATCTGGATGCTTTAATTCCCGGTGCAGCATGGGAGTCATTGTTTAGACCACATGATTCTTTATTTGTTGCGCAAGTTTGAAGGCTGAACAGAACTGCCTGTGGAAAACTGCCTTTTGGTGGCTGTCCTGGAGTGTGCTGCTAACACAATTTAAACAGCCAATCATTCACTGGCCTGTCTGCCAAAGAACTGACATATTGAGGCTGACCTGACTCGATCCCCTGTCCCACGCGATACACAGCCTGCATCCCAGCTGAACTGCAGTGGGGTATCATGTGGAGAGAGGACGAAAACATAGCTGGCAATCTGCTTGCTGAAATCCACGGTGTATATCTGGGACAGCACGAGCACATGTGCGCCCGCTAACATGCTGTATTTCATAGCCGACGTGTCCACTGATCATTTGAACGCAGACATCAAAATGAACAAATTCAAGGCCTTTTATTTTTTTATGGGTCCAACGTGGACTTGGTTTCAAAATGAAAAAAACATTTATCAAATTTCTCCCAACTGGAGCATGAGTCAGAGCAGATGGGGTGAATGAAATTAGATTTTGTGGGCTGTATAAACACCACCCTGGTGTTGCTTCACTGAGAAGAAAACGGGAGAGAGAAGAAAATGTATCTCAGTATACTGGCCTGATAATCTCCAAACATATATAAATTGATTTGGAAAGCCCTGAAATTATATTAAGAATTGAAAGAAATGTAACTAGAAAGCACTACTTGAAACAACCCCCCCACCCTCACCCCTCTAAAGAAAAGACGAGAGAGATGTTCAGAATCCAAATCCAGTCGAAAATTGCACCAAATTGCAGCTTGTCTTATCAGTGAAGCACTTGCTATCTAAAACTTCACATTTTGTCCACAGACTGTTGAACTGAACCAAGCTGAGAGGCTTAATACAATCACTGCTAATCCTTTAATCTTGAACATTTGTTTTTTTCTTGAAATAAACTTCATTACTCAGTCATGACCATGACTCCTACAAGTCACTGATATTGACACTTGGGCCCTGTGCTGCATTCATTAACAGTCTGCTGACTATGACTTTGCACATTTTTCCATTAGTGAAATGATGGACATTGTGTTTGCTATTGTCCTTCCCTATCCAAGCCTTCGGAAATACATTTTCACTTAAAATGGATGATAAATCATAAATCAACACAACATAGCTTCTTGACTCTACTTTTAAAAATGCTAATGTAGCATATTAACTTGACACTGATGCAATGGAGATCGATGGAAAAGAGCTGTATTTGACTTTAAGGTACTTCATGATTTTCTCATAGCATAAATATACTGACAAGCAATGAGTATACAGTAGAATATTAAAGTTGTTGGTATCTAAAATGGACTGAGGGATTTTAGCATTTGATTTCAAAATGCTTAGTCCAATAACCAACATTATTGAGTTCCACTGAGTTCTATTTTTTCCTCTGTAGAGGATATCAGTCTCGACCTTGAAGCACCAGGGCCAGGGCTCTCTTGTTTCTGGACATTCAGCCTCATTTCGGTTGTGACCTTCCCCTGTCCTCCCGGCAGCTGCTCCTGATGCCAGTGAGCGAACTCAGACAGGATGGACCCCCTGATGGGAACAGTTGCAGCTCTCTGCCAAAGGATCGACTTACATCCATCAGTGCTGCAAAGATAAGATGTGAAATTAAATATTGGATCTTGGTTGTTTGCTTTTGAGAGGCAGGTCACAATTGAAGGTGGAGAAAAGCATTTCCAGGCTATTTATTTATTTTTATTTTTTCTTTTCCCAAAGTTTGGTCTGTTAGTGGTTAAGACATTAAATGGGGTAGTCTTAAGGCAGACTGCTACATTTGGGGTGCAGATACAAAAGTGTTGTGATTCTGCGTAAAACACATCCAGACATCCTGTTCTGTCTCTGGTCTTGTCAGAGTGGGTCTCTGTGTTGGCCAAATACAGCTCAGCTAACACAGCTGTGGAGACAGATATGTCCTGGAGAGTTTAACCACAAATCTTAGTGTTGAGGAAATCCCCTGGGTTTGTTTAACAGGGGAGAAGTTTATTATCAGGGCGAGGACATTTATTGTCAAAACATAACCAGATTATTTACTTTAAGACACACATTCATAAAGCAATCTATTAAATAATGCAATTTGAGTAATCTCAAGAATTTCCATCACTTTAAAGCAACTAATGATATCATTTTTATCCTCAAATATGCATTCCCAGATTTTTATCAACTCTGTTTAATCTGTACCAGAGTTCAAGGCTTTCCATTTCCTGCAGAACTGGATACTTATTGTGAGTACTTCTTTTTTGTATCGAGTAACAAGCGTCATTGTCTCAGCTCAGATCTCTTATTTTTACACACAAATATACAATAAGCAAGATTACTGCAGATAAAAGAAAATGTACTATTCAAGGGTAGCACTACAAGATAGAGTGCAAAATTTGATCTTTACCAATATAAAAAAGAGCCATTATGACCAATATATGAAATCCCCCTCAACCACCCCCCATAATGGTGTCAATGAGAATGAAACAGCTGACACGTAAGGACTTGTTAAATCCACTCTATATCCAAAGGGCTCAATGATTTAGTGGAGGAAGGAAACCAGAAAATCATTTCCTGGTCTTTTGCTTCCCCCTTGTGGCCAGTTCAGGTAACTGTTTCATTGTCTTCCAAACGGAATAAAGTAACCAGTGGATCTTAACTCCAAGCTGATTAGCGAGCCTTGGGGAAAGGATTGAGTCACCGGGCATCAGACAACATGTACATGTACTGAGAAGTAACATATCTTAATTTTTAAGATGTGGTTGGCTTCTTCAAAGAATACAGCTGCAAATCTATGATACTAAACATTAGATACTAATAACTGAATGTTCGACTTACGTCACTATACACTTAATATACTTCTCTTATGTTTGTCCTGTGTCACATCACAGTGTTGATTCAAACACTGTTTTCCTACTCTTACCATCTGCCTACTGTTTACTAATTCTCACATTTTCAGCTGCGTCTCACTTGATGACAATCAGCCTGCTGAATTTTAATGCATCACACAGGACAGGCTGAGATTTGTTTTATCATTTCTCTCCATCAAACTAACACCAGTTTATTAAGTGACAACTCAAAAAAGCACGGGTAATTGCGTTTCATTAAATTACAAAGAACTGCAAATTTACAAGTAATATATCCCAGTGAATAATACTGATTAACAATTATTCCTGCATTTCAAACAAAAAAAACCCCCCAAAAACAGGAGTGTGTATAACTGAAGAGTGACAGACAATTCATTAAAATCTAGCCATACTTATTATAGTGCAATACCAGTGGAATAGTGTTCTACCACATATCCTCCAGTTTTGTTTTCTATGAATAAACACAAGTAATAATATGGACATGGTCTGAACCATTTTCAAAAGTCAATCGTAATCTGAGCCTGTAACAGAACCCAATATTAAAGCACCTTCAGCACATTACATGTTAGGTATTATACATAAGCAGTATGTTTTTACATTCAGCATTAAAACACATTCATGATTTCAAAATTAATTAATATCATTCAAGTGGAATTATGACATTCAAGTCTAAATATAAAAGTTTTTCATGGTTGTGGGGTCCCAACCATTTAAAATACAAAAATATGTACAAATTACAATTACAATTACAATTATTTTATATATATATAGCTATATATATCTATACATTCGCAAAACAGTTTGTGGTTCACAATGACAAACAAAACTAGTACTTCAAATACAACTGATGATGTGAAGCAGGACCTTTTTTTTTCTTAAAGTTATCAGAATAGTTCAAAGTCAAAGGGTACATCACACCAGAGTTTCAGGCAGGGCCTCTGCATTTTCTTTTGACAAAATCCGCCACATATGCCACCTCTCTGTCTGCCTGTCGGGTGTACCAGGGCCCTTTGCTTGTCCAGGCCCTGAGGCTTCTGCAGTCTCTACAGTCTGGGAGGCTGAGCTTTCCTGGGACTGCTGAACAGTTTGGGAGTCAGGCTGATACATGAAGAGGGAAGGTGTGGAATGAGAAATATGAGTCTCCCTCAGCCGTCCAGCGTAGTTCAGGGGAGACAGACTATGCATCCTGACCTTAAGTAACGGACATGCAGCGTGTCCTGTCATTCCTGCTAAATTGTCCGAGCTGAGGGCTCCTGATTGGACGCTCAGTCTCTGTTGTAATGATGATTGTGATTCTGTCTGTTCTCTCTGGTCATCAGGACCACTGCTGCTACGAGTCACTGGGAGGTGTGGCCTGATATCCTGCATGCCCAATGAGGTTTGTGTTGGTCTGAAAGGCTGCTTGTTGTTACCTTGGTGACTGCTCAGCCCCTCTGATGATCCATACGACTCACATTCCGACATGTCTCCAAGGGAGCCTGAGAGAAAAAGCTCATTAACATCCTGGATTCATTAACCATCTCAATACCACCTGCAGCAACATGTACATGTTTTGAGCATTTTATTACCAGTGATATGATGGTCAGTGAAATCCTTGCTGAGCAGTTCATGCCAGGTGTCCCAGAAATGATCAACTGAGGCCTCTAAAGGGAAGAAAAGTGTCAAGAGGATTAATTGTTTTGGTTTAATCGATCATTATATCAATATAAAATAATTTATTCTCAATTTTTAACAAAACATCTCTTTAACTTCCTTGGTCTATAATTTTTTTTTCAGCTCTTTCTTAGCTAAACCATGATACTGAGGATTTTTTAGGCCAATTCTAAGACAATTTATCTACTACTACTGTAATCTACTACTGAAAGATGAGAAAAACAGTTACATGTTGTCATTTTAATATATACAAATGCAAAGTGAGCTCCTGTTTTTGAAAGCTAACAAAATAATAAGTCGTATCATTCCTAAAATGCAATTATACTGAGTACAAGAAGCACTGCATTTCCAAATGTGTTTTTGTCTTCAGACAATTACTCACTGAGATTCAAGAAACAGTTTAGAAGAAAAGAAATTTCTCTGTTATTCATAAGCAATCTAAACATCTCTGTTCCACTTGGACTTAGAGGCTAAGTGCTTCCCATTGTTTCCAGTGTTTATGCTAAGCTAAGCTCACCGACTGCTGGCTACACACTTGCAATCATACTTACTGACATAAGGGGGGTACTTAACATCAGCAAGAAAGCAAATAACCATAATCGCTCCAAATGTCAAACTATTCTTTATAATACCAAGTATATGATGCAATACACTTTGTTCACCTTTGTCTGTGGAAAGTATAGGTGAGCTGCTGCCAGAGCCATGTTTACAACTGAGTTTGTGCTGCATAGAGTCTGGGGAGAGTCTGGGGATCCTGTCAAAGAGTGGACTGTTGCACTCTGGGTATTTGCAAAGCAGCCGATCTGACAAGACAGGGGAGTTGTTGTCGTAAGGAGACACGTCTCCACTAGATGCTTTGATGGAGTCACTTGAAAAGCATCTCTCAGTCAGAGGAAAGGACTCTTCTGCTCTACGAAGGTCTGGTTCTCTGCAGAAACAAAGACATGACAAATATTGTAAATGCTATACATTGTTGTGATCACACACACACAACATGACGAAAGGTGGAAACTCACGAGTGCTGAGAAGTCTTCCTCCGCAGTAAGTAATCCACAATATCAGGATCAGTTTCTACTAAACTCATCAGCACCTCATTCTGCAGGTCAGCAGGAACCTGAGAGAATCAAAACAATATTTGTAAAAATTGTATTCTGTGTTACCTTCATTTCATTGTGGCTTAATAATTAACCACACTTGAACTAAACCAAACAATGGCATGAATTATATGCGCCTGCTTGATATATAAATATCTAATGTTGAAACGTTTATCACAGTCAGTGAGTTGATCTTGAATACCAACAATTTTATGTTGATATTATTTACATACAGTCTACGACACAATACATGCAACACAAACAGCATGTGGTCTGTAGGCTATAAGGCAAATATAATTAACAGCCATTTAGAGAGCAGAATTAATGATGCAGAGCAAATGTCTGATGAGTTTGTTTTTTTTTTTTTGCCCTCTGGCTTCATTAACAGATCATTTTTAGTGCAATTAAGTACATCTGCACTTAAGTTTCTAGTGAAAAGCAGAAAACATAATGCAGATGAGCCTCTTGACCTAACTTCTAATCAATGTACATAAACAAAACAAAGCCTCGGTCGACACCTATTAACCCCTCCAGTGAGGCTTATCGTTTGTAATGAACTAAAATAAGTATTCACTAACCTGAATTTCACAAGGTTCAGGACACAAAAACAAATTGCATGGATTTGTGAGTTTTACTGTGATACTACTTTGCTTTATAAGGGACTATAAAAGCTCAGCCAAATCCTATAAAGCTAACGTTTACATTTTATTAGGCGGCTCCACTCTATTAAATGTAAGAGGTCCCCATAAACACTTTTTGCGGCCAAAGATGAATTACTAAGACGTGAAGATTGTTTGATTAAACCCAGTCTTGAACTGTAAACGCCTTTAGGTGTGCAGTAAGAATAGCTTACCATAAATAATGCATCGTATGTATTGATCATCTTTTGGACCACGCTGATGATGGTTGTGCTCTCCTCTGCACGGGCAAAACTCTGGACCGCAAACTCTTTGTCTGTGTTTTTTTGCTTTCGTAAGAGGTTTGGTCCAAAGATGGTAGCTAAATTGAGGGATGTCATCTTGTTTCCTGTGATCTGAAATAAAAAAAAAAAAAAACAGAAGAAAGAATTCATTTGTCTGGAAATCTACTAAATATACTGAGTCACTTCAACTGAATATTTAGTTATGATGGACTATGGTCCTTCAGCTACAGTAGAGTCGTAAGTAACCCTTGACTTTCTATTCATCTGCCCACCGTTCTTGCACACAAGAATGAAAACTCTTAGGAGCATAAAGTAATTATGGTATTAAGAATCTGAGTCTTTTGTTGTAGATTGACCCTCCATGGCTCCCTGAAAATGTTGGGAATGTGAACAGCCCTGCCACCATCAATAAGGCTGGCTCTGCTTTCTTTTGTTCACTCTTGTTCACTGTTACGGTTTGTATGCCCTCAGACTGAGGCCAACAAGAAACTGGTTTTATATCTGTGGGAAACAATTAATCTCTATTGTCCCTAGCAGTATTCAAAGTATGCAGTATTCAAGTATTATTAATGTAAAAAGTTAAAAATTGCTACAAAAGGGACTTTGGGCCTGTGCCAAACAGAAAATCATACAAGAAAGCACAAAGTGCTATAATGTGTTCACAAGGAGAATGAGTTCATGTGTGCTTAAAGAAACTCTTAAAAATATTCTGCTTCTGCTAAACTAGTTCTATACCAATGTCATATCTTTTCACCCGGTATTCCAGTCACAGTGGGGAATGACACACAGACACAGCTGATTGGCCCCGGCTTAATGGCTTAATGGAGTGGGGGAAAAAAATGTCAGTTGATCATCTGTCAGCGTAAATATGCAAATGTTGAAATAAACTGTTTCCCAGAGGTGTAAGGATGTCACAACATCCTCTTCTTATTTACAACAAATAAACTGGGGAAATGTACTACGACCAAACTGAATGATGTATGTAGAAGCGTGATGTCTGTGTGGTTTTTGTGCTGGAGGGTGATTCATGTTGGTTGCGCATGATTTAATTAAGATACCATTAAGATACCCACAATGGATGGTCATGCATAATTCACTGCATTTTGGCACAGCGCTTTCTTCGAATTAGAGCCTGCAGATGTGACACACATCTGTCTTACTGCTCTCTGATGGTTGCTGGGATTCATCATAACCACAATGAACTTGTAAACAGTTTACTCATGTTTTAAGCAATATTATACTGTCACGGTTGTTAATTTTCTTCTTCTTATTACAGTAATTATTATTTTGTACTTGCTCATGTAATCAGCAAGTGTCAAAATGTGTGACACACTATCAGAGCTGCTCCACGGATAATTCTGACTGAAATACTGACAGCTTGTGTAAATCTTGTCACAGGCCACAAAATAGCAGATGCTTACACCTGTTCTTAAGCTGCCCTGACAACAGTGCATGAACTGCTTCTTTACCTCCTGTCCCGCATTGTCCACGATGTCTTCAGCATGTGCAGCCACTGTGGACAACAAGGAGAGAAGGCGCTGCAGCGTGTCGCTGTTACAGGGAGGAAGCAAAAATATCAGGAGCTGAAGGGCGCTCTCTTGGTCTGAAGAATCCAGCACTGCAGAAAAAAAGGCCAGCACACTGACATCAAAAAAAGACACCACACAGCTGAAAATGTTACCACAAGTATGTTGGCTTGTTACGTTTTGCTTGTGTGTATGCTTGTGCTCCTCACACATTGTGTTGATGAAAGCCGTGTAGAGTTCTCTTGTCAGTAACGGGTCAGGCATGTCTCTGAGGAACTGTTTCAGCAAAGCAGCTACATCATGGACACTGTACTCCTCGTCCAAATGTACTTCCCATCCCTGGTCAAACTCCTCGCGAAGCTGCAAGAAATGACAATTCATAGTTGATATAATTTATTTAAGCGTTAACATGTGTTAAAGCTAACTGGCAAAAAAAACGTACCTGTCGTACTCTCTTCTTGGAACTCCCAACACGGAAAATTCCAACAGTCTGTAGGCCTAAGCAAAGAAGGTAATCTCTCAGTGCCAGTACTGTGGCTAATATTCAGCCTCAAACACATTAAGCCTGTAGGATTCACAAGGTCATGACCAGGTTGCATTTGCTGCTGTATCATATAGCCTGTTAACATCCAACCAAGGTGATCTTGTGATCTGGCCACTTGTGAACATAAGTACTTAATCTTTTCATCAATTTTGAGAGATGTTGAGACAGGAGAAACTTTGAATTATTAATCAGTTGTGACTTCTTGTAAATTCTGATGCAATACAGTAAGTTGTTTCTTTCTTGTAAAAATGAAATGCTGTCTACAACAAACCTTTAATTATTTGAGCCTTCTTGTAAATTTGGAAAATTTACAAGAAAAGCTGGAAAGTGAGATCTGATCACAAGTGGTCACTTGAGACACGTGCAGAGAAGCATGTTAATGTCAGGTGTTAATAGCCACAGTGATATGCTTGACATTTCTAGAACATTTACCATACATTATTTGCACCATTCTTAGACTGCATTCTTGCACCATAGTGTTAATTCTCAGCTCTGACAATACGTACCATGCCTTTCCAGGTGCTGGCAGCAAAGATCCACTACCTTGGGCACCTGTCTGTAAATGGGGTTAAGGCTAAGCTTTTTGTCATGGCGCTTCTTCCTGTTGCCAGCTGCCTCTACTGGCAGAGACAGCTGGAGGGCCTCCAAGAGCCGAGACTGGTTGTCATCAAGGTCAGTGATGCAATCCACAGATACTCCACCCTGTCAAGCAGATGGGTGACAACTATACACTGAGTGATGCAAGTAATAAACTGTGGCTGCATCATCCACCCACTGAGCAAACATTCAAAGAAAAAAAAAAGCTCACAAATTCCCAGAAAAATCTAGCGTGGATATGTAATCAGACAAACTTCCTGTTGGTCTACAACAGCGTGTCAGGTTTACTGTCACAGAAGCCTACCCTTCTGCGTGCCCGTCGGGCCGTGTCTGGTGTGCTGGGAAGAGGTGATTCATTAGGGGTCTCAGGGGTGGAGCTAAGGGAGGAGTTGCTGCTGGAGAGTTCCTTGTTGACTCTTCTGAAGCTAGAAGTGAGGTGGAGGAAGGATAGCATCAATTCAGTGGGGTCACTGTGCCCCTCCCGTGGGGGGTCGTGTCGCTGCTTGTGAGTGCGGTCATTGGATATGACTTGCGACAGCGGTATGCCAAATGCCTGGGGTGTATTCTCTGTGTGAGGCAAAAGGGCAAGCGAGAGAGAGAGAGAGAGAGAGAGAGAGACTTAAAGTTCATCTTCTTGGCCCCAAGTCATTGGGGAGCTGTTCAATTAGTGTTAATATGTGTCAGTCATGTCTGCATATCATTCATCTTACCCTCTGAATCCTGTATCTCCTGCACAAACTGTCTAAGGCTTTACATTCATTTATTATGTTCTTTTAAATAAATGCCGCTCTAAATAAATATGACAAGAGAAATGCCAACAGTGTTCTGCTGTGCGCATTCAATATTCACAGTCAGGGAGCGCATACTTTCTGAAGTGCCTCTGTAAACAAAAGGGGGTAAAAGAGGAAAGAGGGGGGTTGGCCATGCCGGAGGGTAGGCTGTAATGAATGAGCCACCACTTAAGATTGTTTTTGTTATTTCCCTCGACTGCCTGTCTGACAGAGAACATCACTTTCCTGCCAAATTGTTGCAACGGGCGCGGCAGTCGAAGATCACAGCTCCCTCTGAGACTTCTTTACTGTACTGCAGATTCTGATCAGTCAGTGCTCCAAGGATATAAACAGCTAAAAATGTCTGCCTCAGTGAGTCTATAGGGCTTCAGTCAAAAGGATCAAAGAGCTTATTTTTTTTTCAGTCAGTGGCTTACTTGGCTTGAAACAAGGAGGGAATAAAAAACTGACAGGACTTAGTGGCTCTCCCACAGACATAAAAAAACAACTGTTTGCTTGGAAAGAATAACAACGTAACTGAATGTGTTAAACATATTTACCTAAAGTGCCCCCCCCCCCCCCAAAAAAAAACACACACACACACAGCATGAAGTATATCCAGCATATTCCAAACCCACATTACCTTTGTCTTTACTCTTCTCTTTAGATAATGAATCCAACTTCCGTCTGAGTGACTTCTTGTGCTTATGCCCATCTGAAAAGAGGCAGAGGTCTCTGTTAAATAGATATAGATTCAATATTAACCCTAGTTAATTTGCTTTCACTTGCTCCACCAAGCTTCAATAAACTCAGAGACTGCACATAACGTGTCAAGGTGTGGAGGTATGTGACAACACATATTTCACACATTATTTTCCTTTTGTTCACATCTGCAACCCATTCTCAAAATATAGAATGGGAGCAGACCACAAGGTTGCAAAAGACAAATCAGTTCATCAGAGCTTTTAAGCAAATCAGTTAAGCAGTTCAAATTTATTGTAATCAATCTTGAACACTAGAAACACTTTTTTGCCATATTGTTCATCTGCATGTGTTTCAGAAGACATGCTGTGACAGGCTTTTGCTGGGAACAGAGTAAGCTTTGTGAATAGGGAAGGTGAGTACTGGTTTGTGTGTATGTGCGTGCGTGCGTGCGTTTTAATACATTTAGGGATGGTGATTTGGCAGTCCAGGTCATGATCTCGAAGCAGTCGCCTAAAGGCCACGTCCTGGAGACGAACTCTTTCCAATTCTGATAGGCTTTGCAGGGGGACGGGCTTCAGGCCAACGCTACGTCCTGACATGCTGTTCCAGGTGAAGTCACCCTGAGGACAGATGGACGGACACACACATACACACACACACTCATCTATCATTGCCATCATAAGTTGATGAGCACGCATGACAGATATCTTTGCTTCACTTGCCAACTGTAACATTAA
This sequence comes from Scatophagus argus, assembly GCF_020382885.2. Taxonomy (NCBI): domain Eukaryota; kingdom Metazoa; phylum Chordata; class Actinopteri; family Scatophagidae; genus Scatophagus; species Scatophagus argus. The sequence goes on along the minus strand of NC_058503.1, from coordinate 10,755,412 downwards.
CATCAATCATGTGCAGTTTCCCATGACATTTAACACTGTGAGCACCGTTTGTCTTCAGAGGTATTGAAATAATATTATCTATTAACTCCTTGATGCCAGCATGCAGCATTTGTGCTTTTAATATAATCTAACAGACTGGCAACCAGTCCAGGGTGTCAGCTGGGATACGCTCCAGCCCCCTGTGAGCCTGCACGGATAAGCGGAATAGATGTATATATATAGATGCATATAATCTAACACAAATGTGTTTTTTTCTGACAGCAGAAGTGAGAATTGTGAGTTTGTGGCATTAGTAATACTGTCTGGCAGGACTTCTGTGACTTAAAGGATGTTTATTTTTAAGAATAAAACAGCAAGAATACTTATTTTACAAGAGGCATAATGTGCTACTAAATAATGAAAAAACACTTCACCATAATCTCTAATAAATGTAAAATTACTCATTTTAATTCTAACCATTCTGCACTCAATAATGCATAACTTATCATCGATAAGCTATCATCAAAATCATTTACTCCCAAACAATAATTCATACAAACACAGCTAGAGATTAACCTTTCTGAACTTTTAGTACTGTACTAATGATGGAGCAAAATAATCTGATCTGAAATCCTCAACCTTTGAGCATCTCCATGCCGGAGATTACAGTGCTTTGATCCAGCACGGTCGAGCCAATCATATGAGCCATGTTCCAAAGAGGCTTAGTAACTCATTATCAGGATAAGGCTTACACTAAAGTGGCTCACTCCCATTAAATGAGCATTAGGATGGTGCTACAGTAGCATACTAGCATGTTCTCCATTACACATAAAACATGACAAAGTACAATGAACATATGTATAGAAAACAACTAACAATTATGTTAATCGTAGAATAATCTAATTTCTTGAAGAACAGATTAATCATTCCACACACAAAATGTCAGAAAACACACACTTTCCTGAGGCCCGAGATGACGACATCTAACAGCTCATTTTGTTAGACCAACAGTATGAACAGAGAGGAAAGCTGGTACTGGGAAACAGTCTAGTTTGACAAATGGCGAACAAATAAGCAAGCCAACTATCTTACTGAATAATAAAGTGGAATAGTGACAGATATCAGTACAGTCTTGTATTATGCTACCCTTTCCTGTAAGCATGGCATGAGATGATCAGACACAAATGTGCAACAGTAAAATACGGTCCTGCAGAGCCATTTCTGTTAACTACTGATTTTGTTCAGATATTCCTCTTGCGTGATTATGTAATGGGAGTGGGAACATTCTCCCTATCTGATGTGAGGGTCAGCTAGGTTCCCACAGTTTCTCTCGGTCAGTGGAGTGACGTCCTCAGATCGAAGCTAATTACTCTGGAATTCAAAGTATTGTCTACAGCATCTTGATGCGATGCCCCTTTAGCCGTTTTGTAATCATAGGTTTCAGTATATCGTGTCAAGACATGATGTTTGAGTGCGCAATTACTTGGGTGCAGTACTGAAACTCACTTATGGACCATTTCTTCGTATTTGAATTATAAGAAGAAGGGAGTGTGAATAAACTCTTTTATGTAGAAATGATTAACAACAATCTTTTCTCTCTCCTGGCTGCCTTTTTTCTAACACTTTTGAACACTTGATAATTTGTCAAATTTATCACAGTGGAAGAGGAGAAAGTCAGGCCCAAGCAGCTTTTCCAAGTTGTTACAGAAGGAGTCATTGTTTAAGTTGGATAAAGTTACTGTTTCTCATAACACTGACCTCATGATTATACTGGTCACTGATGAAACCTCTGCTTTAAGAGAAACTTTCAGATTTGTCCCGGCTGCCTCTCCACAACATCATGTGCCATCTGACTTGAGAGAAAGAAGTCTAATGCTGCTTTAAAGCTTTTTGTTATGCTTGTTGAACTACATGCTAAAAAGAAGGTTTTTTGTTACAAATGACTCTAAAAATGTCTCTATTTTTGTTCATCTCGTCCGATATTGATGCAACTAGGACAGCAAGTATCCACAGATTCGATCTGTCTCAACGCTCTTCTGTTTCAGTGAAGATGCAGTTTTCTGCTGTTCATCACCCAACTTGAATTCAAAGCCTTGCTGCAACACAAGTGCTTTTGTTAGCGCTCTCTGGAAATACAAAGAGAGGAAATGTTCAAGGTAGTTCATACAAAATAGCCAGATTGGAAACTCAGATTACAACAATCAACCACACTTGGAGTGGATACAGTGAGGTGATGAATATTCCTCTGGGCTCAGGAAGCCATTAAATGGGCCATTGTGGGAAGAGTTTTCCACAAGAATCCCTACACTCTGGCCATGTTGTTTTTTTAGTTGTTTGAAAACTGCATTCAGTGTCAAACGTTTCATTCTCAGTGAAAGTACACGTATAGCCTAACACTGCTGACAAACCAAAAGAACACTGCTTTGCTCTTTAAAGCATGAAAATGATCAGTGCCAACACAATAAGCCATTTAATTTACTCGCACACTGTTTTTCATGAATTAATGTATAAATGTACTCAACAGGGTACACCATTTGAAATGTGAGAGTAGATACTTACTACCTATATTTCCCCATGCTTTAAAAGTAAAGTTAATGTCATGCAACATCCAGCAAATCTCTAATCAAAAGATCATTGGAGGGCTGGATCAATAGCTACTAATGCTGACCATGAGCAGTGGGAAAACGTGGAGATGCATGAGTTGGAAACACAGAATCGCTCAGACAAAGTAGTACTATCAGGATGAACTGACATAGCCTTTGATTATTCCACATCTTTTAGGATGTTTCAGTTCCATCCCAAGTCTGGCTAGCATAACGTAAAGTTACGTTTCCCGTATTTACGTCATTACGTTTATGTCAGCCGTTGGTTATTTCCTCCACATATATGAACTATTAGCGCTACAGAGGAACCGTCAGAAAGCCGACAAACTCATTGTTCAAGGTGTTTAACTTAGACACCGAGTCAAGCAGTAGGTCAAACCAGCAACAGCAACTACTCACAAGATGGGTGATGCTTCCCTCTACAAGGGGATGCCCCATTTCAAAGACTGACCGGGGTCGCCGCGCTGAAACGTAAAGCCCACCACCTTGTGTCAAATAAACCGACGCCATTGAACTCCAGGAGAGACGCAAAACAGGAATACAGCACAAGGTCAGAGCCAACGGTTGGTCCCAAGTCTCGCACAACGTACACCAATCAGTGGAACAAGTTAACGCGAGTGGTTTGACATCACGCTGAGAGGCGCAGTAGCTAACTTTGACGCAGATGAATGGATTGGGAGGGGTCAGTATACTCAAGTGTCAAGTCAAGTCACAAGTTATTAGGAGAAACACAACAAATGAGGGAAAGACAAAGAAGCCTTAAGTTAGGCAGCGTCACATCTGTGTAAATAGAGTCCAGTCGTGCAAAAAAATCTTTTGTCGACACTAATTGGCACAGTGTAGTTGTGCAGTTATATGAATGAGTGTTTATTTAGTGTCAAGTAGTTTAAACGCATATTAATACTACACATTTTTCGGTCAGTCCCTCCACACATAATATTTATGAGTCTCAGTCACTTGTACCGGACCGTCACGCTGCAGTACTGCGCCACAGTCACTCACAACTGGCCGACAAATTAGAAGTGAACACACAAGGAGGCACAGTCGATCTGAGCTGCGTAACGTTTAGCTAGCTAACGATCTGCTGACTTCTGTACACAGGCTAATCCTCGCCTATTTCGAGGTGGCAGACATCGCTCAAATATATGTTGAAATGAGAACATAAATACCTGCATAGACTACTAGACAGAGGGGCAGGATGGGATGCCTGAAATGCACGTGTTGCTAAAAGCTTCCTGTTTGCGGGAAAGAGAGCAGCCTATAAGAGGCAATGCAAATCCTTGTGAAGTTGAAAATGACCGCACAAGAAAAAGTAGAGCTACTTCTACACTGCCAACAGTATAGGCAAATTTACAGGGCTCACAGGTGAACGCTGGCTTATCCTCTCCCATTCAAACAAGCCTTGTTGCATCTGCATCTTCTGTTTGTAATAATGGCAACTTTCCGAGAAGATCAATGAATAGTGGTCTGTTTCTGCAGTGTGATATCTGCAATCCGATGCACACAGGTTGACTGACTGACTGACTGACTGAGCACAGCGTGAAGGTGAATCCCGGTCAAGCAAACTGTGCTGCAGGAAAACAAAAGACAGGTAACATTATAATAAAGTACCTCAGCAAATCAGTTAAGGCCTTTTTACCGTACTGTTGTCTTCCTTTCAGCACAAGTCAGTGGACCACAAATAACCAACTCCTCCAGTTAAGAGGAACACCAACTATTTGTCATGTTTTATCAGTAATTTTCAAAATGCTTGTGTGGAATAAATATTCATAACAACCCATTTTTTGTGCTTTACAGAATACTGTATACATGCTCATCTCCACCCTTCCTGCAGATGTGTCTGCAGACATTTCTTTTGTTCCTTGTTTCTACTCGAAACTGCTCGCAAAAAAGATCTGTGTATTATTGCTGTTGAATTTTCAGAGGTATTTTTTGAGCTTTGGTCCTCATATCATATTATCGCATCGTATCATATTGTGAGCAGAATAACAGCTGCATCAGCTTGCAGATGGGATTATCTTCTCTGCCATCCTTAATTAGATCAGCAGGCCTAAAATCAGTATTCTGCTATTGTTCAGCTACAGTGTGAAACTCTTCTAATGTAAATCAACAAAAGATCAGCAAATTACATGCAGTGAACACACACACACACATTTTCTTATTAATCACTCTACCACACCCAAATTCTTCCTGCCAGTCCCTGCCAGGGAATTGAACCAGCGCTTCTCCAACCTCTAGGCCACGGCTGCCCCACGTAATATGTACTGCTTCAAACAAGAAGTCAAAACAGCAATCAAATTCCATGTGTCCAATTTATGGGGAACTGAAGGAACCTTAAATTTTCTTAGTAAGCTCACTTGATGAGGGTTTCATTCAAAGGTTTAGTTGTTCACAATGGTCTAAATAGTTTCCAGTGCCTCAGAGAAAATATTTGTAGTATCTGACTTCATAAACTTTAACTGGAGCCCTATGTCCACCACTGTTGTAGTTTTGTAGCTTTTACAGCTTTGTTGTTATTGAGAGTAGGATAGGATACAACACTGAGCACTGCTAGATTTGGTCAACCTCCAAATGTAACATTTTCTGGAAAAAAAAACTGTGTTTGAATTAAAATATATTTCTTCTTGCATTTAATAAAGTGAATTCCTTTTTTAAGATTCTTTGTTACGAAGAAGATTTTTCCGTTTCCCCTGAGCTTCCTCTCCTTTAGGCCATCTCTTCTTCCTGATGCTCAGGGGAATGCAGGTGATATTACAGCTAGAGACTCCAACTCTCAAACTTTTCTTTCTCTGCTTCATCAAATAATTCCACCAACATGTTGAAGGAGCCATGGGACACTCAGATGTGTGTTATGACACATTATGGTTTTTCAGTTTGAAATAGCTGAAAATGTGTCAGAATTAAACTTTGCTGGCTCTTATTTTGGATTTAGAATGGAAATTTAAAGCTATGTTTTGTTAATGGTGTGGAATAAACTTTCAAAAACAACAAAGGAATCACTTTTAACCCGTGCACAGGGGGGTTAGGAGTGTTTCTGATGCCCAGAGAAAAGCTGTAATACCGCAGGTTAAACATACACCATGACCTGTCCATCTGCCCCACAACTGTAATTTCAGCCTGCTGCAACCTGAAATAAGAGAGAATGAGATTAAAATGGCATTTGAAATATGTGGTCAAGAGCCTGCTTAGCAGACAACAAAACCTGACGTACAATGTTAAAAAACTGCAATGTCATGACAGCAGCGTGTATGTATGTCTTTTCTCAATTTCCGAATTTTACCTGAGACAAGATGAGCGCACAGATCTTTGAATACGACCTATTCTCAACCCTCAATCTTTGTCCCAGTGATCAATGTCCTCATGTGGTCACTCCATTACTACAACCGAATGATGAATGGCTCCCTCTAAAGGCTTCCTAAGTTTCTGCAGTTTACAGTAGTACTGAAGGGTTACTGAAGTATCCTGGGCTGTACATTCATATTGGATGGTTGCAATATCAAATGTTCAGTGTGGGAGCTGTGTATCCTGTGTGCAGCTATAGGCTTAAGTGTGAGGAGTTTAGGCCTGACTCTGATGCAGAAGATCTGAGTTTTGGAGAAATACAGTATATCTCCATTCACTTAGCTTTCTAACAGAAACTTGAGAGAATGGAGATATACTGTGTTTCCTAGTGGAATATCTGATCTATCTGTTTAAAGTGTCTTACAAAGGTATTTCTCCAGAGGCTTTTGCATTATGAAGATTACATCACACAGTGCCTGTGGGTCCTTTCAAAATTACCATCTTCCCCAGACAAGATTTCATGCGGTTATTATTAAATCAGAACGCAGAAGCAGAAAAAAAAGACACTGAATACAGTTAATAAATTAGGTTTTTACAAGGATTTATCCAAAAGGTAATATTTTCCATATCTTTTTATCCTGAATCTTGCTTCATATCCAGAAGCAAGTCCAATAACAGCCCAAAATGAAATGCAAAATAAGTTTAAATGAATCCTAAACATGACTGTAACCAATGCTAAGCTCTTACAAGGATCAGAGAAAGGATCCACCATGGCCAAGTGAAACAGTAATCAACTAGCAGTGGGGCATCCAAAACCCTTAAAGATCAGTACTAGTGCAATGTGGTGGACACTTGGAAGCAGAGAAAAGTATTCCATGCTGCTAGGAAAATACCTCAGTTACATAGTTCACTGTGATACACCATGGACAATTGGGGAAGACTAAAGACAGACACTTTGCCCATAAAATAATTAAACTCAAAATTAGAGCCAGACTAACTACTTTTAACACCACGATATGCAAACAATTACTGACTAGAGACATGTAATGTATTCTTATAGAGAGGCTGTGAACTGAATTTGGTTATTCAGTGCAGGTGTCTCGCATTTAGAAGAAGCTCATCAAATGTGTGTGTGTGTTTATGTAACCATACAAAGGTTCTTGAAAGTGAGACTTGATTGAATTGATGTGAAATCATGATTTACTATCTAACTCTGCTGCTTAATCTTTCTCTTGTCAGGCACAAACTGGATGCTACGGTGCTGCACTTTCAAGCCAGCAGCTTTAGTTCCATGCCATGTGAACGGACAGTCTCCCGTGGGAAGAAATATGTGCCTGAGGGACTGTAGCCAAGGATCAGATCATGCTGCTGTACTGTGAGAAATAAAAGTTAGAGAGGCTTTCTTCATGTAAACCAGATGTCTCTGCTTTCCATCACAGCTCAGCCTACTGACACCCTGAGTGAGCACACCTCTAATAGAGCGTGGTGATGTTCAACCTATGGAAAATACAAGGTCATATAAAGCATAGATCAAAAATACCACTCTGACAGTCCTTTTCAAACAAGGAACGGATGTGCGTGTATGCTAGGATCATGCTACAATGCTTGGCGATCATTTGAATCATATGCATTACTGACATATAACAGAGCCTACCTTATGCTGGACAACAGGATACACTATGGCCAAACACACTGCAATGATGGATTTTACATTGATTATAGCCAAACCTATAGTTGGCTATGTGATTACTCTTATTGGGTGTATGCAGATTGGCTTTCAGGAAACTAAACACAGTAACTTTATATTTACAAAAGGCCTGGACAGCCCGATTTACAAGACATGTAGTGCATCTCATAAAAGGAGAGTTTTGTATAGCTGGGACTATTATTGGGTGGAGGTTCAGCAGTGTTTTGTGCAAAGGGAGAAACATCATCAGCCTGACTTCACTAATGTTGTTGCGACGGTATCTTAGATACTATTGTCCCTGGATGAACCACTGGTTTGCACACCCAGAAAATGTGACTTTCATTATGGACTTGGAGTGAGGTTTGCATTCAGCGAGGCACTTACTTACTGTCAGTTTAAGCCGACAGCATGGTCATGTGTGTGTCTGGGAAGGATCTCACACCTCGGACCTGAGCTCAACTGACTGGAGTTCTTCTCAGAAATACAGTACTAGAATGGTACTGTCCACAGATACCCCAAAAGGTAGCGGCAACAATCATCAGTGATTAATGAGAATATCTGTAACTGTATTTCTACCTACATATTCACAGTGTGTCCGAGGTTGCTATCCACAGTGGAGGTAACATTTTCCAACTTTACAATGCTTGGCAAAAACTAGAATGTAGCGTAGCTTGGAGCATAATGGTGTTGGCAGCATGCAAGCACTCCCCAAAGTCATAAATCATGGTAAATATCCTCTCTGACATAGAGCTGTCTCCAGTATTAATCAGCTTCATTCAGATTTACTGTGATTACATTTCTAAGAGCTCTGGCCGTAGGATCTGAGTTATTGCTGATGCCTGTAAGAGAGACCAGATACCTGGTATTCATTACAAACCTATTATAATGTCATTTCTTCAACACATTTCCATTATCCTAAATAACAGTGTTGCCATGAGCCCCAGCTTAAGCACAGCAGTACAGATTGGCTCAAATGATGAACATGTGACACTGCTAAATACTATATATCTAAAATAGATTTATTTGTAACAAAAGAAGAGATGCAAAGGACCACTGTAACTGATTTTAAATGTCTTTATGTATTTTCCCTGACATTTCTGTAAATTATAGGACATAATAGAGCACCTGTGAATATGAAATCTGTTTTCATGTGTCTGTGTCGTAATAAGCACTCGGGTGATGTGCTTCCCTTGGTAGAATGGCTACTATAACAGAAATGTCAGTGCTTTTAACTGTGAATTTACTGCACTGTTACAGCTGCTTTACGTGGTGTGTTGGTCATCTCCGGGGATATTATAAATACATCATTAAGTCAGAATCTCTTGGCTTTTTTGCATTTCTAAGGATCAAATTGAATAACTAAATTGAAGAGGAAAACAAAGAGTTATTTAAGAGCAACACTCCCATTCAAAGATCCATTCACAGACTCACAATGCACAAATTCATATATACTTTCTTCATTTTTTTTTTTTTACAATGTTTGTCAACTATGATCAGGCAGGAGGCTTTACTGCACAGGAAATAAATAAATCGACACCCATCACAGCCTCTTCCATAGCTGAACTCCACAGAGACGTCAAGTCTGCAGCCTATTAAAGTCTGTATTAGCTGAGTGTAACTGAACACATACAAAGTGTAACAAAGTTTTCCAGTCACACCTCTCTCAAGCAAGTTAGCACAAGCAAGCGCTTCTGCTGACATCAGTTCATCAAAGGGAATGAGCTGAATCATTTTTGGTGCCCCGTGACGCAGATGTAAAATTTAAGTGCATCACACAGATGATTTATTTGTGTCCTGTTTCTCACACGCTTGGCGATGTTGCAATAGTGGAAGAAAGCGATTTCCAGTTGTTTTCTTTCCCAGAAAAGGATGAAAAACAAATGTAAATGCACGTGCCAAATGAACAGCTTCAGAAAAGTTTCCAAACGTGTTCGTTTAAGACCGAAGGAGCAGACAAACAGTCCTGTAGCTGGCTTGATCATCCTTGAGGGGACTCCAGCTACTTCCGGAGTTTTGATGCGCTGTTAGTGCGGCGCTGAAGCGAGCACACAACTTCTGCTCGCTCTTGAGCTTAAAAGTGCAATGACAAAATAAAACATAATATAGCCTTTTTTTTGACACTTAAAACCCCCTCAGAAATGAAAAAGTGTATTGTCACCATAACAGCTATCACCATCATCATCATCATCATCATCATCATCATCAGCACTAATAACGTCCTTGACTCTTATTTTCACTGCCAATATCTCTACCAATAACTAATAATAACTAATATGAAGGCAGGGTCAGGCAGCTCTTTGGATGCTGTCTGACAGCAGCCACAGCCGGCCGGTATATCAGGTCACTGACCTCAGATAATGTCTCCTCAGCTTCGGTGCCGTAATGTCCCATCAGCGCCGTGTCCAAGCTCCTGGTCTGCCTCAGTTTCCGCTTGGAAATAGTTTTGGGGCTCAGCGAGCAGGAGAAAACAGTGCTTAACAATCCTTGAGCGGACATATTTCGATTCAGGTTCTTGTCAGCATGCGACTAAAGAAGTGTAAAAAGGGATTCATATCGCTGCCACAAGTCCAAACCGAGCGGAGGAGCTGCAGCGGGTCCCCAGCGCGTCACCATAATGAGTGAAATCCCCGGTCAACCCCTGCAACTCCCTCACACTGTGACTCAGTGCCTCCTCCTCCTCCTCTCATGGTTTCAATAGCCATTAAAAACAACGATCAAAGGAAAGAAAAAGAAAAAAGAAAAAGAAAAGAAAAAGAAAAGAAAAAGAAAGAAAACAAGTAAGCAAAGTAAGCATAGGGGCATTAGTCATGTTGGTGAATTCGTATGCTGTGCAGTCAGTGTAAACACAAAGTTAATTAAGCTTTTCAATCATGACTCATATGCAAAGAAACATGCTGTACGTACTGTAAGAAATTACCCGCTAGAAACAGAATGTTCATGTTTGGTTTACAACAATATTTATTTATTTATTTAAGTATTGAATATAGCAACCCAACCCACCCCAAATCGCTCATCCTTTTACACACAAAAAAATTACAAACTAGATTTTAGATCGAGATAATGATGATTTAAATTGAATTAAATAATAACAATTATTTTTAGATTTATCCTAAATATATGCCTGTCCCTGTAATTAAATGATACACAAACATAAGCATCTTGTTTGTATTTTGTCATTTGTTATACAGTAGGACTCTTTCAGTTTCAGGTTTACCGGGCAGGTTAAACTGATGTCAAAACTTTTGAAACTACTATGGGTTTTAATACATTTATAGCATCTGAATTTCTAGTGGAGCCCTTTCAGGACCAGAATCTACAAAACTATTAAAATTGCCCTCCCAAATTTCAGAATATGGATGTGACTTGGATGAGTCTTATGAGACCCTCATAGTGACTGAAACACTGGACAGACCTTACCTAAATTCACAGTCCTCTCTTGACCACGCTGCATTTTTTACCTCACCATAAGGCTGTTGAGATACTTGGCATGTAGTGCCCTGGGGACAAACTCTTCCTGTGGGAGCTCTGGGGAAGGGACCTGTGTGATAACATGACATGTGAACCAGCACTGTATGGCCATGATAAGGATTCATCAGATACCAGAGTCCACCAAACAGACAGGGGAAGTGGTGATAAGAGGGCGGCTTTGCGTTTGATCCACTTATTTGGTGGTGGTGGCGAGGTTTGGAGTAAGACTCTTAGCAGATTCTCATCAGACTTCCCGTTATGTCATTTCTCAGTGGGATAAGTGCAGCTTTGGGAGCTTACATTGACTGAGCTTGTAAAGGATGTTCGCATAAATGTGGTTTAGACACTGTTTGTGAAATATAATTCACATTTCGGATCAAAGACCATGATTGCTCCCTTGACCAGCTGAACAGCTTTCCAAGAGGCACTCTGCTATGTATTGAAGAGTTATATAATGTATAATGAGGAGTATAATTTGCAGGCTTCAGGCAGGGATGCTGTTAAAATTGCTGCCTCAGTGGAACCATACAGGTTTCTGGGGATCTACGTGGGAGATCATTTTTCCTAGTGATTTATTAGGTCAGTTCTCGAGCGCCATTTGATTATTAGATGAAAGCAGACTCGGTTGCATTCATATTCTCTTTTATAGACTTCTTTATGTGAGGCTAAGACCTGTGATCAGTTTGACAGCAGCATCAGGTGAAAATATTATTTTAAGATAACATATTTAAAATCATTTTTTAAAATTGTGTACAATTAAAAATGAATGATTTCTGAAGTACATTCAATGGAAATGAGTGACTGATTTTGTGTGTAGGTGACAGGCTGCCAGTGATTGTATGAGTCAGCAAGGCTTGAGCTGAAGGTTCCTCTTTGAAGAGCCGATAACTAGACATTAGGCCACTAGATGGCAGTAGTACATCCTTATTGCTTCTTCAGCATCAACTGAGTCAAGGCAGTGTGTGTTGTGCTAATGACTGATATGGAGAATTCACCTGCGTTGTTGCCATGACCAGTTTAAGCTGCTTGGGGACCTGGCAGCAAAAACAGTTTTCTCTGCTCCTGTTAACCTCCTGTTCAACCCTCCTCACCATATGCAGTATTTCTATGCAAGAATATTACACCTCCCAGGTTTGCTGTGCAGTAATTTGATTAAATGCATATTAAATTAGTAAAATGCCCTGTGAAAGCACATATATTATGATATATAATAATTTGTCATAGCTCTCCCCTTGAAGACAAGGCCTCAGAATCAGATAATATAACATAACTCACCTTAAGGCTCTTCTCATGTGAGTGGATTTTCTGCTTTAGTGGTGCACATGATAGTCCCATATTCCCAAACTAAATTAGAATTAATAATAATGCCGCAAACCAATTGCCACAGAGTGAACCTGCTGTCTGGGGTCCTGTGGATCTTTTCCATTACAGGATTTGGACACAATGAAAGCAATAGCTTTACAATCCAATACAAAAGCAGCAAATTCTACCTTTGGGATGTTTATATTATCTTGTGTTTAGGTTATTTTTCTGTGACAGATGAGGATTTCAGATCCCAATTTGCAGCATTGTTTTATTCTGAGGATAAAAACAATGCAAAAGTACCTGTACAGTATAAAGTCTAATGCAACAATGCCACAAAAACTAGCCCAAGTGCATGAGCAATGCAAAGGTGTTTTAGATGTTGTATTTGATTACATTTTACTGTGAGTTTGTAAATTTAAAATACTACTTGAAATATGTTGAAATGCCACCAGAAGACACACTAGTACACTATAGTCTCTTGAGCTCTAAGTCAGTTATGGCTACAAGACAACATGTCACTGACAGGTTTTGCTGAAAGTTCTTGTATGGCGAGCTCCCTACATAATGTGCTACAGGGAAAATGTAACAGACATAACATATACTGGCTTAACTTAGCCCTGATCAAATGCAGTGCATCATTTCTGTCACTTGTCTGTGCTGGTGTGCTGTTAAGCACAGATGTAGTGCAAGCAGCCCATGGCATCATACTGTTATGAACCTTTAATTATACACATTAAAGAGAGAATTTGTCCTAGTAGGCCACCAAAAGAGAGTGAAATGGCACCTCTGCAAATGTTTCCCTTACCATTCTGTTGATGATATCTGTGTTTCATCCATTACTGTGCAGATATTAAACAACAACCCCAGTAAGCAAAAAAATAAAAATAAAAAAATAAAAAATAAAAACAACTTGGTTCTGTTTGAAGTTGTAGTTGTTGTGTATAGGGGCATTTAAAAAAATGGCTGTTATGTAGGTGGGAGATACCATTTGATTGCATTATTTCCCTTCATGTCTCATATTCTTTACTTAAGGTCTCAGCAAAATGGCATCAGAGTTGCAACATTTTGACTCAGTGAGTCATCACAGACATCATTTTCCAGAGACTGCACAGACTGAGAATCAGACATATGTATGGCTCGTGTGTGTGCCACCCAAGTGTAGATGCATTCGGTGCAGTAGTGAAAAACGCCTCATTTGTCTTTTGAAAACTGAGATGTTAAGACAAAACCCTTTAGCAGAGCGCAGCTACATCAGAATGGTGACTGCTATTATTACTCCGATTACCATCTCTTACATTTGATAGCACATCTTCTCCACAGTGAAGGGGAAAAATAGGAGTAATGGTGAGAGGAAAACGCAATCTAGGTGTCAGACAAACACTTGATTAACCACTTACAGGGGCAGCCTCTGCATCAGGGCAAGGCCATGCCATCTCACATTTCCACTCAGCCTGATCCTTCAAACATTACTGGCCACAAGGTATTGATTTTTCATTCTTCTGAATATCTCCTTGCCGTTAATAGAATTTACACCAGACTGTCAATGCTTCAAGGAGGCCTCCCCTCCCCTTACAGTACTGCCGGGATCGTCTCCCCCTTCGAAGAGGGCACAGTCGAAGCTTGCCCTCCATTAGCGCCAGTTGTGAGATTCTACCTGAGAGAGAAGACATGGAAACTGACAAAACGGGCCTAAATGAAATTTGTGTTGAAAGCAATTTGGAGATAAACCAAGAGCAGCGGAGGTGAGTCTGAGGCTGTTTCACTTCTTTTATTTTTTTTTTGTTTTGCTCCCCAGAAATTTCAAAATGATTGACAACATGTTGAGTACAGGAACAGATCTAATGTGTAACGGCATCATTATAGATTGTGTACTGTGAATTCAAAAATGTTATGTGTCATTGCAGCTATTAAAAAGCAACTGAATATATATTTGTTTAAGACTCAGACATAAACTAAAATCAAATCCTAACTATATAACTATAGATAATACAGTTTAAAAGATTATTTTCAGGACTGATGTATAAAAAGTAATAAAAAGTTCTGTAAAGTGATTTCTGTTCAAAAGTTTTCATTTGTACTAACAGATGACTGAGCAATGATTCCCATTCTGCCGTGATCACATGCAAAAACCAATTATCTTCCATATCATCAGGCTAATAATTATTGTGATCCACGGGATAATAAATGATGTGAGTGCTCTCACAGATGCTGGCTGATAGGCTTGGAGCCCAGCCTGCAGAGTCGCAGTGCTTCTGATTCAAGTGACAACGTCGCCGTGGTGACCTTAGCAGCTTTCCATGGGCACATTGATTTTTCTCCCACATTACAGATAATTGCTGCATGCTGTGAATCCTATCCTCCCCGGCCAGCAGGGAGGAGCTTCAGTAGTGTGTTGACACGAGAGTGGCTATCTGATGTGAGGAATATGATATCCTGGTATCTCATTGACTGCGATTGACTTCTGTGTACTTCCTGTCTATGGTATGAGCTTCTTTAACAGCTTATCTGGATGGCTGCTTTTATGACTGCTGGGGTTCTGTTTTTCTGACAGTTAATTGTGCTTAAGAAAATAAAATTGTTAACAATACTCAGAGAAAACACTTTCATTAAATAGTACTCTTTCGTTTTAATGTTTGATTTAAACAACAAGCGCGCTGTTCAGACTTTAATGAGAGCCGCAGCTTTGTTCAACTCCGTTAATGGGTTTCCAACTTGTTTAATTAATTATGATTAATGACCTATTTGGCATTCTTCCGTGATGGCAAAAAAGATAATTATCCAAATTCAGAGTTGTAGCCAAATAGTGTAAATCACATTATTGAAATGAATGGGGTCTGCGGCTTTTATAAATACATCTGTAACCTTTAGTGAGGGCCAAGCAGTAGCTCTTATTATATTAATATGAGTTTTCCTGTTCTGCATGAAGCGACTCTCATCATTTTATGCAAATGACAGCATCTTCTGTTTGTTCTGCTCCATAAACTAATGAAAAAGTCATTTCCTTGCTTTTACTATGTGAGTCAGAAATCTGCTTTGATGGACTGGAAATGAACTTGCATCTTCTGCAACTGCACTGCAGATTTGCTTTTTGCTTTAGCATCAAACATTTGAGAGCATTTGGATGTTTTTGTTTCACATGCCCTTAAGTGAAATTTACATATTAATCAGAAATTAGGAGCTGTGTGTTGTCAGAGCAATTAGAAAAGTAACATGAAGCTTCACATTGTTCTGAAGAAACAAATGAGCCATCAGCCCATGCACAGTGAACAGACAATTAAACCAGATGAGTCCCGGAACACGGCTGCCAGTCATTACCATCTGAACTCATCACTGTTGTGACCCCAAGACATCATGCTAAATGTGATTCTCAGTTGTGTGTACTGTGCTGGGTTATTGCGCATGGAACATTCCCTGTCCACACTCTAAGTGGTGCGGCCTGTGTGTCACAGAGAAAACAGGCCACTGATGCAGCACGCTGTGGCCCAGGGGTGGGTGTCAGGCCGCATGATAGGAGGGATTCATGTGCAGCATTTACCTCACAGAAAGGTCTGCTTTAACCTCACACAGCACTACATCGTGCCCATACGGTCGTGCACAGCTTCTCTATACACATCAAGTGAAACTGTGTGCAATTTGCAAAGTGCACAAATTGCTTAAACTGCACACATATGGCAAGAAATGTTTTCATGAAAAGTGTGGTCAGGCTTTCTGTTACATTGTCTTGTTGTTATACAGGAAGCTGAACTTTCAGTTTTCACAGACTGCTGTGCGTACATGGCATGGGATGTCTTATGCAAGCAGTTCTATTTGCTTGCAGAGGCAAAGACACGTGCCTCAGTTCATAACTAATGGAAGACTGTGTATGCCATTCATGCATGAGAGAGTCTGCAAGGCATAATCCAGCGTGAATTGTCATGACGTTAAAATGCCATGGCTTTATGGGAGAATGCCCTAAAAATCCAAAAACATGGACTTGAGAAAAATATTGTATTATATTGTTTTTATTGGATTAAAAATACAATATGATAAGCTTGACAATAGATGTGTAAAAGACATTGAAAATATGAATAATAAAGTAATACCTGGTGCTGCCGCATAACATATAGGTTAAGATCTAATTCTGTGGTTTATATAGGATTTAGGTTTGGCTCTGTTAAGGGTGACAGGTGGCAGGCAGATAGTGATAGAGTTTGGATTACGGTTAAAGCTTAATTTTTAAGCTCTCATGGATGATAAAACACATGCCATTTCCAAATGCCTCATACAGGGATCGGATTAATATTTCAGATACTGCAGTTTGGTTGTGTGCTGAAATGTTGTAAATAATACCATCGAGATAAAACACCAAGATGTTTATCTCAGCTGATGGAAACACTCAAATATGTTTTAGCTCTCCTGCTATGACCAGTAGAATCGAGTTGAAGTAAGAACACACAGCAGGTGAATTTCACCAAAACAGAACAAGTTTTCCAGCCTTGTTCACTGATGCAGCCTCAACCAGCGCAGCGACTCATTGGAGTCCAGCTGTTCAGCATTGATCCCTTTGTGTTTTCTGACGCACTGGCCCGGAATGTGATGTTATTTCATTACTGAGGCAGAAGCGACAAGCTCGGTCTCCGCCCCCAGGGCACCGGCCACTCACTTGGACCGGGGCACTGTATGCAATCATAACTGAATGGCTTAGTCAGACAGGCTCAGTTGGCTATGGAAAGTCCAAATAAAGCAGGGAGAAACTTTGGAGTCAGAAGCTAGGACGGGAGCACACATCAGTGAAGGAAGCTTGAAAGGCCCGGACAGGAAAAACCAAAACAAGTACTGCATTAAAGAGTTGTCATCAGCAATGGACACAGACGACAATGAACTCGGCATCTTTACTGTCATTCAGTGAGTAGTAGTGTGCTGTGGGATGGTGTTCGGCACTGACTTTATAATTCAGTCAGATCTGATTACTCACAACAGTCATATCTCTAAGGATTAGTGCACTGGTGGTGGTTCATGTACAAAGAGTTTTAACTGTTAAGACCATATATGCATCGGAAGGGTAATAGATTTAGCTTTTGACTTCAGCTCTTATGGGTCATTTTGACGAGAACTAACAATAGACTCAATGCTTTTTGATTTTGTCTCTTGTTGTGATGCAGATTGCTGCCTGAAGGTTGTGGCTTACCCAACTGATTCTTTTCCACCGCATCGCAGTAATGATGTATTGTATGTTCCTGTGCGATTGCCAAGGCTTTCCCTTGAGATCCACAGCCCTCCTTGAAAATAATTGGTGTATTTCAGCTTTCTCAAGAACTCTTTCCTTTTATACATTTGCACCTGAGTGACAGTGTTAAAACCAATGTGTGGTTATAAAGAGTCTTCCACTAAAACATCAGGCTATACTGAGGATGCCTAATAGGATGAGACATCTATAACTTTAGAGTTTCCACTTGGTTTAATAGACCTTTTTCACAGCCACATTTTCACAGTAGGACACATCTGTAATTAATAACTGTAATCGGTCGATGGCTGCATACAATTTAGATGTGTTAATTCAAGGATCCAATTATTGTTGGTGCTCGCTCACTGGCTTTGATTCACTTGGGTACTTTAATGGAAAATAGAGTTTGTGATGTAGATTATCTCAACATTTTCCAAGTTAATAGTAAGATGAATACTGTTCATCAGTATTTTAACAAAATAAGAACAGTTTGCGGATGTGCATTTGATTGTCCACAGTGTAATAGACCATGCGCCCAGTGCATGCTGGGAGAGGTTTCAACCCATAGTGATCCTGAGGGTAAGCACATGTGGAATATAAATGTATGGATGGATGTACCAAATTTGGCCTGCCAATGACTCACATGTTTTATAGCCTGCATATTAACTAGACACACAGTACATGTACTTGGTGTCACTTTTCTTGGTAGCATCCCCATTATGGTGTTTTATTAACTCCGCACAGAATAGGCAAAAGCCTCCCAGTATTACTTTGAACTCTATCAGCAGGTGTAGTGAAACTGGCAAAGCAAATCCATAATCTTTTTCAAAGCATAGCATAACTCAGCCAGGTAACACTTCACTTCTTATCCCAATTAGTCACACCACTGAATATTCACGGCCAAACAGCATTCAGATCTTTAAATTCCCTCCTAAAAGCTGTTTAATTCGCTGAATAAATCAGCCGTGGCACAGGCATAATTTGCGTCACACTAACAGATTGAGAAAAGTTGGGGCACTGAGGTGGCTCGTATGCAGATGCATATTGAGAAGCACACACTAACAAACAAAACTTTGCAGGTGAGGTGGTTAAGGGGGGTTAGGGTTAGGGCAGATTGCTGGTGTGGTCGAGGACACACATCTGGTTGAGGTCAAAGGTCCACTAATGCGTAGTTTGGATCAAATTATCAGAGGGCAGTAAAAGCTACAAAGTCACATCACTGTACGGCACACTGTAATCTATAATGTTGTTCAATCTGCAGTACGACACTTCATATGAAATCACAATTTTGTCCTGCATTTCCTCATCAAATCTAGTGTTAGTTTGCTTTTTTGTCATTGAGAATATGTTTATGCGTTTGTTATCTCGCATGGTTAACAATTTATGCAAAGTGGTTACGCTCTGCTTATTTTAGCTTTTTAAGGGCAAAGCAACTTGATCCAAAGGCAGGACTTGCAAAATTTTAGCACTGCTGGGTTTTAAATGGCCAAACGTAGCTAGAGTGACTGAAATCAGCTGTTTTAAAAGGGACTCGGAGAGCGGGAGAGTGAGGGATCAGCAGGGCAGTGGGGTTTTAGCGGTCAAAGCTTCAGCTATAGTCTTCTTAGATCACGCTTCTGTCTGACCCTAATATCCTCTGCCACTCATGTTGTCCTCTGGGCAGCGAGCCCATGGACAAACATGACTGTCCAGAATACGCTGAGTCTCTTAATCCTCCCGCCACAGGACGCCGTGGTTGCCTTTGAAGCAAAGAGTCAGATATGTTCTCCCCGCCCATCAGTGCATCCTTGATGTCTCTTGTGTACTCGACGAATAAAAACAAACACAACATAATCTGCCGTTTTTCTTTCAGACATGTATCATCAACTAAACTTTTGTGTTTCAACAATGTTGGGATTAACAAAAATGATAGACCTTTTTTTAAAAAAAAAGGAACACGTCATCTCTTTTTAGAGGTTTTAGGGAAAAATTCTGATCTGTCTGAGACAATCTGCAGGTTCACCATTTTTATCCATCCAGTTGCATCTTTTACATGGCGACAAACAAGTCTGAGCCTGAGTGGAAGTGACAACATTCTTTATTGCATGTATCACTCTCAGCAAAGGCACACTGACTCACCCTGCAGAGCCTTACAAGTTGTGGCATTTTAATACAGGATGGCTCCTACTTGACCGTGGAAGCAGTTACAAATCGTAGCTTGAAATTCCTCAGTTTCTATTGTGTATTGTATTTGTATTTATTTATCCATTACTACCTGATGTTTTATGGATTACAGTGTTTATTATTCCTTCAAGCTCCCAACAGAGATTCTCAATAAATGTAATTAGGCAGGAAAATGTCTCCTTTTTTACCCTTAAAGTTAATTTTGACATTACTGTGGCATGAATGCTTCCACAGAAGTGCTTCATCTGTGCTGTTTGATTCATGAAGGGCGAGTCTTCCTGTCGGGAAAATAGACAGGTTGGTGATTCTTCATCTTGAGACGGGACTGAAACATGATGATCCTTTGCTGAATTATATCTGGTTTTAAAATGTCAAGCCTCAGCACCATATGGACCCGATATGAAATAGAGAGACCCATCCATCCATCCGTTTTCTATACCGTTTATCCGTCAGGGTCGCGGGGGAACTGGAGCCTATCCCAGCTGACTACGGGCGAGAGGCAGGGTACACCCTGGACTGGTCGCCAGTTAATCTCAGGGCCAACACACAAAGACAGACTAGAGAGACCCAAAGGCACTGAAATTTCCCAGCGTCTTGAACTAGATGGTACGAGATATGAAAACTTATGGAGATGTATTTCGATCTAAAGAAGTATCACAGAGAAAGCTAGATACTTGAAGCATCCGTTAGTCTGCAGCCAACTGTTTGAAGCACTGAAAATCACAATAGCCGTCAACTTCTCCACTCTGTGCTTTGATTAATCACACAATCCCAGTTCTTATTCTCAACAATGGACTCCTGTTATACATGTGGTGATCTAACAATCCTTATCTTCTTTTGAGTTGCATCGGCTCTGTGTTTGTTTGTGTTGGGCGAATTGCTAAAATGTTTGGAGGCCTGTGAATGGCCTCATTGAGACTAAACATTTAGCAGCTGAACTGTTTTGAAAGGTCAGAACAAATGCAGTGTACAGTATGGGCATCCTAATGTGCAGCTGTGAGGCAGAGACCTCAGCTGGGGGGGGTGACACATTAGGTCCTCCTGTCTCTCCAGCTGCTCTTGCTGCTCCTCCATCGTTCGCACTCGCATGATGTTGTGCACTTAAGGCATGCGTGTCCCTGTCATTTCATCTCTTTTATTCTTTTCAACCTGTCCATGCTTTCTGCAAATGCTCCACATGGCCGGGGTCTGCTGAGGCTAGCCTTTGGGGAATTCTTGGAAGCTGATTGTTGTGGTCCTTACAGACACACAGCACCCTCTCACATTCCTCTTTCCTCTGTCTTCCACTCTCATCTCCCATCACCACTGCTGCCGCCACTCTGTCCCTCCCTCTCTCTCTCTCCCTCTGCCCCTGGCTCTGGCTCTCTCGTTGCCTCTCTCCAAAGCTGTTGTTACTGTGCGGCTCCCGCACATCATTCCACCACGATGGAAATTAAATGAAGGTGGCTTAACGCAGCTAACAGAGGCATGCTTTGAAGGATGTAACCGAGGGAAGCTGCCCTGCCAGATCCTTTTCCATGGGCTGTGGATTTGCGCTGCCGAGGCGAGGACACAGCAATCACTCAGCCATGCAGAAGCCCAGACAACAGGACTAATCTCTCTACCTGACTTGTGGAAGCTCCACTTTTTTTTTTTTTTCCTGAATTATTTATTCCTCGCTGCCAAAGAATAGTGTGGGGCAATGGACCCGGAGTGAAGTAGGTGGCAAATTTGTAGCCTTGACTGCAGTCTGCAGCACACATGGATGTGTTCAGCTTTGTGAAGATGCCAAAGCTGTCAGGGTGAGTCCAGCGGATACTGCCTGCATGTGTATGTGCCTGTTTGTTCTCTAATCGGTGGCTTTAAGTACGTTCGTATAGGCACGATTCTGTCAGTGACACGAGACCGGTGTGATTAAAAACGCTGAGTTATTGTTTGCTCAGGAGAGCAAGTTGTGCAGTCATGTATGATGTGAAATGAATGAGCAAGTGAGGATAGATGGGAGTGGGGGTGGATGCAGAAGCTGATGCGGCTCAAGTGTCCATATCTAAGTTGGTGAATTTCTCATACTGCAGACTGTGCTTGTGGCTTGTTGCTTTATGGGTTTTGTGATGTCATGAAAACATGCATGTTCTGGAAAATCAGCCTCATTTGTTTCAGATTTTAAATCACTTCAGTTAAAGGGCCAGAAATAAGAAATGCGATTTCACAGCAGAGTTGTAAGTCCTTTTTTGGCAGTGTAATATAAACATGTCTTTTTTAAAATATATATCAATAAATGACTGTCATCTGTCTTTGGCCTTTAGAATAATTAAATATAAGTGGTCATTTAATACCGTTTGAGTGGTCAAGTTCACACATATCTCCAGAACAGGAGGATGAACACTTCTAGATGATGTAGAGAAGTTGAATCCCAGCTGTTTTATAATAAAATTCATATTCCTATTTTTTAATTCTTTGATTTGTTAGATTTCATTTTGGGACAGAATAGAAAACAGGGTTTGCTTGTTTTACGTGAAGTGATGGCGTGTGTGTGATATGTGAAGAGTAGCAACAGTAACGAAGAATTCATACAATGTCATGGCTGACACCTCACTTTATACACCCATGGGTCTACTAGATTGAGTTGATCTGCCCCAGTGGACGGTAATCCTCCTAGGGGATTTGGCTCCATCGGAAACACTTCAGACCACTAGTGGTGGGAACAGCTGATCCTAAATGTGAATGATCATAATAAAGAATAACTATTCAGCGCATTTCATGTCTCCTATGAGTCATCGACAGACTGCGCTGGCATTTTTTTTTTCCACCATTCGTTTTTTTTAGTGGATAGAATAATTATGTTAGAGGAAAAAATTACACCAATTTACTGTGGTGTTGAGGTATAATACTGCAGCCCAGTATCTGCTTTTGTCTGTGTGCAAATCACAGTTTCTTTTTCTTTTCTCTTTTTTTAACATTCCTACAGGAAAGCAGGCAGGTAGCAGAGATTTCACATGATGATAGGACCGTTGTTTTCCAGTTAGCATCCCTCAGCCTGGCAGCATTTGTGATGCGGCTCCCAGTGGACCAGCGACATCACTGCATCCTGTCACTGTTAATAATGCCACACAGTGCTATCCCTGATTATGAGTTACCACTGCTTTTTTTTCTTACTGTTTTGTTGTCTCCCGCTCAGCTGCCAGCAAGAATTTAAGTCAGCAGGATGCTGTTTTGTTAAGGCTGATAGAACATTTTACAGAGAAAGCCACTGTATGTATTTTGAGATCTACAAGAAAGGGAACGTTTCCCCCTCATTGTCTCTTCCTCCTGCTTCGCAACGCCCCCAGATGTGTCTGCTGTCAGGAACAGAAGCATGCTCTTGCTTTTATTTTTCTTCTTTCTTAGTTGTGTTTAAATGTAGCAAACATTTCCACAAGTTTGATGTTCTTTTATTGAAGGGGAACTCTCACACTGTGTCATTCTATGTCTTAAAAAGCGAGTCTGAGCCACATGACCAAAGTAGTTAAACTGCTGTTTTGATCTATCCTTGTAAAACATCATACACCCCTTAATACTTACTTATAATCTAGTGCTGTTACAGTTTTAATACACAACGTGGGTGTTTGAAATGGTTCAACGACAGCAGCACTGTGGAGATAATGAACACGAACGTCACATAGAAAGTGTCAATTATCACTCAATCACTGTGATTGCCTGACTCAATAGGGTTTCTAAAATTTGTGTATGTAGGTGATTGCGGGGCAAACTTGCATTGCATGCATTAAAGAAACACCCAGATTATTTGTTGTTGTATGAAGATACAACTATTTTTAGTCACCTTATATAACGGATAGATGCAGTCATTAAATGGGTGAGTGGATTTGGTTTTCTGGTGTTGGCGAGATTTTTCCACAACACGAATAATATGGTAAAACAGTTAAAGCAGATTTAGTTGGACTGCATGATTTCACCCCTGGCTGCGTGTTTTTTTGTTGGTTTTTTTTTTTACAAAAATCTATTATGTGACCCCTTCTTTGGCATGTTTTGTCTGCAAACTTTTTGCACAGGAAATCACTGGTCTGGACACAAATTGATTAGCCTAAATGTTCAGCAGAGTACACAAAGACTGAAAGATCTGTCATTCAGTTTAGAATGGCTGGCTCGTGGATGAGGTCTCAGGCATCCATTTACTTTGCTCTGTCCTTCAGAGCTTTTAGCGTGAAAGCAGCAAGTAGCACAATGAGATGTGGGAGAAACCAAGAATAGTTGCCCACAGGGTAAGTTCATGTTTTACATAGAGCACTGTGGAGCAGTTCAGGCCTTGGGAAAACACAGAATAACAATGAAATAATAATAAAGACACAGATGGTTTGTTTTTTTTTGTGAACTGCTGGATATGTAGTTACCACATGGTCTGTATTGTCTATATGATTTACCGCTGTGTTCCAAGCTGATGATCAAGAAGTAGCTCTTTTAAAATCCTGATGTTTTGCTGTTTAACAGGTAAACAGTAAAACAGCAGAAGGATCATAGCGGGTGGGCTGTTTCCCAGATGCAGTTTTATTTCCACCCAGAGGAGATTAACTAACCAAAAACCTCTCTATACAGAGGCACCAGAGAGCTGCTCAGGATAGCGCAGTTTCCCATGGCAACAATATCAGTGCTTCCAAAGACAAACACAGAAATACAATATTCAGTTGGAATAGCAGGGGAAAACAGACTCTCTCATTCTGAAGTGAGAGCTACTGTGTAGAAAATTTCAATATTACTGCATAATGTGCCACATTCTAGTCACGCAGGCTGTCTCATTTGGTTTTGCTGATGTCACTGTTTGCCCATATGAAAGTGGTTTCCCGCATATGAAGAAAACAAAGTGTTTATTTGCCTGATGTCGAACGAAAAAAAGACAATGTACTGTAACGTGGATGAAAAACACCGATGTGTGCAGCAATATGCTTTCAGCAATGTTCAGCAATATTTTTTACGTCACTGATAGATTTAACTTCAACAGCAGAACTTAAATAGCATTTGGACTATGTCCTACTGCGTTGCAATATTGACCAAAAGATTACAGCCAAGGTTGTGGCTGGAGAAGTCAAGCAGAGGGCAGATGTTTTCTGAAACAAAAGGCAGAGTGTTTGTCCCCTCAGTAGGAGGCAGACTATAAAAAAAAAAAATAGAACGTGGAGGAATGGGCCTTTAATCAAAGAGGTTCCTCTCTGCCTGAGCCACTTCTCTGCTCCAATCCCTGGACCTCCTCCCAGGAGATGGTCATCTCATCTGTCTCTCTGCAGATTTCATATCCAAACAGAATCACATTAAGCAGTGCTGCTCTGTGTAAGTGTCTCTGTTTAATTCAGAAGCACAGAGTAAAGCAGCATCACCGCCTCTTCGCTGTGTATCGCAAGTCATACTTGTAACACTTCACCCCCGTCACTCTGGGACAGTGAAGATATTTTTATTTGACTTTGTAAAGAGCGGAGTATTTGTTCAGTGATTGGTCGAGTGTTGATTTCAGATACCCAGCATGCGGTGGATCCAAGAAATTCATGAAGATTTGAATTATTCTGCTTTAGTGGCAATGTGATTATATTAAGTGTGTGTCTCTGTGTGTATTTATGTAGCAGAAACTGACAATTGTTGCTCAAATATAATGAAATAGCTTGATGAGGCTCCTGTGAAACTGGCTCTCTGTATTCGGTCACACACCAAAGTGGCTGCACTGGAAGAGACTAATGTAATGCCTAATTGATGATGACATATTGAAAGAAAAATTGAGATTAATTTGCCTCTCTGGACTGGTGGAGGATAGTTTTCTCTCACCCAGAGCATGTTGGGAAAGCCATAAGAACCAATAAGGAAAAGAAGAGTTTGGTCCTCTGGCAATGAGCATAAACAGCAAATGTAAGTAAAATCTTCCTACAACGTGCAAATGGTATTGACGCAAACATTTCTGAGAGGAAAAAAAATTTTCCGAACGCCTCATGAAAAAATAAACTCCTTTAATACTCAATATGCATAATGGCAGGCACGTGGCCCCAGAGGGTGGTTTCATATAGCAAACCCTCGTGGAGATTGTTAGTGTAAATTATTCAAACAAACTTGAGTGTCTGTGTTGGAATGTGGTCTTCTTAGCTGTGGCTTGTCCATAATGCATAGTTACTCCCTACATTAGCAGCATTTCAGCCCTCACAACACACCACAATGCTCCTTTGTACCCACCTTGTGCTCAGAGAGATGAAAGCAAAAGTGAGCTGCTGTGATAAAGTAGGGATCAGATTGTTCATGCAAGTTTTATGAAGGACTGAAAAGTGATCTTTTGTCATCTCCTAGACAGTACAATTACACTAATATCTTCCAAATTACAAATGATACATTTGTATGACAGACTATTTTCGCTTTTCTTCTTAATGAAGAAACCAGGACAGAAACTCAAAATGCAGTCTTTAAATAAAATTCAGTTGCAGTCCAAAAAAAAAAAATCAGTTGCATTGTATTTTTATTGATTTTTAGAATCTGTGAGACATTTTTCCTTTAGTTGTTAATGTCTGATAAAGATTACTTTTTGCCTGCTGCTGAATAGTAAAGTAAGCAAAACCCAAAGCGATACACAAACAAGTCACCAAGCATGTTGTGGTAATTATTATAATTTGTCCTGAGAGAATTCCTTGAGGAACATACATTTGCTTTCAACTTCTTGTTCTAAATATCCTCCCTCTGACTCTTGGGTAACCTGTTCATGAATTGTGCAGCATGGCTTGCCCACTTGGCGCTCGATTACTTAGCCCGATGTGACTGTGCAGGCATCACTTATTAATGCTGGCTGAGGAAGATCAGTTTCACTGTCCACCAGTGGGTGAACCTTCAGCCTCTCTGTAAGCCGGAGTGCTGTGACTCAGTGGCATAATGCACCTCCCGCCTGCAGACAAAAGAAATCAAAGATCACAGTATCTATGACTGTGCCATTAAAACAGAGACATTGGGGCAGAGAGACAGAAAATGGATTTTGTGGAACAATTTGTCAGTTCAGAAACACATTTTGAAGGCACAGCGTCTGAAACTGTAAGTACAATATGTTTTACTATGATGTAGACCTTTTTGGAGAATGTGAAACATATCACTGCTAATGCTGTAATCCTGAAAAAATGCTGTCGTTGTGGAATATCTTTCAAATTCTACAATTCATTGACCTTTCACACTTTACATCTCTTGACTCAAACAAGAAACGTCTGTGACTGCTGCTCGTGTTAACATGGCTGTTAGTTTCATCCCAGAAGCTGAAATGGAGGACAGGAACAAGTAGGACTCATCAATGAGATGTACGGGGCTCCAACCGTGTCAGACAGTGTCCAGTTGTGTCCACACACATCATTTGAGCTGCAGGAAATGTGTTCTAAATATACTCCGTCGAGGTCTGCTCCCAGCTAATGTACTATGGGTCAAATAAATCCATATCCATGTGGAAACACTAATATCCTCCAAACACACCACTATATGGGGAAAGAAATCACATTGTTTCCTGTGTTCAGGGGCCAACTTTAAATGTAGTGCGCAAATGTTCTTTTATGAATTAATTATGATTTAATGCGTTCAGTAGCAGCAGGTGCGTTTTTTTAATTAGCTGAAGTGACCCCCAGAATGTACTTCATTTTGTAGCATAGGTGCCTACCTCTTGCACTGTATGATATTTTCTTTCTCTCATCTTATATATTGTGTTGGCAATATTTTATTCATATCTCATGTAAGGGGCACGTGAGCCCATACAGACAGACGTGTTCACGCAGATACAAGCACAGTGCACACAATTAATTATAGTCGGTGCAGTAACTGGGGAAATATTTAGAGGGGAAGAAAGAGGAGCTTTGAATAATGGATGCAAAGAGCCCTGTTACACGGCAGACAAGCCTTTGAAGTGACATAACTTACTGCCACCGCTTTCATAGCATCACCAGTGTGCGGACACAAAGACAGAGATAAAGGGAAGATGAGGATGGGTGGTGGTGGTGGCGGGGGGGCTGTGGCTGCAGACAAAAAGACAGATGAAAACATTTTAACCAATTACAGTTCTTCTGAATCCCTGCACTCTGCCAACTTGTAGCACAGGGAAAATGGCGATACGCAGAACTGGGTTTTGTTGGTAAAATCCGAAAATCAGCTGAAATTGAGATTTTGACAGGCCCCGTCCTCCGTACAATAGCCTTCAGTTAATTGTTTTGTGAAAGATGGTTAAAGCTAGTTGTACTCTCTGATAAACTTTATCAAATCTTCTTGGCATTATGCAAATCAAATAACCACATTATAAGAAAAGTCCTCTGGGCTTCTTTTATAAAGAACATGCTGACATCTAGAAATAAAACCAATTTCATGCCTCTCAAAGCACAAGAGTGAGGCATGACAACTCCGCCTGTGTGTCTAGCTTATGTAATTAATTTGATTTGTATTCACTGACTGAACTGTGACTATGGAACATTGTTTATCACGCCGAATCATTCCTTTATCACTTGGGTTGAATCACTTCATGTCTCCTCCCTTTCTTCTTTTGCAGCCACAGGACCAAATCCTCCGGCTGGCCGCCCCCACCAGGGACCTGGAGCGCATCGCAGGGACCCCCCAATGGATGGGACATGGGCACCAATAGAGAGGGGCGTGATTGCTACATCAAGTAAGAGCCCTGTGTTTAAAGAAACAGAGGGGGAGCTTTCTCTGTCCCAGATGTTTCAGATGCTTTGCCAACCTGTGATTATTCCAGCCACGTCACTGCCTCCACACTGTCTCCATCTGTGCATT
Organism: Scatophagus argus; assembly: GCF_020382885.2. NCBI lineage: Eukaryota > Metazoa > Chordata > Actinopteri > Scatophagidae > Scatophagus > Scatophagus argus. The sequence continues at coordinate 10,726,974 of NC_058503.1, read as the reverse complement.
CAGAATACTGATTCTGTGTTCCCTCCACTGCTGCGCACACTCTGCCCCTGCCTCCTCTCGCTCACACTCACACTCTTCTCACACACCCACAATATGCCTCGTGCAGTCCCCCAAACGCAGGGAGACGGCTTTTGCGAATGTGTACACTCAGCCGCTCGTGAAGAGGTTCACCTTTGCAGGGACGTTATTTCGATCTGAGAGTCTGCAGGTTCGTCAGAGGATGCTGGGTTATAGTGCTATCAGTGTAATTGATTCTTTGTAATTGGCACTTCTGGACTCACTGCGCAGGCAGGTAAAAAGAAACTCTTTACTGGCTCTACATGTTTGTGTGCACATGTTCCAATGTAACAAGTGTGTGTTTCGCTTGTTCGATCTATTTTGTTAATTTGACTCATCTTTCCTATATATTTATATGTTTTTGCACACCCAAGACGTGCAACTTGCAGTCATACTAAAAATACTGCTGCATTTAAGACCCCCCATGAATGCAAGACATGGACTGGTTTTGACAAATTTTCTTTTCCTTTCATTTGTTCACAATATTGTTACCTCTTATTATTATAACAGAACAACATGCACAGACGTTTTTGTGTCCTAGATGCTAACGTGGGGGAAAAAAATGTGCATATTTGCATGGTTTACAGAATAGGAGGTGGGCTCTTGTCACACATGGGTTATAGCATGAGAAGCGTGATGTCAGCGGAGTTATATAAGAAGTAAGGAGCAGTGAAAGTGCTGGATGCAGAGTGTGCCTGGATGAGGCAGATCATGGAGGCTGCTTTGGCTCGGGCTTCAGCTTTCTAAAATTGACAAAGACTCATGAGTAATCAAATGTCTGTGTCTGCGATTGTCTGTGGCCGTCTGAGTTTGTCAAAGCTGATGGGGTGCAGATACTAAATTGTTGTATCTCTCAGTGGAACACATGTCTAGTCTGCGTGACAGGAGCACATGAATAAAGCAATAGCCTTTTAATATTAACCGTGTGACTCACTGTGTTTAACATAGATGAAATATATTTTATAGACTGCTGGGACCATATTCTGCAGGGTCCTTCAAAATGACAGATTTAACAGAGACATCTTGATACAGACTGAACATGAGATGGCAGGATAGCAATGTGTTTGCACAGCACACAAAGATGTCAGAGTAAAGTGAACAGTGGCTCCATAAGTGCTTAAATTGACCTCATTAAAACATTTAGCACATTTAATAGACAGAGCTAGATTTTCATTTGGGGGATTTAGAACATTCACAGTTGCCAGTTCCCTAAACGGAGGAGTGACACAGCAGAAAAAATATGCCAATAAACAGGCTGTGATTGCATAATTCTAAAAAAAAAAGGTTGTGTTCCCAGCAGGACAAACATAACAACTGCAGCACCAACAAATTGTGAACCATGTCAAAGCAGCCTTTTAGAACAAGAGTAACAGGATATTGCTTTTGGTAATGAGCTTACGCCAATTTGCCCAAAATATGCTTTATGAAATCAAGAGTGAAAATAGTCTTTGTACAGCGACAGTCAGGCCAACATTTCTTTCTGCTTATTTTTGTTCACCTTGTTAACTTTTTAGCTCACAGTGCAGCTTCTGATTGCAGTGTAGAGTGTGGTGGAGCTACACTAGCAGCTAATGAGTATGATTAGGCACCATTAGATGCATGGCTGTCTGCACAATGGGAATCCAGCCATGTTTAGCAGGTGGCCTTTCAGGGGAGGAGACAGCACTCAGCCTGAATGCACAGGTCCATATGGTTTTGATTTGTGCACAATCTGCTGGGTTTGTCATTTGAGAGATACAACTGATACACAAATCAAAACTGTCTGAGACACTTTAAGTGAAAGAATTCACTGTGCAGTAATTGCTGTTATGAGCTGTCGCATAATGACTGTCAAGCTACTATGAAACAAATTCCTGGTTTTAATACTGGTGTGACAAGGGTGAGAAGAAAATGTGTCACTTTAAGTAGCATTGGAGTAATGATATTATATTTAAAGAAACTGGGGGGTGGGGGGTGGGGCAGAGATAAACAAAAGATAAATGCTTTCTGACACTTACAGAAGCTTCAGCGTGCCACTGAAATAATCACGGACTTGAACGCTTCATTATAGTCAGACTTAGGATTGATTCTAATGCTTGTTTGTTAATGTTATATTGACATCATATGAGAAAAACATCATCAAGTAAAGTCAAACATAGCAGTAATAAAATTGGCAAACCAGTGTTTAGGTTTTATTGTGTACATATCAATAGCATTTCCCAAACTTACATTTCTGCCATACTGTTCAGTAATACAGAATATCCTCTGCTGCTTTCGTGGCAGAGAAATATAATCACACATTTCAGAGCTGGCTGGCTGTTTTTGTAAATCTACACTGGTAAATAAACCAACAGCGGAAAAATAAACTTATTTGAACTTATTTGACACCATATTTTTTTTATTATCATTCGTAACATAGTACGGGACTACCCACTCATTGTTTTAATTCCATCTCCATGTTTTTGTTACCGCAGGCTTTTCACAGTCTCTGTGCCTGCCCATGCTATACTGTACCACAGTGCTGTGAAATGGAAGAGTTCTGTGTTGCACAGTGGTGTGGTGGTTAGCACTGTTGCCTTACAACACAACAGGTTCGAATCCCGGTCTGGGCATTTCTGTGTGGAGTTTGCATGTTCTCCCTGTGCCTGTGTGGGTTTTCTCTGGATACTCGGGCTTCCTCCTGCAATACCAAAAACACATTAGGGTAATTGGCTGCTCTACATTGCCCCTCGGTCTGAATGTGTGTGGTTGTCTGTCGGCCCTGTGATTGACTGATGACCAGTCCAAACTGAACTACGCCTCTCGTCTGTAGTCAGCTGAGACAGGCTCAAGCCTGCTATAGAGGATGGATGGAGTATAACTTTTCGTTCCCATATGCCTTCTCACAATTATTTTTTGCTGTATTTGCATTTAGATCAGTCACTATGTGTGTGTTGACGTGAGGCGAGCATTGTGTGAGCTGTCGTCATGATAGTACAGGAAGTTACTCTCCTGCATTTTGTGACATTATAGATCTAGTCGTTGAAATGCTGAAAAGAGTTAAGATAGGTTCTTGTTTGATTCTTTTTAATCTGAAAATTTGGTTCTGAAGAAAGGTTTAGCCAAAAGACACAGTGTAACAGTGTAAAGTCAGATGTATCCAGTGAAAAAGAGCCTCAGTGCTTTCCTTAATTTGTATTCAGGATGTTCTTGTTATCTCCTGATTACAGCTTAATGCAGATGTGTTAACAAACTCACCAATGGAAGACTTGGGGTTATGTAATTTTTAATTAAAACAAAGAGGATAATATCTTAATTGCAAATAAGTGTATTATGGCCTCTGCATAATACTCACCCAGTACATGTTATCATTTAAATAGAATCAGTAGCACATTACTTTTGAGGCATTTGTTTAATTACCATAAAAAAACAATGTTAGAGCCCCCTGTGGGTCAGATTTTGCACAATATGTGCTGCTTTCTTTTATGACACAGGAGTGCACAACTTATCACAAGTTACAGATTATTATTGTTACAAAGGCCTCATTACATTAGTCATTCTTCCCCCCTTTTGCGTGACAAAAGCACACAGAGCAAAACAGGAGAGTGGGAGCAGATACAAGAACATTGGCCTTGTCACAGCAGTCGGATTTGTGTAAAATGTCTCAATTTGGAGAGACTTGAGCTCCTCGAATTACGTTCTATAGATTACTTTAGTTGCTTTTACATCGGACTATCAAACATCAGACTCTTCCCATAACAGAAGGCATTTTTACTGGAACTAAAAGAGGAGACCGTGTAGTTAACTTGGAGCATCGCTCTGCTGTTTGACATAAATTGCAGTATCAGATTTAGGTGGTTAATTTTAAGACTCAGTGAAGTCTGTTCTCCACTGTAGCTATGCGCTGTAGACCTCTTAAGCCCACTCCAGTACAATGAAGGCCCCGATTTACTAGAACTGGCTCGTAAAGTCAAAGTTTATGAACTGATTGTAATATTTATCTCACTTTGTCCTGTATTATTTTCTTTTAGATTAGACTTACTGTAAGGGGTAAGCATTTGATTTGTACATTATGTTATATATGTAAAATCTTTATTTTAAGCCTATAAAGGTAAATGGGAGGGCATCACAGAGAGTGGGTTCACTTCTTGTTCAGGATTGATATAACCACAAAAGATAGAAAAACTTGCATTAACATTCTTTCCACATCCTGTTGTTTAGCAGCTCCATTTTACATCCTAATGACAGATCACATGTTCGCGTTCTTTTGCTGGTTCACAGCTCTGGGAAAGAGTCCTCCTTCAAAATATCAGTTGACAATCACTTCGCTTTTGAACATCTTGTTGCCCTTGTTTTTCATAGTATTGGGACTGCGATTGACAGATCTCACTGTGTCTTTCTGCTGTGAAAGATTAATTGTTAGCATTTAGTGCTGAATAGTACATGTGTCGAGAATAACTGTGAATTACACACTGTCTGCCCACGGCTTTAATTAACCAACATTGTTGGCACCATACGGAGCTGCTGCTGCTTTTGCAGCCAGAGAGGGAGAGCGGATAAACACTGTAGAAACTCTGATCAGAGAATACGTGAAAGCTACATGCAGTTTGTCCACATCATCTGAGCCCATGAAGCTAAAGGAATAATAACTGTGTTGCAAGGCTGAAGGAAAGTGCAATGATAGGAATAAATAAGGCTCAGACTGTACTGTAGTCGGTTTGCTGCCAGCTACTGAAGGCAGGATCCTTACAGTCATCAAGACAGAAAATCTCAAACTCAGGCAATCAAGAGGTTTCGACAGCAGGACACTTCACATCGTGCCTGTTCTGCATCTTTATTAATGTAGCAAGGCAAAAGCCTAATCTGTGCCACTTTATGGTGTGAGTACTACAGAAACCTGTGGCTGCTTCTTGGTAAAACACACAGTGGATATTTGTAATGTGAGAGTACAAACATTGGAGCTTGATTACCATCGCCCACGTCGTTCTATTTTTTGCAGCATTGCTTCTTATTTCAAAATAATACCTCAGAACTTGTCTTTAAACATTTTACGAATTTAGACACAGAGTAAACAAAATAACATTAGCTTGTTATTTTCATCACTGATTAACCATTTGGTCTGCGGAATGTCAGAAAATTGTCAAAAAAAAGATACCCAGCAAGTTCCTTTAAATGTCTGACCAATAGTCCAAAATCAAAACATATTTATAGATATTGTATTTAAAATGTTAAAACTAGAAATAAGAAGCAAGGTCTCACAGAATGTTTGCTTGTGGAGGTTTGTGGAGGTTTGTGTTATACTTCACTTTAACAATGAGTCAGTTATGAAAATAGTTGCTGAAAATACATTTCTATCAATTAACTATCTGATTAGTCATTTCAACTGCAGTGAGGATTACTGAGTTTATTCTTTAAATGTCCTCCAGTGTTTTACTTGTACTAATATTCACTTGTATTTTCAACAGGCCAATCATTCCCTTTGTAAAATTCTTAGAATATTGAAATTTACAAAGATGTAACAGTTCTGTTTTCTTTGATACACTAAAGGTTGTTTCACACCACACATCATACAAGAGCACTTTTTCACAATGTCACAAAAACAACTAGCGGCTATGACAAAACAGGAAATATCTCCCCCTCTCTCTCACAGCCACGTGTCCCAGAGCAGCTCCCTGGAGGAGGTTCGTCTGGACGGGGACAAGTTTGTGCCACCAGCACCCCGGAAGGTGGAAATGAGACGAGACCCAGTGCTTGGCTTTGGATTTGTGGCAGGAAGTGAGAAACCTGTGGTGGTCCGCTCAGTCACACCAGGTAAAGAGCCTGAGCTGTACAATGAGCTCTAATACAACAGTGACTCACTCCATTCGTGGCCGTTCCCGCGAAGGAGATGAAATCCTCCTAAAATGGAGTCAGAAAACAGAGAGGAAAAGGTTGTAGGTTGTAGCTTACGCTGATGATTCATTGATTTGAACAGCGCTCAGTAAGCATTCATTAGAACCTTGAAACACAAGACGGGAACCGAGAAAATGAAGAAAAATGGCACGACTGTGCACAGTTTGTACCACTTAACGTTTGTTCGGTGTGTGTTGGCAGGGGGTCCATCGGAGGGCAAGCTGATCCCAGGGGACGAGATCATCATGATTAATGATGAGCCGGTCAGTTCAGCGCCCAGGGAGAGGGTTATTGACCTTGTCAGGTATGACAACACACTAAGGTGAGATGCCATTTGCCTGCTGTTAAATCCGTTGTCAATAATTTCACAAAGCTGGCCACAAAAATGATTCAGTCTTTTTGGAAGTATTCACTTTTTATTGCCTTAGAACACTGAATCAAAGTAGATTTAATGTGGATTTTTGACATTGATCAACAGAATAAAAGACTCAATGTCAAAGTGAAAGCAGATTTCTACAAAATCACATAATTAAGTCACATAATTAGTTAAATGGAGATCACTTGTGTGTAGTCAAGAGGTTTGCGGTATAAATACATGTAAAAATAACCAGAAAGTCCAACTTTTGGCAAGTCAATAATGTAATGTAAAGCACATTAGGTCCTCCATTATCCAATGTTGTACAACAACAAAACATGAAAATTCCTGAAGGAGGGGAATACATAAAATACTAAAATCAGTCAATATTTTATTCTTTATTTCATTTTGTTATTATCATATTTTATCATAATAAACTGCATCCATTTTGTTGTCACAAAACCAACTCTTTCATCAGGAAATTTTTGGAGCCACCTGCTCTATTTACCGTGACTTAACTGCTGGTGTTGATGTTTCTTCATGCGTCTCATTAAATTAATATCAGTGACAGAGTTGAGTGGCTGGCTGTGAGCATTTGGTCCTTGTATGACCTGTGCAGCAGCCTGTGAACGCTACATTCGCACAGGGAAAATTGCCCATGTGGCCACTCCTTCACAGCTCCTGTGGCCACACACAGGAGCTGTGAAGGAGTGGCCACATGGGCAATTTTCACACACTGCACTTCGGGGGCGAAACAGGACTGCCAGAAGCATCACTGGGACACCACCTTCCTCCTGCTACCGTCCACCATGATACCTCCAAAATAATTTAATCACAGTATTTTGTTCATTTTCTTTAGTTAAAATGAATCCTATATTGAAACTGTTGTGTGTGTGTCTTGCAGAAGCTGCAAGGAGTCCATATTGTTGACCGTCGTTCAGCCATACCCAGTAAGTTTCTGCATCTTTTGTGAATGAAATCGACTACATTCCAGTAGGCTGTTTGTGTGTTTGTGGAGCTTTCTTTTTTTATTATTTTATTTTTTTTGACTCTATGAAAGCAAGTCATTAATCATACCATATGTTTTTGCTGGCTCTGTATCAGTGCTGCCTTAGCTGAATGTTAGAGCCCCGCTAACTCAAAGAAATCCAATCGCTGCAGTGTTTCCAAGTCTTCTCACACTGTAGCGTCAGATCCTCGCAAGACCTCAGATGAACCTGCCACATCAACATTTACCACCAGCCATGGAGCACCAGATGGTGGTGAACACACACGGTGCCATGAGCATATATTGGAATTTGTTTACAATTCGCTTATTAAGTCAGAGGAAATCTAATTATGCTTGAATTACCTCCAAAAATAGACATAGAAAACAACATATATGCTGTTTCTTGTGATAAAATCTGATTAAAATCTCAGTAGTTCCCAAAATGTCTAAATCTCTCATAATGCATTTCAATTAATCATTTTGTTCACAGAGTTTCAGAGGCTCAGCATGATGAGCCTTGAGTCTTTAAAAAAAACAGCCACTTAAGAAGTGGCTTAACTTGAATGAGGATTTGATTTGCAGAAAAACACGGGTCTAGTATTCCGTAATACCCAGACGACCGAGCAGCTCTTATAATCCATCCTGTAATTGCTTCCGTTTACCAGTCATTTCTCTACAGCCTCAATGACACACCGGCAGTGAGGGTGTCCTCCCTCTCATGCCCTTACACAGAGCAAACTTAATTGCATCAGCGCCAAGTGGAGAAATGGGAGGTTGTCATGTTTCAAGAAGGGAACATGTCCTTGAATTGTGTGGAGCTGAAAAAACACATGACTCATCTGTAGACTAACTGATTTGTCCTTTAAATCCCTTTTTCTCTCTCTTCTTTCCCTCCAAAAGTCGCCTAAATCGGCATTCATCAGCGCGGCCAAAAAGGCCAAGTTAAAGACTAATCCTGTTAAAGTCCGCTTCGCTGAAGAGGTCATCATCAATGGCCAGGTCCCCGTAAGTCACACTGGACACTAATTCATTCGGCACACATGAAGGTTCTGAACAGGAGACGACAGCAGCAGACTTGAGCTCAAAAGCTGGCACAGAGCAGAGGGAAAATATCAGAAATCACTAGCTGTAAAATGAAGACACGCATGAGCAAGAAATGCATCTCCACTTTCTTCTCATCACGCTGTCGTCACTGCGATGAAAGAGAGAGCATGCGGGTATGACTGACAGAAAAAAGAAGAGGAGCACTCTCACAGAGAGCTTCCTTGATTTGTCAGATATGTCACGGAGGATATTTTGTTTTTGTTTCGGGAGCAACCACAAAGTACTATCAGGGTGTCCTAGCTTCTGAGCAAAAAGGACAGAATCACACATAAAACCAGACAGTCGTTATTAACTTCACTACTATTGTGGCTCAGTGACAAATAACATGGAAATGAAATGTGAAAAAGAATCACAACAGGTCACAGATAAAATTTAAAGAAATAGTTTGACATTAAGCTGTATTGTACAAAGTTAGATAAGAGAAATTTAATACCCCTCTCATACAGTGATTGTATCTGTTAAATATGAAGCTAGAGCCAGGTGCAAAAAACAGGATTTTTAGGTAAAGGTAATTAATATGTCATACTGACTTCTTGTTGTCTAAGCTGAATGTCTGCTTGCTGTAGCTCCATAATTACCATTCAAATATGACAGCTGTATCAGTTCTCTCAAGCCAACGAGAAAGCAAAGAAGCGTCTTTCCCAAAATGTGGCACGATTCCTTTAATTTTCTTTCAATGCTCAGAGCCTCTTCTATTTTGATTTCTTGAATATGCAATCATTTTTTCACGGGGGTCCTGTAATTGCAGATTTTTCAAACCAAACTCTCCTGCACTTTAACTACAATATATGAATAACTTTTAATTGGATGAACTTAGATTTGTTGATTATGTGATTCTAATTCCATCCTCAGGAAACGGTGAAGGACAACTCCCTTCTCTTTATGCCAAATGTTCTGAAGGTGTACCTGGAGAACGGGCAGACTAAATCATTTAAATTCGACAGCAACACATCCATTAAGGTAGGTGCCGGAAAGAATCTTACTTGACTGTGAAATGCAGTTACGTAATCTAAAGTGATGTTCAGTTTAATGGAATGTACTGTGAATAACGCTCAAATGCAAACTTCTCTCTTCAGTATGTCCTTTCAGAAGCTCATGTGAACTTAAATTATGATTCAAACAAAAATCATTTTGAACTTAATTAACTGTGGAGCATAAAGTACTTGGTCAGCAACTCACACTTGCTTCATTAGTTAGAAATTCTGATTGTGTGTTCAGTAGTGGTCATGTTTTTCTGAGTGCATGTTCATCCGTGAAAATGAGTTACGGTCTTGGTGCTGCATGAGCAGACTGCTGCATCTGCACAGTTTTCATGTTGTGTTAATCATGACTTTGTCTGTGTGAAAGGATGTTATCTTGACCCTGCAAGAAAAGCTATCCATTAAGAGCATCGAGCACTTCTCTCTGATGCTGGAGCAAAGAACTGAGGGATCTGCCAGCAAACTCATGCTCCTGCACGAGCAGGAGATGTTAACTCAGGTGAGACAGCTCTCTTGGGTGCCACTAAACAGAAGAGAGGCACTTCAATAACAGACTTGATGGCAAAACCAAGTACCAAATACCAGCCTTGTTTTCAGTGCTCAGTGAAGTATTTTTGCATTCACACTGTAGTACAACAGGAAACAAAACTGAGGCTCTTTGTCAGTATTACTGGTTATATATGAAAAATATTAAAGGAATTGTTTCACATTTTGGAAAATTCTTGTCAAGAGTTAGAGAAGATCAATACAACTATTAAAGAGGCACTCAAGAAAACCACTACTTCAAAAAATTTCAAACTTAATTTGTCAGTATATTTTTACATACACCAAAATTCTTTCTCTGTATTTAACCCATCGCTGATTGAACACACACATGCAACATGCAGTGAAACACAAAGGAGCAGTGGGCTGCCATGTCAGGCACCCAGGGTTACTGATCTTCTCCTAAATCTCGCCAAGAAAACAATGAGCTCATTTCCCAAAATGACAAACAATTCCTTGAATCGTGGTCAAAACTGTATGTATGAATCCCGACAGACTGATTTTAGTTCATGTCAGATGTTACATACAATGCACTGTATCTGTTCATCAGTGTAAGTGCTTGTTAGAAGACATTCTGCAAATGCTTGACTCCTTTATCTTCTGACTTCGTACTCTAGGTGACACAGAGGCCAGGGTCACACAAGATGAAGTGCTTTTTTCGAATCACCTTTGTCCCAAAGGATCCTGTGGACCTGCTTCGGAGGGATGCAGTAGCATTTGAGTACCTCTATGTTCAGGTGAATATCAGCAGAAGCAGATAGCACATGCTCTATAACTTATGGTGAAAGATTTTCAAGAACGGCAGAATGCTTATCTGAAAACACCCCAGGAACACATGGTTGCTGCAGGTGAGTTGCTGTCTTGATAAGAAGCTTAGCTGAAGTGTAACCTCTTCCTGTCTTGTCCCTCTCTGGTTCCTCCAGAGCTGTAATGATGTGGTATTGGAGAGATTCGGGTCAGAGCTGAAATATGACACGGCCCTCCATTTGGCTGCCCTGCAAATGTATATTCTAACCATCAATACCAAGCAGTCCCAGAAAGTTTCCCTCAAGTATATTGAGTAAGTAGTTTGGTTTTGTTGCTCATGACTAATTCTGATTGATACCACAACAGTAGTATTATACTATAGTATAGTATAGTATAGTATAGTATACTAGTATTGTTGCATTGCAATGCCAGGAGATACATCATTGCTGGTTAGCTAATGATTCTGACTGTACCTTGTCAGTTAATCAGTGCATCACCTGTGGGAGAAGTAAATCGATCACCGGTCAAGAGTGACGATGACTTGACCATTTGTCACAGTGATTGAGTGACCTTCTCTAATCTTTATGAATTGTGCCTCTGCAGGAAGGAGTGGGGCCTGGCGTTGTTCCTGCCACCTGCTGTGCTGTCTAGCATGAAAGAGAAGAACATCAAAAAAGCCCTCACTCACATCCTCAAAACCAACCAGAACCTGGTGCCACCTGGGAAAAAGGTAAGAGTGTGACCTGGGATGTAACACCAAATCCTAGGTCCTGCACATAGGGATTTTCTATAGGCCCTTCCTCACATCCACAGCTATTCATTCCAGTATCTTTTTGAGCCCTTCTCACATGAGGGCCCCGTTTACTGAGTCACTCATCCCATCCCTAGTCCTACGCCCCTAGGAGTGCTACCAATTCACTTTTCCCCTGTCTGTCTTTCTCTCTTTACTTACTATGACTGAAAAGACTCTTGACTTCCACCTAGTGGAGTGTTAAGTTTCAAAATAACATTGCACCTTTTTTGAAACCAGCTGAACATTACTTTCTGCAGTAAATTCCTCTTTCAAATTATTAAACTTCTATCTTAACCTATATCTCTTCTTTCCTCTCCATACCAGCTGACTGCCTTGCAGGCAAAGGTCCATTATCTGAAGTATCTCAGTGACTTGAGGCTATATGGAGGACGTGTGTTTAAATCCACACTTATTGTGAGTGAAACTATCTTATTATATCTTTATATGGAGCCAGTGTGTGACACAAAAACATGTCAGGCGCACGCTCTTTATATATATATGCAGAAAATGATATATGTGTTGACTCTCTCTTCCTTTTTACAGCAAGGCGAGAAGCACACAGAGGTAACGTTGTTGGTGGGGCCCAAATATGGTATCAGCCATGTGATTAACACCAAGACAAACCTCGTGGCGCTTCTGGCTGATTTCAGTCATGTCAACCGCATTGAGATGTATACAGAAGACGAGAACAGGGTTAGAGTGGAACTACATGTTCTGGACGTAAAGGTTAATAGACCTTCTGCCTTTAAAAACTAAAAAAAAAAACGCAAATAAGCATGTGCTGGCGGGTTTTGTAAATATTTTCTATGGTTTTACTCCAGCCACACTAAATTTGTTCAGCAGACATTATAACCTCATTCTACAGCCTTGCTCTCCCATTTATTTTGCACTCAATGTCATTTGCTTATCTGCCTCTTTCACAGCCCATCACTCTCTTAATGGAGTCTGTTGATGCAATGAATCTGGCCTGTTTGACTGCTGGCTACTACCGATTACTGGTGGACTCTCGGCGCTCTATCTTCAATGTGGCCAAAAACACGGACAGTATGGAAACAAGTATGCCTGAAAATGATCACAGGATGACTCATGAGAAAGTGCTATAGTGTTGTAAATAGACCTGTTTCAATTTTGATTCCTCTTTGCAGGCCATGCAGCTAGAGTAAAGCAGAACTACCAGGCCATTGAGTGTACATACAGCACGCCCAATAAAGGATGTGAAGACAGAAACAACCAGAGGTGCAGCCAAGACTATTCTGACCAGGAGTGCGAATACCTCGACCACAGGGGATGTGAAAGCCAATCAGTCTACATAACTGAGATCCACCAAGCCCAACACTCAATGCACATGGTAGAGAGAGCAGAGTGCTGCAGAATCCCTTGCTCCCAAACTTACCTCAATGTCCCAAGGCCCAAACCCCAAGACTCCTCCAGAAGTGCAAAGGTCTCCTTCATATTTGGAGATCCACCCTTAGACAGTGTAAACCCCCAAAATCTGGGCTATCAGAGACTGATGGATGAAGGCCCAGACATTCTAGACAATCACAGCCCCATGTACAGGCGTCTCGAGGAGGACTGTAAGATGATGGATGCCATGGAAGACGGGGATGGGTATCAGTACTCCACAAAAATCTTTGGCCCTACTGAATGCATTGAGGAGCCACTGCTGCACGATATCTGCTATGCAGAGACAACAGATGATGCAGAGGATGAGGATGACATCAGTTGTGAAGAGGACATGGTGATGAGTGACATTGACAAGCCTATGTTACTCTCGCTCTCAGGATCCAGTGATGACATCATTGACTTGACCTCCCTCCCTCCCCCACCAGAGGGTAATGATGAGGAGGACAATGATGTACTGCTGCACTCACTTAACTTGGCCATCGCTGCTCCTCCTCCTGGCTTCAGGGACAGCTCTGACGAGGAGGAGCAGCAGCAGGGGGCTGGGACTCGAGCCCAGGGGGCCTGCAGTGATATCCCAGTGTCTCTCATAGATTCAGTACCCGGCCACGGAGAGCCTCTAAACGATGCAGTGGTGTCCACCTTACAGGCACTGGAGGCTCTCGCTGCATCTGAGGAACAGAGTCCAGCACAGTCTGAGAGTAGCACAGGTTCTCCTTACACTATTGTAACATTCATCCATTAACATCACACATGTTCTAGCCATTCACTTTTGATTTGTCGTTGTTGTTGATTTTTTTTTTTTCAATAAAGCTCATTTTGTTCTATGTTTCCATTTGTGTGAGTATCTCTTTATTCATTTGAGCATAGAAACAGTTGTGTTCATTACAATATCATTCATTTTCTCATGATGTGTTGTTTTGTCATTTTTGTTGGCTCCCTCAGCTGTCAGGTTTGTTGCTAATATAGGAAAATTAAAACAAATGATTTTAAACAGCATGCTAATTTTAAGTCTTGATTGACTCTGACTTCTATCATAATGATGGTATAATTTTGGCACTTGGAATGTGATTTTATATTTATTATTGTTATTGTTATTTCAGAGTAATCATTTAGTCCTCTACCCATCTCCTACATGCTAAATTACATTGTCATTACCATGTAACTGCATTTGACTCATTCCCTAATCTGTGATATTTTTCATGTACCTCAGACAAAATTGTTAATGAGATGTTTGTCTTTTTTGTGGCACACAGGTGTAGAAATATCACGAGCATTTAGTCCAGAGTCCTCAGATTCTGGCAACGAGACAAATTCCTCTGAGATGACAGAAAGCTCCGAGCTGACCACTGCTCAGAGGCATTCAGAGAACCACCTGAGGATGCATGTAACCATGACAGAAGGATACCACGCCGTAAATGAGGAAAAGATAGAAGTCACTGCATCTAATGATGGTGGTGCGGCAGCAGCTATGCAGTACAACCCCCAGGAGCATCAGGAGGAGGAGGCGAAATCATCTGCCGTCGCTTCCTCCCAGATTTTTCACTCAGATGGCGGTGAGATGGAGCCAGAGACAATGGAAATAAAATCAGTGAGTGAATATTTCACCAAAATGCACATGGGCTCAGTAATGAGCAGGCAGAGAGGAAAGCATAGGGAGGCAGAGAGTAGAATCCAGGGAGATACATGTGACTCCCCTGACAGATCTCATGTGATGTCTCAAGACTCAGCTAAAGAGGATCCCCCTCATCTGGTTGGGAAGTACAACGCTTTCACTGTGAGGGACTCCTATTACATGAATCAACTTGATCTGGGACGAACTCACTTGAAAGAGAGGCATCAAAAATGGCAGCAGAGACTGCCTGGATACAAAATGGCAGAAAATCCCTCCACAGAATGTGTGAATGACTCACAGGCTTCCCACGCAGATAGGTTGACGGTAAAGGGAGAGAAACAGGACTCAGATGAAAGAAGCCAACACTTAAATGCCCATCTACGCTCCCCGTCCAAAGGGTGCATCTCTGCAGAGGGAGATGCCACTTCACAAGATAATGAACAGCCGCAAGTTAAGATTCCACCATCCGATCAAGAAGTCACACGGTTGTATGAATACCACGTGAACAAGCGCATGTCATCAATACAGAGTGAAGGCGTTCATTCTCTCCAAAGCTCACAGTGTTCTTCTATAGACGCTGGCTGTAGCACAGGCAGCAGCAGCTGTGTCACTCCCATGGACTCTCCTCTTTGTGCCACAGACAATATGCATGTACTGTCAGAGTCCTCACTCAAGGGGCTGAGTTATGTAACTGCTGAGGAGAGAGCTTATGGGCCCCCAGGTCAGGGAAAGGCTGGCTATCCCATGGACCCCACCCTGCTGAGGAAGATCCATGCAGCTACCAGTGCTGAGCCTGGGCTCGGGATTACACGGGACAGCAGTCACAGAATAGCCAAGATAAAAGAAACCACAGGTAAAACTAAACCAGAGGGCGCGCTATCATATTTGCATAGGTGCATGAGAGGAACAAAGGGGGCATTTACTAAAGTCACTCACTGCAGTAAAATAAAGGCCTTTTAAGTGGTCAGCTGCACACATTTTACAGAAACACACATTATCATCTATGGGTTCTAGATATGCAGAGTGGCCGGCTTTATTTGCCCTGGTTTTGAACCGTCGTCCTCTGCATTTTCACTAGGAATATTTAATAAAACTAAGGATCTACAGCTTTGCTAACAGTTCTGTGAGGCTGTCCTTTACCCATTGTTCTGTCATTGTTCAGTCCATTATTCTGAAAAGCCAGTAATCTGAAGAATGTCTCATTGGACCAAAAGCCCATTTATCCGACAGTCTGGTATTGTGAAACCAAAAGCCCAGCGTGCTGAAGGCCTGTTGTTCCAAAAATACACTCACTCGCAGTAGTTAGTGTGTTAGTTAGTTAGTATTTTGGATGTACAGGAGAGGATGAAGTAGGGTGACCTTCCTTTGCTGTCAAGGCAACAACAATAAACATGGGGTCGCAATTTGGTTAGGTTTAAGCACCATTAACATCCTGCTTGGGTTAAAATAAGTATGCTGGGGCTGTAAGGAGAGCATGTTTTTGGAACAACGGGCCTTCGGAGCAAATGTGATGCTGCTGAAGGAACTCTGCTCCATGTGTTGTAGGACCACAATTAAAATGAGGTCTCTGCTTGACATGAAAAGCATCAATGATTTACACTAATATAGCTATTCTACTCTCATCACAATCATGTATACCAGGAGATTTGCATGACATCAGCAGAGTTTCTTCGAAGCTTAAATTATCTTTTTTTTTTTTTTTTTTTTTTTTTTTTTGCTTACGCTTAAAAAGAAGGTAATGGAGGGACTGGATTGCTTTAAACACAATTCAGAAAAGAACAGACCACTGAAGTAACAGAGATGATTAAGTCTGAAATGGTAGCTTATAGAACTTAATGTAAGTACAAAAAAAATGCACCATTTTTATTTTATATTCTCTCTTTTCTGGCCCAGGCTAAAGATGTCCTTTTCTTCTGTCAATGCTGCTTTAAAGTATTAACATTGTATGTTACCTGTGCTGTAAGAAGGATGACTGACATTGTTTGAGATAAATTCTATAGGACACTTTTATTTGTTTATCAGTTATCAGAATTATGTATTTTTTCGTTTTCCTGTTTGTATTTTATGAGCCAGTAAAAAAATTAATTGAAACATATTTTTAACAAAATTCCAGAAAGGTTTATTTTTTCTTGATTATTACCGATGGAAATGTGCTGTTACAGAGATGCCTAACAGCTCTCTTTGCTTTCCTCCTACCCCTAGTGTAGCTTGCACACAGCTGAAGAAGTTTGGGGAAGAGTCATCTTTAGCTCTCTGTAATGAGGCCAGTACCACCACCACAATCATGTCACCATCATCACCAAGAAGTAGCACAGAGCCCAGCGGGCTAGCACAGGCCAGCGCCGAACCCAACCCATGCACCCTGGCTTTCCCCGGATCTTCATGCGAACCTACATCAGGCAGTCTCAGGAAGCCACGTAGGGTCCGGATGCTCAAGAGGAGCTGGAGCACTATAATTCCAGGTTCCAAGAGCATAGAAGCACTGTTAGATAAGACCAAAGCCACACTTACAAGGAAGAGTCATGGTCAGAATATCCAGTCTCAAGATCCCCCCAAAATACAGAGGATATTCTCCTCCAAAACCTTACCCAAGAGCTTGTCCCAGGGTTCAGTCATGTCAAATACATCTGATAGAAGGCTGCAAAGTGAAGCCTCCCTTTTGCTGCCAGAGCCACCAGCTCCATGGCTGGATGGAGGCACATGGAGGTGCCGTGGGCTCAGTCACTGCTTCCTGTGGAGAAAGGCAAACGCAGATCGCGATGCTGGAGACAGAGAGAAGCACACACGTGCGCTGCCCTCTGTCAGCTCGGCTTCTTTCAGTCACAAGAAAAACACAGTCCTGAAAGCTGACTATGAAGCTGAGCAGAGTAACAAGGCCACAGCTTTGAATGGCATGAGTCTTAAAGCCAGGCTAGATTGTGTAAATTCCATGAAGGGTAAAACCTACAGCCTTCACACAGGATTCGCACTCGCAAGGAAGGATGCCTTAGAGATGGCCAGAGTTTTGCGTTCCAGTGTTGGCCACTTGTGCAGAGGTGAGAAGCAGAAGGTCAGCGAGGCTGACATGGATACGTTCTCCCAGCTGCTTTTCATGCAGGCGAAGGTGTTGAGCAGCGCCTGCAGTCAGATGGCATCAGAGTACAGCAGCCCAGAGGAGTTACTGCTCACTCTGACGCACAGCTTCCACACACTCTGCTGCCTAACGCAAGCCTGCATGTCACTCGTGGAAGGCCTGAGCGCTGAGAGTGAGCGGCGTGCGGTGATAGCCGAGGTGGATGAGGTCATCATGAACTACGTGTGTCTGCTGAAAGCTGCTGAGGTGGCTTCAGGAAGCTCCTCCAGTGACCAAAGTGTGAATGCATTGACACATCACTCTGCCACCATGTCTGCTATTATAAACACACTAACTCACTCACTGAAAACACTGCTCAACAAATAAACTGTTGTTGTTGTCCTGATTCTTGATTTTAAAGCCATACATAAGAGACATGGGTTTAACAACCAATGTGACCTGCTGTGAAAGAATAAAATAACTTGCCTTGTGTATACAATATTTTATTATGTAAAATAAAAATGAAATTATATGAATCATTAACATTTTAAATAAATTATATTAAGGTCTCTATGAAGAAGCATCCTCAACTATATTATCTAATATTATCTAATATGGATTATTTTAATGATTTATTGGTTATATTATGGGCATACAATGTAGATTATTACAACATTATAAGTACCTTGTTTATAAATTGTAAAAATATATATTATGTTGAAGAAATGCATACACTATATAAAGCTATAGACAAATCACTGCACAGGAAAAGATGTGATCAAATAAAAGTAACCCATATGACTTTTTTTATTAGCTGGATTCACATTAATTTCAAGAATACTTTACACATGAACACTTAGTAATTTACTGTTAATTTTTGTCGACATCATTAAAAACATTAAAACTTTAAAAAAAGTCTTATCTCAAATATCTTGTGTCTGTTTGTGTTTTAATAAAGATGAATTTGGTTCTATTACCATCCACTCACTCGACACAAAATGTTTATTTTATTTTACAGTGGTACATGAAAATTCATAATCATAAATTCTCTTTCCATCTTATCTCTGAAGCATTCAAAACAGAATAACAGGATGATAGACATGGCTTTTCTGGATTATACAAGTATGCTCTTAAAATTGCATTACCCACTCTGGAAAGTTGCTCAACCTATGTTTAGTTTTCGAACTTTAATGATTCATGATTTTACTCTTTACTCAGGCCCAAGTGTTTCTTTTGCATTAAAGATGATTATAGCCCATATAGCCCACTCACTGGGCATGTAAGTGTTTGCACAGCGTTTTGTGTGAGACTGGTCAAGCATGCTGCATGAAGCTTACATGAGTCTACAGCAATGCCAGGCTGTACTTTCAGCTAAATGCTAACATCACCATGCTCACAGTGAATGTTAACATGCTTAAGTTTAGCAGGTAATGTTTACTAGGTTCACCATCTCAGCTTGGCTCATAAGCTTTCCTACTTAGCACAAAATACAAAGTACTGCTGTCATGAAATTTTTGCAGGCAGTTGGTTGGAAATGTATTTGACAAATTCAAGTTTGACCCGTTGATGAAAAGTTTGGCAATTGGCAAGTTATTACAGCTCGACCTAAAGGGGCATGAACACCAACTTTGGAAACCTATCAAATAGTTTCACACATTCACTAGAGGTAGTGAGGAGGGTCTTAATAAGAAGCCATGGAACCACAGAGACACAGATGATAACCCTGCGCCAGAATAGCGTGTTTACTCTGTAAACTGGAAAACTTCAACCCAAGCATATGTTTCACTTTCTCTTGCAGGCTAATCAGAAATGAAACCTTTCTTTTCACTGTTGGTTGCCCGAACAGCCCACAATTCTTCCAGATGTGGCAATGTGATTGTCATTATATATTGAGTAACAGAGTATTATCTTTGATCATTATGAAGGAAACGTTTTAGTACACGTTTAGTACATGTACTCGTAGCATAAATATGTTTGCACCACTATATAACAAACAGCAATCAATAAACTCTTATCACGCAGACCTTGTAAAAGATGGAGTTAGATGTGTGTGGTTTGTGAAAATAAGGAAGTGATTCTGGATAATTATACACAAAATGGGCTACCTCGGCCACCTGTGAGTTTCATTCCCTCATGTAACATTAATGTTACAGTGTTTCAGTGTTCTTTTGGAACTAGATGCAACTTGACAACAGGACTCATTGCAGGGCCTCTTTTCAATCTCTAATGTGAACAATGTTCTTCCACCTGGTGAGTGTCAGTTACATTTGTTCATGCACTGTATCATATATCATATTGTATTAATACTGCAAGTATTAAGTAGTAAAAACTGTAAGTAGTGAAATGGCAGGTTGGCTTTGATCAGACGGGCTGTAAACCACATGGAGAGGTGGAAAATCAAACATTATGCCATTTCCTCACTGCATATCCTGTACATACTTGCTTAGATACAAATGTTTATCTTCTTGATACTGTATGCGCACTATGTGTGTTATCTTAATAATATTAACCATAATATCTGCTTTACGCCTGCACACATTTCTCAGTGAACCCCTCTGTGTTTCTCTACAGATGTGTGTGGCACTGCTAGGCCTATGGTTTTCCCTTTCCATAACGACAGCTAGCTTTTCTTACCCAAAAACTCTGCCGTGTGATGTTAGTGAGGCCAACAATGGGAGTGTGGTGAAGGTAGACTGCACTGAGAGAAGCCTCAAAGACATCCCCCGTGGCATCCCAAGAGATGCTACCAATCTGACACTCACCATCAACCATATTCCTAAATTAAACTCCACCTCTTTCCAAGATCTGGAGAATTTGACTGAGATTGACATGAGGTGCAACTGTGTGCCCATCAAAATCGGACCCAAGGACCGTATGTGCACTGAGAGTGTGAGAATAGAGGAAAATACCTTCGCCAGCCTGAGGAATCTGCGAGCACTTTATCTAGATGGCAATCAGCTCAACAGTATACCTAAAGGCCTGCCTTCAAACCTGGTACTGCTGAGTTTGGAAGTGAATCACATTTATTATATTTCTAAAAAAATGCTCTCTGAGATCAGAAATGTTGAGATGCTTTATCTCGGCCAAAACTGCTATTATCGTAACCCATGTAATTTTTCCTATGATATAGAGGATGGTGCATTTTTGCACCTTAACAATTTAAAGTTGTTAAGCCTAAAGTCAAATAACTTATCCTTTATTCCACATCAACTACCAACAAGTCTGAAGGAGTTGTATCTCTATAATAATAACTTTCAAAAAGTCACTGACGAGGATTTCAAAAACCTAACAAACCTTGAGATTCTGGATATTAGCGGAAACTGTCCTAGATGTTACAATGCTCCTTTCCCATGCAAGCCATGCCCAAATAATTCAGAACTTCAAATCAGCAAGACAGCTTTCAAATCGCTGACGAAACTAAAGACACTGCGCCTGCACAGTAACTCTCTGACATATGTGCCATTTGAGTGGTTTGCCAACACAACAGAGCTCAGGGTGCTTGATCTCTCATCAAACTTTTTAGCAAGAGAGATCGGAGTCACATTCTTCCCACATTTCCTGGGGAAACTGGAAGAATTGGACCTTTCATTTAACTATGAGCTGCAGAGGTACCCTCAAACTCTGAGATTGAGCTGTAGTTTCTCCTCCCTCAAATCCCTGAAAATTCTCAGACTACAAGGCTATGTGTTTCAGCAACTAAAGCCAGAGAGCATTGCTCCTTTGAAACCGCTCACAAACTTAGAGGTTATAGATCTGGGTACAAATTTCATTAAAATGACAAATCTTAGTATTCTCATGGACTTAAAAAGCTTTAAAATAATCAATCTGTCTAACAACAAAATCTCTAGTCCCTCTGACGGCCAAGACACTGTTGGTTTCTCTGGAGGAGAGCCCTTGCTCTGGTCTCCCATGTCAGCTGCTGATCAGTACCAAAAAGAGGAAGTGAGAGAGATTCATTACTTCAGATATGATGAATATGCACGCAGCTGTAAATACAAAGATAAAGAACTTGGTGTTATTACATCCTTTGTCAAAGGGGAATGCAGTCAGTTTGGCAAAACTCTGGATGTGAGCAGAAACAACATATTCTTCTTGCATTCAAGATTTTTAAATCTTGGAGAGCTGAGATGCCTGAATCTGTCTGGAAACGCAATGAGCCAAAGTCTGAACGGCTCTGAATTCACCTATCTGACTAATTTGCAATATCTGGACTTCTCCTCAAATCGCCTGGACCTGCTCTACTCCACTGCCTTCCAAGAGCTGAAGAGTCTGGTCATCTTGGATATAAGTAACAACAATCATTATTTCGAGTCAGAGGGCTTGACTCACATGCTTAATTTCACCAGAAATTTGAAAAATCTCAAGATACTGAAGATGAACCACAACAAGATCTCCACTTCCACCAACACAGAGATGGAGAGTGAGTCTCTAGAGAGGTTAGAGTTCAGAGATAACCGGTTAGATATGTTGTGGAGAGATGGGGACACCAGATATGTCAATTATTTCAAGAAATTGCTTAATCTGACTGTCCTCGACATCTCTCATAACAACCTCAATTTCATTCCACATCAGGTGTTCAGCGGTCTGCCAGACAAACTGTCTGAGCTCTACATTAAAAACAACAAACTAAAATCCTTTTCTTGGGGCAAACTTCAACTTCTACGTTCTTTGCAAGTTTTAGATCTCAGTGGAAACAGCTTAACTACTGTTCCACGCATGCTGTCAAACTGTACCAAATCGCTCAAGAAGCTCATTTTACATAAGAACCAAATCCAAAAACTCACGCCAGATTTCCTCAAAGATGCCTACAACTTAAAATATCTGGATCTTAGTTTCAATCGCATAGAGCACATTGAGAAATCTAGCTTTCCAGATGATGTTGTTAATCAGATGGACATGCTGCTTTTACACAAAAACAAATTCCTGTGCAGCTGCAGTGCCATTTGGTTTGTCACGTGGCTCAATGCAACCACAGTGACCATTCCCAGATTGGCCACAGATGTCATCTGTGCATCCCCAGGAGCACAAAGAGGTCATCCTGTGGTGTCAGTGGACCTGCTAACTTGCCAGCACAGATACCTCTCTATCATCCTCTACATCTTTACAACTTCCTTCATCCTCAGCTTCTTCGCCCTGTCAATCTCTAGCCACCTCTTCCTGTGGGACGTCTGGTACATCTACCACTTCTGTAGGGCCAAGCTCAAAGGCTACAACCGCCTGCACTCCCAAAGCTCTGTCTATGATGCCTTTGTGATATATGACAAGGAGGATCCTGCAGTGTCCGAGTGGGTGATGAAGGAAATGTGTGTTCATCTGGAGGACCGCGGCGACCGCCGCCTGACGCTGTGTCTGGAGGAACGGGACTGGATCCCTGGATGTCCCCTGATCGACAACCTCTCTCAGAGCATCCACAAGAGCAACAGGACTGTGTTCATTCTCACCAGCAAATATATTAAAAGTGGCAACTTCAAGACAGCTTTCTACATGGCCCACCAAAGGCTAATGGATGAAAAAAATGATGTTATCATAATGATATTCTTGGAAAAATTACCTTGCAACTCAAAGTATCTGAGGTTAAGGAAGAGACTGTATAAACGGTCTGTGCTGGAATGGCCAACAAACCCTCAGGCCCAACCATACTTCTGGTTCAGCCTGAGAAGTGTATTATCCACGGAAAGCCACAAACAATACAACAATCTCTTCAAAGAAACGCTGTAAACAGAACAACATACCGTACTACGCACTTGGTCTGAATGTACTTCTGCAAATGATCTACAGCACTATAGTTCATTTGCAGAAGTACAATCCAAAAAGAACATTTTTGTATTGTTAGTGAGTTTTAAATTCCCTGTTTACCATGACTCATTTGAGAAGAGGTTGGCATTCTTTGCCATTTTCGCAGAGGATTATATTTTTCATCTGTGTCTCATATGGCAATGAAACTGGCAACAAATCATGAAATAGGGAAGTGAAACAGATGTACTTCTTCAATTCACATGCTACTTATGTCTCAGAGCCTTGCTGTGGAAAGTCTGTTGTATAGTAAAGTTAAAGAATGTAGATTTAAGGAGGCTGTTTTAAATTGTATTGACCTGATGACAAATAAGACAGGCAGTCATTTTACAAGTAGCTCATTTTAAACAGCCAGAAGGTCAACTGTTTTCGAGACTGTAATTCAAGGATCATAAGGAATCAATACAACACATGTACGCACAATGGTGAGTTTCATTGATACAAGTTTGTCAGTACCTTTTTTGCTTTGTTCTATGCAAAAGTGAGAATAGATTCTCTGTGTTCCAAATGAACTTACCATTTACTCATTGCCATGTGTTAAACATTTACTGGTTACCAGCATGTTTTTTAATTGGGTGTTTCTATAATATTATCTCTGATATAATCTTTAAGATTTTGTGTTTCTGTGATTTTTATGCTAAGAATTTAACCAACTGTGTATGCATTTACAAACCTCCAAAATGTTGACTCTTGTTTGAAAATGGAATTTCTACAGTAAGTACAATTCATTAAAGTTTACTCACAACTGTGTGGAAAAAGCTACATTGTATCATCTTTATTCTGCCAGTATCATCGTCACTGTTAACCGACTACCAAGCAGCAGTCTGCTGGTAGACCCGTGACTTAATTTTTAGATTTTAGTTTCCAAAGCAGGGTGAGAAATTTCCTTTTCAGAATGTGAACATTTGTCAGTCACTGACAGATAAATATTCAAATTTACCTCCCACTTAATAGAAAATTTTTCTGAAATCTACCAGTGACTTCCATATTCAACCACAATTTGGCTGCTGGTTTCCCACCATGTTCCAGAAATAATGGAGGGAAGTCAATACAGAATACATACGTGTTATTTTCTCTCAGTGTGGAAAAACACTTACAACAACCTAGAGCGAAGTGAGTCTGTGAAGCTTTTAGAGGAAGAAACATCTTATTTAGATATTAAAAAGTTGCATTTTTAACAGGAAAACCCAACACTGCTTAATTCAAAACACTCAACGAGTTTTGCTGCTAAAGCCTACGTTGGTCTTGTATGACCAATACCTCAAAGTTGCTAATGTTAGCTAATGATAGCACAGTTTAGATAAACATCATCGTGTTTGACATTACTGAGTCAAGTTCCCAATTTCATAACTTTTCTCTACTTGTGCTGCTGTTGCAATATAATATTTTGTATTTACTGTTTGCCCACAAACACCAAGAGCAGCTGTTCCAGTTTAGTGATATTTAACTTACAGACTCCTGCCACCTGCTGGGCAAAGGTGGTATCATTCTAAAAAGCAACTTTCAACTCTAAAAGCGATTTTGTGCAGTTTCACAAGTTAATAGTAATTTGCCCATAGATGCATAACACTGAAATAGATTTTGCTTGCTGTAATAATTGCATCTGTCCATATAGTTCAGTCTGTAACTCTGGAAGATATCCATCTGATTTTTCTGACAGACTGTTGAAGCTTGGTCTCTATTACTGGTCTCTATTAGCATACTGACTTAGCATGTTAGCTTCATTTGGTTTCGTTATAGAGTCCATTTTTGCACAAAATGTGGAATGGAAAGTTTACCACCCATCACTTCCATAAAACTGCATTAGGAAGAACGCTTGTAATGTCCAGTATAAGCAGATTACATTATATAAATGATTACAGCAAGTAAAAACTGTTTCAAGGGTAATCTGAGCACCTGACTATTGACGACACAAAATCTATGATGTAATTTATGATGATTACTGATTATAAGCAGTCAATTAATACAGTATGTTTAAAACATACTATATAAGTCACTGTGTAAAATAGAAATAAAACAGAAAGTTTATGAAGAAAATTATAAATCAAACTTTTTTTACATATATGCAACTGAAAACAGGACAAAGACAATGTACTTTTTGCTTATCTCATCATCTTCATTTTTGTGAATGAATGCTTATTCAGCAACATATTTGTAGTAATATAGTGTATTGCTCATAAAACCCCTTAATGGAACATTCAACAAGTAAACAGGTTCATTGGTAACAGGTGATAGCATCACGACTGCGTATGAAAGGAGCCTCCTCGAGAGGCTCAGTCGTTGACAAGCCAGGATGACGTGACGTTCTCACATGATTGTATAACTTTTTGGAATTACCGTTGTGTTTTGACTAATCTTATTGTTTATCTGCAGACCGTCACGTGTTGGATACACTTGCTGCTGTTCTCTCTGTGTTGCTATTATGAGATCCAGTCTGCTGCGGGTAAACCTACATGGATGCTGCCACAGTTCCCTTGTGATGTGGCAGCCAACAATGCCTCTGAGGTCCTATTTGACTGTAGAGGGCGTCGTCTGAATAAAGTACCCTATGGGATAACTAGCAATGCAACTGAGCTCAATCTATCAGAAAACTTCATCAAAAATATTTCAGTTAATGCATTTTCTAATCTACTGAATCTGACTAAGCTCAACCTCAGCTGGGCAAACAAGAACAAAGGACTGATCATTGATGCAAATGCTTTCAAAAATCTGACAAAACTGCAAGAACTGAGACTGACTGGCAATTCTCTGAAAGACATTCCCCACAATCTCCCTCTCAGTGTGGAAATCCTTGATCTAAACAATAACAAAATTAAGTCACTGCATAACGGGAGCTTTGCTGGCTTATTGAACGTGACACATCTCTGGTTATCGAAAAACTGCTACAGCTGGAATCCTTGTGAAACATCTGTTACGATTATGGATGACAGTTTTGCGGTTATGACCAAACTGCTGACTCTAGGCCTGTCTTTTAACAACTTAACTCAAGTTCCCAAAGGATTACCCCAATCATTACGCAGATTAGAGCTGGCTTCTAACAAAATACAGTACATATCAGAAGATGATTTCTACGGGGTACAAAATTTAAAAATCCTAAAACTACAAGGGAACTGTCCAAGGTGTCAAAATGCTCCATATCCCTGTGTCACATGTCAAAACATTTCTCTTGGCATCCATCCTAAAGCATTTCATGGTTTGACACAGCTTGAGGAACTAAACCTGGGAGGAAACTCACTGAACCATATGAATCCCTCCTGGTTTGAGAGGCTGAATGAGCTTAAGCAACTGTTCTTGGGGTTTAATTTCTTGCTAAAACCAATTACTGAGGATGCAAAATTTCTAACATATCTCCCCAAAGTTGAAAGAATTGATCTCTCATTCAACTTTGCTCTCAAGTATTATCCCACGACATTAAATCTTTCAGAAGACTTTTCAAAGCTTGTGTCCCTTAGGACTTTGCATTTGGAGGGTTTGGTCTTTCAGAATATTGGACCAGGTACACTCAGACCTCTGTACCACCTCAAAAATCTGTCTGCACTGAACCTGGGTACCAACTTTATTATTCACTCTGATCCCACCATATTCAGAAAACTGTCCCACTTGAAAATGATATATCTCGCAGAAAACAGGCTATATCCCATTCCAGTGAAAAACCCACCACCTCCAAGTAACAGATACAATCAGAGGCCAGACCTTTCTGTTTCACCCCCCATAAAACCCCATCCAAAAGATTTCTCTTATGAGCTATCACACAGCCTTATTAAACATGAATGCTTTAACTCTGGACGGGTGCTAATCCTCAGCTCAAATAATCTGTTCTTCATCTCTCCGAATCAGTTTGAAGGTTATGAAAATATTGCATGTCTCAACCTCTCGAGAAATGGATTTTCAGCAGCACTTAATGGGACAGAGTTCTCCTTGCTGCCTAATCTGACGTACCTCGACCTGTCATTCAATAAGATTGATCTGGCCTATGACTATGCCTTTGGAGAACTAAAGAAACTACAAGTACTAGATCTCAGTCACAATGCTCACTACTTCCAAGTATTTGGGATAACGCATAATTTAAACTTTCTAAAAAATCTCCCTGTCCTGCGAGTGCTGAATATGAGTTATAACTCCATTTACACACTAACGACAAAACAGATGTACAGCAAATCATTAACAGAACTTAGGTTTACACATAATTATCTAGGAACTCTTTGGAAAGAAAGGGATGGCTCATATAAGATGCTTTTTACTGATCTCACAAATTTGACGATTTTAGATATATCCTACAACAACATTGCAAAGATTCCAGAGAATGTTTATGAAAATTTGCCACGTAACCTTACCTTACTATGCATAAGTCACAACTCACTTAGTGATTTTAAATGGGAGAATTTGAGGTTTTTCTCTCAACTTCAAATTTTAGACCTGAGCTTCAATTCTCTGACTAATGTGGCAGGTATAAACTCGAACCTCACCCACACTTTGACTTTCCTTGACCTAAGTCATAATAATATTTTCCACTTGGACAATGGATTTCTAAATGGTGCAAAAAGCCTTCACACTCTTAGCCTTAGCCACAACAAACTGCCTACCATCAATCAATCCACCTTCCAACCGAAACCTGAGAATCAGATTAAGACTTTATACTTGCAGGAAAACCCGTTCCAGTGTACCTGTGACTCATTGGATTTCATTCTGTGGATTGAAAACAGCGATGTAAAGATTCCTAGACTCACCACTGAGGTGACATGTGATATGCCAGCAAACGAGAGGGGTCGAGCTCTGGTGTACTTTGACATTAACCAGTGTGTAAATGACAGCGAGGCATTCTTGGTCTACATTCTCACAAATTCCTTCATTATTGTTTTTATGTTAGTGACAACAGTTGCTCACTTATTTTACTGGGACGCTTCTTATGTCTTGCACTATATGAAAGCTAAGCTGAAGGGATACAAATCCTTGAACTCACCAGAGAGTGTTTATGATGTCTTTGTGACCTATGACACCAGAGATCCGCATGTCTCTGAGTGGGTGATGACCAATTTGCGAGTGAAACTGGAAGAGGAAGGAGAGAAGCATCTTCCTCTGTGTCTGGAGGAGAGGGATTGGCCGCTTGGCGTACCGCTGGTGGATAATCTCACTCAGAGCATCCGATACAGTCGCAAGACCCTGTTTGTCTTGACAGAGGGCTACGTGAAGACCGGAGTTTTCAAGCTGGCAATGTATCTGGCTCACCAACGGCTGCTGGATGAAAATGTGGATGTGATCGTGTTGCTGATGCTGGAGCCCGTGCTGCAGAACTCTCACTTCCTGCGCCTGAGGAGGAGGCTGTGCGGGGAAAGTGTTGTGGAGTGGCCGAGAACAGCTGCTGCAGAGCCCTGGTTTTGGCAGAACCTCAGGAATGTGGTCAGAGTAGACAATCAAGTGATGTACAACAAGAATTATTCAAAGTACTTCACCAGCAACTGAAGCAGTGTTCAGGCTAAAGACCAGGCTGTCTGGGTATAATTTATGACTTTACTACATGGACAATAATATCTGGAGCCTGGTTTTGAAGTTACTATTCTATATCAACACTGATGTGGTCACAACTTTTATCACTCTGTTTGAAGGTTGAAAGAAGAGAAAGAAAGACATTGTTTCATAGTTGTTTGATGATACAGTTACAGTGATGCTGAATGTGAATTGCATGCACATATTATGGTTTATGAATAAACCAGTCCATTGAAAATCTGTGTCATTTTGTAGATGTAAATATTTAAGCCCATTATTTGCCCTCCAACTAACCTAGAAAATCACATGTTCAACACACAAAGACCTGTTCACTCTAACAATGAAATACACTGCGTTCTGTTTCATTTGAAGAGATTACTGCAATTTTATGAAGGAAACAAAGGAGAAACTTGCACAACCAAATTTTCTGCAATGATATAAATTTCTGAAATCACACAGGACATTTATTCGATGTATACTCCTACCTAAGACTTATAAAGTCAATGTATATACATGAAATGGTCCTACACTTCCTCATTAATTCACCCACTGTATCCTCTTCTTCCTCTTTGAAGTCTAATGGCAGCTTGCATCCTCGGTGTCGCATTGTCGCCATCTTCAGTGAAGTAGATAACTTCTACATTATCTGTCCTCCTAAGAAAGCTGGCTGGACACTTCCTGCGCTGTCCACTTTCACCATACTCCAATGCGTCCTTCAAACCTCCTCCTGTTACCTCTGATCTTTTCATTCTCTTCACCATGTCCCTTTTTTTCTAAGGTATATTTCCTGCAGTTAACAAGAACATCTTCCTTGTTTCTGCTAACTGACAACCATCACAAAGTCCAGTTGGATGTTTCCCTGCAATATGGAGATTAATCCCGTTCAGGTTTCTTGTGTCCTATTCTCAGTCTGGTCATTACGGCCTACTCTCTTCCATTTCCTCCCCTTTTTCTCTCAGTCTCTCTCTCTGTACTTTGCATGTTGTCATCTTCCTCTTATATCCTGATCTGCTACCACTCTTAATTTATTTTCTACAGCCTACAATATCCCTCTGCTCTGATTCTGACAGTTTAAACGTGGTATCTATTTTATTTTTTATCAGCTTGTGTGGCTACTTTGTCCACTCCATCCCCCCACACACACATATATATTCCCCATCACATTACTTCCGGGTTATTACTTTGTTTGCCCGCACGGTGTCGCCCCCGGAACAATTTTAATAGTGTGCAAGTTACCTAACACCAGTGTCTTCCTCCTCATAATCACTTTGCAGCCTTCACTTTTGACCACTTTGTAGTCTTAACAAACAAAGTATGCGGAAACTTAAGAAGACTGATAAGTGTATTAAGATATTTCACTCACCTAATCCGATGCAGGTAGTCACCGCTGACTAAACGCAGTTCGCTTTCCACAAATACATGCACAGACTTGGCTAAATTTAAAATATAGAGAAGTTATGTCCACCGTTTGGCTATTATCACTTTAAAAGAAAATACATATTTATACTAAGGCATGCTTTGGGAGCAGTGGGCGTGGCGTCAAGGGACTATTTGCATACGGCGCAGTATTTATTGTGTGATGGGGGGCTAAACGCGGCACTGTGTCCCTACGCCAGCGAGACGTGCACGTTGTTTTGTCTCTGACCAAAAGCCTGGTAAGTGTACTTCTCTAGCGGTTAAATGCTTTTTCTGTTTCGAGCCTGCTTTTATTTTCGTGTTGCTGTTGAATGCTCAAAGTTACAACTGCAGTTATTTCGTCTCCTCATCGTCTCACAAGGTCCTGCCTCACCATCAAACGGTGTTGGCTGCGCAGGATGAGTTCAGAACTTCCGGAATTAATCGTAACCTAGAGAGTTTATTTGCAAAAAATAAATAAAGTGACATACGGACAAGTAACACTGTTGCTCACTCCAGTCTGTCTGAAAGTTAATATGCTACATGCTTAGTCAGTTACTTGGATAATAATGTATTTGGCTTAGTTAAATTTAACATCACTTATGCTGTCTTTTTTCCCCGGTGTTAAGTCAGGTTTATTGTTCAACAGCGTTTGCCAAGGCAGTCTCCTCATCTAGATTTCTTTAAAAGGGCGGTGGTCCCTCAGCTGCACACGCTCATTAACTGACACAAAGCTGTTCTCAAGCCTGGCTCAAATAACTACAGACGCATGCGGCGTAGGCTATTTTACATAAATTGTTCTCAGCCCGACACTTTACATTACACGGATCATTTTTAAAGCCCTTAACGTTGTGTTAATTCTGACCTCCAGCTTAGATTTTTCACACACTCGTGTGTTCTGCGTGAACTAAAGTGGAAAATGGCATAATTGAAGTTTTGTGTGTGTGTGTGTGTGTGTGTGTGTAGAGCCTTCGCAGACATGGCCGACAAACCTGACGTGAAAGAAGTCACAACCTTTGACAAGAGCAAATTGAAGAAGACCGAGACTCAAGTGAAGAACCCATTGCCAACCAAAGAAAGTATGTGCTTGTACATCCAGGAACATTTAATTTCCTATGGTGTACAACCTTGGAACTAATGATATAAACTCTTCTTCCTCCTTTTGCAGTCATCGAACAGGAGAAGGCGGTGTGATGCAGACTGGCTCTCATATGCTGTACATTCCACAAGGCTTGCCTTTTTTTTCTTTTTTTTTTTTTTCTCTATCTCCTTTTTCCAACATGTGTTCCAAGTTGAAGCACAGACTAATTGACAAAACAATGGCTGTACAACCCTGCCACACCACTCACTTGCCAAGATGCCCCCCTGTACAGTAAGGAAGCGTGGCTTGACGTCTGCATGGATTCCTGGTCATCTGTTGCTGTGCCTACATGTCCATTGCAGGCATGTCTGGAAACAACTGACGGACCTGCATGTTTATGATTAGTAGCCTTACTCCTCTGGCCACTTGTGAATGCTAAAAGCAAACAGTGTTTGGTTTGTAAAAAATCTGGAATGCACAAGTTTGTTAATTATGCAAAATAAAAAAATGTAAATGGACTTGACTCTGTCCTTTTTAATACTTCTCACCTGTTCGTAATCCACCCATTGGGCCAGAACTGCTTTTTGATCTTGAGTATCTTGACTGCATGGGAACATGTTGGAGGCGTTGCATCTGTCTTTAGTGCTGGCACAGTAAATGGAGAGTCCTGCCAATTTTGAGTGGTAAAGAGTGAACAGTTAACAATGCTGCCAAGATTTTTAGATTAGAGTAAAAAGTGATCCATGTATTTCTAAATCTTGTGCATTATGACTTGAGTGCACACATAAAAGATAAAGGTGACACCAATCCTGGGTTACTTTCTTTCAGATGTAGAGCAAAAAAAATCAAGGTTAACTTTTCTATGAAGCTACAGATATGGCAGAAGTCAACCAAGACATTTGCCGCTGCTGCTTTATGAAACTCTTGAATTTGGCTTGAGAGGTAAAACTACGCTGTGCTTCATTCTGAAAACACTATAGTTGAAAACAGACCTGTTTCACCATTTGGCCTCACTCTTGTACCAGGCTCCATGTTCAGCCAACATGGAGCAGAATCACCTCCCTGTTCTGCCTCCAGCTGTAGATACAGCAGCTTCCCACTGTGAAGCTATAGAGGCCATTTTTGAGAATCTTTTCTGCCCAACAAGACAGGTCACATGTCATCCAGAGGACATCAGGTGTTGGATTAGGATTTCAGTTTTATTGTACTACAGAAATAGGTCAGCTGATTGACTTGCTCAGTTTGATCAGCAGCATCATTCAGAACTGCCATGCTCGTATAACAGCATAAGCCTAATGCTCGGTTATGTTAATGAAAAGGAATTGCAGTGAGAATTGCCCATATCTGCTGTAAACCGTGTGTCCCCTGAAGCCCCATACAAAAACATACTGAACAACCTGTGCTTGAGCGAGTTTGAGCTGAAGCCCAATGTGCTCAGCTAAAGAGTTTGTTACTGTGATGATTTATAAAACAAACTAGTGAAACAATAGAATATTAAACATGAAAAAATTATAATTAGCTGACAAGAATGAGCCTGTCCAGGGCTGTGATCATTACATGTTGTATTAGAAAGTAAAGTAAACGAAAGCCTTGGTCTCGGTGACCTCAGTCAAAATGTAAACCACAGCAGTGACTTGGCTGCACTATATGAAGGCTGTCACCATGAAGAAAAAGAAGAGAGGAGAACCCGTTCCACCTCATTTTGGTGCACATTGATGACAGCTGCATCTCATGTGAGGTGAGAGAGAGAAAAGGAGAGATTACATAACTGCAATGGGGCTCTAGACCATAACAGCTGTGCCGTAATAACAACAATAGGCTCTGCTGAGGGATTGGCACAAGTTCACATATATCCTCTTTCCCATGAGGCCGCATTTAATTTAGAGTCAGTTTTAGCATGGGAAAAAGGACATTTTGGTTTATTTTTATTTGTCCTTTAAAAAGCACAAAGTGGCCACAACTTTTATGTTAGGACACACAGCAGTCCCCCACCCCCACCCTCCTAAGTCCTGCGGTCTGGTCACACAACAGCTCCTCACTGTCCTATAACAATGTGTTTCTTTGGGGAAAACAGTAGCCAATACTGCACATTACCAAACACTGCTTTCTCCTGTTACACTCACTGATAAATGTTATATTGAGCCATCTTACAATGTGAACGTGGCTCGCTTCAGAAACTTGCTCAAGGACGTGTCGCATCCCTAGCGTGCGTGGAACAGAGCATTAATCTATATATTTACTGCATAATACTTTACTTCAGAGTTTTTTTACTAATGCTGCTTAAATTGGTCTTTTCCAGTCAAGACCCGATGACTGTCCATGAAAAGAGACGCAAATGACACTGAAATGACACTGAGGGCTGATTGTACTGAACTTGGCTCGAGGCACCAAGAGGCCATCTGCCATGCAGTGTTGTGACGGGCGCCCTTTGGACCCGCTGAGGCTTGGACTGACTGCAGCTTTAACAAAACTGCTCCCCTAAAGGGGTCTGAATCCCAATAAAAATGTTATGCAGGTATTTGACTGACTGGCTCAGAAATAACCTCAGGGTTAATCTACTGTTTCTGCTTTTATTCTGCTTTGTCAGTGCAAATGAAGGGAATACCAATCACCATTTAATTTTTAACCAGTGGACAAAACACAATCAAACATTCTGTAATAATAGCACCAAGTCACTGTAACATTATGCCCTGACGTTGTTCTTTGTTGACAGGAAATGCTACAGGGCAAAAACGAGGCCTGTTCCACAGGTTCTGATTTTTACATGTAGGAGGAAGTGACACAAACTCACAGCTGCTCGCGGCAGCATGGTGAAACTCATCTCTGCTCCTCTGCTCCCTCCTCGTGCTCAGCCTAAAACACGAACGCCCGCTCCATCTTTCTGGTGCTCTGTTTCCATGGTAGCAGACAGGAGATTTTAGTCACATAATCACAGAGGCTGCAGTATTGCTCATAGCTCTAAATGGGCTCATTTATTTTCACTATTTCATATTGATATCCATGCAAGCAGTTGTTCATTAGAATCACTAAACTGGTGCAAGGAGCAGTGACTTCAGGAGTCCCCACTTCTTTGTTGACTCAGTGTGGTGGCTTTGCTAAATGTACAGAGTTTCCTACTCATGTGAGCATTCAGGTTTTCTGGCCTCACATTCTGCTGTTCTGTCTCTCACTGCTTTCAGTGATTTCATCCAGGTGTGCTATGTGGAATGTCATGGGAAAACGCACCTTCAAGCTATGAAAATAAAGGACTTCACTGCAGTTGTGAAAGCGTAGCACATAGCTGTCATGGCTAACCATCTTGTTCACAACTTAAAAACAAAACCTGAAAGTCTGGCAGGCAAACATGTCTAAGCATGTTTCAAGGTACAGATTTGCATTTTTCTGTATATATTTTTTTTTTAGGAGGTTTAAGTAAGCGGCACAGCACAAATATAGGTGAGCAATGTCACCGATATGTTGTGCTCTAATGGAACACCAAACACACCACTGTGACAAACAGCCCAACCAGGTTCACTCCAGCCAGCTATCAGTTTACTGTTGTATGACTTCTATAAGAGACTATCTTATATATCTATCTCAAGCAGTAAAAATAAACTGACCTTCCAGGTAAATGAGCAGGAACCCCAGGAAAACAAGAATTTTCAGGAGCTATGCTTCTTTATGTTGTACTGGATAACATTTCCATCTTTTTACATATAGATACCTTAGGAGGAACATTATGGGATGGTATTTTTATGAATATGAAGATTTACTGCATTTTCACCATTAATCCTGCGTGTGATGAGAATCTGGAGCAGAGACAAAAATGTTCTTGTGTAAGGGGAGGTTCAGCGTCTTTATGTTGTTAATTCAGAATGCACCAAGGAATGGACAATTCATCTTTGTCTGCTTTATCATAGCCATGGTGGGAAAAAGCAGCACAGCTATTGTGTGATAGGTAGACACAAAAGCTGAGGGTGTGAGCCGACCGATCCAGCAGCACAATACAATTGTTGCTATGTGTGACAAAGAAACTCCCATACTTCTGCCTTGCACTATACTTGAGATTGGTGGCACAGGGGATATATTTATCTATCTGGCTGAAAAACTGATCACTTAGCAGAAACAAGGAATTTCTCAGAAAACTCTGTAGCTATTTAAAACCTAATACAGCTAACTGAAACCTGAGTAACACAACAAATGCAAAGGCAGAGCAAATGCAAAGAAAACATTGCCCGACCTGTTTCTTATTCTCTGAGGGCTGTGAGCATTTACTCAGAGTGACGAGTGATGACCTTTATTTAGAGTCAGTCCTGCAGAATTACATAGCAAGGGCAGCAGCCGAACAGCTTCATGTGAAACGTAACTATGGTAAAAGTTGGCTTGATAAAACGTGAATTTAAAAAAACACACGTTTTCAGAAAAATGCACCACAGGGAGGACTGCATTATAAAAGTAACATATTGTAACAAGAATAGAATCAAATCTCCTTCACAGTCACATTTGATAAGAAAGTCAATTAGCAGGCAGACAATCAGCAGTCTGCTTTTTCCAAATGTCTGCTGGACAGAAAAACTGCAAAATTATCAAATGTGACGTGCAACAGTCTTGAAAACCATATGACAAGCTATGCCAGACACAGTGAAAAAGAGGACTAGTTAAACTAACCTACAGGCATGCAAAAAGCCAAGTAGGATTTCAGAAATACTGAGACCAGAGGACCAGATTCTCTGAGCACACCACTATTTACCTGAAATGTTTCAGAAGTCATAAAAAATCTAAAACAATGCGACACGTGCCTGCAACCTCGGTAACTCAGTTGCTCAACTGCTCTGAGCCCGGCAACCAAAATGACCCCCTTTTAATTTTATTTTTTTATTTACTTTATTAATCCCAAACTAAACCGGTCACAAGCCACTTAAATAATTGACAGCCAACAATGAGGAGACTCTTGAGATGAGCCTTCAAGTAATCATCCAGGAAGTGAATGGTCCGTGTTTGTGTACATTTTTATACAGAACTATAAAGATCAGTACTGTGCTAAATCTGCATACTGAAAGAAAAACGAGAAACTAAATGAGTTTCAGATAGAGATAGAAGAACGTGGAGCTGATCTTTTCTATTCTTTTGGTTTTAATCTCATGCTTGTTTCTCTTCTGTGGTCTTATTTGGATCATATTTTTGTTAACCATCTTGATCTGTATGGATGATGTTTTGTCACTGTCCAAACTGTAGTCTGAGGAAACAATATATACTCTCTAAAAATGTTTAAATTTGTCCCGGGGTGCAGACTAATGTTGAGTTTGGAGCAGTGACCACAGTGCCATCCATTAAATTGGACCTCAGACCTTCCTGAAGAAAGCACCTCTGTGACAGTGAACAACTTGGAAAGAAGAAATAAAAGCACAGCCCAGTTTTGTTTTGCTTTTCACTGTCAGATATTTCCTTAGTAATCAGAGCTGTCTGGCAATGTTTCCCATGAATGATAGCACAGGGCATTGATATATCATTGTTGTGATTGCTGTTATTGGATGCAAAGAACCAAAGCTCCTCTAATGGTGTTGCCCTGCAGTTAAATCCATGTGGCTTGTGTACATCATCATAGCAGAGCAGGATAATACTCTTGACAAATCCCCAGAGCTCCGCAATGTCTCAACTTCTCCTCCTCCCACTCGTGCAGTAACATAGATGTTTCTCTGCCTTACAGTATGGATTTCCACACTGCTTGTTACACTGCCTGCACAGGATGCACACTTTCCTGAGAGATATATAAGAACTACTGAGCACTGATAATGTGCTGATTTAGCATTTTACAATGGTCCCATAAGTCCTGAAAATGGTAAAGAGAATGATTATTACTCTTATGTCAGTGTTGTCTTCATCCCCTGACTCTTAAATCTCCCTCTAAGGGACTGTTGTTTGCGAATTTGTCAGAACTCACTCAAAGGTGTGTAACAGGATGTGGTTGAAGAGTTGCAGTGCATCACACCACAACCTCACAGTTGAATTACTGTGTTGGTGGACTTACAGAATTCAAAGACTGAAGTAGTATTTAAACAAAACTTGAAGTGATTCTGCTTCACTGAATTTGTCTTTCTTGTTTGTAAGTTAGAAAAGGAAAATTTTACTCATAGATTAGATACAGATGACTTAGATGAGCATCTTAACATCAAAAATATGCTTGTATGCTTAACGACAACTGCTCTGGTCTGCTCACCTCTGTGTTCTGTCCACATAAAGTGTAGGTAAATAAAGAGGTGAGTAGAGACTTAAAGTACATGTCATCAGGAGGCTACTGTGTGTGTCAAGACTTGTCACATGATCATCAGAATAAACTGACTGAAATGTCAAGCAGTAATAAGGAACATTTTGCACCAATTGCACAACGTACACTACAGCATGATTAATGTGTTAGTAAAACCTTCCCAAAGCTGCACACATTATTCTTGTGACATATGAAACTGTGGTGCAGGAGTCTATTTGTGTGTTTTGAGAACTGGTGATGCTGACAATTTTTATTTTAAGCAATTGCATGTCAAGTATGCATTTAGTTTTTGTGTGCTATGTTGTACAAGCATGTGCAATGCCTGCCTTAATGTTTGTTTTAAAGCTCTCACTACTGTGCACAATGGTCCATAGTTAGATAAAGTGAAAACTCCAAACACACTAAACCTGGTGGAGGATTCAGGCGGCTAGATGAAAACCGTCCCAGGAATGTGTTTTGCCATCAGTGCTCCAACAGCCCTGGTCACACACAACATGTCTCAACAGTGTATTGGACTGTCCTTTACGTACAGCCATAGTATCATATGATACTATGATAGTATCATAAAAACATTCCATCTCATGTGTTGTGCAACCGTGTTTGTAGTGGACTAAAAAGCTTGTTGTGAAACAAGGCGACCAAAACTGTGGCATTCAGATTAGGTCTGAGAATGGTTTGATCTCCCCTTAATTAATGTGGATAAGCACTTGGAGATATGTGTGTGTGTGTGTGTGTGTGTGTGTGTGTGTGTGTGTGTGAACAGCTCAAAGTGGGTCTGTGGAAGCCTTCGAGACAAAGCTTGTTTCTGGTTTTTGAACTGTAACTTCCGACTGCTGCTATTTACATTTTCTCTCTTCCCTTTTTGGCAGACTGCTTCTGCTTCATGCTGTGCACAGCTACAGTGGAACATGTAGGTTTGACATACAAGTCTTCTTCCTGTTTGCCTGGATCTTAAATATTATGCAAATATGAACCAAGCAGAAAGTTATATCAGTGTCAGACTATGAATCCTACCCACACACAAACATACAGTCCATTTGCATCTTGTAATTTAATAATATACATCATATACAACCCCAAACAGTTGATTACAAAGTTTAAAGTTGTTTCTTTTCCCTTTTTATCCCTGTCTTTTGTTTATCCCTGCTGCTATGGTACAAATCTCATTCTAGCAAGAAACAGGAAATGAAATCCGGTTGTTGATAACCTTAAGTCTGTAATAACAGCACACACATTTTTTAAAAGTATTGTCAGGAGCCCATAACCCCACACAGGAGAAAAGACACATTAAAACTCCTGTGCACACACATGGTGAGACTTAAAAATGATACTGCAGCATGTCTTATCCTGTTAGGCATGCAATTTACATGGTCTCTGCACTGAGGTGAAGTGAGTTCTGTTTTCAAGGTGCACAGTTGTGTAATTATACCCAGCACGCACCTCCCCAGTTAAGAAGAATAAAGGGAAGTTTTAAACTCTGACCTTTGGGTTCTTTACTTTCAAAAGGTGAAATTCAGAGAGGTTAAATGGCAAATTTAGCCCCCGAAGACATTAAAGATCAATGCAAGTTGTAGTCGCAGAATAAAACTTTATCACTATGACAAGAGGCATGATTATGACAATAAAATGTTCTTTAATTATAGCTTTGAGCATGAAAAGTATGTTTAGAATATATACAAAGGCTGCCATGGTTCCTGGAACTAACTGAACAAATCATGGCTTTAACTACAACAGCATAAGGAGGAATACAGCAAACAGAAGAAGTAAAGCAGCAGGAAGGTGCACTGGTGACAAAGAAAAGAAAGGATTAGGACCCGAGGAAAAACAGTCTGAAAGATTTTAGAGCTCAGCCTCATCTGAAAAGGAGGTGAATAAGAAAGGTTGTTTGAATGAGACATTTAAATGTAGTCATGTGGCTGGACATGCACTGGCAAAGTTCCCCTTTAACTCACTGTATTTGAAGAAATGAAAGTTAAAAAAAAGCAAAAACAAAAAAAATACTGCATCTTCTGTTGAGACATGTATACAATATATGTGATGTTTGGTATGTGATATATGAGATTCAGT
The DNA here is from genome assembly GCF_020382885.2 of Scatophagus argus. Taxonomy (NCBI): domain Eukaryota; kingdom Metazoa; phylum Chordata; class Actinopteri; family Scatophagidae; genus Scatophagus; species Scatophagus argus. The sequence continues at coordinate 10,687,425 of NC_058503.1, read as the reverse complement.
CAAGATTCACCAAGCAGAAACAGTTGTATTAATTCATCACTTGGATTATTGATAAGACAACATTAATTCATCAGACAAAGACTGGTCTCCTCCTCTGATACAGGAAGTATCAGAGTACAAGCAACCAATGTGAGTTCAGTGTTACATCTGTGATGGTTTATGAACAACTCTGCAGCAGAGTGGGCTTTCTTTGAGATTGTGACAGATTTAATAGGCCCCTGTCTGTACTTCCCTGACCACAACAGTCTATTAATAAATAATGGTGAGCCACACATAAACCCCCTTGAGATGTCTGGTGCTTCCCCATCAAGCCACTCTCACAGCATGGCACAACTGTGCCTACTGCTGTATTATTAATGAGAGGAGAACGGGAGGCCAGCTGAGGCCAGAGCCTGTGTTTAGTCTGTCACACGAGTCATGTCGAAGGGGCGAAAATGTCTGTGTGAGCTCTGCCTGAATCCCCTAAGGTCTGTCTCTCTGGTTGTGCTGGATTCAACCTCACTTATCACCAGCCTGTCATTGTGTAATCTGTGGGCTGCAGATGTTCCATTAGGAGCACCTGGATGTATAAGTCTGAATGGCAGGAGTTTTCTGGTGGGTCACAGAAAGGACAAAGCCATAAAATGATAACTATAAGCACAAAAATGAAATCGGAATCATCAGAGAGGAGGCATCATTTGGATACTGGATAATGGGGAACTACAAATATCAGAAAGTTGCAATTTTTTTTGCAATTTCTGTTTGTGGGTGGGCATGAAGGACATGTTCAGTAAGAGTTGCAGTCAGAAAATTTCTCTTGGTGACATCTGCTATCGCAAGGGCAAGCCACAGCTCCCACCTTGCACTGTTGCACAGAGCTTCCTAGTATAATATGCAACTGATCAGGTTCTAGCACTTTAAGAAAGACAATATTGTAATGCACATACCTTTATTTTTAACTTTGACTGTTATATAAACTTCTGTCACATCAGACTTCAGTGTTCAAATGTATTAAAACATAACAGAGCACCACAACATCTTTGATGAGCAGTGGCCCACTTTCTCAGCGTTCAGTATTTTCTGCAGTGCATTCATTGCTCATTTCATCTCCCACTCAGGGCAGGATGTGGTTGTGTACACACAGCACTTTCAAAATAACTTCTCAACAGACTTGTCTCTCCTTTTATAGTAAAAGCCTTTCTCATTGTGCCAGGGACCTCTGAATGGGTGATGAATAGGTGTGCCAACGTAGGGGCCACTGATTTCTTTAAAGGGGGGCATGCATCTTGCAGTGGGTGAACTGGGGTTACTGCAGTCTACTAATCTCAATATCAAAATCCAACTTTATGGACTCATCATATTTGCTTGAATGAATGCCAGACAGTGGGCAGGTAAACATCCTGTGCTTTACCACTTGGAGCCATTTTTGAAACACAAGTTTCTTCTATCTTGAGTTAGTTAGTTTGAAAACACAGTTGAAGGACACTCAGGTCTGAAGTCACTGAATTAAATGACAGTGAAGTAAACACCTCTCTTGTGATGTGCCTCTTCTCACACTTGGGTCAGGATGTGATGCCAGTCAACGCAAAATATGTGCAGACCAACAGGGACCTCTGGTGAGAGAAAAGAGACAAAACACACAACAAATCACAACTGCTGGTAAAATTCCACTCAGAGAGTTTAGATTCCTGTGCAGAACTAATCAGACACAATTAACCACAAATCATAAGCACAGCAAGACCTTCTGTGTTAAAACACATGAAGCTGAAACTCAATGCCATGTAGATTACTGGCAAAGTATTTGTGTGCCTCTTGGTTCCTTAAATTTGTTGGCAAGTGCTGGACTCTGTCTCCCCCTCCTGGTAGAAAACAGAAATGAAGAGGAATAAAGAAACAAAAAGAGCCACTCATCTCTGTGGTCCTCAAGGTGGTGTTTATTTACACAAAGCATAAAGCAAATTCTGGTTTAATACATTAATACATAATACTCAGTGGTAAATCATACATGTGTGTAATGTTAAAAAGAATATTTTGTTTTTGAATATTAGCACTAAAAACTCAGCTAAATTAGTCAGGATTGACCATTATAAAACTAATTTGCATACGTACTGTATACCCAGCAGTATGTTATGCTTCATAACTTCAACTTATTAAACATTCCTTAAGTTTTTCCAGTTATTTAAAATATATTCACATATTTCAGCTGAAAATATTTTGAAAGTTGCTTGCACACTTGCCAAAAAACAAGTCACTAATCTGCACAGAAATCCCATCTGGTGAAAGTTGGAGCTGTGGTCTAAATGCCAGCACTTTCTCCTGGACAGAAGATGGTGCTGTTGTTGTGAGAATGATGACCTCATCAGGTTCACCCAACACCTTCCTCAGCACAGCCCACATGCTCCACACATCAACAGCACTGAGGAAACAGCTCTGATCATATGCATTGCCTGCATGCTTGAGATGTCAGTCATACAGAGTCAGGTTTCAGACTAGAAATGGGACACATTGGGAAATGTGTGTGTGGACGTGTCTGTGTTATTCTGTAGTCCAGGAGCTCTTCCTCGAATAGTATCAAATAAAACAAGGACTATGATTACACAGAGTACTATATGTGATGCTAGAAAGCAGCTGTACAAACTGCACTGCACTGTACTGTACGAGAACAGTCAGGTTCTTGTTGAAGGCGATAACACAGGCTACAGCCTGACACTACAGAAAGCAAGAAGACAACCAGCCATTGTACTGTGAGACTACAGCTCTTATTTCATTCCCAAGATCATCATTCTATCACATTCTATAATCTTTGGTGTAAACCAGGATAAACTTCTTATTTTGCCATGGAAGAACTCACAGTAATGTTAATCACACAGTTCATTGGCAGGTTGCGCTTCTTTCAAAAAACACAATGAATGTTGCTGCTGAAATGCAGTCTTATGAAGTTTTTTATTTTTCCAACTTCTTGATCAAAAAAACTTTCCAAACGATAATATTTATTTAAAAATACACAGTGGACTTTTTTCACCGCAGTTATTGAAGCATATCACAGCAGGAAAAACACTGGTGTAAATAATAATACTTATAATGGCCGAATTCCATTTAGCTGCTTCAGTTTCAGGGTCCTGATATTGTGCATGGTGGCTCACAGTCACACTGTTATGACTTATTGGGATACTTAAATAGAGCAGAGCGAACTTTAATATTACTGTAATACATGATTTTCTCCGATTATCAAAGTTAAAATTTCTGCTGTGAAAATGTTTGATTGGTTTTCCTACAATTTGTGGCTCCTAAATTGTGATATTTATATTCCCAGCAGTCACATCTCGAAGCAGTCATTCATTTGACCAAGATTATCTGCCACACTTTGATTTAAATTGATTTGGTGTCATATGTCATATGTTAAATACCGGTACCTCACAATTTGTCCCAAATACCCTTCAATAATACTATAACTACAGCCTAACTCGAAGAAGTAGGTGGTCTATGGACAAACCACTTGGAACAATGTGGTCTACTAAGCTCCACAAAGAAAGTATGATTACACCTAAGAAATCAAAAGTGGGATTGTGTCGTGACAATTAAACTCTGCCGTTAACCTGGGATGAACTGAGCTAGGAAAATTTCATGCTAATTGTCGCTGTCCATGGGGTCTGCTCAAATGTTTGCTCTCATATTAAGATAAGTTACATATTCTCTGCCAACACCACGACTCACCGCCAAATATTTGTGGAAACCGCCGCTTGCTTCCCAGCTACCAACCTCCACCTCCCAAGTGTCCTGCTGGATAAACATTTAGTAACTGCTGAGTTCAAATTCAACTTAAAGATATAAAATGTCTACATTGAAATGTCCAAAACTGACCATACCTTTATTATATATTTTATTGAGTTGTCGAGTCCCAAATGTTTCTACCAGTGTTAAAGTGCCAGATAAATATGTAATTTTATTCGGGTTAACAGTGCATTTTATTTAGTCGTCTGTCACTACACCTTCTGGGAAAGAAAGTTGATGAAGGAACATGACAAACCTAATGTGAATAAGACTTAAAAATGTTACCTCGTCTGTGAACATTTTGGCCTGAGTCATGCAAATAGAATTTTATTGGCAATGTTAGTTGTTTAACAATAAAGACAACAACTCCCACGATCCTACGCTTTGTGCATCTTTTGTACTGTGTGTTTAATTGTTGCTGGTTAAGGAGCGTTTCAGAGCCCAGAATCACGTTTATGCCTTCCTGATTTGATGAGCCACAACAAAGTCAAATGAGAATTTGTTTTGACCTCACACTGAATCAACAAAATGAGATATAACTGACATTTAACGAGCTGAAACATTTCTCCTTCCTGACATTTGTACTCAATGTCTGACTCAATAATCAGACTTGTATTGTTGGACTCAACCAAAGCATTCAACCGCAGATTTTCCTTCTCATCTGAAAGTCATTTCCATTTCCAGCCATATGCAGTTTGCAAACTGTCATTTTGAGCCTCTTAGCAAACTGCAGCAGTGGACCAACATGCACTATTTAAATTAATTCATACGACACATGGGATTTTAAAAACAAATGTAAACTGAAGCTTTCACAGAGACATCACCTGTCCTTTTCTGAAGACACAGCAGATCAGGACCAGATGCTGGAGCTGACTTTGAAGGCGTCAAAACTCATTAAATGCTTTTATGGCTGAACTTGGGAGTTAGCATGAGTGAGAGAGCAAAGCTTTATGTGCTACCTGTGAGAAAGACATCAAAGAACTCCGGAGCTCCTAATGACAGGCCTGAGCATGTCTGAGCTGCACAATTAGCTGATGCAACTAATTATCCTCCCATCCCCGAAAAAGCCATCAAGCAACAAATGCATACAGAGCTCATGCTATTCCAGAAAAGAGACAAAGTAAGATCAATAACCTACACTGCATTTGACAACACAACAGTACGAATTTTCCTACTGGTGATCCACAGGGGGACGTCCATGTGGTCTTGTATAGAGTTTCAGTGAAGAGAGGAGCACCCCTAAACATAATCCCCACCCCCGTTACAAACCCACTCCTACCTCCAAAAGTCACAACCTATCCCTCACCGTGCAGTGGCATTTCAGTGTCAAACCACCTCTGGAATTTCAGAGAAGAAGAGGAGGAAGCTAATTATGGGACGTAGGCTCTAGGTGCAACATTGAAGAGAGTAAGAGAGAGAGATTTTTTTTTTTCCACCCTGAAGGAGAATTTGACTTGTGCTCTGCAAATACATGAAATCCGACGTGCCTTGTGTAAGTTAAGACCCATTCCTGTCTAAGCTTTTTAATGAGAGTAAGCCCCCAGGAGGAATAGCCGGAACTCACAGGAACCAAAGTCAGCCCCGTGGGAAACAAAGCTCTTTGGCTGCTCACAGTCACAGACATGCAGCCGTTTGCCTTTGTTGGTGCTCTTTGTCTCCTGCTCCAAATCTTATCTGGGAGTGCAGAAGCTCATAGGTAAGTCAATGAACTACAGCAACAGACTTTGACGTTGTATGGTGTGTTTCTACCCTGAGACTTGCAGCAGGTGTAAACTTTACTTGGATTTTTACTCAGTCAAGAACTAAGAAGAACTTCCAGGAAAATATAAAATGGATTTCTTTGCATTTAAAAGTTTGTCTCACATTGTAATGACTCTAAAATGCAATGGCACCAATAATTAACCAGAAGTGTCACCAACCTTACAGGCTAATATACAATTTGGCACACTTCCTGTGGCCAAAAAAAGAAATTACTACCATTTTAACTGCTAGGTTCTCCAGGTGCTTTTAGTTTAATGAGTAAGATGAACCCTTCCTTATTTTTGCAGTAAATTATGTGCTTTAAACCTTTACTGGGAAAATTGTTGCTCTTTGCTGGCATCTACACACTGTTGCCCCTGCCGGCACGGGACTATGTGTGTCAGCTAAATGTGGCCCAGCAACTGTTATTAAACGAAGAGCACCTGTCACACTTAGGAGCCTGTCTCCTGTGGGCTATTCTGGTTGATTTCTATCAAGTCTCATATTCTCCAGTTCTACTGGGGCTGGGGCTGCTTATAGGATGTTACCCCTGTGACGCCTAAACATCTGGAATATTAGAGGTTGGCAATGAGCTCAAATGTGGGAATAATGATGCTGAAATCTGCAAAGTCAGATTTGGGTGTGATTCTGACAGGAATTTTCTTATTCACTAAGTCAACAGCAAGGAACATTGTAACGTCTTATTGAATTTACAGGTCAAAAATACACACATGCAATATAATCTACATGGACTGCGAGTTATTTTGAATGCAATTCCGACTTGTTGACAGCGACTGGGAATAACTTTGGAGCAGAGTCAGGTGGAGATCAAGGTGGAGTAAAAAAAGGACAACATAAGGCTGCGCATAAGGTATCAGTGTGAGGTGCAGGAAGTCTCTGATTAGTGTGTTTTTCCCCATCTGTAGCCTACATCCTGTCAGCTGGCTGTTGCTCCACAGGGAGCTCCACTTTTATCAGCCTGTGAGAGGATGCTTTATTTAGGTTGTTTGTTGTTTTTTCACACAACTAACATTGGGACAAAAATCAGAAGGAATACATGGATGAAAATCTGAAGCTGTAATAACCTAAAGGAGTCATTTGTGTTTCATTGTCATTACCGTGTTGCAATTTGCAATCTGAAGTTAGATGCATTGACCAGGATGGGATATAAATGTTGAAAAGACAGTATAATTACACATCTTAACTTTCTACTCCTCTCTTGTTCTACAAAGGCACTACCGACAAGTCCTTACTGCAAACCAAGCGGGTGTGTGTCGCTATGGCAGGAGATTGGAGTGCTGCTATGGCTGGAAGAAAAACAGTAAAGGACAGTGTGAGGGTAAGATGGATTCACAGACTGGTTTATAATAAATACCATAATAAGTGATGCTTTTCATATATATTATTCATTTAACATCAATCTATTAGTGACAACTGCAACTTACACATGATGCTTTTTGAATAAGCACAATATATTATTTTGAGAGAGAGAGAGAAAATCCAAATTTACTGTCTCAATACACATTGTCCTAACAACTGTTATTCATTTCGTGAAAGGTATTTTCCTAACCCAGAAAATGTGCAGGAAATGACAGTCTAGATTGGAAAAACATTCCCTGCATAATAAAAATGTGTGGTTTGAATATAATGCATCGTTCTAAAAACCACTGATATTTCTGGTGGTGTTTTCTCCATGTTGAATGTTTTACCAGCTCAGTGTGAGCATGGCTGCAAGCATGGGGAGTGTGTTGGCCCCAACAAATGCAAGTGTTTCCCGGGATACACCGGAAAGACGTGTAATCAAGGTGGGTATCTGGGGTCGGTGAAGAGGGTCTGAAAAACACGGGTCAAACTGGGTACATGATAATCTGATTTCCAGCTGACAACTCGCTAGCTAATTTTAGGTACGTTATACTCCAAGCATATCTTTGTCTCTTGTGTTTCAATAAAAAGATTTTCAGTTAAAATTTATTTCATTTTTGGGTTTCAGAAAAGGATTTCCAAAAAAATAAATAATAATAACTCCTGTTTCCAGATCTGAATGAGTGCGGCCTGAAACCTCGTCCCTGTGAGCATCGCTGCATGAACAGCTATGGAAGTTACAAGTGCTACTGTCTCAATGGTTACACCTTAACTCCTGATGGATCTTGCATCAGTCAGTAATGTTCTGCTACTATCCATACTGTCAAGAAAACCAAAGCTGCCAAGTTTGTATACATCAAATGTGTGTTTCTGTGTCCATGCATGTAGATTCCAGGACATGCTCTCTTGCTCACTGTCAGTATGGTTGTGAAGAAGTTCAGGGGGAGATTCGCTGTCTCTGCCCATCTGCGGGGCTGCAGCTTGGACAAGATGAGAGGACTTGTGTAGGTGAGCAAATACCCTCACACAGCAATAGATTCTAAACACAGTGATTGAATGTCTTTAAGCATACAGTGTTGTGGAAGGATGCAATTAGAGACAGGCCTAAACAACATGCACAGAGAGTGAAAAACTAGATGGGGCAATAGCTCTTTTCTAAATAAGGAATACAGAGTGCAAAACTATTTACCTTGGCTTGCTTCCTGCTCATGGACTGAAATGAATGATGGAATTTTTTTCACAGTGGAACAATTCTGTATGTAATGAATGGCTTTAGCATGCTTGACTTGTAAATCATATGGATGCAATTAAGTTATATTTCTTCCCACAAACTACTTGAGCTGTCACAGAGCCAGTCTGACATACTGATCACTGGAGGGAAGGAGTGTAATAGTTCTGGAGAATTAATATTCATGGTTACCACGGATCCACGGTTCCTGTAGGAGTAGAAGAATCACAGCAGCAGTCCTGGGATACACTGTTGTTGCAGACTCCGACTTCTGTCAGGACAAAGGACTACTTAAGGTCCCCACCGTTTCATACAGAGGATGAGAGGAGTTGTTGCTTGGTCAACATTCTCCTCTCGCAGACCTCCTCCACTGAGTCCAGAAGACAGCCCAGGACAGAGCTTGCTCTTTAAGTCAGCTTGTTCAGTCTTGTCTTGTCCCTCTCTGTGATATCACCATCCAGTAGAACAGGGTGTAAAAAGTTACTGATGCGCCCACAGTGTCGTAGAAAGTTCTCAGTAGTGACCTGCACACTCCAAAGGACTTCATTCTGTTCAGCAGATATAGGCAACTTTGTCCCTTCTTGTACAGGACACTAGTGTTGTCCCATCAGCTTGATGTTAATGTGGACACCCAGGTACCTATACAAGCCCACTATCTCAATGTTAAGTCCCTGGATGCTCACTGGTGGAGTCCACAGGGCCTTCCTACGGAAGCCAGTCACCATCCCCTTTGTCTTGTTGGCATTGACGTAAAGGTGAGTGAGTTCACACCAGTCTGCAAAGACCTTAACCACCTTCATCCCTTTCTGGGAGGAAGCACAATGGTTGTATGGTGATAAAGGCACTAGGGCAGTCAAAAATCATGGCCCTCACAGTGCTTCTGGGTTCTTCAAGGTGCACAAAGGATCTGTGCCACAGGTAGATGACAGCATCATCCACCCCAATGCTTGGTCTTGCAAATTGCAGGGGATCCAGCTTGGGGCTCCCCAGGTTGGAGGTGGTTCTACTCCGTGGTCTTCATCAGGTGAGAGGTTAAAGCCACAGGTATGAAGTGGTTGGGCTCCCCAGCGTGTGCGGTCTTTGGTACTGGAACCATGCGGGAAGTCTTCCACATAACCGGAATCCTCTGTGATACACCGTCTAACTGGCTGCAGGACAAGACTTTTGCAGACCACAACTAGAAGTAGATGAAAAGAATCCATAGGTAAATGTAAGTAAAATAATAGAATGAGACGACTTCAAAATACAATTTGAAGCCTCATCACATTCAAAAGCATTACTCATGGTGACGTCACCATTGACTTAAAAATGTTGTTGTACACATCTCCTCTCCTCAAGGAGAATAGCTCAGTTAAAACACAGTGTGAACACTGCTTCCTGTCTGGCTGATGAAAAATGAACTGCTGATGACTCCATATGAATGAGAGAAAGCATGTAGTCATCTACACCCAAACCAGGAAAACAGTCAACATGAAGTGTCGAGGAAAAGCAATTACAAAAAAGCAGCAACAGATGCAATAAATAAATAATGGACTGAAGAATATATAGGAATGCAATATTGCCTAATGCGTTGTTTAACGGTTCTCCATGTTCACTTGGGGTGCATGTTTTTTTCTTTTAGTACCACTGCGTGATTGAATAATCCAGACTTCATGAATATAAAATCATAGGCTCATCAATTTTTTCTTTCCCTTCAGATATCGATGAATGTGTAACTGGGAAGAACCTCTGTCCATACAACAGACAATGTGTGAACACCTTCGGCAGCTACTTCTGCAAGTGCCAGGAGGGCTATGATCTGAAATATGTTGACGGCAAATATGACTGTGTAGGTAAGGTATACAAGCTTATTACAAGGAAATATTTAGCATAATTTCTGCTCCCAAAGGTACAAATAGGCTTCTTCCAATTTCAGACCATGATGAGTGTGCCTCTGGCACCCACAAGTGCAGCCACCACGCTGACTGTTTGAACACTCAAGGATCCTACAAGTGCAGGTGCAAGTCTGGCTTCAGAGGCAATGGCTATGAATGCTCTGGTGAGATCCAAGACCTGCTACACAGAATTAAGAATTAATTACATTTAGGGATGCTGTTTGATATGTAATAAAACCTATCAAACAAAGCTATTAGAAATGGTTTTTGAAAATTCATATTTCAGGCCATTCCCAGGTGGGAACAGACAGTCAGAGAGGTCAGGAGTAGTTTTATGACCACGTATTTCATTCGGACTTTAACCATCAAGACACAGCATTCCTGCCAAGGCTGGTTCCTTTCTTTTAGAATCCTCTCCTCTTTGCAGATGTTAACATCACAGAGCCACAGATTGAAAACACACCTGTATAAATATGATCCTGTATGCTAGCCAACCATCTGAAGGCAAAGGAGAAAGACAGGTTGGGTTATTCTCTTTGTCCAGATAGTAACAGGTGAAGTTATGTGCAGCCAAATGACATAAAGAGAATAGGACAGGGGTTTCGGTGAAATGAAGATGCCTTTATTTTTTTGTAGTCAAGCCGTTTTATCAGAGGGCGTGGGATGGCGACAAAGGCAGTGCAGATGATTTCCTCAATGGTGAGATTGTGTGGAATCCAAGACCCTGCTTCCGCTGTTACCCCCTGCCCTGCAACCCCATTCATTCCCTCCTCTTGCCCACTCCACCTCAAATGCTTTCCCTTGCTAAAATGCTTTCCCTTGCTCATGGCTGGAAATGTTGCTCGACTACAGCACACAGCTTGACCTGAGACCTCAGCATGACCCTCCTTTATACGCAGAATGTATATGACAAATACATGCAATGAATGTTGCAGTCGTTCTTCATCTGCATGGAGTAGAACAAGAACAGCAGCTGCAAAATACATGACAACGAATGCATCTGAAATCTGGTAAAATTATGTATCTTCCACTCGTGATTGCAGTACCACATGTCTTATCTGATTCCTCTTCCTGCCTGCAGTCATCCCAGACTCCCAAGTGAGCACCAGGATTCTGGGAGGCAAGCTGGATAATGAGGACATCAAAAATGCTATTCCTGAACCAGTTGCGACGCCAACCCCTAAGGTCCGCGAGCAGCCTTTTGACTATGATGGAGAAGTCTACATTGGCAGCCAGACTGAGGAGAGGCAGGAAGATGAATTTCCTGAGGAAGAGGAGGAGGAGGAGGAGGAAGAAGAGGAAGACAACCAGCTCAATCCAAGAGGAGATGTTTTCAGTAAGCGTCCTTTCGTTTGACTCCCTTGCAGTTATTCTGTTACTGGCAATCTGGGTGGTCCACAATGTATTAACTATACACAGACTAAACAAGCTCAATATGTTTCTACAACAATTTTGCTTGTGTCTACACAGCATCTGAATACAATTATCGATTTCTCAGTAGGCAGCTGAAATAAGTATAAATGAGCAGGTCAGATCTAAGGCCTTGATCAGAGAGCAAATGGGCTTGTTGCTTCATGTCCCCTGTCGACCTCAGGCTCCTCCAAGACCTCTGTAACTCTTCTTGAAAGGTTTTTGTAGGGCTTAAACATGACTTTTTTAGCAAACGACATGTTAAGACACATTCAATCTGTTTGGTGAGAGATGTTACAACAAAGATGATCATTTCCACAAAGCATTGTTACTATCATGCTGTTCTTTAGCGTCATAAAAACATGGAAACAAACTTCAAGAGCCTATTGACTATAAGCTGACTCTTGCATAGCATTAAGCCATTGGCTGAAACAAATAAGTATACTAGGATCAGTCAAAGGTAAATCTGTTGATGATGAGACATGATGGCTTACAGCACATGTCGTTCACACCTGAGTCATGAGTTTGTACATTCTGGCAACAAATCCAGACACTTTCATCATGAAAAAAGTAAAAACTGGGCACCGTGGCCATGCAGTGGAATGCACCTCAGTGAGAAACCCTATAAACAAGGTTTCACCACTAGTTTTGATTTTTATGGAAACACCCAAGTCTGTGTAAGAACTCAGATAGCAAGAGGAGACAAGCCCCAAGACATCCATCACCTCCGGGGAGGAATTTTACTCCACTGGCATGTGAGAGCCAAGGGATACAACTCATCCTGGGCCTGCTTCCCATGTCCTGGGAGGAGGGTGAGGAGGGAGGGGAGGTTACAAAGCCTCCAAGCCTTTTATTATGTTTTCCCCAAAACAGCTGTTGTGCAAACAGACTTGACTCCTAGTAGGAAAGTCTGTCATCAGCACCCTAGACCACTCAGAAACATTAGCCCACTCTGCCTGAGCAGGTTCAATAACCCCAGCTGTCGCTGGGTTGGTGCAAACAGCTTTAAAATACTTGTGGGGGTTGTATACTAAAGTTGTCAACCCGTCTGAAGACATGAGTGACAGCAGGACACGTCTACACCTGTTGGTTAAAAAGCCCTTTCTGGCTTTTGTTTTATCGCAGAAAATCTCTTTGCTCCGTAATTTAGGAATGTTTTTTTTTTTTTTCAAGATCACATACTTTCCCATACAGAATTCTTTGACAAAGTGTTCTTTGTCATTAAATGAGGCAACATTTAAAGGACAAGTTTTATGTAATTATGTGAGAGTGTAATTGTGATACAGTTTTGTCTGCTTTTACTCATTTACTGATTATCACATTCAGCTGAAAGGCTCTGCTTTGCATGATAAAATTCAGCCTAATAAAACAGTCTCACACTAAACAGTAGCTTCTGTTCTTGCTGAAACTAAACATTTTTTCATCAAAGTTGGATTCATTGCAGGATCATTGCATTAAACAGTTCAAGCTAGGTGTACCTAATAAACTGAAAAGTGGGAGTATATTTTTTATTTATGAATTCACACAGACTTTTATTTTCATTATCTAAATACAGTATCAGAGGACTTTGAATCAGTGTTTCGCCCAGCCACAGAAGTCAAAGAAATCCAAATAACACCAGTTCAGGAAGGTAATCAAATATCTGTTTATTTGCCATTGTTATATAATGACTGTTTATGTGACTTATTTGCTAATGTGCTCCTATTGTTTTACCCTTTAGAGTTTATCATGGACTGCAACTTTGATCAGGGAGCATGTGAGTGGGTCCAAGACAAAACTGATGACATGGACTGGAGTGTAGCCTACCATGATGATGGTAACAGAATTATTAATATGTTTCTTAGAAGTTATTTAAGATTAAATTTGTTTCAAGCATTCACTTATAAATGCTATGAACTCGTTCAGGTGCTGAGTACTACATGGCCATGAATGGGCTCATAGGGGAGCAGAAGGATATAGCCAAGCTAAAACTGCTCCTCAGCGACCGGGCTCAGCAGGGCAGCTTCTGCCTCACCTTCGACTACCGCGTGGTGGGTCATCATGTGGGATCTCTCAGGGTGCTGCTGGATAACACTCCTTATCCAGTATGGGAGCAGAGCCAAAGCAAAGATCAGAGCTGGCAGACAGAACTCCTCACTGTAGCCTGGACAGAGGAGGCCCCAGAATCTGTGAGTCATTTTCTCATTTTATAAGACATATTATGGACAGATTTTTGTCCAACCAGTGCAGCACCTGCTAGTAATAATAACTAGTGCAATAAGAAAAAAGGCTAAACAACATAAATGTTGTATCATAAGTCTATGCAGTCCTTATGTGACTATGATTTACTTTTCTCGAAAAAGTTAAATTCATTTGGCTTATATGTTTGAAATGCAGCCCGTATATTGTTGACTTAATTTACTGCAATCAACAAGCTGTAGATTCAATGGTACCACTGAATGTTTTTCAGGTTGTGTTTGAAGCTGAGCGTGGGAATGGCGTTGGAGGAGAGATTGGGTTGGACAATGTTGTTCTGACCTCAGGGAAGTGTCATGAGGATGCCGACCCCATCTTTTAAGCATCTTCATCCTGGATCTACACAAAATCTGCTCTTATTGCCACATGTCAAAGATTCCTGTTTCCTGATGCATTGTGGTCTTTTCCCTGTGGTGTTTATCATTGTTTACTCATGGCTTAGCCACAGTACATCCATAATTATTATGATCATTCAGTAGTGCATGCATGTTTACTTCATTGCCATGCTGCTACATTCTCCATCGTGATTTTTCGAAGATTACTCGCATCTCAGGAATACATGGAAATGCTGATTTGGTGTCTTAGTTAGGTTGAACAGTATTGTGCTAAGTACTTTGTTGTATATGTGATAGTGTATTGCTGTTAACTGAAAATAATCTGACATGTAATGTGAATTGTTAGGTGAATTATATCTGAAAATTAGTCTTAGATTAATAATTTTTTGAAGGCCGGTTAGTTTAAATGATAAAAAAAATATCATTGGATATCTGCTGTACATTTTGCTTCCATATCATACTGTATTATTACATTAAAACTGTTTTTTTTTTCTATGTCTATCATTCTTTTTTCCATTCATATTGTATGATTGTATACCTGGGTGCGTAATCTTGATAATGTCACTTCTTGTGGATTTCTGTAAACAAAAAATTATTGCTACCTCGATTAATCTGGTAATGGATGTGAATGTGGATGTGAATGTATCATAAATCAGTGTTACAGGGTGGACAAAATCTAAGATAATATGGCAAACCATTTTAGAAAATTCAGCCACAAAACGAACCAGAAATGTCTGGATGCCAGAAAATAATGTCACAGAAAATGTATTTAGGATATTTAAATAACACACAACTAGAATGAAAAAAGAATTATTTTATGATAAGCATATAAATATATCAAAAGGAGAAAAGGGGGATTGTTTGTTTCTGACAACCTATAAAAGACATAAAAAATAAAAGGCGTTGTTGTGTGGTATGAAATTCCGTTCATACCTTCAGTGAACATCTCCGTACATTGATTACAATGCAACAAGTGGCTGGATGGTAACGCTGTACTGCACCAAGTGCTTTTTAGGTGAGGTCGAGTGGATCCGGTCAGTTTTCGTAGGACGGACGTTGGCAGATAACAGCTAAATGTCGCCCTCTGGTGGTCCGTGGCTGAGGATCAATAGTTCAAGAATTACCTGTAGTTAATGAATGTGTTACCGAGTAGCTGACACCGACGATTGAAAGTTCGTCTTTATAAAACAAAACAAAAAAAAAGGTATCATTTAGTTATTTCATATATTGTGAACTATGTGAATATAAATACAAGAATGGCCAGGGACATCACCTCGACGCTCGTTGGTTGTCTTTGTCCGATTAGATCACATGATCCGAGTCTGTCCGTGTATCGTTAGCTTGTTAGGAGCTAGCGGCAATAGCACCGAGCCTTTGGACTTAACAGTTAACCAGGAAACGATACGATCTGACGTTATCTCGACCTACACCCAGGCGAAGAGCTGATAAACATATACAAGAATATAATTTCTTGTATTTGTTGATTTATTTCTCGTTCACACTGCAGCGACCTGCCCTGAAGTATACGGTACGTTACGAGCAATATAGCCTGCCAGTAAGCTAGCGAGTTTAGTATATTTCATTAACCTAACTCCTGCTGCGTTCCCTTGTTTTTGTTTTTCATGTTAGCCTAGCTAACACTTGACTAGCAAAAATCCCACAATTCAGAGTCTCTCTCTGCTAGCATATTGCAACTATTCGTATAATTTGGTTCATGTTATATGCAAGCTAGGTCTTTATACATTATTAATGCTCACAAACGGTGTATTGATCGTTTGGTAGGAAATAAAGCTTTGTTGTAATGGGGCTGCTGTTCTGGGCAGTCTGTTAATCAGGAAACTGATTTGTCTGCTTGTCACTGTGTTGCAGCTGGTTGAACGTTACTTACGTGGCTGCTCATATCAGCATTAAAGAAACGAGCATGTGACGAAGGACCAGGGTCTACAGCACATGATCTGGAAAAGTGGAGGAGGCCAAAATCATCCAGGGGTGAGACAACAACAAACCATTCGCCCACAATTGTTTCTGCAATAAAATCTGAAGTGGTTCTTAATTGCAATATTTTATTTCAAACTGATCTTATGTTGTTGTTCAGGTAATAAAGGTGTCATCTTCACATTGCATCTCTCCATTAGGTAAATAATTTTAAAGTGGTCGATTGGGGGTGAATAGCCATGACATCAAAGACATCCCTGTTGAAAGTCATTCTGCTGGGTGATGGTGGTGTGGGAAAAAGCTCCCTAATGAATCGTTATGTTACCAACAAGTTTGACGCACACCTTTTCCACACCATTGGTGTGGAGTTCCTCAACAAGGAACTGGAGGTAGATGGCCACCAAGTTACCCTACAGATCTGGGACACTGCTGGCCAGGAGCGCTTCCGCAGCCTGAGGACTCCTTTCTATCGTGGTTCTGACTGCTGCTTGCTCACCTTCAGCGTAGACGACAACCAGAGTTTTCTCAACTTAGGTAACTGGAAGAAGGAGTTCATTTACTATGCAGATGTCAAGGAGCCAGAGAAGTTCCCATTTGTAGTCTTGGGTAACAAACTGGATGTGACCGAGCGCCAAGTGTCTACTGAGGAGGCTCAGCAATGGTGCCAGGAGAACGGCGACTACCCCTATTATGAGACCAGTGCCAAGGATGCCACCAACGTAGCAGTGGCCTTTGAGGAAGCAGTGCGTAGGGTGTTGGCATCGGATGAAAGAACGGACCACCTCATCCCCACAGACACAGTGAAGCTCCACAGAAAGCCTCGTTCTGCTACAACTTGCTGTTCATAATATCCAGGAGTTATCACTAATGTTAATTTGCTGTTATGCTTGTCGTGTGATGAGGCCGTGGTGCACAATGCTGTCTTGACATCTTATTTAAACCAATGACGCTACTCGCTGTATGATTTGTCATACTGTTGACGGTTTGATAATGCTACTAGTTGGACTTATGTTTGAAGAGAAAGACGAAAGACTATATTGACTCCAGTCTAATTACAAATAAAAATGAACTTACTGAACATCTCCCTCGGTCTGCCAAGTTCAGAAGTCAGGCTTTGGGGGCTAACAGTAAATCAAGCTATATTATGTGTTGGCTCCACAACCACCTGTGGAAAAGTATATCATCATATGGCAGTATATAAAAGTTTTACTTCCCTCTCAAAGTGGCCAAGTATTCTGTTAAGTGACTGAAAATATGTGTGTAGATGTCAACTACCTTGGGAGTGCAATTATCATAGGGTTTTTTACCCTCACTCCCAAATGTAATAATGCAGATAGCGACAAACTACGTGTTTATATTCTGAAAATAACTTTAGAATTAATTTATACAGTCCAATAACCTTATTTCTGAGAATTAT
Organism: Scatophagus argus; assembly: GCF_020382885.2. Classification (NCBI taxonomy): domain Eukaryota; kingdom Metazoa; phylum Chordata; class Actinopteri; family Scatophagidae; genus Scatophagus; species Scatophagus argus. The sequence continues at coordinate 10,670,139 of NC_058503.1, read as the reverse complement.
CAAGAAGCTAAGGCACTACTTTGTCTACCTAACAAATCGAGGCTTGTCATGATTATTGCACCTTTAGTTCTTGTTTGTGCACATTCTGCGCAGTGAATAGATTATGGCTATGTGCTGGAAACACTGAGGGACAAGATCCCCAACAGCAGATGCATATCAAAGCAAAAAATGATGTGCATGGCATATGCAGTATTTAAGTTTCTGGAAATTTTTGTGTTTTTAAAACTATATTTCCCTAAAAATAACTGAATCATTATTTCCTTGAGGATAGTGTAATGCAATAACAGCCTAGATTGAATGAACCTTTTTTCTCATTGGTTTTATTGTTTTAAATAATGGTTTTCATCTTTAAAGCACTCTAAATTAGACATTATTCATACTTTAAGTTGAAAGTCTTTCCCCACACTTAATATTATTAATGCTGAACCGCTCATTTGCCGTAATTATGTCTCAGATTTCGTTTATATTGAAAGGTGTTCTTCTGGTATGCCAAATGATAAATAAAACCCCTAAGAATTGTCTCTTAAAGCATGGCTTGTAGCCTGGAAACTCAAGTTCATTACCTGAACGTTTAAACACTGTCTGCTGTGGTTTCTAGCCATTGCAGCGATAAAATGTCCAAACTGGTAGATATGTTTTTATATGCCTTAAAGTTTAATGTTGACAGTCAACCTACAGTGCCCATACCCACACAGCCCATCTCATTCAAGAAGTCAAGAAACAAATTTCACCCCAAAAACTCTCAGACAAAAAAATTCATATCTGTGTTGGATCCATTTTATACATGTTAAACAGGAAAAGACAAACATCAAAAACAAACAAGTGTGTTAGATATATACAACAAAGACAAGATGCGTTCAGATCCCTGTGCATGTGAAGTGATCAACTCAGAAGATGCTTCTTTCCAAGAAACTGTACTTTTCTCTCAAACGCTGTGGAGCGGATTGGTGAACTGATTTCATAGAATGGGTTCATTGCAAACTGAAAAACAGGATAAATGATTAAATCAAACACTGAAAGAAGAAAAATAGACCACATGTTACCTCATGCTAAGCTAGTCTAATCATATGGAAGACAACTTACCTTAATGTATAAATCATATACGTCATTAAAAAAGTTTTTAATTCCATCTTCTTGTCGCAGATCATGCAGCATGATGAATCTTATATGTATGGCAAATAATTAAGGAAAATAAAGCTGTGCTAATAAATTCCTTGGTTATGACTGCAGTATATACAGAATGGAAAAAATGGAACCACATACAGCAACTAGCCTGTTAGATATTGGCATTTGGGCTACAGCTAACAACTATGTGTACTGTTAATGTGTATTGTGTAACCTATAATATTATAGAAAACCTGGCAAATTTCCCAGAGCCCAAGGGGACACGTTCCCATGTTCGAATTACCTGACATGTACCTGAAAAATGCAATGCGCATTTTTAAGGATCTTTGGCATTATTCCTTGATAATGGCTAAATGATTAATCAACTATCAAAGCTGTCTTTCTAAATTTCTATAAAAACACAAATTGTTTCAGATATCCTTTGTTATCACTTTACTATGTAGAAAGTACAGATGTACACCTCTACAATTAATTATTTAAATGTGACATACAAGTGATGTAGAGTAGACCTAATTGTCTGTCAGTATGGCAATATTTTGTCAATTTTGTGAATCTGATTACAGCAATTAATACAATTTTATATATAGTCTGCCACTAAGCGTCCTGTGAGGTAATACAAAGGCAAGGATCAAATGGAACAGAAAAAAAGGATATGTCCTGCTGTGACAAAGGCTGACACAAACCACTCATTGAACTTGTCCACTGTTTTCAAGTACATGTTGTTGGACAGCCACATGTTTTCATCAACCAAATCCAGGGCTGCATGTGCAATGAACTGGTTCAGGTGACGATGGTCGTCCTGTGGTCAATGAAACAAATCTTATCTACCAAGATAATAAATTAACATATAATATCATCCCAAATAAATAACTAAAGTTCTCGAACTACTTACAACAGAGACACATTGTTCATAGGTTATATGTGTATAACCTGACAGTTATTGTTTTGCCAAAGACGAGGCCAATGAATAACGGCTATCATTTTTTTTCTTTAACACTGTAGCTGGACAATAAAACTTGTACTGGAATGAATTCTGCTGTTATTAATAAAGCTATATTACCTTTGATTCAGGTTTCCCAGGTGGCAAGAACTCCATCTCAAACACAGGGTTGTCATGATGACCAACCATGACAAAATAAAAACTTCCAGACATGGCTTTCCCTTCTTTTTCAGCGAAACCAACTTGTCCTGAAAACAATTCAAACCAAACGACATAGGTTGAACAATCTTCCAAGTTATTAATGTTAATAACACAAATGAATGTGAATATCTCAGCTAGCATGCTAACGTTAAGCGCAGAGGTCCACGATCGCCTGGCGTCGCTTTAATTCTTTAAATTATTCTTGTCAAACTAAAGTAAACATAATGCAAGTAAAAAATAACAAGAACGCAATGTAAGTACAAAAAAGAAAGAGTATTACTTTGACACAACCGACGTTTGTTTACCTGTTAATTTTGCTTCCTGGAGGGCGGTGGGAGCAGTCGCAAAAAGATGACGACATTGTACAAATATTTATCGGTCACTTGTTGTAAAACCGTTAAGGGTTTAGACAGTTTAACAGTTTAGATCAATAGCATTCAATATTGATATAAATTAAAATACGAGCGACTATGTGATTGCAATAAAAAATAAATTGCTGCTTTTTTTGTTACGTCATAACCGTGAGACTCCCCGGAACAAGAATTTCCGTTGACGGATTTAAATGTTGGAGGCACGCCTCCTGCAAAAGAAGCCTGAGATAGTTTTTGGCAATTAGGCTGGTTAATGGAGAGCTTTTTCTGTTTTTTTTAGACGAAAGACTTTTGAGAAATCATATCAGGTATTGTTAAGATAGATATATAACAGACACACAGGTAAGAACTTTGCAAGTTCTTGAAAACTGAGGGTTTTGTTCTGTAAATTAGCTCGTCGCGTTAGCTACTTTTGACACTCCTATGTCGGGATCTCCATAACAACACCCGACAGTTATGTCCTCGACTAAGGAAGACACGCTATCCCCAGATGAGCTGCGGAAAAGACTCTATCAGACTTTTAAGAATAAAGGAGTGCTTGATACTCTGAAAGTAAGTCATACTCCTAACGTTTTTGTTATTTCATGTTGGCCGAGTCAACTCTGAATTAGATTGGTCTTCATCCTTCTTGTTCTCATTCACTCTTCTGATTGGATCCAGACACAGATGCGAAATCAGCTCATCCAGGAGTTAAAACACCCACCTCTGAGTGGAGCAGAACCAGTTCTCAGACCAGTACCTGTCAAGTCTGAGCCCCTGTTGGTCTCAGCCTGTAACAGCATAGTGGCTGATCATCTCCGCACTTCTGGGTATGAGTACACCCTTTCTGTATTCTGCCCTGAAAGTGGCCTATGCAAGGACAAGGTGAGCACATACTGCATTGTCTGTGTTTATTGTAGCTTAAAGATTATCAAAGATTATCAAGTTTAAAGATTATCATTGCAAATGAAGGTTTTGGTCTCCATTTTGGCAGGTTTCCACAAAAGGAGACCTTCTTCAGCTTTTGAAAATTAGGCCCGAATCTGCCCTTTACCGATCCCTGGTAATTAATGACATCATTTAGGTTGTCAAATCTTGTTGTTGGAATCAGGAGAAATAAGAAATTAATACTGTTAGTAGTAATAGTATTTTTTTTTCATTTTTTTACAGTCTTTGATCAAAGATGATAAAGGTATGTGCTGTATTCTGTTAGTTTTTTGGGTTTTTTTAATAAAGCTGCTTCTGCCCTCAGAGCCTGTGCTTGATATGTTTTCTCCTTGTTTAGCAGGGTTTCTTCTCAGCCTTCTAACACAGCTAACGCAACATTATTCTCATCGTTTGTGCCACGACGCTGACACTCAGACAATCAGCACAGGAAGTTATGGAGAGTCTCTTGGTATGAAGTCATAATGTCTTAAATTCCACACACATGCTTTGCAGCGCACATTTTTTCAAGTGTTCTTTCTTCCTTATACAGTTGAGAAAATGAAGATGATCGATAAGGAATATGAGAGCTTCAATTACAGTGGGGACCGACTGTTTTCATTCCAATCAAAACTGGCTGCTTACAGAAAGGAAGTTGAGGCACAGTTCCAAGTGGAAATGAACACAAAGGTGCATATAATTTTCTATGAAGTTAATGAATCAGAAACTGTATGAAATACTGGTACATTCTCATAAAAGCAAGAAACAACCTTTTAGAAGATGGAAATGCAATGCTAATATATGATCATATAGCATTATCTTAGTTTTTGTGTGGCCTCAATGCTGTGTTCTTTGTTTCACAAGATGCAACATTTCAAAGATGTTGAAATCTCTAAGGTGAGGATGGAAGAAAAAGCTAAATTTCATAAAGAATTTGATAAGCTGAAGCATGAATTGGAGAGGACTTATGAAATGAAGGCGAAGGCGTTGATGGACCGGGAGAAAAATGCCATCGATCGGTTACAAAAACAACAAGAGGTGGGTTACTGCTAATGTTGTGCTCTGTTGTTTTTTTTTTTTGTTTGTTTGTTTGTTTTTCTCTGGAGGCTAACCCCATTAAATCACACTGTGACACAATAACAAGCTTTCAACATCAAAGTATTCATTGATTTAGTTTCCAGTTGCTTTAATGTAATTGAAGACTTATTTTTTTCTCTCTTTTCTTTAGATTGAAGAAAAAAATGTGTATATGCAGAGACAATCGGTCCTGAAAGAAATTGAAACACTGCGGAACAGAGAAAATGAGCTGAGGATGAGAGTGGAGGGTTTTGAAAAGTATGTTTTGAACCATTTATGTTAGTAAAGAGGTGTTGAACTCTTGGATTGTGACCACTGATTTATAGAGAATGTTACTGTGTTCGCATGATGATAGGACTTGTCAAATTCATGAGGAGAAGGTTAAGACCACCGAAGAGCTGCTGAGGAGGAGAGAAATGGCAGTGAAGACTATGGAGGACACGTACGACCAAAGGCTGAGGAAAGAACTTTCTAGGTAATTTTACAGAGGTCTTATTTGTACAGCTTCTTTGTGGTTCAGGTCTTCACCACCGGTTAGATGTATTCATACACATGCAGTCGCATTTAACATATTTCCTCCATCCTGTTTGCATTACCTCTCAAGCTTAAAGTACTTATTCCTCTTATGGATATTGTCATTGTGCTACAAGGGAATGTCAGCGTTTCTGAGGTTTAAAGTGTCCTGTTGGAAATGTTAAGTCTCACAAAATTTATTCCATTCTGCAGCAAAATGTTTGAAACTGTTCTGAATGCTGTGAGTGAGTCTCACAGGGAATTCTTGGTGAATCAGGATAGTTGAAATTTGGTACTTTACACATGTTTAGACCCCCGTAGGAGAAAACGGAATATGTAAATATGCTTCTTATTTGTTATGACATCAAACTGTGACTTATGCAGTTATGTACTGTTGCAGTGAATGTTTACTTAGGCTGGAAAATGACCCAGTACCAACAGGTGATGGGCCCACTGCCACAGAGGCTATAAGCCAATCTGTGGTGTGCTGTGTAGCAACGTGTATTTGACACAGTGAGCAGTTCAGCATGCTGAGGTATCAAATAAAGTACACTATAGGTATAACCATCAATTTATCATCATTTTAAAATGACCGGTTGCCCAGTTCCAGCAGCTATGACCATGGAATAACATACATTAATACCAGCAACCTGACTATCCACTTGACCAAATGATAAATTGTGTTAGCAAGTCTTCAGGTGCCAGCTCATCATTAGAAAAGGACACATGGACTTAAAATGGTATTTCGTGATTTAGTTTGAGGTCTCTTTTTCATTGTGGTTCTTATGTTTTTATAAAATCAGGTATCAGCTTGAGTTGAAGGAAGAGTTTGTCAAGAGAACAGAAAGACTGACTGAGAACGAGAACAGAAACAGAGGTGAGTATTTAGATTAATGGAAGTTCACAGACTGGTCTGCTACCTCACACATTTTGATCATGTTTACATTCTTATCATTTGTTAGTGGAAACTGCTCGAATCCAAAAGGAGTCAGCTGCCATTGATGCCAGATTAGAGGAGCACAGCAGGGTGTGTTCAGAGCTGAGACGACTGCAGGTAAACAACAAAACCCAAGTCACAGTGGAGTTAACTTCATCTTCTTCATTAAGCGATACGCACAATATTTCATATATATGCATATATTCAATATTTTATATAAGTCCTACTAAATAACTGAATCCTTTTATTCTGGCAAAACTTTCAGTCAGTGTGATGTCATTGTCTTTTCATGTCTTTTCTGTCATCTTCCAGATTGAGCTAGACACGGCACAGCAGCAGATTTCTCTGCTGTGTCAGCAGAAGGAGCTGTTGAAGGAAAGACTGGACACTATGAGCGACTACCCAAGCTTGAAAAGAGAGAAAGCTGAGCTGCAGGCACAGCTGCAGCTGCTGAAGAAACAGCTGGAAGAGGCCCAAGAGGAAAACTGTCTTCTCCATGCAGGTGAGGGCTGGCTGCTGTTCCCAAGTACCTCCCAGGAGTCTTAGCATGCTGCAAGTTTACCATGCCAGAATAATAGAATCAGGATTTCTTGCGTGTAATAATGTACAAGCGATTTCTTATTATTGTTTGTTATTGCTCATAATGTATAAAAGTAGAAATCAGGACCTCTATTTTTAGTTTTTTTTTTTTCTGACTGAGGTGATTCCACTTCCTATTTTACATTCAGAGTGTTTGAGTCTGGGTTCATTGTTAGCCGTGGGAGATGCAGTGTACTGTGAAGCATTCACGTTGGTCTGTCCCACTGCTTCTGGCTCCGCTCAGTCTTTTTGAATGTGTCTTGCCTGCCAATGTGAGGCCTCAGTGCTGTGTTTATAGCTCCCACAGACAGCTCTCTAAAAAGGAACTGGTGAGGGAATGAGGAAGCGGAGTGTAGTGAAGAGGAGCAGAGAGCACAGAGGGCTTCCCACGGCAGACAACCAAAACGTTACCTCTCTCTGAGGGATACACTGTTCTTCTTGTTTGAGGACAGGGCAGTGGAACAGTCTGCTTCTGTCCTCATCAGTAACAAAAGGCAGCAACATGGTATTTAGCCATGTGTGTTGGTCAGCTCTGTACAGCCAAAAATCATGAACTGAAGCAGATTAAAGTGACACCTTATGTCAGAAAAACGTCTGTGTTTTACTGAGTGCTTTTTTCATCAGCTAGCTTTCCCACTTAAACAGACACTGAACTGGGTGCACTTTCAGATGATGTTTTGACTCTGGTAACACCTCTGTCAGATTTAGGTAAGCCATCCAAAGAGCAGCTGGCCTTGCAGATTGAGCTACAGAGGCTGCAGAACGCTCGCAGGCTGGATGAGGAAGAGTTTGACAACCAGAAACAGGTGCTGCAGGCACAGCTCCAGACTGAGGTCAGTCACATCACAGCCTCTCACTGAGCGTGGGAAACTATGTGGTCAGTTTTTTTTTCCACACCAGATTTTGTCTCACTTTGGGTAATTTCTTCCTTCATTGTTATTGTGATTTGTCCTTAAGTCTTGGTTTTGACTGACCTGTACAGTAATTTCTGGAGTGGTGTCCTGTTGTCTGGTGTTTCCTGCAGGTGGAGCGGTGCGCTCAGCTCAGCGCTCAGTTGATAGCATGTGAGGAGAAGTCGCAGTGGATGACTAACCACATGGAGGACATTAAGATGCAGCTTCGCCAAACTCAGCAAGGTACCCCACGACTGGGCATGCATGTCTGCTACGTCTTGGTCACTTTTCTGTATGTAGTTGTTTATGTTGCAATCAGTAGTGCATAACTTGCGTAGTTAATTTTACTTCTGCATTTCATAAACTGGCTTTCTTGGATTGTGTTATTCTATTGACCATTAAGTCTCAGAGATGAAAAATATTTGAAAAAATATTTTAACAATCTCTTTTTTTTTTTTTTCAATTAGAATAACATTTTAGCAAAACCAAGAAAGGACAACATGTTACAGTGGTAGTTACCAGAGTCTAAGTGTAAATGCATGTCTAGAGTTCTTGGAACTGAGTTGTAGCAACCCTTTTTTCTGATTTTGCTCTTGAACAATGTCTGGTCTTCTTTAGTTCTCAACTCTTCTCTTGTTTGCTTTTTCTTTTCTTTCCACTCTCCCTTTCTTTTGTGTAATCCATGTGATGGTGGCAGCTCTTGAAAATGAAGTGCTGCGTAACCCCAAGCCTTCTCTTGTTGATCGCTCAGTATTGGAGCTGAGCGCTGACAAGCTGGTTCCCCCTGACATCTATATGGGCAGACCTCTTATGAGGGCCAGGATGGATTATGATAATTTTTCTGAAGCAGGTGGGCCTGTGAGAGGACGCAAGTTGCCTTGGATAGACTCTCCAGACTCCGACATGGAGCTGGTTGCTGAAGCCAAGGCTCGGATCCAGGAGCTGCAGAAGGAGGCTGAAACCTTGGAGGAAGCCTACAGGAGCTACCAGCAGAGGGCAGTGCACTCCTCCATCTCACACATGCTTCCCCCAAGACCTCTTTCCCCACAACGAGGACATCAGTCACATTGCAGTGACTCTTCTCTTAGAAAACAAATCTCTCACCATTCACACACCCACTCATTCCACAAATCAAAGGTCTCACACAGGCCATCATCTCCAAAAACTCCCTCTTACTTGTCACCCCATGACACCAGGAACACCATACCAACTGTGCAACAGAAAGTGACCTTCTCAGAAGACCGTAACCAACCACAGTCCACAGTTTTCACTGACCACAATCTCCATTCATTCACTGAACATCTGTTTCCCAGAGATGGATGCCCTCAGGATGGAGGCAGTCCTCCATTCAGTCATGCGTCCACCACGCCGCACTCTTCCTCCAGGAAAAAACTTCAAAGAGAGATTTCACAAGGTACCGTACCTTTTAAAAAATGCTTTATCCTTTAGAAACACTTCAAAAGGGATTAGGTGCACCAACCTCCTTACACTGTCAGGAAATGTTTCATGTCTCCAGTGTTCATTTACTGCACATGTAACACTTATTTTAGTAATGTTCCTGAACATAAAAAATTGTTATTCCACGGCCTTTCATGTTTCTGTTTTTTAATTATAATTTTTCTCCCATGATGGTATTGCTTAACGTGATGTTATTTGCCCTCTGATAGAAGCAGCAGTGTCTCCAGTGGCTTTCCCGGAGATGGCATCTGACAGACACATCCCTTGTGGCCCCCACGATGAGGTGGCGACCTCAGGTGACTTATCCTCTGAGCTCAGTCCACCTCAGAGTCCGCAGCTCAAGAGCACAGCACGGAACCAGTCCAGGTACCATCTGGCATGGACAAGGACATGACATCATTTCTATATGCTTTTGCACAAAGATGTACTAAGTACTAAGAGTCCCTTGTTTCTGTCAGTCCGCCAAAGCTGTCACCTGTGCTGTCCAGCCTGGAGTCTTCCCCACAGCCAGAAAAAATAAGCCTGGAAGATCTCACAGGAATTTTGTCAGGTACTCTAAAGTAGTATTTGTTGGTGTTTTCTCTTTAATGCCCCGCAGCCTTCTTCTTGTGATGTTGAGACCCAGTTTTAGATCTTCTCCAGTTTGAAAATACAACGTGGGGGTGTATATGTTATGTTATACTGTATTTTGGAAAAGTTAATGCTTCCAACTTTGTGGCAACAGTTTGGAGAAGGCCCTTTTCTATTCTAGCATGACTGTGCCCCAGTGCACAAAGCCAAGTCCATAAAGACAGGGCTGGATGAGTTTGGTGTGGAAGAACTTGACTGACCCACACAGAGCCCTGACCTCAACCCCATCAAACACCTTTGGGATAAAGTGGAATGGAGATTGGAGACTCCACATTAATGTCTATTTATTTAGAATATAATGACATTAAGGTCCCTGTTGGTCTATTGGTCAAGTGTCCCAATACTTGTGGTCATATAGTGTATAAAAACAGGATTGTAATCATTGGGGAGCTAAAGCTTCATGTCATTTTACTGTTGTGAAGCAGATGTGATAAGCCCACTTGAGGTATCCCAAAACACAATTCAGGGGTTGTCTTGTGTGTCTGAAGCTTTCACCATATCCTGGCACAAACAGTCATGCATTAGATATTATTTATTTTATCAATGAAACCCACTGTGCATTATAACAATGTTTTGTATCAAAATATTTAAAAGAAGAACATTGCATTATTTCCACAGTTTTCTTAGTGGTGCTTTTGTATGTAAAGGTTTTCATGATCATATTTTTAAACAAAATCCCAGTTACAAAATGGAGTATATCCAGTATGGTGGTTTTGGATCTTAGAAAGGCTGTTTTTTAATGAGTGTGTGACTGGCCTCCAAAGTGTCCTTTCAGTGGCCTCGCACAATGGTGAAGATGAAGGGCAGCTGATTATGTATTCTGTGCCGGTCCTCTAGCCCTGTTGCATTATGGTGGAGCATAAAAGATCTCTTTGTGCATGTCTCCCTCCAGAGCCCGGCCACATTCCAGAGCTTCTCCTGGACACTGCCGTCCCTCTCTCTGAGGAGGCCCCTGACGGCCCCGCTGCCCCCCGCCCACCAGACCTCCCAGAAGACCCGGTAGACTTGCAGGGCCAGGCGGGTGAGTCGTTAGTCCCCCCTGTTACTGGCACATAATCTCGGTTGACCTCAAATGACAAGAATGACCACCTTCTACTGTGCACCATCAGTCTGACTGTCTGAATTTCTTCTGTTTCACTGGTACTGTAGCTAGGAATTGACAGCTGATTTGCTTCATGTCAATCCACGTGTTTTACAGAAGTCCCACAAACCTCAGGTGAATCTACTAAGGGCAAAGGTGAAGAGGATGAGGAGCAGAGATGGGAAAGGGAACGAAAGGAAAGACAAGAACGAAGGCAAAGGGAGCAAGAGGAAGCCAGAGAGAGGGAGCTGCAAGAACTTGAAAGACTTGACAAAGAGATGGTACTGATGCTCTTGCTGCAAGTTCTTCTAAAACTCCTCTTCCTGATCTCTCTGATGAAATGAATATTAACAGTATCTATGCCTGACCAGCTTTCTCAAGATGTCGAGCATCCACGACAAGAGGCAGAAGAAGATGAAGAAACTGGAATTAAGAAAGGAGGAGATGAAGTGCAGAAGCAAGAGGTCAATAATGACGGGGAGGAGGCTAAAGGGGAAAATCCACTGGAGAAATACATGAAGATGGTCCTGGAAGCAAGAGAGAAGCAGCAGCTTGCACAGGTGAGTTGCCTTGACATTTATCTGAGAGGCCTGTGGAACTTTGCTTCTGTCACTTGATTTGTAGCAGCCTCCCTGTACTTTACACTGAGTTTTTTTGTGTTATTTATTTATTTTTTCAGAGCCCTGGATCACAAGAAGGACATACAAGCCCAGAGGCCAAGAGTTTGTCTGAGGAGAAAGACAACAGGTAAATAAAAACTGTTGACCAGGACAAGGACTGGACGCAGCTTAGACGAGTAGATTAAAGGCTTTGCTTACGAATAAAGCAACTTAAGTTTTCTAATTCAAAAGGTATGCTGTTAATGTTAGACACTTAGATAAATATGTAACCCTAGATAATCCTCTTCCAAAAACATTTATAATTTTGTCTAGTTTCTCATCTCCTGCTCTTTTTAATGTTGTTGTTTGTTCTAGAATTATGTTGTCTTAAGGATGAGCTCATTGAGAAATACTTAACTATTTTTGGTTCAGCTTTTTTTTTCCCCTTCCCTTGAGGTTTTCACTAATTAATTTGATTTCATTTTCCCAGCATTGCAGCTTATTCACACAAGGATGAAGATGATGATTTCTGGTGAACCGGTTGTGCCAGAGGGCTATCAAGAACTGATGCATTATGTAAGCCTCTGTGGGTCTGTACTGTTTTTAACAAGTGTGAAGCGTTTATTTATATTTTAAGATTGTTTTTTCAGTATGTATATTTGACACCATTTTTTAAAAACATCAACTGCATACAGTATGAGTGAATAAATCACACTGTAATGTTTTATTCTTTTGAACTTACTGCACAAACAAGATATTCCCACCATACAAAAAAACACCACAACAGAGAGAAGTTTGTCTTATTTTATTTATTTTTTTTAATTTTCATAAAAACAGTCAACAGGCCAGTTGAGTAATGTCATAAAATGGATTTCCAGTCAGACAGGATGCTGGATTGTTGTCCTCCTGGTGATTGATTGGTAGTCTTTACTTTTTGGTTCATTCAACAGGAAACACAGCATGCAAAGACGAGAAAGGATGTACGTTTGCTTCATGTACACCTGTCGTCTTTCTCCTTGGCCACTCTACACCTATTGGCTATTTGTCCTGCAGAGAACTACGCAGGGTTAGTACTACAGTGTCTCACAGATACTGTGTAAAACAATGAGCAGAGTCAGAGTGGCATTCATACTTTGGCTAATTGACCATTGGGATTGCCATTCAATTTTAGAACTGACAAGTATTTGAACTAATTATTATTTGAAAGTTGAATTAAAAGTTCAGCATCAGCAATTCACAAAGAGGCCCTTGACATTCATAGAAAATACAGGTATACTATCAAGCAACAAAATAATATAATACTCGTATACTTTTGACTTGAATAAAAGAATCTAAGAAACTGCTATAACTAATTAGCTACATAAAATGGAATAATTCGTATTCAGTTAGAAAAAAAAGGAAACAGGCAAACACTGCCTACTACTGATGTCAGTATACGTGACTGCACTTCACATGTCACTGCAGAAACAGTTTTCTTCATGCAACAAAGAAACAAAGTTTTCCCTGTAACTGAACTAGTGGACGTAAAAGATTACATGAGTAACTATCGGCATTATGACATTGCACATCAAAAACAGGTGCAATTATAGAAAATTAAGAACAAAATTAAGTTGCTTCATCGTCACAAATAAAACACTAAAAATCCTGACCTGTAACAAGTTTACATTTTTCACACTCAAGTTCATAGATCTGTAGGTCTTTCCATAGTACCATTGCACGTGGGACAAAGTTACACTGATGATCATATAATATATGATCAGATTATTACAATAGATAATGGGCTAAAAAGCATTTGAGGGATCTGAGAGCTCTCTTTGTTGGCAAGCCTTCGTCTTTTTTACCATTTGCATAAATGAATACACATGGGCCAAACTTTTAAGCTATTAAATACGTTGAAAATACATTGGTCGCATTATAGGCAGCAGTTCACAGTTAGAAAGCAAGTTATTCCTATGGCATTATGCATACAAATAAAATCCTATGATACTGTGACGCAGAGGAGCTCCTTTTTTTTTTTACCATTCAACTGCAGTTTTACAAGAAAGAAGTTACTGTTTGTTCCAGTTTAATTGTTCCATAGGCTCTAGTGCATATCTGAGGTAGTGTTAATGTAGGCCATCCATGTTTTTGAGTGAATTTTATGTAGCTGTAAAATGAAAATCAGAATCTAGAACCAATTTTAACACTCACATTTTAACTATAATTAAAAGAAATTTCCGGCATTTTTAAACTTGGACCCCCTGTTTACATATTTGCTGTGAAAATCACTCAATTACATGAAAGTTTTTTGAATTGGTCCAGTAGATCATTTCAGAGGGCATGGCTACAAAGTAATCGACTGGGGCTACTCCACCTGTCAAGTACAAGTGTGTGTTTTTAATTGTTACTGTGTATGACAACATTACCTAAAGGATCCCTACAGGAATAGACCTTTTGATTGAACATTCAACATTTTCTGTTTCACCAAAGATACAAGTCTGAGGCGATCCTCTGGACCAACTTCATAACTTTTGGTAAGTATGAGTCATTTACACACCAAAATATGTAAACATGGGGCCTAGGTTTAAAAATGCCCCTTATGAATCACTGTGAAGTGAAAGGACAGCATCTTCTGATGATGCCTTCTCGTGTCAGTACATGAAAAATTGATGCCATCTAGAAGAGGCACACTAACTCAGATCGGATGTAAGGCTTTTCATGTTGTGTATGATTCATCTGCATTTCTGATTGATTACATTCCCTTGTTGAAAACTGGCCACCACAGCTCAAAAAGAAAGACAGAGCAAGACTGTAAAACAAACTGTCATATAAGAATAGTGCAATGTCTCAAGCTTCACCAGCAAAAACTGGCTATAATAAAGGGCTGGAGAAAATCAGTCTACATGGACACAGAGAAAAAAAAAAAACAGCTTAAATGAAACTTGGAGTAGCAGTTCCAAAACACTTCCTGGTGAGTTAGTGCAGAAAGCAGCACTGATGCATTAGTTTGTTAGGAGCGTGGTTAGTACTGCACAGCATCACAGCAGTTGGCAGGTTATTTTAGTGTGAGCGTCGTCTTGGTCCAAATGAGGCCACAGTGGTTGGCCACAGTGTCTGTGGTTTTAGGTGTGCGTGTGTGTTTGTATGTGGGTGTTTGAATTGTGAGTGTGAGTGGGTAATATCCTTATGTGTAGGAATTGAGGCATTCCTTTGAACGTGAGGTGATGTCCTGCAGCTCCCGCTCTTCCTTCATTTTGATGTCTTGGTAGGCATGCATTTGACTGGCATCCTTAAGGTAGGCCCAGTTTGCTGAGAGAATCATGAGGAAGTGGATCTGGAAGAGAAGGGTGAGGTGGATGGCCGGTGAGCATGTCAGAGACGCAAAGCAAGCTACAGGAGTCAGAGCTACCTCACAGACATACACAAAGTTAAGCTTCTTTTAAAAAAAAAAAAAACTTAACACACAAGGGTGACAAAAGATTACTGATTACTGTTACAATTATTACTGATATTGGAGTTACAGTACTATCTTGCTATGGACAATACTAAAGACATGACACTTACAAGGTGTGAGAGTGAGGAGAGAAATAGAGCCGGAGTTTATACATGTTAGTTTTATGCAGCTGTAAAAGCTTGAGGTTAGTGCAAAGCATGGGATTTAGCATTTTGTGCGCCTGACCCTGTTCCACATGCAGCTCTCCATTATACTGATGTAGGATTTATAAGAAACAGACCAGGTAGGGATCCTTTTTGTAAACAAAGATTGTTTATTTTATATAGAAATTAAAAGCTACAGTCTTGAAAAACTTAAGAGAAAATTAAATATATGAAATATGGAGTATCAGTAACTATAAACAGTTCAAAGAATCTGGAAATGTAAGCATGCAGGCTCAGTGTTAAGATAAAAAGAAATGGCTCTTTAATGGCACTTGAAGAGAGAATCCAAGAAAATGTATGAAACAAAACATCAACTTCATAGCTGAGGCTATACCAGCATCAGCCCTCATAAAAAAAAAACATTTACTCTACTCTAAATAGGAGAATTTCTTTCTTTTTTTTTAATAAAATGCATGTGGGGCTTAGGGCCTCCTGTATATCCCTGGTACTGGCCTAACCCTTCATAGCATGCTGAGCTGCTAGATATATGCAGTTACTTTGAAACCTACAATAAACACCACGGGTCAGTGGTCATAATACTCATCAGCATTATACAGTTGATGAAAGGTTTTTAGTTTAGTTTAGAATCTAACTTGTGACAGAAGGAAATAATGCTGAATATTTTCTGTGTAACACTTTGTGGTTTCATGGGTCAGTACCAGAATTTCAAGGCAAAGGCAAGAAACCAAAGAAATATAAAAGGACAAGGCACTTGACCACTGTTGCTAGTCCTTTTCACAAATGTATCGCTACAATTTATCCTCACCAAAACCGCTAAAACATGACACCTGAGAACACGTTTAGTATTTGTCATCAGATGTCTATATGGACTCATGTCAGAGCTTCATACTGTACATCTACATGGGCTTGGTGCAGTTTGTGTCTTGATCTCACAATGGTATCGTTTCCAATTTAGATTTTTAAATTGTGTGTTACAGCCTGCACAGCTATCTTACTTTTATGTACATTTAAGAGCCTCAGGAGTTGGTGCACAAATTCGCATTTCAGCTCTGACTGCAGACAACTGATGCTCGTCCTGTTATGCAAAGATGAGGCACTGCATGCTAAATACTGTAGGGTTTTATTATTAATCTGAAATACTGATGCTGATGATAACTTTTGTGCAGGTCAAAGTCAGCTTCACATGTTACAAATATAAATAACACTGTCGTGGATTTCTAGCTGTGTGTGTTTCTATAAAATCTGATGGTGACAAATTTCTACAAGTGAGTGCAAAGGAAAGCAGAACAAACCCAGTAAAGTGAACACCACGCCAATCTGAAGACAGCTTTCATCAGGTGTCCTCAAACAAGCAATATCACTGGATACCAAATGCTAAAGGAAGCATACAATCAGCTATTTACACTAATTGAGAGATGTTGATTTTTTTTCTATTCTCAGGTTGTTGTTTTTTTTTTTCTTTCTTTTTAGTTCATTTGTTGTCAGTGGCAACTGTCTACTCAGTACGGTCTCAAACTCCTGTACCGCGCTCTTAAAAACAGTTTAAAACTTAGTGCAGCAGTCTTCTCGACTCTTAAACTTCAAAACAGCAAAGTTATAAGTGGTAGCCATCATGTAGATCAGCTGGTGGAAGAGAACAGAAAAGGTTGTAAGAGAACATGCCGGTGACCTCCTGATCACTAGTACTGTGACAATTTAGCAAAATGACCAATCTCTTTTTTTCTGTTTTTTTTTTTTTTTAGGACCCCCCCCCCCGCAAAAAAAAAAGTAAAGGAGAAAATTATCAGAATTGTACAATATCCTACTAGTGAGTTTGTGGTCCAAACTATTTAACAAATTCAGATTTTTAGAAATTATACTCTTTCAGGACACATGAAAGAGTATGAAAGCAAGGCCAAACCCTGAACCCGCTTCCATCCACCCTAAAATAGAAAACAGGGCTGTGTGTATCTAAGCAGATGGTAAAACAGCAAATGGAATTGGAGCAGAGGAAAAGCCTACATGTAATCATCCTTATTGCGTTTACATAAACCATATGGGAATGAGAAGAGGAGCACTTGACACATGATCTGCTGATACAAACCGTGCAGAGACGGACTAAAGAGAGAGGATGGACAGACTTCAGGGAGGCTTACCAGAGCGATCACAGTAGCTCCTGCCCCAGCGCACGCTACGATGTACAGGTGATAAGACAGGTAGAACTGGAAAAGACACGCGACAGTGTGAAGTTAAAAAAAAAAGAAAGAAAGGAAAAAAAGCGTCTTCTGCTTCTTGCGTGTGTGGATGGAGGAGAACATCTTACCTCACTCGTGTTGCAGATGTCACCTAGTGTGGATCCACAGGCCTTCCCTGGTGTTGCATTCCAGGGGATAATTCCTGTAGCCGTGAAATTCAAAGGTTTTCAAAGACTGTCAAGCCCACTGAGTAAGAACAAAATGACTGGTGTAAAATGCCCCTGCTGCTTTCACCTTTATGGAGGTCCAATGGGAAATACATCTGTACCAAACAAAAACTTTGTTTATTTTTGCTGACCTTCCTCTAGAATTTACCATTTTCTTCTGAATTGCTACTTTTTGGGGCATTTATTCAATTATTTATATAAAAAGGGGGAAAAAAATGAAATGCTCTTTGGTTGAACTGGTCAGAATCAAGAGTCAAAATTTAGAATATTGTCGTGCTAAGCAGGAATAAAAATATAATAGTGAAATCAAAGTTAATGATGCCAGACGAGACTGATGGGTGGTGACTGATAAGTCTGTGGCCTCAGGTAGAGGTAGATGAGTTTGTACTGTATGTGCAGTTCAGCTCTTTGAGTGATTATGAAGAAAGGTAATAACTTTTGTTATTATTTCTGTTTGGGGTAATTGAAAATTGCAAGATCTCTACATCTTCTCCAAGATGAAGAAGGAGCTCAGTGGTTGCCATTTTGACAGCGATAATGACGTTGTTGCTGCTGTGGACAACTTTCTGGACGTACAAGACTTTTACAAAGAAGTTATCCATCTGCTCCATAACCACTAAATTAAGTGTGTGAATGTAAGAGGGGGCTATGGCTAAAAATAAATGTGCTAGCTTTTCTAAAACTGATTCCTTCTACCTTACACTAGGAACTTGTCAGTCACTCTTTGTGCCCCTGAGGTCAGAGCCGTTTTCTTACCGTACTGACGAACATCCACACAGATGGAATCAATGTTGGTGAGGTTGGCCATGGGAGACCTCATGGTGGCACAGGTAGACCACATGTTGTAGAAGAGGAAGACCGGCACGGCAGAGAAGCCAAACACACCGAGCCAGGCCACACCCAGAATGTATGTGAGGAACACAAACTGAGGGACATGACAATTAGAATCATCAGCTAACCATGAAACTCTTATTTCTTTCCTATAATGAACATCTCCATCTCGCCAGGTGTCTCATATTTTAATTGCATGGCATAAAAGCTTCTTATGCACTCTGTGCTTAAGAACCAGGCTGTACTGACATACCATTCCACTGATGCAGCGTCCACAGATGGTGGTCTTGAACTCGCTGTGCAGTTCCTTGACTGCACTGGTTGTGTAGAAGCCCTCAGCCAGCAGAATGATCCCATACAGGAAGAAAAATGAAGCGATTCCATAGATGACATACTGCATCAGCTGTATTCTGTTAAAGACCAATGTCACACATTAGCTTTAGATAAGCTGTTAAAGCTGCAAAAGGTTAAAAACAGAGTCAGCACAAACCAACAACTAACATGTTTTTTTTGCCTCCAAATGCAACAGCTGGAGAGAGCTAGTAAAAATGTCAGCTGACTTAAGAGCATGAGGTAGTGCTGTCTGGTGTGGAAAATAGCTACTTACAAGCATTTATAATCTTTTGCATGCAATCTTCAAAACATGAGTGATCATGAACAGATGGTTAAGATTGATATAGTGGTCCAGCTTCCCAAAGACACAGATGAAGAGAGATGCTAAGCCCAAATGTGGAGATAACAGGTGATGCGTGTCTCGGCAAATCGTCCACCAAGAGACAGACTGCCTCTGTAGACATGTTCAATTAAACAGCTCGCTCCAAATCTACAACAACATAAAACACATGTGCAGTCCTGTCTCTGCCATTCCTCCTTTATTGTCTGGACTAATGGATGCACTGTTTACAAAAAAGGGTCCATATTAGGACTGTTCTCCAGGATGAGGCGAACGTGGGAGACGTCAGCTAAAAATAGCCTACATAGAGTCAACCTCATCACAAGTGTTATCTGTCTTAGGTTTGGGCCTTTAATGGGATGGTTATGCAAGGATGTTTTTGTAGATAGGATATCATGTAACAGATCCTACTATGACATTAAAGACACAATATTTTAAACAATCACAGAGTTTACTTGGATATCTTAATTGTTTAGTTTTATTTCTTTCTCATACGCTTGCATGCATTAAAAGCAGCCATGCACTACATGTAGAGAATGAGGACGCTTACACATCAGTCAGCATGGCGTGGTCACTGGTGACCTTGGAGAAGTGGGTTTCCAGGATGGTCACGGTGCCAGTGAGAGCCACATGTCCACATCCACAGAACAGGGCAACACCAGAGAAGCAGAGGATTGTAGCCACTAGCGACGCATACGGCACCCCGCCTAAGCATTTGATGCAGCACTCAAAGCAACCTGTAGGAAAAAGAAAAGAAAAACTGTCAGTGACAAGTGTTTAACACCACGTCTTTTTTTACTTTAAAAGGACATTAAGTAAATTCTGTGATAACATCAGCTCACAGTTCCTTATAAGGAATTGTTTTTTACTTACAGGACAGGCAGAAATCTCAAGGAAATAAAGCATGAGATCAGTGCTCACATAGATCATGCAGCTATCAGTCAAGCATATCCCAACACCCTGGCTACATCACCAGTCTATCACAATTAAATTACACAAGTGGTGTTTATCACTCATCAGTTCTCATTAAATGACACCAGACTGACTTTTCTCTGAAACTCATCCTAAGTGCTGCAAAGGAACCCATGCAGTCTGTTCAAAATAGATTTCAGAAAATTTGCCTGTGGTCAAGCTTGATGCTTCCTGTCAAGGCGTCTGCAATGTAAAGTACCAGCGGAAACTCAACACAGTTTTGCTGTGTGAGGCTTATGTTTTACGGTCTAAACTTCCTTTAATGTTTGGGACAATTCATCACTCCACTTTAAGTGCATTAATGACCATCCAGCGGGTCAGAGGGTGCGCGCCAAGCTGCAATGGAAATCAATGGCAGCTCACAACGAGGGAATGAAGTGACCCAGATGGATCTGCCTCATGAAATTTGTTTGTATGCTTTGTGAAACGGAGCCAGCCACCACAATGCACTGTCTGTGGATGCATGCAAACAAACCACAGCGTGCTTCCAATCAGATCCACATGTGGCTGACAGGATGTTGTAGAGTCACAGGACATCCAGGTCAATGGCTGTTAATGTTTTAAAGCTCTCACATATGCCTGATGTCACACTGCAACCTAAAAGTATTTACAGCTGCTGTGATCAATATTTTTTACATTAATGACAAACCTACAGAGAATCATCATCAACTGAGCAGTTCCATGAAGCTCTTTGAAGCATTTTAGCCTTTTCGAGCTCGCTGTTTCCATTTTCTGTCCCTTAACATCACAGCTTTGGTTCACGGTTTTTGTTTCAAACTTCACAGAAAAGATCAAGCAATTGGCATTTATCATAAAGCATATTCCATATTAACAGTATGAGGCTAACAGGTCATATACTGTTTACATTATTTTTCTCTAATCTCTCACATTCAAAGATTCTTCGAATTTCTGCCCGTTTATATATAAGATAAAGAGCAGTAAATTTGGAGGCTTATCTTAGTTCAACACAAATTTGAAGTTTTCTTGAACAGAGAAAAAAATATTTTCCACTGACACTTGCCTCTTCCATGAGCCAAGACTCTAAAAGTTCATCTGTATTTGTGCTCTTTGCCGTGACAAAGGAAATTAAAAGAGATATACTGCGGCGGGGCCAATACTTTTGCAGTCAGATGCTTCACCCTGACTGTTTGTATAGTGCGGAGAGATAAAAACATTTTTGTCCCTTGGTGGGTGAATAAAAGTTGCCATGGCAGCATGTTAACCACAACTCAGTGAGTGTGCCCACAGCAAAGTCGCTAACTTCTACCGCAGGCCACATTTCTGTGATGAACATATTGGGGTGGATGAGTTAGCTGCTGGGAGTCAGAGCTCAGAGCCCCACAGGATATTGAACCCAGCTGCAAAGTAAACACAGTCCAGCTAAAGGAAGAGCTGCTCTTGTGGTAGATGTCACTTCCAGTTCTGATCCAATAGCAGACTTATCTTTGCTTATCAACTAGCTGTCACACTTCACCCTCCTGGAGAGAAGAAATGTTTCCATATGAGAAGTGTGGTTAGGGTTTATCTCCATTGCCAAATCACTCATATTACATATGCACATAGTGACAGAGCCAGTAATAACAGTCACATTGGTTTGTTATGAATTCATTTGATTGAAATCAGATGTGACACAAAAATCAGCAGGACTGCCCGACTCATCAAATGCATCACTGTACCCGTTAGATCAGCTGTCTAAAAGCTAGCGCTGTGCTAGATGCCATGATCTCATCATGACTGGCTGTCCGCCTTGATTGCCCGAATTTCACTAAATCTGAAAAATGTTTGCACAACAGACAGGAGACATATAAAGCTTTAAGAACTGTTTCCTGGCATACTTTAAAATGACCACCCTTCCCCTGGAGCCTGTCATGGAGAGGATCAGACTGAGGTGTGTGCATCTGCCATGCCTGTCTAACCCAGTGCTTAAGAGACAGAAAAAAACCTACATTTTGTTTGAAAATCCCCAGTGCGATCGAAAAGCTATCTGTTTGATTAGTGCCCGTTCCACAGGAGAGGTTTGCTGTCAAAGCATCCAGCCTGGGAATGTTGGTTAGACGTCTCTCTCCGTCCCGCACTGGAGAAACCTTGTGTCACTTACTGGTTGTTATGCTTAATAACACAATAAATCCAAGGTGTTATTTTCACAGCTGAACTTGACATGTTGGCAGGTTAATATAATTCTCCTCTGGCTGACAGAAAGCGCACTGGCACGAGGACAGACCCACTGATGTGGTTCAACTATTAACCAGCTCAGGAATACCATTCTGTTCACAAAGGGCCTCTGTGAAGGCTTTAGTCTTGGTATTAGACATCAGGGGAGACACAGATGACATCAAAGCTCAACACCACTTTTCAGGGATCCTGCGTTAAGAACCACAGGGACAACAGTCTGCCAGAGCAAAGTCATTTTCATTCAGTCGATGGACTGAAAGCAAAGGTGGGATTTTGAAGTAATCGCAGGGTCTATGAGATATTACGGGCATCCCTATCAAGAAATCTGCCTCCTTTATGGGAGGCTCTGCGTTTCAAAACTAGCTTTTGCTTTGAGGAAGGATGGCCTTGGACTGAAGGAATAATTTGATATTTGATGAAACTGCTGAAACTTTTTCCTTCATGTTGCATTTTGGTGCATTTAAATGGCTGAGTCTACTTCTGCAATCAGATAGACTGATGCATACCATCATAGAGGATGTAATGTGTGACTGTTTTCTCTAAGTATACTGTGCGGGGTTTCATAGTGTACAGGATATTGCATGACACACTGAGCTGAAATCATCCTCCTCCACAGGGAACAACAGTAGGAGCTGGTGACTCTTTAAACAACAAGCTTCTACTAAATAGATCCCGCTGGCTTGCTCTGACTGGAGCATCATAAATGAAAATCACGTTGGGCCTTGTTCCCTCTGATGACTTTCACATGCTCCAAAGTCCCTGACTAATACTCCTGGTTAGACCTCCAGCCACTTCAAGACTCTCCAACTCCATTGCTACAGTACATGAATGAGAGGAGGAAAGACAGAATGAAAAAGCAGAGTGAGAGAGGGAAACACAGACAAGTTAGCAACTGTTTGTGATGACAACGTCAGGCCTTGCAGCAGAGGCTAGATTTGTCACATCAAGATCACGAGGAGAGAGGAAAAAAGGAAAAAGTGTGTGTTTGCATGTGTAACATTATGTGAGAGAAAAAGAGAGAGACAGAGAGAGAGTCCAAGAAACCCCGATACAAAGAGCCAGTGTGTACAGCCCTAAGCTGTCCATCACACTGGACTCTCAGGGGCCATTCAGAATGGCAGTGAACCACGGGCCCGCTCTTCCGGCCCACAGGCTTGAGGCCCAGGACAAGCCCACCGCTGAGCTCCATCCTGTGTGCCCCTGCTGCGCTGCACATAGCTCAGTCATAATGGTCCACAGCGGCCGCTTCACACTCCAGGAGGATCCTGTTTGTCAAAGCAGCTCAAATCATCTGATGTGTGAATGAGATGACTCGTTAAGACTGACATGCAGACCGGCAGACACACAAACATACACAGAGATGCAGCGAGACAGAGTGACCAAGAAAATGAGGGTGCATCTTAGTCTTGTGTCTAATAGCCCCAAGGTTGGACCCCAGACCTCCAGAGGCTTCCAAATCCCACCCCCTGCCTTTTTTTTTTTAATTAATAACTATTTGATAACCAACAGTACAGCAAGACAGAAAATGACAGGAGAAAGAAAGGTTCCCAGATCATTATTATTATTATTGTTGAGATTATAGTGCTTACATTTGGCCTTTGTTTCCCAAATAAAGCCATGTTCCATCAAATCATCCCATTGGTTTGCTACAACCTACATACAAATTGGGTCCAGCTAGCACTGCAGTTAGAACTGCGACAATTAGTTGATTGACAGAAAATTAATCAAAAGCTATTTTTTTAATTATCAAACGTGAACAAAGTACTAGTAAACCGAGTATCTTTGGTTTTCAACTGTTGCTCAAACAAAAATAAGACACCTGAAGACAATTTTGACTCCAAACAATTCATCAAAAAATAAGTGGTAATTTAATCCATGCTGAAACCAATCGCTAGTTACAGCCCTACTAGGGGGTCTACGAAGAGTCATTAGTTTGCATGAGAAAATATAGAAGCCACCATTTAAAGTGTGCTCTGTGCACTGTACTTGATGGGTGCAGGGGGCCCAATAGCAAATGTTTGCCTTGCTGCCTCCAAACAGGTTAATCCAGCCATGCATCAGACTCCTCACACTAACCCCTGCAGCTGGCTCTGCTTCATCACCATCCTCCATCCCTCAACAACAGACATCACGTGTCGACACCACAAAGTTGAAATCTTCCAACAGCTGCTACCCTCCGTGGAAAAAGTGGAGAAAAAAAAAAGAGTCTAAATTCACCCCTAATTGTGTACAGAAATACCAACTGGATGTGATCAAGTGAGCAGCAGACATTTTGAAAAACACTTAAATTTAATGTCCACACCAGACACAAACAGAGACACGCCCACACCTACACAAACAAAAAATCAAAAGCAAGACAAACACAAACAAGCACCAAGTGCACATGATAAAAGTCTGAACGTCAGATACAAACAAACTTCGATCACACAAACAAACACGCTCGGACACACGCAATTTGTGATGACAAACTCTTCCACTTCATCCCTGCATCAGGAACAACAAATGGGCTTCCAACAGCGTCAAAAACGCCTTCCAGTTTAATCCAACATCAAGCCTCATTGCAACCAGATGTGCCTGCTTACAGCTAATGCGAAGTGTTGTTGTTTGTTGCTTCATTGCGGCGAGCTGCCAAAGAACCATTTATGAGAAATAGTCTCATTTTCCACACTCTCCACTTTGAGAGGAGCGATACTTAAAAATGGCATAATGGTTATAATGGCCATCCTCGAGGGGCTGGGGAGATCTGAGCCTGCAAATTCAACCAAAGTGGTCTCACTGTTATCTAACAATGGAAACTTATACCCTGTTAGCTAATAGCTGCTGACTGCAGCTCACCCATAGCTGTACGTGAATGGAGCTGAGGGACATGTGTGGATGTATTAAAAGACAATTAGAGGCAATGACGGCTCATAATGGCTCATAAATTACATTTTTGGGTACAGCAGAGCAGTAAATATGTGAATATGAGCTGTATAAGTGACTGGAGAGTCTATTGTATTTGTATCATACGTAGTGTCTAATTGAACTTACAAGCTTTGTAAGAGAAGGAACAACTTTTAAAAAATAAAGTCCACATAGTTAACTTGACTCCCTTTTCAGGAGCACCTTGTAGTAGAATAGTACTAAATGTTGCACACTCTGCTCTGTCCAGTAGCAGAACAGTAGTAATACAGGCTGTAAAAAGTGCCAACAGAAGCATTATGACGTGCAAATAAAGAAAACCTGAAAGAAAAGTTTTATTATTTCAGTGTAGATCATTTTGTCTCTCAGGGTCGCCATAGCACACACAAGAAGTCCATAGACATTAAGTCAACTGACAGAACATTCACTATCACTTGAGTCATCCATCAAGCAGAAATACTAAACATTAGCTGGTTCCAGCTTTCAAATGTGAGGATTTTTCAGTCATGGTACAGTGAATACCTTTGGGATTTTAACTGTTATGCAGATAACGCCAAGTGCTGACTATAATCTTTAGTTACATCCCCAGATACATGTGACTGCTGCTGTTTGTCTTATGCGACTTTGTCAGCGTTTTAAAAGGTGGAAAAGCAACCATTTGGAAAAAGTACTTGTTTGAATGTGCAACGATATGTTACCTGGAAGAGATGTTCAAGAGCAACAGCAAAAATCAATAATTCCTGCTGGTTTCAAAAAGAAGGAAACTTAATGACTTTCTCTCTTTAGTGTACGCACTCCTCATGGCTGTCTATCTATTTGTGAGACTGGTAATCTCTGCTTCATTTATTTTTGTTCTTGCAAGCCCCTCATCCACCTCATTAATCATCTGCCTGCCACCCCCCCCTGCCGAAACAAGAACTCAGAAGCACCCTGAGCTTTGATTGATCGACTGTTGATTCTGCCACAGGCTCATTGTCCTTAAAAGTGACACTGCCATGATGATGACCAGCGGCAACACAATATCCCTCCCTCCTCTCCTCAGGAGAATGAGCTCTGCGCGAATCATCTCACATAGTTAAACTAATTAGATCATAGAACAAGCAAAACACTGCAGGAAAAAAAAAAAAAAAAACACCAGATGCATTTTTCCAGAGGCGGTGATGCACAATGCCAGTGCAATATCAACAATAATGTGCATGCAAACACTGAAACAAGGATGCTGTACTGACATTAAAAGGTTTCCTGCTGAGCAGAATCTACCCAACTATTGTGTACAGTGAAGCCAAGCAGACTGGAGTAGGTTAAAGCCCCAGTAAACACAGCAGTGAAAAGAACTGAACTGGCTCTTTGTGAGCGCTCATTGGTACCTCTTTTGTCCTGCCTCTGGTCTTGGTTTTCTTCTGATGGAGTTTCCATGGTTGTTTTTCTCCCATCCAACAAAAATGCTTCCTTTCAGCAAAATCTCTCTTCCTCTCTCCCCCTTACTCTCTCCTCTCTCACTCCCTCTTTCGCTCACTCTCCCTCTTGCACATTTCTGGTCTCTCTCTCTCTCTCTCTCTCTCTCTCTCTCTCTCCCACCCACCTACCCACCCCTCCACATTTGTTCTTTTTCATCTCGTCCCGTCTCACGAAGCCGCCTCTCCACTGTACATCACAGTTCCTTTCTAAAGGTGCAGAGGTCTTGTCAGAAGGGATTTGGTTGAGCTCAGTGCGTGCCCTTAGTCATATATCACAGGCAAAATGTATCTATTCTGTTCGTACTGACTATTTTGGGATTTAGTTTGAGTGAAATTAATTTGTCCTCCTTATGACACAAAAATCCTCTAATTCACCCTCTCTCATGCATGCTTGTAACAGACCCCTGAATAGCAATTTAGAGCAAGCTGCCTGGTGACAGCAGGTTTGTCATATCAGAGACAGGGTTGCAGATGGGGGAGTAGGGACCCCCACTCGGTGCTGTAAAGGCTGGGGGAGAAAGGGACACAATCACCTCTGTCCAGGAAAGGGGGAGTGTGAGTGTGTGTGTGTGTGTGCATGCTGTGGTGTGTCTGGGGGTTTAGCCCTTCATCTTCTGATTTGCACCATATGCCCTCTGCTCTTGCAGCATACATTAGCAACCTCTGACCGCTGTCTTCCCTCCATCTGGTGGCTCCAAACTCACATATGAAAGGACACAGGAAAGAAAGGCAGCTTTACATTTCCTATACAAGGACACAGAGCGTCCTCTGGGTTGATACAGACAACAGAGGAAGCAGCATATAAAAAAATATGAGAACCGGAAAAATCATAAGGGCTGAAACATGAGGACTTTAACAGGGGTGAAAGAGCTGATAAAGGAAGGAGAATGAAGCGAATGCTAAGAGGATGAATCAGTGAGAAACAACTTGTTAAAAACAACAAAACAACAGAGATAGAGGAAGACGGATAGTGAGAGATGACCAGGGAAACAGACAGTGAGTTTGTTTGGCAACAGCAGGCTGAGGAGCCCCAGGGGCATGCTAATGAGAGAAAGGCCTTTCAGCGGTTTGGGGGAGGGGGGCTGCTGGAGCAGAGCTGGAGTAGGGTCTTCTCACGGATACCAGACCTCAGAGAGGAGGGGGATCAGCAGGAGAGGGGAGCCTCAGGGGTCAGGGAAGTGAACTTAGCGGGGATCCCACAACAACAAATGCCGCACTAATCTTCCTGCTTTTTCATTGTCAGCCCTGTAAAACACCAGGAGAACTGACATCCTTGTGAAGTGGCGAGCCCGTATGTAGAAGTGATGGTTGCTTGAACTCTTCATATGTGAAAACACGGCTGATTTGGATGTAATTGTGCTTATGATTTTCTTATTAAGTGAACTTAGGAGCTCAAGTGATGTGAAATGTTAGACTTACTGAGTAGGCCAAAATCATCAAAACCAATCTATCCATCTACAGGCCTTTAAAACTGCATGAAACAACAAAATGTTTGAGTTGATTGCACACACATGGAAGGAAATTTAAAACATGTGATCAGGCTTTGTCAAATTTTTAGATTAACTTTAACAAAACTGATTCTTGTATAAACAAACATAAGTTTTTGATCAAAAAGAATCCTTATATTAAATTAAAGTTTTATGGCGTGGAGATCGAGATAGGAAAAATCTACAATTACTTTTCTTTTAATGTGTGTAGAAGTCACTGATATGTTGCTTCTGTGTGCATTTGGAGGCATCATAGGGTCCGGGGTGGTGGATTGAAATGCCACAGCAAACAGCACTGGCATGAAAGTACTGGCAGTTATGGAAAGTGTAGTTTTGTAATGGCTCTGACGTACAGTATGCCTGCATCAAACAACTGGACATTATTAGTAAGCTGG
Source organism: Scatophagus argus (assembly GCF_020382885.2). NCBI lineage: Eukaryota > Metazoa > Chordata > Actinopteri > Scatophagidae > Scatophagus > Scatophagus argus. The sequence goes on along the minus strand of NC_058503.1, from coordinate 10,641,946 downwards.
TAGCCAACAGCTGATAAAGCGTGAATGCTGTGACTAATGACAATCAGCCATGCACCTAATTATAGGGATCCACTGTACAACATCATGTTTACTTTGTGTATTTCTTAAAGGCTTGAGACCTTCACAATGACAAATTCTTCAAGTACTTACAAATACGAAAAAGTGTTTTATACTTCAAAAAGATGTACATGTTGCCAAAAGATCAGCAGTAAATAAATCATGTTAAATCTTATGCAGCAACATGTATTATTGAATCTGCAGCATTTGTGTGTAGTGTATTTGTTCCAAATGTTCCAAATATGTAACATTAAAACATTCATATAAAGTTGTGTTTTTGGTGGAAACATTTGGCCTTAAATAAAAACAAAGAGCTAAACAAAACCCTACATGTTGTCCAAAGTTGCAGAGTTGGGTGATTAAAAAAAATACTGTGACAAGCTGAGTGCCTGTGGGAATAATCATGTGAACGTAGGACGCAAAGCCTGAGTGCTGCACGCTAAACTCTGTGTTCAGACACCGACACTCCCAGACTCCAGCACACAACCTGAATGATGATGAAGCTCATACAAATGGAGGAGGCTTCATTGTGGATCAACCTTTCACGGTGTGGGACTGGGGGCCCTGAATGCTCCTCAGTGTTTAGTCACCCGTAAAGACCTGCACCCTGCTCGATTCACACTGAAGAAGGAGTTCTCAGGGATGAAGGCCTGTACCCAGGCCCAAGCACCACTTGCAGACACTAACAACAGCCTGAGAAAGCAGGCTTACCACACCAGAGCAGAGGAAGACAGATGAAGCCAAAATGGGTGTGTGGAGTGGCCCAAATGAAAAGGAGAAGGATGCCAAAACATGAAATCAAACATCATCGTCGAAATATCTTTGCTGTCCTCATGGAAAAAGCTGTTACATTCCCTTCTTGTATTTGACAGATTACAACACTGGAGATTGAGATTCCTGTAAACATTGTTTTGGTGATTTGTTGCAGTCAGTGAATCATTCCTACGTACTACGACGGCAGTTCTGACCTAGATTTAAATGCAGGACATCTTCATGGGTCAGACTGCTCTTGATGTCTGCTTTCATGTTCAGCATGCTGAACCCAAGTCATTGATTGGTTTGCAAAAGCACTGCACTACAAACCCATTAAACAGATCCATTCACTTGTTTGCTGACCTGTTTTCCTGTTTTGCGAGTCTACAGAATAATAAAAACCCTCCCAAAGTCTGTATGACTTTTGCTGAACAATTCAACATATTTAACAGTCAACACGTGAAAGCCAAGGCCTCAAACTCATCTTATAAGAACAGCTAATGCTTCCATGTAATCATTAAGCAAAGCATCCAACACAAATGCCTGAGTTACATTCCAATTTCCTAAAAAAAAACAAAAAACTCTCTAAGCAATGGAAAAAATGAATATGCTAACTGTCTTCATTTATTACAGCAAAAATATGTGGACAGGGAGAGGGAAAACCACAATGGGCTGACTTATAATGAGCCTTGTGCTTTCTGTTGCCTCTGTCAAGAAGCAATAAACTAACTAGAGTAATCTATTTTTCTCCAGTATTACGCTGTACATCCTGTTGCTGTAATGCCAAGAGGAAACCACAATACACTCTGGGTTTGACAAAATCAAAGGTTTACAGGTAATTCATTGTTTTATGGTATCACATGTAACTAAAGCCTTTTCAACCTTCATACTTGAACTTGAACGAGTGTTTTGGACGCTTCACTTTTGTCCCTTACAAAGGTCTATCTACCATTTTTGCATTGCCCTCTTAACATTGTCAAAATGTACAGTTTAAAACAAGATACCAACAACTATGCAGCAGGAACTGGCACCTGCATTACCCACGATGCAACTTGACTTATACTAGTAGCTTTGAGCTTCAAGCCTGAAGCATAGATGAGAAGCAGGGCTACTGAGGTCTGCTAAGCTCACTTCCTCCTAACTCAACAACCCCAGATGTTTTCATGTTCAAACCTGTGGGCTTCAGATTCAACTGCGGTGGCCCTTTCCAAGACACGTAAACACGCCTTGATGTGTGAAACTGGTGGACCTTTAACTTCAGAGAGAGAACTGCATCTAATGAAAATGATGATTATTGATAATGAATTTCATTATCAGTCTGACTTCTGATTATTCTCAATTAATCAGTTCAAAGTTTCAACCCAGGCAGTGTCTTTAACCCAGAAGAACCTTGACCCTTTTTTTCTTAATATAAAACAGATGGACCACATGTAACACATTTCTGAAGTTGTTTTGGAAAAAAATAACCCCTTGTGTCCAAAATCTGTCATGTTATATATACATGGGGTGCTTGTAAATGTTTTACATTATTTAAACGTTTGTGACACCTGTGTCACCATGGGCTCTTATGGGTTAAATTGCTTTTTGTTTCATCTGACTTGAAACACAAGAAAAAAAGAGGCAAATCTTGAATAATACATTTTTACCCACAATGTCTAGAAATCAGAGATGCACTACAATCTTACTTGGAACACTGATTCAGACTTAAAAATGACATTCAGTGGTGTTTAAAATTATGTTACTCACTCATCTTAATTCTAGTTGTAGGTTTTAACAGTCCAGATATTTATCTGGGGACATGCCACCTCCAAACCTCAAAATTTAAGTCCTATAACCAACCCCTGCACCCGTTTGTGGTGCAAAACATGATCCAATGGACCAGCACATTGTTCTTCGAAGAACATTTAAATTCTTGGAGCATGATGGTGGAAATCCAACTCCACTACTTAATTTCAACCATTTTTTTGTACAGTTTCTAGACTGTATTTTTCTCTACACTGTAATTACAAGTGCTTGACCAAACAATGCCCATGGTATCTGACTCAGCACTTCTCTAATTGCATGTTTGTATTACTATGGTGTTGGGTCTGGAAATGGAGAAACGCTCACTCAGGGATGCCTGGCAGCCATGTTTTTCCTCTAAAAATCACTTCACAACCCTGTCTCTCTGGCACCTCCATAGCCACTGTGGTTGCAGGCAGAGTGAGAGACACAGATGCTTCATATTATCCAGGCTTCCCAGCTTATAGGACCTTGGAAACTGCCACCATGGCCTGGCTGGACAGAAAACCAATACAATATCAAAACCTAAAGACTAGGAATTCGATCATTTCAGTCTGGAGTCAGTCAAAAGATCAAATCAGTGCCAGGAAACAAAAACCTGGAAGTGAGGAAAGGAGAAAGTAATAGGGAGGGGAGGCCTTTATAGTACTTGTATTCAGTATCCCCCAATGCAGACCTTTAACTTGTGCTATAGAGAACAGTAAAGGTCTTTGCATAACTGTTAGTTTTTCTTTTAGTGTGCACTAAATATTTTAATGATACTGGTCTGAAAGAGGCTTGGCCGTCTTTGTGGTCTTCCACGCATACATTATGGAGCCATTGAACCAGCCAAGAGGGACTGTAAGTAAACACCTCTCCATTATCCTGTTAGAATAATGCTACATAATAACCTCTTGTCTTTTCAATATACAGTATATTGTAATTAAGCCAAGAAATGGAGAGTTATAAAAACAGCCTTGAATGACAGGTCCATAAGAAGAATTCAGGGGGTTTAATAAAATTTTTATTTCCCAAAATGGGACAAGGCAGATCATTCAAGAGTTACCCTGGAACAGACACACAGAAGATCACGAGGTGAATGCAAATAGTTGCATATTTATACATCTAGCAGATAAGTTTAAGTTATTAAGTTTGTTAATATTAGCATATTATCACAACTGTATTTCTGGCCAACTGATGGTGGGTCAAAAACCCATCCATTCATTCCCTTTTGGTCTCCACAAACTCCAGAGGGAAATATCTGGCTGTTTAGGTGCTAATTATGCTATGATCCACTATGATCACCATCTGTAGCCAATGTTTCCCAATCTGTCATTTGGTCTTGGACAGGAAGCATACAGTGAAATGTTTCGCTGAAAATAGCTAGAAGCAACCAAACCAAAACAGTGGGCTGAGAGATGTTGTGAAGCGGCACTGCAAAGTCAGTTGATAATTTTCTGTGTTTATCACTACACATGATGGTATGTGAACTGTTGTTAATTTAAAAATACTTATTATGGTCGCTTTAGAGTGCCTTCATGTAATTGTGCCTTCCCAATGTGTAGATGTCCCTCTAATCTGATTTAACCAGTGTGCTCTCTTTCCATCTATCTTTCTCTGCACACATTAACTGCACCCGCCCTGTAGTCATTTGGACACTGAGCACCTCCCAAAGCCATATGAAATGTGTGACATTCTATTAAACTGCACTGGGTGCACAAATAAATCCCACTGGGATTACCCTTAGACGTGTTAATCCTTAAAATACAATACTTATTACCGTAAGCATTTTTATATTTAGCTCATCACAAAGAGCACCGAGTTGCCTTTTTATGCTACTTAAGTAAATCATAAGAAAATTAACAGGTTATTCATTTTGTCTTGTACTACAGACAAACTGTGAGATTATAATAAAACATTAGAAGCCTACTCCAGTAAAATTTATCATGGAGGCCCACGAATTCACTGACAGCATTAGATGTATCATTTGAGATGATGGTGCAAAACGCTAACACCCATCACACTAAATTTATGAGGAAAAGGAAGCAAAAGATTTCTAATTTGATGTCTCACACACGTCATTACACTGTTGAGGATCTCCACAATTCAAACATTCTTCTCACACTTGCAAATAACACAGGGCTGGAGACACTTTCAATTTCCTACTTGTTGCACAGGGCATAGACGCTTGAGCACACACACACACACACATGCAGACACAATAAAGACATAATGAAGCACAGAGACATGGAGACATCAGATGAGACTCTCCAGCTAATCTTGGGGCCGCTTCCCATGAACAGACCCCACCCTCCTCTGTGTCTACCCCAACTGCTGGGATTTCTTTCTCTGCGTCGTTCCCGCCAGTCCTATTGTTCTCATGCTGCCAACCTCTCACCCCTGACCCAAGACTTTACCCCCTCCACTACTCAACAGACCAGCCAGTCAGAGCCCACAGTGTCAGGATTCATCGTCAGCACTATGACAACAGAGCAGATGACACGGAGATCACTTTAATGCCATTGTCCCACAGCGTTGTCCTGTCGTGTCTCAAAGCCCTGCATCCCGCGGCTGGATCCTGGATGGACAGAGAGTCGACCGCAACCTGAACATGACACCCCCACCCCCGCAGAGATGTGTTTATCCTCAAACTCACGGTGGAAGCAGTTAAGACGTGGACTAAGTGCTTAAGGATAAGTTAAAAAAAAAAAAAAACAGTCACAAGAGTATGAGAGAAGCTAATCTGTCTAGTGGTTGGTATATACTCTCCCCCCAGCTGACCTCTGCGAGAGTGGGTCAATCCATTACTTTCTTGCTTTTGGCACCGATAGGCAGTTTTCCAACAGCAGAGACTGTAATGACATTTTGTCCATCATGCTGGACATTATAAAGGATCTACTGTGCAAGTAGAGACCAATTATTACCCCATCTGACGTGATGCATTTGCTGCACCATTATCAGTCTCTAAACATTTACACTCTGAGGAATGCATTCTGCACACATGTCATCATTCAAACGATGCGGGTGCCTCTGTAGATGGAAATACATGACGTACACTGCAAACACACAACCACTGTTATGATACCACACCAAAAGAGAGTTGTGTTTCTTAAATCATTTGGTTGGCATAAAAATACTTCAGTTTTCACCCTTAGAATTTTGGGTTCACATGTTCACACACTTTGGCTCTCAAAACTGATTAAAAGCTATTTGTATAATTTCCGACAACTACTTTGACAACTTGTCTTGGGAAATTTAAATAAACCTGTCCAGCATGAGCAAACAGTAGGAAATCTACAGGAAGCCCATAGGAAGCCAAAGAGTACTGTACACCTCAGTGTGCATACATGCAAACATAAGACACACACTATGTACACATCTACAAGCTTTCACACACTTGCTCTGTACATTCCAGATTCTCTGTTACCTCACGACATACTTTTCAGCCGTGGCCACTCTATTGTTACAGTATTGTTTTCCCATAGAGTGGAGGTCAGAAGCTATGATGACTTACGAGGCCTCTCAGTGGCGTAGCTGTGATATTAACACTCCTAACTGATCTCTCGTCTGGTCTGCGTGTGCTTACAGGGTCAAGCTGTTTTTCAGACAGAAACATCTGGGATTTCCTCTCCCCTGAAGCTGCCGCTAGCTGGTACTTTTCTCCTCTCTTCAAAAGTGAACCTAGAGTACAAAAGCCTTACAGAACCACCAAGTGTACAAATGGTAAAAGCATCACACAGCATTGAATGACTCAGGTGTGTGAGCGTTCACGTATTCCAAGTTGAATGTATTACTTTTTTAACCCAGCAATTTAGTCAAATTGAAATCCATCTTCTCAAACCCCCAAACAGTCTGTGAAGCAAACAGCCTCCCCAAACACTCTCCCTCAGCTATTGAGTTTCCTGCAGCTGTCGCTTTATTAAAACTCAGCTATAGCAGATTTTCATCTGCTTGGCAGAAGTGCCTCTTCCTGCCTGATCAAGCCTTTCTCTGGAGGATAATAAGCAGACAATGAAAACTCTCCCTTGGAAACCTTTTTCTCGGGCAGGAAAGTGATTCCTGGCATGAGAGAGCGTGAGTTCAGGGGCCTCTAAACTGGTTTCGGTCTGTCACATGCAGCACCACATCACAACAACATGAGAGTCAACAAGAGGAGTCATGTGCTTCTACAAAGCAACTCGACAAGCTGTGAAGAAATATGTCTTTGCATCATACATCTCTGAATATCTTAAATCGGATTTTATGCGTAATCCTGAATACAGAGTCACAGGAGAAGTCATAAGTGGTTATATAGGTATTCATTTAAATTCCTGCTTAATTCAACCCAAGCGTAGCATTTGGCTGCATCCAAATGGTCTCAGGCTGTCTGGCCGGCTCTTCATATGGTGAACATTTCTCATTGGTGTGCTGGGGTACCCCAGATGCTTTTGTCTTACGGTCGTTTAGCAGCTGCGTAAAAGCACCGAGGACAAAGGCCTATCTGTGGAGGGTTGAATACACTCAGTGGGCACACAGCCAACAGCTCAATCCTTCAGGCTCCCACAATTGAAAAGCAGACTAATGCATTCTGCTCTCACTCCTCACAGATGATCTTACAGGGAAATTAGCTGGAGGCCCTGTTATTTCTTTTCACCTTCTTTCTTGTCATCTACCCTCTGTCACATCTTAACGGTGGCCACATCGAGCGCCTAAACAAATAAATCAGAAGTTTATGAAATAATACTGACACATATGTACTCTCTCCCAAAACAGGAAAAGCGAATGCACTACATCGAAAGAACCAACCATCTTCTGAATGATATTTTCAAATCATCACACCTCCTCACCCTCCTCTCTGATTACAGAGCGTGGAAACATCAATGCGGCATCTCTGATGACTCCAACAGGTTTATGAAGGGAGTCTCTGAAGCCTGGATGTACTTCTTGCCAGTTAATCGAGTCAAAGATTTCAAAATTGGACATAAGGAAGACTAAAGCTGAGGTTGGACAAGCAAGCAGCAAAAACCGCAATCAGTTGAGAGACCTTTCCAAACATATGGAGAAGCAATTTGTAATAATAATGGGAAGATTGTCTTTAAGATATTTATAATTTACATTCATTTGTATATGACAAAATTTCGAACTCTGCCAGCACACGCACACAACCAGCCAAGGGCTAAGTGAGGTGGACATGCTTGTTGTCAATTTTCAAAAACTGAAACTGCATTTGTAAGGAGAAGCATTTGTTTCACAGGTTGTCTTCCCATCAAACAAGCTCTGCAACTTCAACCTTTTCATTGAATGATCCTGCATCTCTAGCAGGCCTCTACGTTAGCACCCGAGTTCTGTTATTTTAAAAATGTAAGTCTCAGCTCAACTTCAGAGTGCAACTTCTGCAACTGGCTTCAGCATTTAACCCTGGCGGTCACCCCATGGCTCTAAACCTCTGGCCCAGCTCTTGGCCCTCACTGACTAGACTCATTAGCTACATGTAGCACAGCTCACCCTGCCACAGGCGTGATTTTGTGTGGAGCAGACACACTGTTCGCTGACTGCACTGTGATCTATTTACTTGTTTACCCAAGACTGGTGAGAAAAAAATAGGTCATTCAGGGAAAACATTATCGACTATCTAATCAATGTCCCCAGCTTGTGTGCTACAGAGCTCAATGTGGTCGTACACTGTAATGTAGTTAACTGTATATAGCAGAAAATCCTGCAGCGGGGCTGAATGCCTGTTGAATGAGTAAGTGCATGTTCATCAGCTGCAGGGGCTCTTTGCTTTGACCAGCCTATTATTTCCCAGAGGCCTTCTGGAACAATCATCTGATCGTGAACAAAACACTGATACAGATTGCCGTTCTGCTGGCAAATATCAGCTCTGCACTCTATGTGCATACACTGATGCCAACATATTGTAAAACTGGAGGGAAAAGAATAGAACTTATTTTGCACGTATTCAGCAGTTTATCCTTAAAAATCCTGGGTGTTTTTCTGAAGATTTAAGATAAAGGCCAGATTGTATTGTTGCATATTTTAGAGAACACCAGAGTTGAACTGCCTGTGTAAATGTGAACGTCTGTGCTCTTTTGCACATTGGGTATTTTCAGATACTTAAATGCTTTCCTGCTTCTACCAAGTGGCAGTGTGACTGTGACATCTCTCCAACAATGATGAACTTGCACACACACCCACACACAGAGAGAGTGTGTGTCACCTTCGCACCCACTTGCATCCCTTCTGTTCAACCGTGAATAGACTCTTAGCAAAAGTGACGGCCGAGGCACATGCTTGAACAAGCACGCACACTTAGGAACTTCTATTCCTATCATTTCATGTCACAATACTCAATGGCCTTCTTTGTCGTCAGAGGAGTTATTAAGCTCAGCAAATTAACGTGGCTGCTCTGGCAGACCTGCAGTGCTGGAGAGAAACAAAAAACAGTAAAGATGAGAGAGGAGACCCAGAGAGAAAAAGAGAGAGATGAGGGAGATTTCAGAGGAAACAAAGTGGAGCAGGAAGGGAAGCAGGAGATGAATGAAGTCTTCATAGAACTACGTAAAAAAGGGTCTTTTTTTTTTAGAGCTGCACAGTTGCAAGAAATACTGTCGGGGCTTCATCTGCTGTATAATTACCGAAGATGCTCGGTTGTAACCTATGCCAAATGGAAAGAAGCCCAGAAATCATGTAACTATGACAGCAACCACCTCATTATGGAGGATATTCAGTGTAATTAATGATTGCAAACTGAAGACAAAGGCAATTTAGAAACTATTGACGGTGACATAAAAATGTAGGATCAGTCATAAAAAGGTTAGCACAAACTTTGAAGGCATCATTTTGGAATGAGAAGAGAACGCTTTGATTCAAGTTAAATTTCACTCTGAGCTTCCTTTGACCATCTTCTGCAGTCCTGTTTTTTTGTCCTGGAAACAGAAACATGACCTAAAGTTTGCCTCTGAGGACAATATGTCCATGAGTCAATTGAGAGCGGGGGGTATCTGGTTCTCTGGTATTGCTCTGCCATCAGCTGACAGCTTGTTGATTCCGAAAGCACAAAAAAACACCTCCACTGGCACAGCATTAGCTGTCATGGGTGTTTCCTCTCCTCAGAGTCAGGATGCAGGGTCACAGCACACGCAGCCCACCCCATGTGTCTGTGGCACTGATCGCTGCTGATGTGCGAGCTAAATAATCAGACACCTTCCAGACATCCTAGTTCAGATGCAGGAGGAATGTGCTACACTGAAGAGCACAACACAGCCCGATGCACCCCAGAGACACATATGCAAAAATCATTATGAAGGACAATGTCCAACTCCTGTGTTTGTGGCCCACTGAAGAACGGGATCGATCAGAAGATTGGATTGTGAAGTCTTTGCTGTAATCAGGAGATTAATGTTTGACACCAGGTTTAGGCCTCTGTTTATTCACTAGCAAGCAAAAGTCAGTAACAGCTGAGCTGCTGAACTACGACAAGATGTTTAATTAAAGACACATTCAACACTGTCAGCTGTGATTAACTCTCATTTTCTTGAGTTACTCAAAAACAGTGACATAATGTTTGGATCTGGTTTGCATCCAGGCTTGATGGCCTTTTCCACAAGACCACCATGCTGAATACAAAACACTCCGACTAGAAGGTTCATGAGTTTCCATAAGGAAAAACAATCTTTCCTTTTTTTTTCTCTATTTCTTTTTTTTTATTGCTATCAGGATCTGGCTCCAAGAAGAACAGACAGACACAGCATTCACAATCAAGTCCGTAATTTGCTACACTTGATTGATTGAATCTCCTGTCATGAGACAGCTTTAAATGTTAAGCACGTAATTCAACTGTAACTATGAATGACATAAATTGATAAGATGGTTAATTTTCCACACTGTTTGAGGCAGAGAGCGTCTGGATTCTTTCTCCTTAATCTTTGCTTATGTTTGACAGATTTCTGCTCCATAGCTCGGGGGCCGCAAACTGCTGTAGAGCAAACATATCAAGCTTTCTGTATGCCATATCATGCTTCTCTTGATAAAAAGGAGCCTGATCATCACATGTATGAATCTTCAGGCTAACACCTTCTCTTGTGGCTAAGTGATAAAATATATAACTAGGACTGAGAGCACATTTGTCTCCAGAGTGTTTAGTTTTCAAGGAGGCTTCTTGGCAACCAAACACTGTTGAGTGGGTAATTGTCACAGGACTACCACCACAAACCCTACAAGATATTGGTGGAATATGACTTGCTGTCTCCTTCTGAACTGAGCTCAGCGGACGGATGCCAAGTTATCCTCCCACATCCTTCACACGGGCCAACGCACTGTTAAAGCAATCACAGCAAGGACAGAAGGGAACCTCTCTGAAAAACATGCGGCCTCTCTGTGAGGTGAAGGTCACCCTAAAACCAAATCAGACCTAAGTTATATAACCTCTAGATGACATCTTCACTTTGCAGCGCCACACGCAGCCAGCTTCAAGACATCCTGTTTATTTTGGGCTGAACAGTTTCATGAACACAGCTGATCCATTTTTATGTTTTCCAAGCTTTCTCACATGTAACCCAGCAAATCACAGCACAGCAGTATGATGTCCATCGATCTGACACAACAAAAGGCAGCCTATACAGCAACTAGCAAGTCTCCAAATTAGTCTTCTCATGCCAACACCAACAGGCTGCACTATTTCTCCTGCAAGGGCCATGGAGATTCTTTGAATATAAAATGGGAGCTATAGCAAGCGGACAATGCACAAAGGTCGACTGCCATGCAGAGCGGTATCCTCTATGAGACAGAGAAAGAGGGTCTGTGGGGAATTAGTTCACAGGGCATCCGCTCTGAAACTTGCAATTCAGTGAACTTCTCTCTGTACATTAAGAGCCACTGAAGTGCACAAAGGAGCAGCTCCAAATTAGGAGCACAAAGACGCCTCTGTGAGGAGCTTCAGAGCGAATTAATGAGCATTGATACACATTCGCACACAGCGTTCTTCTTCCCTGGCCTCAGCTGCGCCGCGACAAACAACACAAGCCAGTAAACGCTGCCTCGAAACCAACGCAAAAATCAAGCAGCCAACTCAGGATGGCAGAATTACATCTGCTGGATCCATTCAGTGTCGTTTCACCCATAGACAAATAGCCCAGTGCAGGATGAACAGTTGGGAGTGAGAGCTGAGTGTCTTTTGTGTTCACTATCCCATCTGGTCCACAAGTTATCACTGTTTCAATGCTTTAAAGTTAGCAAAAAGTTCATCCATGAGCGTGAGCGCCTCGTGCCTCCCATGCAACCCCCCCAAAGTTGCACAGATGGCCAACACTTGGGCTGATTTAAAGATGGGACAGTCTCAGCTCAGCCTGTCAGATAGCAATTACAAACTCTGGCATAAGACACAGAGAAGGAGGGTTTCAGCCATGGAACAGCTGACTAATACAATATGCTGCCTGTTTATTTCCAGTAACTTCTAGCCATCCTTTACCAGCAAATCACATTGTGCATTTCGGTTAGGGAATACAGCCAGCTTTCCCAGCCACAACATTGCAACATGATCAATCACTGCTGACCAATAATGATAAATAATGACTAACAATGAAAGGCCACTTGAGTCTTGGAAGTTTAAGCAAACATTTCATCCCATCCAAGCCTTGTTGAAGGCAGGAGCAATAGAGACAGTGCAGGCAGCAATGTGATCTGGACTTAACACCTCCTCAGACTCGCACTGAGTCGACTGGAGGAATCCTGACAGGCTTAATCTCTCTAATCGCTTTCCTCAAGTTGCTTCAGCGGGCTGCTCTAATACCGATTCTCATGAAACCGGGTCAGGTAAACTGCCTGCTTCTGCAGCACCGCCGCTCGAAGCTGAAATCAGTTTAGTTTTAAACAAAGTTGGAGCGACGTTAACTAACTGAAGTATGAAGCATGGCGAAAACAAAACGATATTTACATCCGTCTTTGAACCACACAGCAGCATTTGTTGGTTAAAGAAAACTTACCCATTTTACTTGATTATTTGTTTTTTTTTTCTCCCCCAAAGCGTCCGAACTTAAGCGATCAACTGAAAGTTGAGCCCCGGCTACGCTGATGTTGCGTCCTGGGATGCACACTGACCGCCTGGCTGCTCAAACAATCAACGCTGCGTCCCTTTGGAGACTGGGTGACGTCACCACAGAGGGGATTACTGATGGGAGGAAGGAGCGTCCCCCTCCTCCCCCTCCTCCGCCTCCTCAGCCCTCATCAGGAAGTTTCACTGGTCAGTCAGCTCATCATGAGCCACTTTATCTGGAGACGTTTCTGCAATCCTGCGCACAAAGTCCTCCAATAAATACGAGAGAGATAAGCTCAATCAAAACGCAGCTCAAGCAGCGTTTCTCTGGGCTGTTGTCACCCACGAACACAAAGCAAGTCAATGCTGAGGACTGAGTGTTATCAGGTCAGCAGATGAGGTCAGAGTCCAGCATCAAAGCTGCAAAGTCTCACTGATAATTGGTTTCAGAAAAATCAATGACTAATGATCTGTTGAAAACCTGTAAAGGTTGTTGAACAACATCTGTTGCTCTTTTGAACTTATTTTTCAGAAACTTAAAGGCTTTTCTAACCATCTGGAAGGAAAAAAAAACTCATCAACTGTATAAAACGTTTTGCTTCTTTAAGATTTTTCAACTGTCTTCCAAGATGCAACATATTTTAAATAAACACATTATTTTGAATGAAAAGTTCAAATAACACAGAGTAACACCAATACAAACAAATATAATATAACACCAAACACATCATGCGAATTGAGCACGTAGATGTACTGATGTCATTTCCAGCTTCCTGGAGATACAGTTTCAAATTTGACAAACTTTGTTTTGTAGCGCAACAGATGGAATCTTTTTTTTTTCACACGGATGGTTAGAAGAGTGCTGGGGAAGTCTGGATGTACCTTCAGCACACTGGTAATGGTTAAATAACCTTATGGGGGTTTCAGCAATCACTGTGGATTTATTTTTCAGGCTGCATGAGGAGTACAAACGGTGGCTACAATAATTCTGCTCTCCTCTGAAGAGTTGCAGAAAGTTACAGTGAGTCAAAAACATCCACAAAAGAGTCTGACTTCTCGGACATGAATAACACACTGCGGGGGGAAAAAAGGAAGCCCTTTCTGCTACACACATGTGCAAGGGTGCATAAGGTGCCTGATCTTAAAGATATCTGTGGACTGTGGAAAAAAAATCGCTCTCTTTCACAAAGATGGGGCCTTTACAGAAACAATGCCAATCACCATCAATCCAGAGTGCTGGTATCCGGTATCCAAGGAGTTTGAGCACCCCCTAATCCAATCCAGCCTATTCACTGATGGCCAAGTGGCAACTCTCAATGGGCTGTTTCATAGGCTAAGCAGGGCATCTGTCCAGCATGGCAAGCACAAAAGCCTCCGAAAGGCAAATATTTAACTGGTCAACTTCAGGATTATAAAGACAATATCATCCGTTCTCCCTAGATATATTTTTTCTTTTTGATCTGCTGCGCACTTTGATTTATTCTTCTTTGCTTGCTTTCAGTGTCACGTTTGAGCTGTGATAGTGTGAGAGTCTGCAGGCCAGGGCTTCTCCTTCACATTCCTCTTTCTTCCATCTGTAAATCCGCTTGTGTAGATGCCCAACAGCAACAATCCACATCTGCAATTCCTGCAAATGTTTAAACGTATGACCTAAATCTGTGAGTGCTCAGTAGGGGAGCGATGATAAAGAAGTTTGTCTGATCACTAAAATACAATATATTTTGCATTTTTTCCCCGTCTCATTTTACAGGTCAAAGTCAGAACTGCAATTATGCAATGTATCGTTATTATTATGTTCCTTATGGGGTTTAAACCACACAGAATAAGCAGGCCTGCTTTAAAAACTGTTGCATCTCAATAAAGCAGAGCTCTCTGGCTTGCTTTCTGACTTTGTTTCTGCCCATGTACATGAGCTGCATGTCAGTGTGAGTGAATAGAGGATCTGCATGGGAACATTCCAGCACCGTGCTGGCTGTTACAGCAGGCACAGCAGCTGGCAGACAGCAGGCATGCAACTGTTATTAGGGTGGACCAGGGCAAAACAAAACATCTCAGACAAGGCCTATTTATCTGTGTGGCTGTGTCACTTATAGCGCAATACACCTGGGATGTGATGTTTCGCTTTACTGGTGGATGAGGTTTTCTGCAGACATACCTCAGTGTTGTTGTCATTTTCATTATTGTTCTGTGGGTTTTTTGTTTTTTTGGGGGGGGTTTTTTTTGCAGCAATCAGAGCAAAGAGGACATACTACACAGGCTGTGGTTGAGCGTTGAATTTATGAGTGGGATGAGCAGCTAGTTTTTTCACAATTACAGCTTTATGGCCTAAGCATTTTTTTAAATAGACGTAATTGGAATGCTGTCTAGTGGATTAGTTATCACAAGGTGAAATGAAACACTGCAAATGTCTATTTAAATTACATTCTGCAAGTACTTTGGGAAGAAAAACGAACTCTTAGCAGGCCGCCCAGAGTCAAGTTTTGATTTATTCAGTATTTGGTTGGTGACAAATATCTCAAATGTCATACAGGCAAAGTATCAGACTGACTAATACTGTGTTTCTTACCAAACAGTCAGTGTAAGGAGTTGCAGCTGAAGACCGAACATTTTTGGAACGATTTTTTTTTCTGTTCTAATTCATGTTATGTTTCTAATTAAGCACAGGCACAGTGAAACTGGGGTGATGGCAGGCTGTAGAGGCAAATTGAGGTAATCCTGCAGCGTCTAATTGCAAATAAAGAAAAGCTGTTGAAGCGCGGTACCAAACACAACAGCCGCCATGGTTACAAACCACTGAGAAAATGGCAGACACTCCGTATGGGCTCAAAATGAGAGGCGGTTCAAGGCATACTTGGAGTAAAGTTGGCATCAGATGGAGCACTACATGGCTCGGTGCGACAGTTCTGGTCTGCAGAGCGTTCCTCAGTGCGTCGGCTCATAGTGCTGCATTACAGAAGTTGAATGACAAAAACTCTCTGCTCGTATTGGTGATGAAACAACAGGAAAGAGTTTCAAAATCATCATACCTTTTCTAGGAGATGTGCAGCCCAGTACTGAACGTGTGCCACCCATAATTTCATTGATTACATCAGTCTTTCCATATGCGTTTCTTAGATTAATGCAGACAAACAAAACCTTCTTCCAGCTCAAATGTTTCCGTGGCTCAATCTGTGGGCGCCCATGACTGGTTCCTCAACAAAGCTACTCAAAGAACACATACAAAATATTCTTACTGTATATATGATGCATCTTGGAGCTTTTAGAGTCTTTATCATCAGTCACAGAGACGCTGTGTCATTCTATGGCTTATACATAACGACTGCTTGCAACATATTTTCTCTTTAAAAAATCACGTCAGTGTGGTGTTTTCACTGCATATCTCCAACACTGCTGACCTTCATACTTAAAGAAAAGCTGAAGGGTTAGTTGCTGCTCAGTGAGCTGACAAAGTTCTCCTAATTGTGCATCAGTCCTCCTCAAAACTGGAGCAAACGAACATATTTTTTAATATGTTAGGAAGTAACCCAGTGATATGGATAAAAATGATGGAGGATGTCTCTGAGACTCAGTCACTGTCCCTTTGACCATGTAGTGAAGTGAACATCAAGTGAGGTTTCATGTGGGGTAAACATCTGGTTTAGGATTTAAGAAGAAGTGGAAAATAAGGTTTCATTGCCATTTTAGGGAAAAACACAGAGGAAACATATTGTTCACCACTGCCCACAAAAGGCTATCAAAAGAGTTTAATCTGTTCAATTTGCCTATAAAACTAAATCTGGCTTACAAGTTGAAAACACATGCCACTTAGGGATGAAATATGTTTGTGATTAAATTTTTCATCCAGTGTTTTTCTGCACTAATCCACATCTTGACTGGGCATTCTTCTAATCAAGTAAGACTCGACAGGGTTTAACAAAATAAATGTCGTGTCTCGGAAGGGTTTTGTAGGTATGTCAGTGGCTGCGGGAGGTTCTGCAAACACAACAGATCGCCAAGGCTTATGAGTCAGAACACACTGTAGTGAAGCGGTGGTGATCAACTCAAGCAGGTCAAGGGGAGTGATGAACATGTAAGCAGCACTGAGAGCTCATGTAATTTATCGCTCTTGGGGCCGCAAGCAGAGGGCAGTCACAAAACAACTCCACGCACAGCTGGGGGCTGGGCAGGAAGTTACATCCAGGCTAGTTATCTCCTCGAGCCCATGTGCAAAAAGAGGGGATTAAAGAAAAAAAAAAAAGTTGTGTTAGCAAAACAAGAAAAACTTTAGTGTGAGGTGGAGTGAGAAGACAGAGCCCAGCTGCAGGGTAACAGTAGTGCACATTATGCTGCATCTGCTGCCCTTCATTTCTGGTGGGGTTAAGAGTGAAAGAGTTGGGAGTGGCCAGATTTGGAGGACTCAACAGACAGACTTAACTCCGGCAATGGAAAAACAAAGAGCAACTATGCACACCCTCGTGACTCTGCCTCCAGAGATAATTGGGTCACTGCGGCTCTGTGTACAGGATGCATCACGAAGAAACCATCAGCTCTGCGTGAAAGAAAAAGCATTTAATTTCTGCTCATGCAACCTAAAACCGAAATATAACTGGTAGAAAGTTGAAATGGACCCTGGATCAGAGTTACTGAATTCTGACTGGATATTCTCTCAAGCAAATATTGCCCTAACACTGATGTAAACTACTGCTGAACTCCTCCACTCCCATCATTTGTCAGCTGGCAGGAACAGCCATTGGGCAGGGACCACACTACAGTAAATAATTCCCTCTAACATATCAAGGTTCTGCTTCATTTTACATGTTGTTTTCACTAAATGTGGTGCATGACAACATTCCCATTGGAGAACAACCCTTTAAAATTATTATTACAGTAACTGAATGATGCCAACAAAGACAACAGCTTTACAACTAGTCTATGCAATGCTGCCATCTAGTGGATAATTTTATGGTGGCCCTGGAGTACAAAGTACAAAGTACAAAAAACACGATATAAAAAAGACTAAAATTGTTCACCTGTACTTACCCTGTGTTCTAAAAGAGGAAAGACTGTTTACTCAGTTTTGCATTACTAATAGATTAAAGCATAGTTTGACAGAGGGTTACTGTTGTTCACAGAGGAGTGCAGGTTTCACATTAGAGTCTCACTAAAGTCTTAGTGAAGATATTTCCGCCTCTTTGCCACTGGCTCATTCATAGCATTTGAATAGACAGTGGAAGAATAAGGCATACTGGTCTACATGTGAACTTAAAATCTGATTTTGTCATACTTTGATATCAGACATGAGAATGTGGTGCAACAGGTTCACGAGAGTCTCCACATTCCTAAGGTCGTCCAAGAATATCAACAGCTTATCGTCCAGAATAGTTTCTGTTTCTCAAAGGAAGGAATTCAGCATGAAGATGAAGATACACACACATGTCCGTGACAACATCACTGCAGTCTCACAAGACTGGACTAGAGTGTGGATTAGAATTTCAATATGTGGAAACGAAACATGGTGTATGAAATCATGCATAAAGCACACATTTTCACGAGGGGCTATTCTCTCTTTTTTTTATTATGTTAACATGTGAGTATAAAATAATCTCACATGTGAACTGGTTATTTTACAAGTGATTGGTGTTTTCCACCTTTGAGTGAGGAATGTTTGCCTCATCTGTTGGCCCTTGTGCTTCCAACACAGCGTCCCAATAATGTCATTTTTCCCGAAATGTCATATTTCGAATGGAACTCGTAATAATGAATCTTGTTAAGTCTTCACTTAGCAATCAACAAACTATTTAAACGATACAAAAGGTTAGTCACATTTGTCGGTCTTTCCGAGCAGAGCTGCACACAACGAGGGAACCAGACGGCAGGTGAGTCCATGAAATCCAGCAGTTACTGAAAAATCCAAACTTTCAGGGAGACAGGTAACACAGGTAAGTAGCCAGAGCAGGCAGGACAGGTGGAGACTGGGCAAAAACATACAGAAAAAGACCCTACCATCCTCACAGAATCTACAGTATTGGAGTTTTACCAGGCACCATCACTGAATGTACGTTCAGAATCCAAGCCTGGATTTTAGTTTCAGTTCAGTTTTTAGGTTAGTTATTATTCTGTTGCATTTGTGTGTTTTTACATTATTTTTGATTAACTGTTGCCGTAACATTTCAATTTCCCACTGAGTTTAATAAAGTTGTCTGTCTATCTAAATGTTTCTGTGTATTGATTTGATGCGTTTTATCCTGTGACGGTGAGCTCTGCATATTAAGGCAATATTATTTGGGTAGTGTTGTGACATTTGCTATCATTCGGTCACTCAGAATTCATTACTTTTTATAAACCTGTGCAACAAGTACAGCAGAACAGCAATTAACTGAAATGTTTTATTTTCAGTTTAATCAGAACTTAATGTTTCTACAGTCTCCTGTCTTTTCGGGTCAGCCTCGGTAGAAGTGGACAGCTGCTTGTGCAAAATGCCTCAGCCAATAGTCAGTTTGTCAGCAGATCAGTAGACATTTTCAATTAACAAATCGCATTAATGCAATTTTTCTTCATATCGCAAACGTTGATAGTCAGACTTCTTCAGAGAATTCCTGTTATGTCACTTGACAGATTAAGAAAGTGGTGCTTGAGCATACCTGAGGGAAATTAGCAGCTCATTGGCTGACAGGCGAGTCATGTTGTTTGAATGGTATCACCTCCGAGCAGCTGCTCTCCTGTTGACTCTCCTGAGCCTGAAATCAAAGCCTGTAGTCTTAGGTAGGCATGTGTGTCTGCTGCACACCTCTGTCCCTCTTGATCTCTTAACATTTACATTTTTTTTTTTTTTAATTAGAAAGTACAAGATGTTAGGTTTGTTGGGGGGGGTGAGATACACTTGTGCAAAAAATATCAGAAGAGAAAATCAGAAAATTATCAATAAAATATCCCAAAAAAAATGATTAAAATATGTGGGCTAATAGGCTATTTTAGCAAATTTCATCATGCTAACACACTAAGCTGAGGTGGTGAAAACATAAAAACACTTCTTAAAATCTTTTTACAGAAATAAAAGTAGAAAAACATCCATCCATCCATCCATTTTCTATCCCGCTTATCCGTCAGGGTCGCGGGGGAGCTGGAGCCTATCCCAGCTGACTACGGGCGAGAGGCGGGGTTCACCCTGGACTGATCGCCAGTCAATCGCAGGGCAGTAGAAAAACAAATAAAAAATAAATAATAAATAACAATAAAAAGCAGAACGAATTCAGTCTGTAGCTAGTGAATGGTGTGATGTGTGGTTTTGACAGGATTAAGATTCTTGAAATTGATTGTTAACGGCTGCATTTGAAGCCCATCTTCTGTCGAGCTGATCTGATTTTCTTTAACTCTTCAGTTTCTTTAATATCCCTTAAGTGTAATTTACCTTCACATTTTTCAGCTTCATTTCCTATTCACCACATTAGTTAAAACTGTGAGTATTTGCCTTCCTCCACGTTCAGACGAAGACAAGACGTGTTTGAAGAGGGATGCATGATGTCACCAAATCAATCTATTGGATAGTTGTGTGGATTGATAACCTTCAATACTTGTTCTATAAACATGTGTCATCTTTGAAACTAATACCACTCCTAAAGGCAATTATGTCAAATTGAATGGTAGCATCGCTCAAGTTTCATATTGTGGTAATGCATCACAGCGTCCATTTGCAGGCTGATTACTCTCCACCAGCCTTGAACATAATTTCCCTGCTGTGTCTTTCCCAAACACAGTGTCAATACTAATTAGAGATAAATGCTTCTTCTCATAGCTTATTCATTTAGAGGTTTGGTGACCTCTTAATGGTGATGTTTCAATGTGGTTTTGTACTTACTTCAACAAACAGGACATGGTTTTGGGAGAAGCCATTAGTAGCCACACATTAACGTACTGCAGACTGTGGGCTCCTTCCACTGTTTAGAGTAATTACTTATTTGATTAATGGTTTTTATTTAGATGCTCTCCCTAGTGCTGTTACAGTTCTTGCTCTCAGCTTGGAAAGAGTGAACGGTGAGTGGGGTCCGCCACATTTATGTAAGCGTCGTGTATACAAACCTAAGCTTTACACCTTGTGTATGATCACATTAAATAAATTTGACTAACTGCTATGTACAAACTGTTCAATTTTGCCGTAATATGCTGTTTATGTTGATGTTACTGTTGATGGATTCGTGCCTGCAGCTCCGCTCTGTCAAGGGAAATTGGGCTTTTATATAATGTTAGATTGTCTTATGCTGACCTGCTTCATTACCAGTTTCAATTACTTCACCACTGGCTCAGTGAAGCTTTTGAACGCTGCGTTGATTTTACTGTCTGGCCATTTTGACCCAAATGCCTTTGCTTTAGATATGGTAATTTAGGATACGAACTTTCAAAAGAGCCAATTATTTCATTTTAATGTTAATGCTTTTCTTTTTTTCTTTTTTTTTTCTTTTGCAGCGTAAAACCGCTTTTCAGGATGTTTGAACCCCTGTATCATTAAATATTGAAGTATTTCCTGCCCACAGCACCCACTGTGGAAAGGTAGAGGAGCCTGGCTGGGCTCTACTCACTGACAGAGGCCAGCAGAGTGTCATTATTTTCTCTGGAGGCTGTATTTCATTAGAAAACAGGCCCATCAGCTTGCCAGCAGGGAACATGTTCATCACTGAGCCTCACCCACATTGATCCACCGTCAGCAATCAGTACAGCAGCAGAATGAGTAATGTAAACCTCTGAGGTGTGTGCGTGTGTATGAATGTGTGTAAAACCAGTCGTGACTTTACCTGTCTACCAATTTGCTTAATTTCACTGATTAACATTGGGTTAGTTAATGGTTATTGTTATATCTTATATTATTATATCACATTATATCATGCTGTTGATGAAGCTTCTCGGGGCTTTGAGGGGAAAAGTGTGTTTTTTAGGTCAGTGCTCTCGTTCTTTCTGTGCAGCCCTTTTAGGACCACGAGAGCCACAGAGGGGAGTTGTTCTGCTCTCAGGCAAAGCATCTCTCACGACACCGTCGGTCTCTGTGTGCCCTCCCAACAGCTGAGTCTCAGCCCATAACCCTGAAAGACTTGGGACAGTGTAAATATAAGGCCCTGGTTTCAGATCTTCTCATTGTGCAACATTAAAGCTCTCCCTCATTTAGAGTACGTCATTGGAATAACCACTTAATGTCTAATATGATTTTTCCACCAAAAAAAAGGTTAAAAAAAAGGTAATTTCAATAATTTGACTACAACTGGACACTGGATATTAAAATGTACAAGTACATAATTCTGCACAGTGGGGGGTCCAAAATTCAAGTGAAATAACAATAAGAGCGACACTTTCCTGAGTGCCTCAACCACAATGTATGCTTTGTTCTGCAGAGCAGTAAAAGGAGAGAAGGGAAACTATTTATGCTAGAAATATGATTCAACACTAAAATATATCCATAAGAGTTTTTTGATGATTATTTTCCAACATGTCATACCTTGCTCTGTCTTCTTCCTCATCTGCTTAAAACCATTGACTGATGCTAAATTAAACTGTGCCTGATTGTTTCTCTCCAGCTTGATGAGAACAGCTGCACCAGATCAATATATCCATTTGTAAAGTAAAATCTAATTGGAAATTGTTGCCCATTTGCGACTGCTCTCAGACACAGAAGCAGACCCACCGGCGGGCAGGCAGAGCCAAAGGGTGCTTTCGGCATAAATAAAACCCCCAGATAAGAGTCGTTTGTTATCTGCCTCATAATGAGAAATCAAACAGATTCCTCTGCCTGTGTGGATCCCTCTTCCCCAATATATTGGCAGTGTTTAATTGTGTTCACCAGCTGAAACCCTCTCAGCTTTTGAGGTTTCATTCGTCATCAGAGAAATACAGCTGCTCCAATCCGCTTATCAATGTGTGTCTCGGTGATGTTTCCATGGAAACTGTGTTTACTGCCCCACAGTGTGCTAAAAATGGTTCCAAAGTGATAACAGTGCCAGACGAGTGAAGGCAGTGCAAAGATGTGACGGACAATGACAATGATTGACACAAGCGAAATGTAACCGTTGCATGCGTTCTTTATCCTCAAATTCACCGTCTAAAATTTTCTTACTTAACTTTCCAAGATTGTTTGCCCATTTTAATCCTTCTGATTATTTAAAGCTTGGAGAAAAGGGTGAATTATAAATATCTCTCCTCTCCTATTCCCTGTATGTTCCCTTTTTTTCCCCCTCTCTCTTCCAGCCGCTCTCCATAAGTCCTGCTGGCTGAATGTGTTAGATGATGAGCACAATTTAGATAGAGGCAAATTAGAAATTGAGGTTGACCTTGTGGCAATCTGTAGTCGGTGCTAAGTTCAAATAGTGGATTTGAAAAGGCTAACTAATGTCATTATTTCTCTTTTAACTTCTAATATGGGTTTGTGTTGGCTCACACATACCCACACCTGAACACCTCCAGATATTTCCTTTTATGCCAAGATCTTTTGTGAGTCTGATTATGTGTCTGCTTCTACAGCTGTGACGGCGCCCTCCTTATTCCAACCTACTGATTATTCTCCATCGGTGCTTTCACTTGAAGGTGAAGGACCTGATTGGAATTTTCAAGCAAATTTGATTTTTTGAAAACATGAAAGAAAGCACACATAAACAAACCAGTGTTATCCACAAATAGTCATTATTGATTCTGTCTCTCTTTCTCTATTCTGTATCACTACAGTATTTTTTTTCTTCTCTCAGTCTGCGGATCCTATCAGATGTCTTTTGAAGAAGACAATTATTAACTCTCTCAGATGGAGGAGACAGTTACAGCACGGTTCCCATGACAATTGGCTTGGAGGAAATAACTTTGCACTCATCATGTTTAAAGTAGGCTTTGACTATCACTGGGGGGAAAGTTGAGCTTCAGTAAAGCTCTGATATCTTGTTTAATCATTGTATGCATTGTGAAGGAACCTTTTTTGTTTTGGATTAAACTTTCCTCTCACAGTATATTTTGATGTCAGGGAATTCTTTTGTGTCCTTTTCATTAGTGTGCCCTGATTACAGTCCTGAATACAGAACAAATAAGTCCGTGATCTGTTTTTTTACTTTTCTTTAAACGTTTGATTTATTTCAAAGCAAAATGGCTGGCAAATGAAAGAATACTTTCACTCACTTTAAGGTCTTCTAGTCGTGTAATTAGTGGTTATGAATAAAGGCTTTCAGTCAAAGTTCAGACCACTTACTGGTCAGAGAGTGAATTCAGTCAACGTTTGGCTTCATGAAAGCGAAGCTGTTCCAAACACATATAAAGCCTTAAAGCTGTCAGTTATCTTACTCCGGGCGTCTTTCACCTCTGAATGATCTGACAGCTCCACATCACAGCCGCCCCCCAGCTAGAACCAAAGGCTCTGGATGCCAAATCGAGATCTGCACCATTTTACACTCTCACACTCTACAAATCGTAACCAGTAGCTAATTAGTGAGGGTTGTAAAGTGGAAAAAACCTCCCAAATGACACGATCTGTTTAATTCTTACTATTTTGGAGATTTTTACATTAACCATGTTAATTCCCATCTTTAGTTAGAATTTGTGACTACTTGCATCATCAAGACATTTTCAGTGCCTTCCACACTAATTGATCGTATTGAACGTATTGATATATATATGGCAAATGGTGGGATTTTTATTTTATTCCAGTCCATTGCATCTGGGAACCTGGAATAAAATGTTTAAGGTTTGGTAAACCTTAGAGACACGCAGCTGAGATGTCTGTCCTAATTAGAGATATACACTACAACAACCTTTTATATGCTTTACTGTACATGTTTTCATGATATACACAATGAAAAATGACAAGATAAAGACATAATGAAGTAATATGAGGCTGATACAGTGCAGTCAACAGGAAGGTGCTTTCAGTGTCTTCTACATTCTTTATAGTATCAGTCACTGGTGGTATATTTGAATATAACTTAACTATAACTTGGTGTGTTTCAAAACAAAAGAATGTAACTGATTTTACACCGTCATTGTTCATGTATCAGTGAAAACGTCCAAATTCCCCCATCTGTTTAAGGATTTTAGTGTGGCTTTGGAAGTCATATAAAATAATTCATGAGAAATACCATAGATGAATTCTGAAAAACAAAATAACAAAAGAACCAAAACAAACCATACGTTTTTGATGAAGATTCAGAGTTTTGGAGACGTTTAATGATTAATCCAAAAGAAACAACAAAGCAGTCAGATTAGTAATGAGAAACAGTTTCAGTTTGGAAAGAAAATTATGAATACAGCTGTGGCACAGCTGTGAATATCGTAATTCTTCTAAACTTTCTGACATTTCAAGACAGACATAATGAGCATGACGAGAGATATGGCAAGTGTCCATTCTAGAGGACACTGATGCTTGATAATAGTGAGCAGTGGCCTGTGGCCTGCCAACCCTCGTTTACATGTGGATAACATACAGACACTCACACACACACAAACACACACACAGCAGCTTCAGCTCACAAGCTAAACGCGTACTGCCTTACCTGCAGGTGGTATTTAAGTTTAAAAGCAGCACAACACAGATAACTTCCTTACTACAGTATGCTGCTCACTTCTATAGAACTGGATTCATTTTGAGCGTGACAGTCAGTCAGCTTTAATGTGTTCTTCCATTTGACAGGCTGCACACTAGACACTTTTATGAAGCCATGTTTGTGCAAGCACATCATGAGCTCTCGTCATCTTGTATTCTAACAGTGAGCCTTTAACTGTACCTGTGCCTGCTCCACTATGTGACAACAACGATGACGTTCCCCGGTATTCCCTGCTTTCCTCCAAGCACAGTTTTAAAATGGTCATACTAGGGTGAAATATCAACACACATTAATATTCAACACAAGTCCCTGCATAGTAAGAGATTAGTTTCCTTCATGAATATCTAAAAAAAATAGCCAGGGTAAAAGGCACTCTTCCAGTGTCACTCTTATGGGTAATTGGTCCCATAACATGCATCCAGGCTGCACTGAAAGGGGGAAGAAAATGGTGTAAACCAGTACAGCAATTGAAATTGCATTCAGTCTTTAATCTATTCTTGCATCACTTTGACAGCTGCACAACTCCAGTGACAACGCTCAGTGAGACAAGCCTGCAAGCTAGAAATAGACAAATCGTGAGCCAGCGTCAACATGAAGCAGACATTGGCCAGGGAAAAAGTATGTGTATGTGTGCTGTTTAGGGTTTGGGTGACTGCACAGAAACGGGAACTCCTGACATGCATATCTGATGGACAGCATGATGAAGGATTCATCGTACGCTTGAAGCTCAATTGCTTAGCAAACTGCACGCAGCCTTCAGCTTTCGGTATGATGTATACATCCTGTAAAAGCAGTTTTATTCATCTGTTTGGATGTGTAGAGGCAGAGTGACTGTGGAGCGTGTGCAGGGGTCTAGACTGGGGATCAGCGGGTTTTCAGTGCTCAGTGATGGAGAAAGACTCTGTGGCTGTCAGGCTGCTCCCACTGATGAAGGAAAGCTGTGATTGACAGATGAGTCTTAGTGAAGCCCAGCACTGCTCTCTTCACTTGGCCTGAGGAATAATCTGACCTAGGGAGCAACATCCTCATGACCATTTAGGGTGTTCAGTCGCACATGGTTCATAGCTCCTATACTATACTATACCTACAGAAGGGGATTTGTCTGTGTTGCAGCCAGGACGAGTGTATGATCTAAACATGTTTACCATCCGCTTGTGTGCCACATAGGCCCTCAAAATAGCTTCATTTTGCTATGACAGAAAAGATTATGTTAAGTGTGTTGGGTGTTGTGGCAATAGAGAATTTGTAAATCCTTCCTTCTCTTCAAGAATCTGCTCATTAAATCCTTTGCGCACCTCCTCCGGCATGTTGCTTCGTCTCATCAAAAATAGCTCCCAATGCAACTTACTTCTCTGTATTCCTGCTAGGCCCCAGATCAGCTCCATGAGTTGAATTATAGAGCGAAAAAGTCATTAAGTAGGATAAAGATACAAGGAATCGATGGAGCAATAGATACTCTGCAGCTCTCAATTGTCTCCAGTCCAGTGCACATGAGCATCAGGGTTGGTAAAGCCTGCTTGTTGTTTCCAGGTGAGTTCTCCAGCCAGTCCAAGACTCCTCAGTTATTGAGGGGATCAATGACATCAGCCTGCTGACGCTACGTGGTGCATCCTTCAATCCTACTCTTTTTGAAGAAGAAAAAAAGCAGTTATGTGTACAAATATAGACACAAATATTACAGTAGGCGAAACTGACATGTATGTTATTTCGGGGTGTGATGTAACAGAACAGAGGATTTCATTTGAAAGTTATAAATTGAGCGGCAAATCCTTTCAGACAACACAATAAACCAGATGATGTAAAACCCTTAATTCCCCATAGAATAACAGGCGGTAGCGACCAATCTTTGTCGTGTGTGGGCAGCTTTAAAATAACGCCTTCGCCTGTCTTAAGCCTGTAATTTTAACGGCTGTGTGGAAACCGCCAGATAAATGAGGCAGACGAACAGTTCTGGTCATAAGGATTGTTCTATTTTATTCTCTCCTTTATTGGAGAGAGAGCGAGGTGCACTACATCTCTCTCTCTCTCCCCCTAGTGACACGAAGATTTGACTTGTCCTCTTTTAATTATGCGACCCACCTGGCCCAAAGTCTTTACCTTATGGTAACTAATGGACAGTTGAAGCTCTGGTTGGTTGTCATTACACCGACAAGCCAACTGCAGCTGTCTTGGGGATTGGAATAAATGACTTGAGTGCAAAGAGAATTTTGGCCCTTACCAGTGGAAGACGTGTTCATTAAAGCAACTTCACAAAATACCAGATTTTCTCGATGTTATTTTTGCCTCGGATAGGGCACAGTGACATTAGAGTCACCAACGTGAATCCGGACGATCTTGACACTTGAATGTTAAGTTTGTTTGGTTTTCTTCGTCACTAAAAAATTAAATATGCAGTAAACGTGCCTGTTGGTAAATAATTCATACAAAGCATTCAGTATTTATGGAGTCCAACATGCTGTAAAAACACACCATGCACAAGACCTCATGTTAAATCCCCAGACCAGAACAAGCCATACATTCCCATCCGTAAGATGCAATGTAGCACTTGCAATTTAGACTTCAGTATTAAAACAGGAGGAAGACCAGGGTGACTCGTCCTCGGGCTGAGTCAGGCCAAGGTGATCTGGGAACTACTCAGTAACCAAGTGTCACACCAAAGTGTAACATGTCACAGCATCGAGGCGTGAGATGTGCAGAGAGCAACCTCACAACACCACGGCTGATGTGAATGAAATCCTCACCAAGTTTAGCTGTTTCCTCCACAGCACATGTCTGTGTGTTCATGTGGAATGAGTCATTCATGCCTGTGGTCTATGAGGCTCCATAGCCCACTCACACCCTGCCAGGTTCCCATGCAGCCTCTGTATCAATACCAAGAGCTTGTATACATATATATTGAATAATAATGACTCAATCTGTGTGTTGGCCTACTAAACCTCATGTACCTCCACCCTTGGGCTTAAGCCAGCCTGTAGTATATTTTCCTACATTCTTCATCTGTGTCTGTGTCTGTCAGTCAGTCAGCTCTCTTCCGTCTCGCTCTGGGAGGCCAACCTTTCAGCATTTCCAATGATGTGCCTCGGAAATCTGTTTCCAGGGCAACCGGAGTACCAAATACTCTCCCAGCGGCTTGTCGCTGGCGAGCCCTTTGTTTACACTTTTCATATCTCTGTGAGGATATAGGTTGCTCTAAACAGACATGGATGGAGACCAAAATAAGAAAAAAAATGAGAAAACGCACATTGTGTAGGTAAAAGCACAGCCAACAGCCAGTCATGATGTCAGTCACCCATCCAGTCTTACGTCTTCCAGACAGTTTAACACGTTTGTTTTTATTGTTTGTTTGTTTATTTTCTCTGATTTCAACTGATTTGCATCCCTGAACGATTATAATTGCGCGTTATTCCAAAGCAAGTTTCATGTCATATTTTCACAACATGATAGATGTGCATTAGTCTCCATACATCACCCGTATAATTTTCTGTATTTAATTGCACCTCTGGAAAATAAAATGAAGCGCTACCAAAGCCAGGTGATCCAGATGCGCGGCTGCACGCACTCCCGTGAGACAAAAGGCTGTAACATTCAAACCTGACACCTGTCGTTATGTAACAGAAAGTGGAGACAGTGTTTGAATGTGTTGCTCTTGATTACCTCCCTCGTTTATTGGACTTATTGAAAACCACCTCACGTTCACCACTTTTAAGCCTTGCGCTTGCGCGTAACGAAACCGGGAGCTGTCCAAGTGCTGAAATGAGAAAAAGGCGTTCCATTCCCATTCCTCAACAGAGGACGGTCCTCCACCTGCGAAAGATTTCACTTCGTAAGTAACAGCACAGGCCAGCGGGTTTGCCTTCACAGAGCGAGCTGTGAGATCTGAGTCAGCGAATAAGCGGAAAGCTTCCAGCAGATGCGTTTTGGAGTTTTCACCTTCTCGGCGTCTGCCCACAGCACTGATGTTTCCTCACACCTTCGCTCCGAAAAACCTGTTTTTGAGCGTCAGAGTTTAATGAAACTGAACTATGATCTGCGGCTGCGTTGAGGAATGTCTCCTGTATTTTCGTGTGACACAAGAACACCCAAACGCCCACGACCTGGTCAGGAAGAAAGCGGCACCCCTATTTGGATTATGTGTTTGACCAATGTAAACATATGGAAGAAATAAAAAAGTGAGCACATGGGAAACCCACCAGGAATGAATCGCTCCTTTATTAAGATTCTGGCAGCTTTATTTACATATTTCATGGAGACAAACAACTTCAGGTAGGCCAATTTATTTACCAAACATATTTGTTTTGTTTTGTTTTTTGTTTTGGTTTCTTTTTTGTTTTGGTTTTTTTTGCTTTGTTTTTTTCGGTTTAGAACGAATGATTTCTGCTTCTAAAGTTAAGAAAATTATATCGTTCATTTAAGAGAGCAAATCAGAGAGTCAGTTAAAGAACATGAACTGGGCAATGACTTTTTTTCTGCACAGATTAAGTTGGTAATTGCTTGAGTATTGCTGTGATTAAGATTGACAAAAGTTACTCGTTTTTTTTAACAGTTTCTATGGTTGTCACGAGTACCGCTTGCTCCCTGAAATATTCTCAAAATATTTACACTTATGCACGTAGCATAATTTGTCATTTTCTTGTGGCATCATAACAATATTCCAATGATGTTCCCCATTGTGCCATGATGTAGCATTGTGTGTCAGAAATAAAGCTCCTTCTCGTTAAAAGGAGATGCCCAAGACGTCGAAATCTCACAAGATTTGTCTGATAGGCTACATGTGTGTGCGCGCTCTGCAACGCATTTTCTACTTTCCCTGTGCTTGCCCATCACTCCCAGGCAGCTGCAAGGCGACAGATAAGGTTTAACTCCTGCCTTTCAGCCACGACTTCTGTCTGATAAAGTGATTTTGTGTGTGTGTGTGTGTGTGTGTTCCAGAGTTGTGCATGCCAAGGAGCACGATTCTAGATCATCCTCCAACATGTCTCCATCGGACTTTCTGGACTCACTTATGGGTCGCACGTCGGGGTATGACGCAAGAATAAGACCGAATTTCAAAGGTTTGTTTATCTCTATGGTCTATTGGAAATCTCCACACACCTCACTTCACAGCCTTACCTTTACCCCCCCCCCCCCCCGCAAACCGCATAAACATCACCTTCTCTCAACATGTGATGCACATACAGCATCTTTGCCTGCAGAACACAGACTCCACCACCATATAAAGCTTAAACTGTAACCATAAAAACACCAGATTTTGACATTATTACTTATCTCAAGATCACCTGAGTCTTATCTGATGCCAAGACACTGTGCTGCCAGCCCTTTGATAAGAACAATCAATCACTTCACTTGACAGTAACATGGTTGTCCTGGTTTGAATGAAATTATAAACTAACCCCTCATTATGTCATCTCACACTTGTTTTTATTTGGTCAAATTATATCAGAATTACATGACAGAATCTATATCTCCATTAAATAATAATTTGGAAATCAAAAAAAAAGGACCATAAATGTCACAGTCACAGTTGCAGACGGGGATGCCACCATGACAGACCAAATGATGGATGGTGCCCCCCGTGGCAAGGCTGCAGGCTGCTGACTTCCTGTGTTGTTGATGCTGTGATGCTGGGGACAGACACAGCATCTGTCACTGGAACTGAGCTGAGGGAGGAAGAGGCCGGCCCGCTGGGGCTCAGAGCCACTCCAGGCTGGGTCAGGTGGGCTGGGATTTGTTGGGGTTAGGGGGCTCCAGCTGTTAAAGCAGCCAGACAGTGCAGCACAGGGTTTGATCAGTAGGATTCAGAAACATATGGCGCAGATCCTTTCCTCTCCATCTGGGAGAAATGTTGACAAGATCGCTGAAATGGACTTAACATGGGAGGAGGACAACCTGTTTAACACGCTTTCAAGCTAATAAAGAGAAGCGGAGCATAATGGAACAAAGATTTTTTAATGTTACTGGTTAAATTTAGAGATGATCAAGCTCTCTGCCTCACACACAATCTAGCATCTTATAGCTCAAAAACAAACACTTTTGCGTGAAGTCACTGCGACGTAAACAGATGACTTTGGTTGCGAACCTGCTAGTCCTACTTTGAAGGGAGTGTTGAACTGTATTTGTGAAGGCTGACCTAGATTCCCTCCTCGCAGAGTTTGTTGTGAGGAAATGCTGCTTTATTTTTCTGCCTCTGCTGTTAAACGTAGCTACCTGACGACAAACTGAGGCAAATATTAATACCAAGTATCATGCAATATTGATGAGGAAAGCACAGGGGAAGGGAAGCAGGAGGGGCTTGCCATTTCACTTATCAGACAGAGAAAAAAGATTTGCTGTGACTTTAAATGACAAAATCTGCCAAGCCTCGCAAAGAGATTTCAGTTCAAGTCACTCCGTGGAGTAAAAATGACACTACTCATTAGAGTATGCTGGGTACTTTTTACCTACAGAGCTGCATAGAAAATGCTTTGTGATTTGTTATTGGAACCAGATTAGTGGAGGGCTGCAACCAGCAAGGATTTTCATTATTGAACAATCTGCAGATTAAGTTATAAAAAAAATCCCAGTGTGATATATTCAAAAATGCTTTTTCTAAGATAGTTAGCTTAGAAGGTTAAGAAAATATTTACATTTGAGAAGCTGGAAACAGTGATTTTCTTTGCATTTGTGGCTCAAACAATTACCTGAAACAACTGATTATTGTCAATGAATTTTGCATTGACCGTCTGACTGATTGTTCTGCAAATTGATGCAGCTCTGTATTGCCATTTGCGTGTGAGCATGCATTGGTCTGAGAGTGCATGTGTCCTTTGCTGAGTTTGTAAAGACAGAATGTAGAAAAACAAAAATATGTTTCCACTACACTGACCACAAAAGATCACCATGCAGGCCAAGTCTAAGGATTCTAACAGGTTGACACAGTTTGATGTTGTTGCTGATTATTGTATTTTTGAATTTTACCAGCAAAATTTAGAACAAATGATTTCAGTTTCTACAAAGGCCAAATGCGGGCTCTCTGTTTGATGTGATCTTTTGCGTCTGGTTTAACAAAGCATGCAACATGTCACCATCCACTCCTGGAGCTCCTCTGAAATAATAAAAAAAAATAGAAAGAAAAAAACAGTGCTTGCCGGTGTTAATGCATGTTGACGTACACAGCAAGAGAGTAGCTTGTGACCCAACAGACTTAAATTTCCTGATGAAACATCTTCACCGCTCCAAACCCAGTTGTCCTTGATGATATGGTTTAAGGCCTTTTCCTGTCATGTCATTGTCATTCCATTTCACAGGTCCCCCCGTAAATGTTACATGCAATATTTTTATCAACAGTTTCGGCTCTGTCACAGAGACAACCATGGTGAGTTCCTCTAACATTATGGCTGATTCCTACAATGTGTCAATGTGTTATCTATCCCTCAACCTGCAGGTCCACCAGTTAATGTTACCTGCAACATATTTATCAACAGCTTTGGTTCTATAGCAGAAACTACAATGGTGAGTCAAGGGTTGACCCCTGCTCAGGAGTTACGACTGAGTCATCCTTTTTTTTTTCTTTCTACTTACCTGATCTGCTTTTGTTTGAACATTTATCATTGCTGTGTCTCTGTATTCATGAAAATGCTTAGTTTTTTTCCATTAAAGAGTCTATTGGTGGTTCCATGAAGTTCACAGAAATTTGCTCTCATGATATCCAAACTGAGAGCAAAAGTATTGGTTTCTGCCCCTAGTGTTAGTTCAGATTTAATAATTCATACAAAACATGCCTAACAGTAAGTCACTTATGCAGCCAGTAAGTGTGGGTGTGGGGGGGTGGGGGCTTTCAAACAAGCCGATCTACGGTGCACAATGTGTGAAGGCATCCAACTGCCAAAGGGGTAAAAGTATGAAAACCTGCGAGGTTGCATGATCAAAGGATTCATAATGAGTGATAATAACTACTTAGTTCATGAATGAGGGATGTTAATTTGTGCAGGAGCCGGAGCTTATGAGATTGCCGGGGGATTACACAGCTTTAGACATGCCAGCAAATATTTGGAACCGCCAATATGCTGATGAAACGTCGAACAACATAAGGATCTCTCATCATCATGACATGTCAATTACCCTGAGCAACTGAGCTTTGTGGCACTCTAGTTTACTACTAACTGTAATGTCAGAGTTTTCCACATCTTATAAATCCATCATTAGTTTCTATAATAGCTCTTATAAAGTTATGATTAATAAGAAAAGTTATTATAAAGTCAGTGTGTTGTAAATACAACTTGCAGTAACTGACCATCAAACTGGTCATGTGACAGCACCCAGATGATAGTGTTGATGGATGATGTGCCCAACTGCCCATTCAATTTGCTTTCTTGGTCATCATGCATTTTATTATCTGTTACATGTCATTATAATACAGGTCTGTTTCATGTGTTGTACTATAATAATTGTTGTTGGTGTAACAAGAAATTCAGTGGTGGAAGAACAATTCAAATCCTTGCTTTAAAGGTCCAGACTGTAGGATTTAGCGACATCTAGTGGTGTGGTTGCAGATTGCAACCAACTGAACAACCCCCATCTCACCGTCCTCTACGGTGGCCTCTAAACACATGAAAAGTGAGAAAGGCCCTTTCTGGAGCCAGTGATTGGTTTGTCCATTCTGGGCTACTGTAGAAACATGTTGATACAACATGGTGGACTCTGTGGAATCCAACGAACCGTTCTGTAGACATAAAAGGTTTGTTCTAAGGTAACCACAGTTCTTAGTTTCATTAAACAATAATGAAACCATAATTCTGAAAATTATATTACATTTTAGCTCCCAAATGAGCCATAAATCCTACACACTGGACCTTTCACTGAAAGAAAATAAGTATTAGCAACAAAATTCCCATAAAGTGTCAAAGTACAAGTACTGGCCCCTTAAACAGTATTACCTTAGCTATTATATTATTGCATTACTTTTATACATTAATATGTAAACAGCATTTTAATGTTGAGGTTGGTAAAAGTGGAATTTCTTTTAATTACTTTAAATACTTCTGCACAGTAATCTACAAAATGCATCATATATTTTTAGGCTGATTCTATGCTCTGTAAAATAAATAAATGGCCATCAGATAAATGGAGTAAAAACTACAATATTTCCTACTGAAATACAGCAAAATAGAATTTTTAAAGCACAAATTCCTTAAAACTGTACTTAAGTTCAGTACTTCATTACCTTCTATAGCTACATAGATAACATATGAATATAAAGGTGCTAATATTTGATCTAGATGTTTTCTTTCTTTTATTATACAATTAATGCTAAGTGCTTTTTGCATATTAGAATAATCACAATGAAAGAATGCTACCAGTGCAATTTTTATATTCACCTCATCAAAATATATTGAACAATACATAATAAATAGATACCTTTCACAAACCAATCACTGTGCTACAAAATATGCAAAGCCAATTGTCATCTCTGCAGGATTACAGAGTGAACATCTTTCTGCGGCAGAAGTGGAACGACCCTCGGCTGGCATACAGTAAATATCCAGATTCCTCCCTTGACCTGGACCCATCTATGCTGGACTCCATATGGAAGCCCGACCTTTTCTTTGCCAATGAGAAAGGAGCCAACTTCCATGATGTCACCACTGACAACAAGCTGCTGCGGATCTTCAAGGATGGGACTGTCCTCTACAGCATCAGGTGAAGCGTTGGACATGATGTTGTAAACAACAGAATAAACTCAAGAATTATTACAGATCTGAAGTAAAAGCTGGTAAA
This sequence comes from Scatophagus argus, assembly GCF_020382885.2. NCBI lineage: Eukaryota > Metazoa > Chordata > Actinopteri > Scatophagidae > Scatophagus > Scatophagus argus. The sequence goes on along the minus strand of NC_058503.1, from coordinate 10,607,077 downwards.
TTGAAAATTTGAAACTATTTTTTAAGGACAGCACCATGAGCTTTTTCTCTGCCAACTGATTTAATAAGAACATAATAGAAAATCATGAAAACAATTGTTAGTATCAGCTCTAATGTACAACATTTGGTTTAGGTCTGTAGCTGAGGTGGGAATCAGAGTGAAAACTGATACTGGAGAGAACCAAGCGCTCTGATGCACAGATCACCTCAGGACATGTTCACTCATTGCTTTTCTCACATTTCCTTTCAAACATCAAAGACTGTCAATCTTAAAGATACAGTTCTAAATGGATTTTTATCTCATTATGATCACTCCTTTGAAATGGCATAATTCACTGAACTACACTACATCCCCATGCGCAAGGTAGACTTTTAATAAAGGAACACTGATTCCGAGAGCAAGCTAATCCCAGAGGCATTGTTGAGAATCTGAAATGAAGATAAAAATGGGAATCCTTCTCTATGTCGCTCTCTTCATGGGCTGAATTTCTAAAAATAAAAATGAAAATACCCTGAAACATTGGATACATAACATTTTAAAGGCTGCCAGTCCAAATGTTAAGCAAGTCTAAGTACAAGATATGAAAATTTGTTTCATTTTCATTTCAATACAAATTCAGTCCCACACAGCATTCAATTTTCTCTGCAATGATACGATCTAAAGCAAATCGATTTGGAGTCCATTTAGGGAGCAGCTCGAGGCTGAGCTGTGCTCAGGTGTGGAGGCAGGGTGGGTCAAGAGGAGAGATGAAAGGTGGTTAGCCACTCTCTACATTCATGAGAGAAGTGACAGAGTGAGAGGACTGTGGACCACAATGCATCACAGAGACAATAAGTTGCAGTAATGAAAGTGTGATAGGAACCTGCTGAAGGGAATCCTACACGATACTGTATGTCAGAGGCTATCACATGGGAGAAAGAAGCACACAATACAGAGACCAAAAAACAGTATGAGCTGTGATTTACATTTTCAAAAAAATTACTTTCAATTCATTTGACAGCACACTAGTTCAAGGTTTAATAAATGTATTTCTTCACATAGCATGCATTAATATGCATAGCCTGATCACTATATCTTACTGTATGTATTTGTCTTTTCACCGCAGGTTGACTCTCATTCTGTCCTGCCCCATGGATCTGAAGAACTTTCCGATGGATGTCCAAACCTGTACAATGCAACTGGAAAGTTGTAAGTGCTGGACCTAGGTTTTGTTGCTTGTTTTCATAACATAAGTATCAACTGTATGTCTTAATTTCGACTCATCTGTTCTTTTCTGTCCCTAGTTGGCTACACTATGAACGACTTGATCTTCGAGTGGCTGGAGAATGGTGCAGTGCAGGTGTCAGACGGGCTCACGCTGCCACAGTTCATTATGAGGGAGGAGAAGGAGCTGGGCTACTGTACGAAACACTACAACACTGGTAAGAGGACACACGCGCACGCACACCCATGTGCTGTTTATATTTTACATATCTAACACTGCTCCTTGTCTGGCAGCTGAACCCCATTTGTATTTCTTGCTGTTGAACAGGTAAATTCACCTGCATAGAAGTCAAATTTCATCTGGAGCGACAGATGGGATACTATCTGATCCAGATGTACATTCCGTCTCTCCTCATCGTCATCCTCTCATGGGTGTCTTTTTGGATCAATATGGACGCTGCTCCTGCCAGAGTGGCGCTGGGCATCACCACTGTGCTTACCATGACCACCCAAAGTTCTGGCTCCAGAGCTTCTCTTCCAAAGGTAAACCTTGTTTAGTTGTCTCAGCAGCATAAGTCTTAAATTTGCAGGTCTCATAAGTATCATATTGTTATGTCTCAGTCATGTAAAATCACATGAAACCTTGTACTGGTGGAACACATTACAAAGAGACAGATTTAAAGGCACACATGGATTGATCATTTTATACATTTGTAAGGAATTGGTTGGTAATATGATCATTTGAGGGTTTAAAAACAAGCCAAGGAATATGATTAATGGCAAAGTTTGGCTACTTAGTTGCCAATTACTGCCGTGACTGTGTTATGTTGTTACAGGTTTTAGTAGAGCAGAAGCGACAAAAATACGATGTTCATAAAGAGACAGAGACAACTTTATTTAAGACATTTTTGAACAAATGTTGTTGCATCAGGTGTTAAAACATGAAGCACATCTGCAGTTCTGAACGGACTGATGGTACAAATTGTGTTATTTTAGTAGCCTCCAGTAAAATGTATAGAAATCTCTGATATCAAGAACCCCATCATTAGACTAGATGAACCTTCTTTTCAGTCTTAAACTCTTGCATTATATGACCATATCACCTGTAGGACAGACCACCATATTGTGTTCATTTCATGAAAAGAATAACAGGTATATTTAGGTAGGCTAAATATGCCTTCTTACAGTTCTAATTTAGCATTTCATTTCATTTTCATTTCAACAAAACAAACAAACAAGAAAAAAAGGTTCATTAGTGGAACTACTAATAATGTGGTATTCAAGAAGATTTAAGAAATAGTGCATGTTGGGTGGTAAACCTGCGTAAAAAGTACATTTGTACATCTTTTCACCATATTGTTTGGTTCCACCTTCGCTTGATAACTCCATTGCTGTAAAACATACCTGAATACACAGATACACACATATTTACATATAACATGTAAATGAAGTATTAGAATAATCTCCCTTAGCCATGCAGTGAGCATTGATTAGAGATCTGTAATGCCTGCAGTGATTGAATTGAATGACATGGTTCTCTAAGAGGCAGACACACAGTTTCTGTCTCTTTCAGATACTCATCATGTGAAAGCCAGTGTATTACTGCAGTGGATACGAATCGCAATAGTTCAGAAATGTGCAGGTGTTTCAGCCTGATTGGTGCAATTCACAGCATTCTACATTTTTTGTTATAACAATGAAGATATTGTCATCTGAAGCATGTGTACATTACCGACAGCAGTCCATGGCAGCTTATTTCCAATCAGAGAAAATTGCTATGCACATGTTATGAAGGGTACTACAGGCACTGAGAGTCAGCCCTTGATGATCAATCACTCTCCTCACATCAGGCTGCACTTGAGCACCAAATGCCTCAGCCACGTTGAAGATTTTTACATAAAAGACATGTATACTGATGAATATTTAAAGAGAAGCCTTTGAGATTCAAGAAAACAATAACTCTGTATGCCTTAAGTGCTCTCAAAAGGCTGAGTTGTTTTCTCCACATGCTAATCAGCTGTCATGAATTTAGGTACACTGATGAGTAGGAAAGGCTTTCAACTTCAGCCCCACTCTCTCAAAAGAAACTGATCAAAACTGTGACTAAAACTAGTACAGGCAGGAATTACTTCCTGTCGTTTATGGCTGTGCAGATCACTGACATTGCTGGCAGCTCAGATGTCTTTGTTAGCAAACATTACCAATAATTACAGTCATTTAGAAGTCCCAATTAGCTGAGATAATGAGCAAGATAAAGGGAGAAAAGCAGATCACCAGGTAGATCTAACAAATCTAGGGCTCAAAGAAATACAAAAAAAATCCACAAATATCTCAAGTCAAGGCACATACAGTACATTCAGTATTGGAACTGTTAGCTGATGATGTCACCTTGGAGGATCTAACAAAGGACATTTGCTTTCTCTCCCAGGTCTCTTACGTGAAAGCCATTGATATCTGGATGGCCGTGTGTCTACTCTTTGTATTTGCTGCATTGCTAGAATATGCTGGGGTTAATTTTGTCTCCAGGCAACAGAAAGAGTTCCTTCGCCTGAGGCGAAGACAAAGGAGGAGTCAAAAGGTAGGCTCTCAAAGTCTTCACAAGGTTGCTGCTTGGTTGTCAAACTTTTTAGCCACACTAGTGGTGTGGCTCTAGGGATGCCAGTATCGATCGGTCAGACACAGCACTTTGGCAACTACTGGATGGATTGTTATGAGATTTTGTACAGACATTCATGATTGCCAGAGAACAAATCCTAATGACTTTTTGGATTCTCCAGTGCCCCCAACATGTCAAAGTTTACACTGAAGTGAATTATCCAAGCATCTGTTGGGTGATTGGTGCAGACATATGTGGCTTTCAAATTATGCATCCTAATAATTTTGGCAATCCTCTGGCCACCAGGTTTCAGTGAAATGTTTCAGCTGGATGGACAGAAATGAAATCCGGCACGAACATTTATGCACCCCTCAAGATGAATTGTCCAGTCAAATCACTTTTATTTACTGTATATAGTCCAAAATCACAGATTTGCCTCAGAGGGCTTTACAATCTGCACAGCATATGATAAAGAAAACTCCTGCAAAACGAAAGGGGAAGAAAGGAAGAAGCTTCTGGAAGTGCAACACCAGGGAGGATTCTTCTTCACAGACAAATGCAATAGATTGTTGTGTGTACAGAATAGGCCAAAAGCAAAAACAGAAAATGGCTAAGGAATTGTAAAAACTGGAGACGATTTTTGGATTTTTCCTCTGTTCCCATCAACTTCAGCTCTACTCTGTGTTTAGTGCTAATCAGCGAATCTTAGCATTGTAATGCTGAACTACCGTAAGTAGGTGAACATGGTAAAGATTAAATCTGCTAAGCACTACCAGGTTAGCACAATGACATTAGCTGTTAACTCCAAGGTCCACTGTGACTAACAACAACCTTACAGACCTGCTAGCATGACCGTATACTGGATTTGGATATTATATATAACATTTTTATTATTTACTTAAATTAAGATTTAGGTCCTAAGCAGTCATTAAGTGGTTTATTACTTAAGAACATCAGATCATCTTGGGATATTTTTTAAGTGTTTGCAATATCTAAAGATTAACGTTCATGTACGTTCACTGTGCTACACTGACATTGTGTCATTGAAAAGTAAAGCATAACATTTAAGCTGCAGCATTTCGTTCTGTCCACATGTTTTTTAGGATGACGAAATGCGTGAAGGCCGCTTTAATTTTGCTGGCTACAATATGAGTCAGTGTCTGCCAACAAAGGATGGCTCAGCTGTTAAGAACGCTGCTCCAGCCCCGAACCCTCAACCATCAGGCCCCAGAGACATAGACACCATGAAGAAGAAGTTTGTGGACAGAGCCAAAAGGATAGATACTATCTCCAGGGCCGCTTTTCCTCTGGCTTTCCTCATTTTCAATGTCTTCTACTGGGTCACCTACAAGATCATCAGGCATGAGGACATCCACAAAAAATAAAGAATTTTACCTGTGACAGATAATGTTCATTTTCCATTTCTCAGAGTGAGAAATGCTCAGAAAGCACAGTGAGATGAGATGAAAGACTGTGCATTGAGAGGCACCCTGGTGATGATGGTGGTGTTCTTTCAGGGATAATGTATAATGTTCATGCCTCATACAGTAATGCTCATGTTCTGATGATGTGAACAGCTCTTGAGACACAGATGCTTTTTTTTGTTGTTGTTGTTTTACTGCTGCATAACATTTCCTGAAAAATCTGGGAAAATGGTTTGAACTCAAGGCTTAGTAACATGCTGGAGAAGACGGACCAAATTATTTTTTAAATCAATCCTGCCTTGACGTTAGACAAGGAGAAAAGAAACATTCCATTTGGGTTTGTAACTGAATGGTAGCTTAGTCAGACCCTCGACGACTTTTTGTGATTGCAAAAAGGGTATTTCTTATCAAGGATGTTTAAGACTGTTTTATATTGGACTACTGTCATGGCACAGTCTCTCTGTTTACACAAAATAAAACAGAACATGTATAAAATATACAGGCAGAAAGCACACACATGCATCCTTTGGACTTTAGGCAGCAGCACATTTTTGAGAATGAGCGTGAACAAAGCAGATGAAAATCTGGAATTGGATATTGCATTTTTCTGAAATACCTGAGGCCTTAGATATCAAAGGTTTGGTGAGATCAAGTGCTCTGCTTCTCCTTTTTTTCAAGCATCTCCTCTTGTTTAGTGGTCTATCAGAGCCAACTGCACTGTTTGATCTTTTTTTTTTTTTTTTTTTTAACCTGTGGTCAGACATCCAAAGGTACTTCCTGTCACTTCCTTCATCTGTAAGTGTATTATAAATCACGTTCCTGGACAAGTGATGTCATTTAAAATTAATGTAAGTTAATGGTTATAAAATTCACAAATTTTCCTTTATATTCTCAATTAATTTGTTAAATATACTGTCATATATATTCACAGGCTAGGTTTATTAAAGTATATTGGCCAATTTTGAGCAAGTGTATAGTTAAGCCTTCAAACTGTGAACATGCATTGCATTTCTCAATGTTGTCTTTATGCCAATTTCCACATGAATTGATTTATATTCCAGGTAAATACTCCAGGTATCTTAGATATGGTTTTAGAGTTTGAGACCATGTAGATTTAGTCTGATGAAATATTTATTGTAATGGAGGAAAGGTTATGTTTATATTTAAAAAAAGAAAAAAGCTCTCTGTATACTTCTTTAATCTACACTGCAGACTGTTTCCCTTCACTTGGAGTGTTTGTTTGCTAAATGATATGTTTGAAGACAGATTCAAAAGTGAAAGACAGATCTGTGTCACACTCATGCTACAGAGCAGCTAAAGGTCCTTGCACTCCTGATATACTGTGGTGAAGAACTCCTTTCTTGAATGCTATTCCTGACAAAGATTATTTACTGGTCTGTACATCAATAAAATTGACTGTGCACCATATTCACTTTATTTCCACTTCTCCTGTCATGTATAAGGCAGAGCATGGCTTTGTTTTATATTTTCATGCATTTGATGAGATCATGCACGAGATTACTCTTGATATTGCATTCTTGTCATACACTAAACAAAGAGAGAAAGAAATAACAACCGATATAAGACACATGAAAATGCATTTTGCGCACGTTTACAGATCAGATCAAAGAAAACGACAAATGCGATTTCTTCTCCTCAGCCAGCCCGTAAGTCATGGTGATGACACACGCCATGGATCGCTGGGTGGCCTGGGGTGACATGGATATAATCTGACAGTGGGTTTCCGTTAATGCATGATAATGGCCTTCACACTGTAGTGTAGAGATTCCATCCATTGGGGCCTGCCTACCAGTTAAATGGAAAATAAGAGGGAATTATTGTATTTGATACACACACACAAACTAGGGGTAATAAAGAAGCTTCTTGAACAGTTTCCACCTGTTAATACTGCATGGGAGCTCATACAAAATCCTTAAATAACCCAAATATATAATCTTTAAAGAAACAAGACTGAATACATTAGCTCTCAATATACACATGGATATCCTACTAATAAAGCTATTCATAACTATGCAGCGGGGAATGCCAAGATCCGTCAGTGCTGTGTTTGTCTTGGAACACATGGTCTGTTGCATTCTTATTGAGGTGGCTGCATGAATCATCTGACTACTTTTTTAAGGCTCAATACACAGGGATTAGAAACTAATCAATAATACTAATCCTCACATGGAAATGCCACCCATTTCACCAACACAGCCTCGCATCGCTGTCCATTGTTTTTGCTGTTTGAATATGCGAGGATGCAAGAGCCCCTTCATGCAATCAGCTCGGTCGTGACAGCATATGAAAGGAAAATTATTTGCAGCTTGTAATTGTGTTTAAGAGGGAAACAACTTTCCATCATTCATTAAGGTTTAGGGAGTCTGCTTTGTGAGGTCTGAGAGAGAGAGAGAGAGAGAGGCAAGAAATGAGGGTTGCCATAGCAACTACACAGCAATTGAGAAGGCCAGTGTGAAGAGAAAAGCGGGAAATTAAGAACGCTGGTGCATGACTTTGCCAAAAGTGTCTCTGATGCCTGAACATGAATAGTACACTAAATTAAACATTAATTTCTACTGTATTAAAGTAATAATAAAAGCAGGAGCAAATTATTCCGTTTCCACAGAATAAGGCTTCCATGGCACTCAACAAACTGTGTGTGTGTGTGTGAAGGATGTAATGTATAAAATATCTGCCTTATGCCTGGCACTGCTGCAACATATTGTTGGTTGTTGCAAGATTATCTGCAGGCTTGTAGTATTGATCTCGACTCCTTTCTACTTTGGTGTCTATGAATTCAACTGTTTGCCCCAGGAATTAAAAAAAAAACAACCGCAGCACCCACAAATAAACAAATAAAATAATAAATAAATTTCCATCACAAATCTATCTGCTGTGGAGGACCATGGGATGTGGCAGATTGGATCTTGTATTGAGAAATTGTTGTCAAGTCAAGTCCAGCAGCCTGCATAGTTCAAATAATAAATTAAAGCCCAGCATAATGAAGCAGTTTTATTAAGCCTGAGGGCTTCATAAAAAACGGATTGCTGTGTTATAAGCAAAAGGCATAACTTCAACAGATACTCATTTTATGACTGTTATTAGATGCCTCCAATTATAAGTTGAAAAGTTCTGCAAAGATTTAGCTTTTAGGTTAAATAATCTAAATACAATAACATTCCAATTAAAAGTTGCTAGCTCACTACGGTTTCCTCTTGTAGAACCAGAGTGAGCGCTCTCTGTGAAGACTGTCTCTATTTTTAACTCTGTTTGTCTCGTTGTATTCTTCTGTACTATATGTGTGTTGTGCACTATGTATTAGATTGTAGATATAATCAATGGCCTCCCTCTTTGTTTGGTTGACCCGCTGAGTTTCAGGGTCCAGATGAAAGGAAACCCTTTGACCCCAATCAATAACAGACCAGTTCAGTGCTCACAGCGTACAGCATCAATATAAACATACCTCAGCAGCACCCTTCATCATTATGGATGACTCAAAGCAATGTTGTTAAAGACATGATCTGTTACTCAAGTGTTAAAAAACGTGAAATTGCAAGCTGCTGTCAATTGTGAACAAATAAAAATGTTTAACACCAAGTTGCCTGGAATAAAGACTTGATTTGACATGTTTTAACTAATGAAAATGTTAAACGCATTGTCACATTGCAAACACTAATAGTAATAACACTAATGTAATACAGTAGTAATACAGTCCTATAGGAATACAGCAGGACATAAAAAGCTGAGTTTCAATCTGTAACTGAAACTCTTAAACTATTAATATGAATATTTATAGGCTCAATCAATTGAGGCCTGGGTCTTTAATTATTTTATTGTTTTATTTAAATACAAAAGTAAGGCTTTTGTAATAGACAATGCCAAACAAAAAAATTAAGAAATAAAAAGTTATATATGATATGAATGTTATCAAAATGGAATCAAAAAGAAGTTTTAATAAAATGAATTGAGACGGTAAACAAATATGAGCTTTTGATTTTATATCATCAGGTTTTACTTACCATGAGCATTTTCTTTCACATCATGTGTAACACTTCAGCTATATTTTTTCCCCTTCTCTTGGCAGAAACAGACTGAATACACATAGACGGTTGGCACCCTCAAAGGTGTCAAAAGAGGCAGAAATCCGTCAATTGTCAACTTGCCTGCAAGTCATAATAAGCCAGATGGGGTGTGGATTTTGGTTTCTCCATGTTTGCTGAACAGCAACAACTTTATTCATCTACCACGTTTTCTTTCCCCATTAAAGTGAGGGGACTTCAGCAGAGGGCAGACACCCTGCAGCCATCCTCCACCACTCAGAGTTAATAGAAGTTAACAGGCAATAATGGGATGACAAACCATATATTTTACTCTGACTGGCACTCAGGACTTCAAGAGAACACCAACAAAACTGAATTTTCGTTTTCACATATTATCCAGTTACTGGTGTTATTTACTGTATAGAACTCACAATTCTTCGATGCCGGATTTGACAGGGGTGTGGGTTGTCTAGCAGCGGAATAAAAGGTGGTGGTGGTGTTTGCCTAAGTGTGAGAGGGAAGGAGGAAAATAAAGTGTTGATGTGTGGTGGCTGAAGTCAAGGTTTGTGAGCAGTAAAAGTAAACTGAGCCAAACAGATTTATTTCCATTCTAACATGACACAATGACATGACTTCTGTAGCATATCATTAACACATTGCAGGATTACCAACATGAAGTAACACTCTGGGAATCACTCCTGAAAATAGAAAATCTTGAATTAATCATGTTTAGGGCAGTCCTGGGGCAGCGATTCCAGTGGAAGTTAATAAATAAAGGAAATAAAGCAAAGACATTAAAGGTTTAAAAGAGGAGGGGTTGGGGGTTATCTCTCTTCAGACTGAGGACTACTAACACATGGAGAAGCTCTCAGAACAAACAAAATACACATCCATGTTTTTACCCCCACAGGGAAAGTGAAAGAAAAAAAAAAAAAACTCTGACCAGCAGTTTTATCAAACACGACTGCTCAAGCTGCCACAGACCTTATGTATCCAGCAAAGCTGAGGTCCTTTAAAGTAGGGTTTGATGTTTATTTGGACCAATGGAATTTTAACTAACAGCTGCTGACAGCCTGTGCAGCATCCAAGGACGTTTTATTTATTTATTTATTTACATCATTTCACAGAAAAATAACTGAACCATGAGGACAAAGTACCACTAAAAGCTTTCAGTCAACTTCCAGCCACTTAGCAGATCTATAACATCTTGCTCTACCCTCATCTGTCTGTCTTTATTCATAACACAAACAGTTTCTCACTCAAGGATGAAAGTCTCCATCTCCTACTGAATGGAGCATATAGCGGCAGCAGACATTAAAGAGCGTTTTTGAACAAAGAGGGTCTGAGGGGACATGAACAGGAGAATAAGCAGAGAGCAGAATCACACCAGTATCAGATTAAAGCTGTGAAACCCAGGAGGTGATCCAATGGAAACAGGCTGAGGCTTTGCACGGCAACAGACACTAGGCAGATATAAACCCCAAGAGGCTGTCTGAGAGAGCAGACACACAGAGCTCAGCACAGACTAAAGCAAGCCAGCAACGGAGGAGGGAGCCCTTAGTACAGGTGAAATGTGCTATGCATTCATAATGAACATCGTTTTTAGTGATTACACTTGAGACACTGTACTATTAAGGAGTTTTTTTTCTATTAATACAAACTGCTTGTCCAGGAAACACAGACTTGTGCAGCACATTAGCAGAGCAAAGTTCTCTGAGTGTCTAAGAGAGCTGCCAAATCCCCGTCGAGCTGGACTTTGAACATGCTTTGGGTCAGACTACGATATCTCCCCACATCCACCAGGGGGCTCAACCTCATCCTGCTCCTCTCCACATCCCTCTGCCACACCTCCCTACACCTCTGGAGCCCCTCTACTGAAGCTGGCTCAGGGGTCTCCTCGTGTTCCAGGCTCTTCCTGTTTTCCACCCCTTCTTCTTCCTCTCCTTCACAAAGTAGCAATGACACACACTCTCTGAGTGTCACCACCTCTTTCTCTAATGCCAAAGAAAATATTTGAGCTGCACCCTGTCCTCTTGTACCATTGACAGGCTGGATGGAGCAGGACACAGGGAGGTGAGCCAAGAGAGAGTCCAGGAACTGGAGCATCTGTAAATGGCTGCAAAGGAACCACACAGTTTACTTGTTAAAAATATATACATAACACATTTGTTGTGATACATTAAAACATTAAACAATTGTGACTTCAGAGTCTCCGTGCAGAATCTGAATATCACAGCGACAGGCATCCTAGTCAACATCAGAATCCTGTCAATTTTGAAACCATTAACATAAATTGAGCAATGCCCATTTCTTCCGTACTCTACTTCCTTAGTTTTTTGATTTTTCAATAAAACGAAACAGTTGAAGAGAGTTCCTGGTAGTAGGCGAAACCAATAGACAGCAACATCATAGCTGACAAATAAATAGAAAATCTCTCTGTGATACAAATTATTCTGTATTTTCTCACTTACATGACTATTAAGTTAGCAGTACACTTCAAATTATGCAAATGAAAGTGGGTTCTTGGATTCATCAAAATGGCATTAAGACAGCAGAATATAAAATGTCAAATCAAGACTTATTAAAGCAGTACTTTATGGAGCAATTTTTTTCTGAGTGGATTCCCGTTGTGTTTGTTCTACTGCACAATGACTTGTCACCTACATGCATGCACGTGTGTACATCAGTGATGCAATATGCATTCATGCCAGTGGTTTGACACTATTCCATTGATGTACTGGTGGCTTTAATGCATCAGCAAACACAGAAATGCACCAACTAAGGCAGGGAAAGAGAAGACTACAAGCCAATAAACATGGATGTGAAAATCAATCAGGCTTGCAAATGTTTTATAATGAAAAAAATAGATGCAGTGTTTTGGTAAGTAAAACTAAATGTAAACTGAAGGTTTGTTTACAAAAAAATTCTTTAACTTGAAGGAAAACACATTATTTTACTTAAGGAAATGATAATATGATAATGACCTAAACTAAATACTATCCAAACCATCAAGAACTCTGAGGTCAGTAACACAACCATCTTACTGGTATCTATAAATAAAAGTGATTTACCTGGAATGGACAGACAGCTCCCCCTGGAAAGGGGTTATCTGATGCCAGTGCAGCACCATGACAGCAGATGGTCCTGAAGAATCCAACAGCAGATATTGAGGGCTCACTGCTATCCTCTTACAACCCACTCTTTTCTGAATCCAGCCATCTACATCACCTAAGCTGTGATCAGGAGAGTCTATGTGGAAGACCCAGCGGTCCAGCACCGCCATCAGACTCAGTAAGTCCTCTTTGACCTCCTCTGGACACAAAAAGAAAACAATAATGAACACCCATGTGTTAAAATTTGGATATCTCAAGTTGAGGGCGTTGGTGATTTTTGTTTTTTTGGTTTTTTTTTTACCTGTTTTGAGTTCAGGGTTTTTCAATAGTCCAGTTTGTAAATCATCGTGGATGTCTAAAGCGACTTGACCACAATGCAGGACAACCAGTGTTGGGTTGCTCACAAGGCCAAAAGCATCTTGTCTCTGGACATAATGAAGCATGACACAGCACTTGACACAGCCATAGTTCAACAGAGGTGTCAGCCTGGTCACAGCAGTCACAGCCAGTCTGCATGTGTTGAGATCATTGTGCTGCTTGCTCCTTTTGGCTGCGGGCTCTGGGAACGTGAAGGCAGAGGAGGAGGATGATGATGATGAGGAGCAGGGTGCAGGGAGCCAGAACACTTGGCTCTGGGTTTGGATGACTGCGGGCGATGAGCTCTGGCCCGTCTCTGTCAGAATGGATAAGCTCACACTGGCCAGTGGTCTGGAATAAAAATAACACATCACTAACAATCAGATATCACATGGACAGTAGGTAATCAGATACAAAAATACAAAGTGTGTGTGTGTGTATGTGTGTGTGTGTGTAAATGAATGTGTGACTGCTTGCGAACCGAATAACAACACTGATATGTCCGAGGTGGTGAAATTACATCAGATGGACAAGTGGACCAACCAAAACAATAGCTTTCCTCCACATGTTCTCAAATTTAAACAAAAACAGGTTGGCGGAGGAATCTGATCTTGTTCCCACAAAAGGAGCTTGGAGAGTTATTAAAAATGTGTTGCCATGGTGACCATCCAGCCACCCTGCATCTGCCTTGGTGAAATTCAGAAACAGTTGGGGACAAAAAGCCATGGTATTTGTTGACAGAGATTGGGTGTTACAGTTCTTTACAGGACTGCCACATTGATTTAATCATGCAAAGACAAAGAAAAAAAATCTCTCAAGTTCTGCGAAAATATAAAATTTTACCTGACAGATGTGATTTACTCGACACGACTTGTCCACCTCAACGAAAGGCACCATAATGTTTAAGTTCTGACAAGTTTAATCAGACACAATCAGACAGCTGGGCAGTATGTACCTCTCACTGGGAGTGCGGATTAACTTTGCCTAAATCTTTACCACACACACACAGCGATCCACTCAACCAGATGAGCTCATTAGGCCTGATGAAACATCAAATGGATGAGCATCACAGGAAGATCACCAACAAGTGTTTAGATAACGTCACGCTCAATGGGCCATATTTGGTAAGGCTGAAGCCTCCGTGCAGACAAAAATATATACAATCCCCTTTAGAAAAACCCCCCAAAAAACCAAAATCATGTTTACACAGAGCTGTCAGTAGTTAGTATCACTCCCACAATCATTTGGTCCTCAGCGATGCGATGCCACAGCTTGTCAACTTGTGGTTTTGAAGACACTGCTGGCATGTCTTGTGTCTTGACGTCCAAGGCATCTTCCTTTGACTCATCATCACAGTCCCACAGAGCAATAAGGCCTTCCTGGACATGTGCAAGTGCAAAGACTATAATCAGCAATGACAAGTGTGTGACAGCATTGACAGCAATAGCAGTTTATGTCAGACATTTCAATTTGAATGACGACCCACTAGGTACCCATGTGCTGGACTTTTTAAATGCTTTTTAAAAACAAAGAACTGCTGCGGGGATACTTTCTGTCAATGTAGTGGTATTGTTCCTAGGATTTGTTTTTTCTTTTTGTTTGTTTTTTAATTAAAAGTTTGTCTTGGATCATACACATCATTTGCAGTTGAGGCTTTCAAGGTGGGACTAGTGAACACAGCAACAAAAGCATTTCAAAGTTATATAAATAGATATTTCATAAAAATGAAATCACACCATGATCATGATCAACAAAGTTAAAAGGACAAAAGGACATTTGTGGCATTTGTTTCCTTTGTTCGTAATTTTGCTTCCTCAGTGCCGGAGGCAGCATTACAGAGACGCCGCAGCCTCATGAGAGCTGCCATTTTAAATAGGACAATTTATCAACATGAGTGACAAGTGCTGGAGCAAAACCTAACTGAGGGGGAGGAGGGTGTGACTAGCAGTAGGCTCTCACTGTTTCGGGTTTTTAGATTCCAAAACTGCTAGATATTCTAATATTCCCATGGCTTTAAAAAATAGCTTCAAAAATAGCTTTACTGCAACAGGCTGTTGCAAAAAAAGTTGTGTTTGCATATTTTCTCACATGAACAGTACCTGCTCAGGTTGTGTGAGCGTAGGGTCTCTTTCTGATATCGCATCAGTGAGGGCGTTGACAGACTGCTGCAGAACTCTTTCCTTCACTCTCATTTCTCTTTGAAGCTCCTGCAGCACGCTCAATCCACTCTAAACAAGAGATCGTATTTGATTGACAGCATATACTGGAAACCACACACACACTAAATGAACAAGATATGTAGAACTAAACAAAGCAGCCCACTTGATGTTACAAATAACCCAGCGTTGAGGAGGAATAATTATACATGTGTCACATATGTGCAACACTATCACAACAAAATATGAATGAAAAAGGGAACATTTACTTTATGCCAGTAAGTGTGCAGGTGTCACCTTTCTATACAACACACAGTCCAATTGTTACTCATTACATCCGCTATTCTTCACACATGTAAATATTACTTCAATTATGCTTGAAATCATTAAGCTGGTAAAATTATAATCCAATGCAATCATAAAATCTACATATGTAAAACATTAAACATTAACATCACAGACAATTAACATTCCAGTGCTGTAATAGTAAAGAAAAATGCTGAGATAAATGCCCACCTGTAGTCTGGACTCTAACGCTTGAAGAGTGAGGAGATGGTTCTCTGGCGGAGGAGGACATGTCTTTGGTGTGCTATTGTCCTGGCAACGCTAAAGCATGTATTTTCTATTAGTAACACTCAATTCTGTCACAAATAAATGTAACTTTGGTGGAATATTATGCCTTACAGCATATGAAATGCCACAGAGGTCAGTGAGGAGGAATCTTTTCAATGGCTGTCCTGTCACGTTGTGTTCCTTATAAATCAGCAGCATCTGGTCTGATCCACATCCCAAGAAGTCATCCACGTGGAGCGAGCTGACATCCGACCAGTGGGAGGCTATCTGTAGAGGAGAGTTTAACAATGTAGGCTTAAATAAAAAACTTGTGAAGTGAATGACATTACAGCTATTGGAAATACACACAAGGGATACTGAAAGCCCATTTTTACATACCTGAAATGTCTCCTTCCATACAGCACATACATGTCCCTGCTGAGAGGACACAGCAAACAGGCAGCCATTTCTTCCTGTGTTTACCACCTCAATATTCTCTGGTTGATCAAAGGGGAGCTGGCATATGTTCTTCACGATGCCATTCTCAAAATAAACAAGCTGCTGATGAGAAGTTGCTGCGACTACAGCACATTTCAGCACTCCATCTGCTTGCATCTTTTCGGCCGAGAGCACCGCTATGCAGCGTGTGATGCAAATGTAGGGATGAGGCAAAATCATACTTCCATCAAACACGTGTCCATTCTCAACCAAACAGCCCAGAGTGTGGCTTGCGGACTGGTTGTTTGAGTCCTCTGCCGGGAGGTTTTGCAGTCCGAGAAGACATATTTGTTCTTTGGGGAGGGGAAGTTCTCCCACAACACTGTGGGACACCTGAATGGGTACTTGTTTCACCTCTCCTGCCTGCAGAGAGGTGTAGAAGACATTACCAGCATGGCTCCACAACACAGTGGGGCCCCAGAGGATGGACACCTTCTCCCCAATTTGATAGGAGAGTTTAAACTCAAAGCAGGGCTTCAGACTGTTTGAATTGTTCAGTGTGAAGAGACTGTACTGGAAGCTCTCTCTTTTCTGACTCTTTTTTGTCACTAAAATACATGGTGTGGTGACTCTCTTCTGAACATTTATGGCACATTTACATTTTACAATATCCACATGCGATGACTTCTTTCGGCTGATGACTGCCGCTCCATCGGCTGCCTTCAGGAACGTGCTGTCTTCCCGTTCAAATGAAAAGCTACTGAATACTAGCTCACTTCTTTCGCCGCCATTTGGGGATGAAGCTCGTTTACAGTTAAATACGATTATCTTTCCAGAGAAGGAAAGCAGATGAGGATTTTGACACAAACCTCCCGAAAACATTCTTTCCATTACACAACAGAGATGCCTCAAGAGTCTAGCAGGTTCGAGACCTCCTTATTGACAGCCTAAATAAAGTTACCGTTATTGCCAAGTTGGGAGCAGTCGCTTCCATGACAGAAGTCTCACCAAGGTGTACAAATGCACGACTAGTTTCTAAACTTACTTGTGAAAGAGAATTTTTGTCTTACTCAACGTTTCTTAGCGGCTCGTAGCGACGCGCCAACAGAAATTAAACGCTTCCTGTCAGCCCAAGTGCATTGTGGGTGAGAGTTGATAAACAGTGAGTTGACGACATTAGCTTAAAGTGTTAAGCTCGCCTGTTGTTTTTTAAGTGAATCAGGTGTATAACTGATTAGATAAACACAACTCTTCTTCCTCTTAAAATACAACCCAACACGTCCTCTTCTATTTAAGTTCAAACAACAAAAGAAGAGGTGTGGCCACGGCTGGGACCAAAATGGCAATAACAGGGCGGCAGTTTCACACTTTGCTCTGATTCATCTTGCTTAAACCTTAGCTAACTAGCTAGCTCAACGAGGAAGTACCACAGAGAAGGAAATCTCCGGGACAGTTGAATATGGCCGAAACTGATCAACACGAAGGAGCGCAGGTATCGTGAATTACCGTTAGAACGCACTGAGCTATTTCACAAATCAGTCTGTTGAAAGAAAAGACGTGTCTGACCTGAACGAACTCTTTTAACAGGACATTGAGAGGAAAATTGAAGAGACAAGACAGAGATTTAAGAATGAGTTCCTCCAAGGTACCACAGTTATTATGGATAAGCTGACATGAACTTGCACCATGACCGGTCACTTGCTTTTGAATGAATTTCGGGTTATTGTCAGCGGCATAAATTCATAAATTCTACATATTGTAGGTTATTTGTACACTAGTTCGCTAGCCGTGAATATACTTTGTCATGTTGATGACATCATGACCTAAATGCTCAGATAAGCTCCGACAGTTCACTTGCTAACGTTAGCTCTGTATTGCCATATGTAATGTTTAGACACTTTGTATAACGCTATGGCCTCCACGTGGACTTTACTAAGGTTTATAGCACAATGTGATCCCAATGGCTTTAACATAGTTTTAAAGGAAAGTCAGTGTGGTTGAAAGTGAAACTATGTACTTGACCTCTTTGAATTTGAACCCTGTGTGAGTCAGGTTTTGTGTTGTGTTTACAGATTCCACTGAAAAATATGACTCCAGAGATGTGGAAAGGCTTCAAAGCGATGATGCTCTGGTGGAAGGCTACCTGACATGGAGACTTTATGTTGTTGATGATGCCTTGAAAATGATTGATGAAAGTCTTCAATGGAGAAAAGAGTTTGGCCTGAATGGTAGGAATTCATCCTTAATGGTTTGTAATGCGATATGTCAGGCAACCCAGAAGTTGGGCTTGGCATTCTTCTGGATACTGATACCAACACAGTCTATTTATATTTTACATTCCTTACTTTGACAACAGTTAGTTATTTTTATGTCCTTCTATAGAACTGTTTTTACCCAACAAAAGATCTTTCAAATGTTAAATGTTGTCAAAGCCGAAGTAGTTGTCCAAAAACTAAAATGTGTAAAATTTTGCTTTCGGTTATGAACTACAAGATCAGTGAGTAAATAAACAAGTGGATGAATCTGACCAGAGCTTTTAAGCTTTTGGTACATGTCGGTTTTTGATGGCTGGTTCTACAGGCTCAATTTCATTTGTACTCAAAAAGAACAGAAGTTCAACCACCAGTGTGGTTTAAAAGTAGAAATGTTGACATTGCCATATTTAGATGTAAGATGCAAGCTTGCGACACAGGTCAGTGGTTGTCTTTGTGCTGCACTGGGATGAACCCAAACAGAGTGTCATTGTGTGTCAAACACGCGTATGCCCATGTATTAGCTGTCCCAGAGGACAATTCCCACTGTTTCTGTGTTCTGAGGAATTTTATGTTGCTCTTTGTTAGTCTTTAATCCAACAAATTCAATTTGTCAAACAGTTGTTTTTACGAAATTTGATTTATTGAAGCCAGTAGTCTACAGGGCCTTAGTTTTCTCTTAAGTCAAGCAGTTTCAAGTTTTAGGGAAACTAGAGTTTCAGAAAGGGTCTATAACACTGTTTAGTGTAAGAGTCAAGTGAGAGAGACTTCCTCTAGAAACTCCAACCATGGTTTACCTACATGTATGTTTTATACAATTTTTATTTACAGTTTTGTTTGTGCTTGTGTGCTTGACTCCTTGCCAGCAATGCCATATACTGTATATTGAGCAGTTATATTAGAACACAAACCAGTTAACAGTGAAATGTGTGTCTGCCTGTGAATTTCAGATCTCACTGAGAGCATAATTCCCAGATGGATGTTTGAGACTGGTGCAGTCTACCTCCACGGCTATGACAAAGAGGGCAACAAGCTCTGTGTGTACACATTCTGTTACAGACCTACTAACAGTAAAATGTTATACACTTACAACTCAGCCTTTGTTTAACTGTCAGACGACATATCTATTCTAATATCCCAATTAATGTTCTTTAAATCTCTGTTTACTGTGTTTAGTCTGGTTCAGAGTAAAGCTACATGTCAAAGATCCAAAAACAGTGTTGGACAAGAAGAAGTATATTGCCTTCTGGCTGGAGCGGTATGCAAAGAAAGAGCCTGGGATGCCACTCACTGTTGTGTTTGATATGACAGACTCTGGCATCGGCAATATAGTAAGTCCACGATGATGGTGTTTTAACGGAAACATTTTTTTTATGTGTCATGCTGTAATCTAAGTTCTAATTTAGTTTATTTTCTTGTAGTTATATCCAGGTCTCCCTGAAAAAAAAAACCTTTTCATTCCTTCCCTGTTAAATAAGCTTCACTCTTAATGTCAGTAAAAGACCATTTTCTTGCTGTGACTGTCGTTTAAATCCCGTTGACCGTGTTCATATTTTTTCCGTTTGAGCTGTGGTCTTGCAGGGGACTGATGCTCTTCAGTGCTTTTGCACTTTGGAGATTAAAGTAACCTTTAAATCCCGTTGGTCTATTCGAGTGGACCGCCTAATCCGTAAGACCCACTGTGTTGCAGGCGTTAGCTCCTTGATGAAGCTCACTGTTGGCGAGTGTGTTTCATTGGCTCGGCTCTTTCCTGGAGAAATGGCTCAATTAAGTACAACTAAATCAACACAAGCAATCCAAAAAAAAAGGCTAAATGGCTGAGGAACTTAAATATGAAATGAGTAGATTCAAAGGTCATTCTGGAACACAGCCTTACTGAGGCTTGTTTAATCACAGTACAATCTATAACATGGGTAGCCAGTATGATCTCATTAAGGCTTTGGATGGGAGCCTCCTGCATAGCAATGTGATTTCTAGCCAATTATGGAGCCTAGCCAGGGTAGCAGGGCTGCATCTATTGACGTATCAGCTGTTTGCCTGATGCTTGTGATTACTATAAGAGAACAGTAAAATATCAAGAGCAATTTATAAAAAACAAACAATGTTTTAAGTATGGCAGAACCTTTCACTTGGATATGAAGTTTCTAGATGAGATTTATGATGGGATTAGATCATCTAACCATAGCCATAGATTTTGTAGCACAGATGAATGGAATTATGTTTGAATCAGAAGCCCTTTATTTTTCTGTGGACAAAAGTGTATTTAAGTTTAAGCCACTTAATGCGAACTTGCTTTCTCGTTTTGTTTTGTTTTTTTACTTTTACATATTTTATGAAGATTGTCACCTTGAAGTGACTCAAGATGTTCGATGTAGGTGGTGCAATCAGACGGTGACAGCATGTAACAGTAATGTAAAACAAGGCGAAATCACATCCTCGGGTCTTTCCGAGGTTTTTCCGACATATCGTTTAAGAGGGATTTGGTGGTGGATCATTTGGAGGAGCCTGTAATGAATTTTCATTTTCTGTTAAGTGGGTCACCACAGATCGAGTGCTAGTTGAGACTGGACAACATTGTCTTTGTTGAAAATCCATAAAACATCTTTTATAGTCCTCACCAGCTGTGTGGTTCTGTTTTATACATCAGTGTGTGTGTGTTTTTCCGCTTTTTGTTTTAGGACATGGAGTTTGTGAAGTACGTTATCAGTTGCTTCAAAGTATATTATCCAAAGTTTCTATGTAAGTATCCAAAGTTGTCATTAAAGAGCAACAAACATTCATCCACATTCACCTATGTCAGCTTGTTTCATTAACAGAAATTTACAGCTACTTTAATGTCGAACCTGTGAATTTTTGTATCGTTTCAGCAAAAATGATCATAGTGGATATGCCATGGATCATGAATGGTGAGAATAAACCTGTCTTCTCTGTCTGTCTCCTGACTTGTATATTTTTAGCTTCCTCTGTGACTTCTCAAAATAATGATGTGATTCTGACATCTTGAGCACAAATATGATTCTGTTTCAGCTGCGTGGAAGATTGTGAAGTCGTGGTTGGGTCCTGAGGCAATCAGCAAGCTCAAGTTTGCATCCAAATCTGAGATCCATACGTTCATAGACCCTGAGTACCTGCCATCTCACATGGGTGGAACGGTAAGTTATCATGTCTTTCTCTAAATAGGTTCAGAGCGTGTGTGTGCATCAGTTTTCAGAATTTCCAGTGCTTAAGTCACATCATTATATTTATTCATATGGAAGTCATGGGCCATCCTGTGCTCACCATTCATGTTCAGTATTACTACACTGATTTAAATGGATGTGTGCGCTTTAAAACCACGTTTGCAGTGATCTGACTTATCTGGCTACATTCCAGGATCCCTTCAAGTACAGCTACCCACCTCTTCCTGATGACGACTTTCAAACGCCCATCAATGACAACGGGCCTATTGTCAGTGAGGACGAGACGGAGAGCAAAGAGGGTGAAATGGAGGGCAAAGACGCACTTGAGTCCAGCTTCAACTCTGAGGTTGCAGTAAAGCCCAAAAAGGTACTGATTGTTTCAGGTTTGATCAATCTAATTATTGCCAGTACTTTTGTTGTAGAAGTGGCTGAAACCCTAAATAAAAAAAAGAAAAACTTCACCATTTCATTTCGCTACAGTATAAAGCAGGACTGCTCCTTGTGTGTTATGAATGTCTCTTTGGCAGGGTTTCTTCATTTGATCTTTTCAGCTGTGAGAATATAGATATGAGTAGGTGTTATTATAATGATGAAATATTGCTGATGTTAAAACTAATATAGTTCACAGGGCCCGTATTTCTGTTGTTATCAGTACAGCTGCTCTCACGTATAATGTGAGCTGATATCTATAGTGTGCTCATAAATTCTGCTTTTGGTATTTCAGACAGTGGTATTCGTCCCTTGTAGACATGACATCCTGTTACTAGTCAAATTAGATGGTCAGAGATTCTTCCTGTTTCTTATTTCGCTCACTCTTTTCAAGTCAAGCCTGAAATTACAGCATGTAATCAGAGTCCTCTGTGGAGACAACTGTGAATTAAGTGGCAAGTAATGCCCTGATTTGGAAGAGCTCTTGCTCATTGTCTCTGTGAAGGTGACTCCTAACGTCTCATGCCGCAATTAAATCCTGCCAACAAAGCCTGTGCATCACAGCCAGCGCTCTGCTTCTCTCATCCTCTCAGCTCCTCATGTGGCCCATAGAGGTTGTCAAGTCAGTTATTTAAGCTCGCCCCTGCTGTAGCTAGATCCCTGTTCCCACCAAACAGCAGCATGACGCCCCACAGGCTTCATCTTGAATATGTCTACAAGAGCCATCAGCCTCCCTCTCACTCTGGTGTCACCAAATGCTACCTCTCCGCAGTCAAGGCTGCAGCTTCTGTCACATCCCTACAGGACAATCCAGCCCTCGCTTCATAATCTGTTGAGCTCCTTTTCTTGCTAGCAGCTTGCGGAGAAAGACTGGGGTCATCTCCGGGAATTCCTCTTGTAGACTTGTATTTAAGTTTTTTTTTTATTTTTTTTGTGGCCGTCGTAGTTATTTATTCTTTTCTCACTCTTATGCAGTTTTAGTGTTGCAGCTGTTATTTACAGACATCTTGTTTTGCTGTCACAGACTTGGGCTTAACCTACATTCAGTGTGAGGACGAGGACTCACGTCATGTGCTGTGCTCTAGCTCACAGAACGTTTTGAGGGGTTTTGTATCCTGATGCCTATAGGACACAAACTATATCCGCTGGAGAGTGCTGCATCACCCAAAGCTACTCCCATGAGCCTCCTAAGCCCCACCAAACACACAGTGCTCCTATTGTTGATAAACACCACATTGGTCATGCACAGCAGATTTAGATTTGCAAAGCAGAGATATGCAAATCAGTCAGTTGTTAACCTCAATTATAATCTACAGGCACTAGTTTGTTAATGTTCATATCGTAAACAAAACTGCATTTTCGGTGGGAGTGGCATTAGCTTGTGCTGCCAAACTAGCCCCACAGAAAAGGCGCAGAGCTGCCTTTTAGAGGATTACTGACTTGATTAATTGTGTTTCACCAAGCACTACAGTCCTCAGCAGTGTTATCAAAACATTTGAGTCAGCTCTGTGGGAGAAAGAAAGTTACTTTTCAGGTTAGCCAGGGAAACTTGTGTGTCATTCTGTAGTGACACACAAACAGTGAGGAGATCATAATAAAAGTGTGTGTGTGTGAATATGTCTGACTTAAGTTAAGTGCTCTAAAGGGGTTGTGGAGGAATATTCGGGGTGAGAGAGTATAGTAGTTAAACAGCTTTCTACAGTTTACTCTTAACTTTTTATGCATCAGTTAAAAATGAATGTTAATTGTTATTAATGTGCTAATGCTACTGCTGGCTCTGAATACTGAATAAAGTCTGAGCTCCGAAAACTGTACAAAGCCCGCCCTTTGGCCAAGAGCCCATTTCTTCATTCAATTCATTCATTTGTTGCTCTTGGATATTAGCCCAAAATGAATCTGAAACAGACTTCAGACAGGGAAAAGGCAAGGTTAGGGTGATGAGCATTACTGTGACACCTTAAAATAAATATATAATTGTCATGAGAGGTTAATTATCTGTGTATGCTGTCTATGGATATGCTTTCAAAACCCCAGCACTGTCTTATTTCTGGCAGCTCGTGTTGTGACTAAATCTGCAGTACTGATTTAATTTACCTGTTGGCACTTCAAGCCCGTCTGAACGCATTTCACCTTACCACCACCCCTACCCCACTCCCACCAAGCATCCCAACCTGAATTCTTCTGGCTTCCAGACTGCACTGCGCTGAAGGCTTAATGGCATCAGGAAGCTAATTGCCTTTTTCTCTGTTTTGAAACAAGGGCTGGAGATGGTAAGGCAGTGTAGGATCAGACCCACACAAGGAGCTCAAAGTCTGGAAGATTTCTACAGGCTGGAAAGGCAGGTGCACTCACGTGACTCCAAATTATTGTGAGTGCACCTCCCTCACAGTCGACTGATGCTGTCACCACCCCCAGACATGTTCATCCCTTGACCTGTCTTGGACCTCACATTTCAATTTGATCCTCTAAATTGTACTGCACTGTTTAAAGTCCACAAAATTTCTGACTTTGTTCTCAAGGGATGTAGGTTGAATGATGTAGCCTACTTTTTGCACTATATCATGTAAACAGTGAACCAAGGGAGCCCCCCATGTTTGACATTATAATCTGCTCAAAGACAGCAGCTAGCACAGTCACTACTGCCCCTTAACAATCTTACGTTCTAACCCCAGATTAAAAACTACTTCTGTAATTACTGTTTTAATACAGTAGACTAAGTTATTAACCCTCAGCACTACATTTTTAACCACTGGGGGACATTTTTAACAAAAGCCTTTTGTGCCTTGTCCTATAACATTATCTTTTACCAGGTCTGTGACTCTGGAGAGTACTAATCATGTATCTTGTGCCTTAATATGTACTTTATAATCAATAGACACTCCTTTTAATGAGCATTTCACTAATCTTTCCGTTTAAGATTAATATAAAATCTTCAATCATTTATTTGTCTTTGAATTTCACATCTTGTGCACAATGTGTAGAAATCATGGTAAAGTTCTCTAATTTTAGATATCTTTTTATTATGGTCTATTTTATTTCTTTGTGCATGATTATAATAATGTACGTGTTAATTTCTCAGAATAAATTGCCGTTTATTTTGTTCTTTGTTGATCTGTAATGGAATTTTTTTTATGAGCGTTATGGATGTAGCCAAATCAGCTCAAATGAGATTCCTACCAAAACACTGTGATTTTAATTATAAAATCTATATGACAAAGCCTACCATTTCAAATTTTCATTACTTGAGCATGTTTTTTTTCTACTCCCATTATCACCTAATTGTGTTGAGCTTGCTCTTTAAATGATGAATAAATAGAGACATTTCATCAGCAGCTGATTATCTCTTGATGTCTTCATTGTGGCAGTTGCATGACAGTCAGCCATTAAATTAAGATGACATGTTTTGTTGCTTATCACAGCAAATGACACACTTCCCCTCTGAGTCACAAATGTTCCCATCACATGCACAGTCCGCTCACCTTTGCTCCCTTTCCCTTCCTTCCTCCCACGATTTGGTCACTCTCGTCATCTGCTTTACACAATATGTGGTGCCAGAAACACTGTGAAAGCATCCATTTCCCCATGTGATCTATAATGGTCACCACTATGCAGACATTTCACAATTTCTGCACTGTCAGCTATTGTACGGTCTTCTGATCTGTCTGCGGCTGATACGGGTCAAAGTTTATGGATGTTTTAATGAAGCGGAACTCCACGTATGAGTGATGCTTTGGTTTCTGGTCTGTTTGAACTCGGTTTGTTCAACGTTTTTTTTTTTTTGGTCAGAAGTCATGAGTTAGTGGGCTGTTTTGGTTGGATTCTCAAATGGACATGCTGCTTGTTTTGTGCTCCATTTGGGCGCTTCTAGGGAAAAGGGTCAGGAGTCATCACGGGGGGGTTATCAGTGAAGGGAAAGAAAAAATTCAAGAAAAGATATTATATTGATAACACTTAACCACAATTTCACAAGAACCATTCATTAATCATTACTTATTTGGGCCAAGAGCTTCATTAACTGATAGCTTTCTCTGCATGAAGGGTAAGGGTCAAACCTTTCATTTTCAGGGAAAAAAATCAGATTAAGATCATATGATTACATTATCAGTGTTCTGAGCCTCTTTTCTAATTAAGTGCTCTTTGTTGTTTCAGGTGAACTTCCTGGAAGACAGTTTGAGGGCAGAAGACAATGACAAAGGAGACACAAGCGCTAGGACCAAAGGAGCCAGGAAGCCACTGACCACCTTCAAAGGCCCTCTGCTAGATGTTAGGTAGGTCATCCTGCTCAGGCCCCTCTCCACCTTGGCATCAGCCTATGGGTCTGTAGTTCACTTAAAGATGATTATGGCCACACTGGAGTTGGAAAGAGAAGGAAGGTATTGTCTGCACACTTACACTAGCTGTCTTTTTTTTCTGTGAATACAGTATAGCCCGTGTTTTGTTTACATGGATGTTTGCCAGATGGTGCATCACAAAATTTGTTGCCAGCATGAAAATTTCAGTGTGCAAACAACCTGACCTTTTCCTTTATGTGCTGGCTTTAGTTCTGCCAGGAGTGTGGCTGTTTGTTGGTCAAGTGTTTGACCACTTTGCTCCAGACTGAAATATCTCAGCAGATACTAAATGAATTACAAGGAGACTTTATACAGACTTTCATGGTCCCAAGAGGATGAAGTGTACTGAACTTTGTTGATCCATTGACTTCAATCTAGGAACTAGCAGGCTGATATTTTTGGCTTTTAGTAAAGTGTCTTAATGACTGTTGGATGCATTGCCTTGATATTTTGCACAGTCATTTATGGTGCCCAGAGGAGGAATCTTAATGACTTTGTTAAACCCTTTGTTTAACTTTGTTCGCAATTCACTTTTGCATTTGTGATTTTGAGAGAAATTATTGGATCAGTTAACATGAAATTTGGTACAGACATTAATGACCCACTCAGCGTGACTTGTAATCACTTTCCTGAGCCCCTGACTTTTCATCAGTCACCACCATCAAGTCAAAATTACATTTTGTCCAATACATTACATACAATACATACACGTGGGTTATGATAAAAACAACTCCAAAACTGATGGCATTCTGATCAGCCTCAGCTGTACATAGCATTTAGCACTGATCATTATATGTCAGCATGCTAACCTGTGATGGTGAACATGATTAAGCCTATACTTGCTTATTACCAGCATAGTGACATTGTCACTGTAAATATGTTAAACATTTTGACATTCGTATCCAACTCAAAGCACCACAGTGCAGCCTTTCAGAGCTGCTAACATGGCTGTTCACTCTCTAGGTCTCTTTCACAGCTGCAGTTTATTTCATTTGGTTCATTTGCTTCAAGAGGGGAAAAATTATACATGGTTGCCTTTTAGTTCTGGACAGAAAGTAGAAAACAAGCTGAATACACTGCTTTGTTCAAGGAAAATCCCAGCATTAACTCATGTTACCATGGTTACTAAATGATTTGCAAAAATAAATACAAGTCACTTCTTAAACATTTCATGATCATAAGATAAGTTTCATTGTAGTTTACTGTTGGAACTCATGTTAAAAGCTCATATCTATTATCAAGTATTCATTCATAACAGAAAAAAACAACTGGTTGTATGTGCAAACAACTCAACTTCATTGCACTGCAGTTAAAACCACTTTGTGCTTAGGAGACACAAGTGCCTGTTTGCTGCTTTGATGGCCAGAGCTGAAGGTATCTTCATCTACTCGTCCATATTCTCCTCCCAAAATTTCTGCCTTTGAGCAACCCGAAAGCTTGTTCAGGTGATGTGCTGTGGCTGGCTTTTCACTCTTTCCTCTATGAATAAATGTACATTCAGTTGCCAGTTATTTCAGTACACCAAACAACACAATTTGAACATCATAACTTCTTAAAGGTAAGATTTATTGCAGTTATTCTATCATGACTGCACTAATTTTTCTAGGTGTACCTAACTGAGTGCATGTGTATTGAGGAGCCATATGCAAAAAGCCAGATTATAAGGGCCTTGTACATATTGACAAAAATGTTCTCTTCACATATTGGCTCAGAGCCTAAAGTCATTATCGATGTCTTTGTACCTTTACCGCCTAATTGATCTCATCACACATGGGCAGGAATTAAGGAAGCTACCCATCAATTGATTAGTGAGAGACACCGATCAATGATCAATGATCAATAGAACTTTAAGAAAGGAGCACACGTCACCCTTTGCACATGACATATCATCAGACACGTTTTAATAGAGCATTGATTGAACTGCAAAAGGGTAATGACTTCAAAAGTAGTGCATTGCACAAGGGGCACAGCAATTGCACAATGATCCAATTTGTTTTGGGGTAAATACTTAGTGGTGCATTCACACACTATATATTACTTTTCATCATCGTAATGTGCATTGAGTTCTGCTTTTTACAATGTAACAGCTTTGATGTGAGGATTTTGACAGCTCTGGGCTGTGAATTATAGTGAGGACCAGATATAAATGAGCCTTATATGCAGTGTTTCCGAGCAGCATTAGCCTCAGATTCCAGGCTGTGGGCTTTAGAGGAGAGTAGGGGGCTTTGATCTTGTGTGTGCCAAATGTTTCCACAGCCCGGAGTCTTAACCAAGCAAGTGCCAGACCTTACAGCTGTTTTACTGAGGAAAAGGGAAGGCATGAAAAGGGGAAAAAATATAAATTTGTTCTTAACAGTTTTAGCCACTGAAAAATAGCCAAGCTGCATCAATGAGAAGCTTTATACATATGAAGCTAAAGTTATAATCCATTTGCTAGTTTCTTCTTGGCAAGTCCCCACTGCAATAAGTGTTGTCTGTTCACTGAGGCTGAATTCATCAAATCACGTACTGTTCATAGCCAAGTTATACTGTTGTGAAGTTGGCTTGATAAAGCGTCAGATAGTGACGCAAACTGCCACATCCCTTTATCTTAGGCCAGAGATCTGCTTTGAGTCTAGATTTCACAGCTTTTATGCATGATCAGATCTTTGTGCTGCTCCAGTCTAACTGAAACCAAAATAGAGAAATTTATGTTTTTTATTTTTTGGTTTCGTGATGGCAGCACCAGTGTTTTTTGGCATTCATTTGTGAGAACACCACCACAAAAAACCACACTCTCTCAACTCTCAACAACAAGCCTCACTGGCTTTTCTGCTAAAGTCTCCTATTTCTTTGACTTAAAAATGTGAACACATGTATTGTCCTGCATCTTAATGTATTGAATAATTCAGCAAACAAACATCCACTGGGGAAAAGCACACTGCTAACAGTTTGCCAGCCAGATAGTTAATTGGCTGGCTGATAAGCTGCAGCACGTTAAACACTGTGTAAACATACCTGCAAATGTCACTCTGGTTCATTTAGATGCTGGTGTGCTCCTTACTCTTCAATGCCACGAACAGCACACTGTGTGGCCACGAGTTAAAAGCTACATGCACAGCCATCAACACGCCCCTACGGTCACTAAGACAGAAGATTTCTGATGTTTCCCCAAAGATGTTTTCTCTGTCCTCTGTTTAATAATAATAAAAAACAACAATGAATGCATTTGAAAAAACATTATTTCTCACTGCAAAAGTGATCACTAAATGTGATTTTTAGTCGGATTTTAAATCTGATTTTAAAAAGGATGGTTTACAGTTTAGTATTCTGTTGCCTATATGGGCACGTAGATGTGACCTTAAGCCAGCTGAAAGCCTGAGAGATATGCAGCATAGAGGCTTTGAGAGAGGCATCAGGAAAGGTAGTCTGGAAACTGCAAACCACGGGATGGTTTTTCAACAGCAGGGCATTTGATTAATTGACTGCTTGTTTCGTCCCATATCAACTGGGTGTCAGTTGATTATAGGATTAATTGCAAATATGTGTGGAACATAAGCCACAAAAGCTCATAATCTACTGAAATGATAAAGGCTGGCATTATTACCTGTCTTATCTGCTTGTGTTCTAAAGGGCTTCTTTGTCAGATAATTTGTGATGCGTTCCTCTAAAGAAGATGGAAAAAATATTATTATCACAAACAGGTGGTCAACAGGGGCCTTCTGCTCAGTTCTTTCTCCCTGGGAAGCCTTTAGTTCAGTTATGGGAGATGTTTTATTGATTTTTTTGTCCACATCGAGGTTAAAGTAAACATGCTTGACAGAAATCCTGTTTTTGAAAGTGTGCTTTTAATGTTGTTTTTTTTGTTGTTGTTTTTTTTCCCAGCTGCAAAATATTGCTACTTTATCCTCACAAGACTCACTGAAGCAGATTTTTGGTGAGGGAAAGTGATGTGTTGCCAAAAGCTAAGAGTCTCAGGATAATCGTACCTTACAGACAACAAGGCACAGGAAGAGAGGAGAGAAACAGCAAAGCATGTTGTCTGCATCTAGAAATTGTATCCATGCTGAGGTGCACAGATAGACATTTTCTAACGTAGCTCTCTTTCACACCATCTTGTGTTTCTCTTCCTTCAGCCCTGCAGAGGAGCTCAGCTTTGGTTCTGGGGAGACAGAGAAAAAAAGCCTCATTGTTCTCAGCAATGTGACCAAAAATCAAGTGGCTTTCAAGGTGTGTGTGTGTGATGTGTGTGTGAATGCTGAAATGATTGGATTAGATTGATACATTTGTCAGTTGATCAACAGAAAATTAAGTTTTGACAAGTAATTTGTAGTTGAAATAATTTGTTAAGCAAAACTGCTAAACATTCACTGGTTCCAGCTTCTTAAATGTGACAAAGACATCAACATGAGCTGTGGGAAATTGTGATGAGCGTTTCACTGTTTCTGACATTTGATGGTCTGGTGTCTCCACAGGTACGGACCACAGCACCTGAGAAGTACAGAGTGAAGCCCAGCAGCAGCTGCTGTGAA
The DNA here is from genome assembly GCF_020382885.2 of Scatophagus argus. Classification (NCBI taxonomy): domain Eukaryota; kingdom Metazoa; phylum Chordata; class Actinopteri; family Scatophagidae; genus Scatophagus; species Scatophagus argus. The sequence continues at coordinate 10,576,496 of NC_058503.1, read as the reverse complement.
CCGGGAGCGTCGGTAGATATAGTGGTGTCCTTACATGGAGGTACTGCACTTAAGCTCTGCACTCTGCTCCACTCAACTTCAGAATAATCAAGTGGTCCGGTGTCTTACCTTCCAAATCCGCCACTTTTCTTTGCCTGACATGCATATTTCAAGACTGATAAAAGAATCACCTTCCCAGAACAAACCATCAGACAACTGACGGTGCTGTGGGAGTTTAACATTTTGTCTCCTTCAAAGCGTGGAAACGTCAGCTCATGGTTCTTATGTACTGCATATAACTCAATGCTGCCTATTTCAGGCTTGCTTTTTCCCATAGCTTTTATCCTGTGGTGTGTTTTTTCAATGCTGTCATGTCAAGCACGCTAAATCTCTTTAATAGAGCCCCTCTGTTTCTGTTTCTGATGCAAAACATTTAGTTTAGTTTGTTATTGATTTAAACAGAAATTGAAATTCTTTCCATTTGCTCACAATGTCTTGTCCTTCCTATTTCTTCTTTCTTTATGCAGTGGGATTTGAAACAGTATCAAAGCAAAACAATTCATACAAAAAGGTGGATATCCATCAAAGACTTAAGACCTGCAAACAGGAGCCTTGTATTGACTTGCATACATTTTTTTGGTCCAATTTTTTTTGTGCAGGTTCTCAAGCCTCTCCGCAGGACAGATTTTTGGTTATGGCTGCCGAGATGGACAACGCTGGATCACAAGAACTTGCACAGTTCTGGAAAGAAGTACCAAAAGCTAAGGTCATGGAACACAGGTACGTGCCTGTGTTGTCTTATTTAGACATGCCGGTTAATATGTGAAAGAATTTGTACACTCTTGGTGACGGTCTGGTGCCATACTGTTCTCATTACAGTTGTGATGTAGACTTGTAGCCTCCGCATGTCACCCTGATCGCCCATGCTTATTAGATTTATGACTTTCCCACAGATTGCGCTGTCATGTTCTGGAGAGCGCTAAACCCACAGTGAGTCCACTTAAGGACAGCCTTGGGGAGATGGGGACAAACGGGCAGCAGGAATTAAACACAGTGGTGAGTTCTGGTGGAAGGGAAGCCGCGTCCCTCTACTAATACTTATTATCTTTGAATTTTAGGGTATTTGATCATTGGGATACTTGAGGCCAGCATTTCTGGATTATGTAGACTGTGTATCCCTGACTGTTTTAAAACACAATGGAGGTCAATATTTCTGAGCAGAGATAAATGAGTCTGAAAGTGGTAAAGTATCATTTGAGATATAATCAACAGTTTTTTTTAATTATTTTTGCTGTATACTGCAGGAATTCTAACTTAAAGAAAACCTCATTAAGTACAACATGTAGTCCTAGTGTATAATGGTAGTCAGTACCTGGTTTAAGCGCTTACATATATAAAGATGAATGACGTGTCTCCACTTTCTCCCAGTGCAGCGATTACATCATTTGAAGCCAGAGTCTGTGCGGTATTGATCTGTATGCCTGTCCGACCCACTCGCAAGCAGCTGTCAGTCATGACGTTTCACCTCCTTTTTATAGCATCAAATAGCTAATTAAAACCAAACTTATCAGAAAAATTTATGCTTGAAGATACATCAAATTGCAGTTGTTTTATGTTAATGTATTTTATAGGTGCTGTTTGGCGTGTTTTTGAACTTTATACAAGACCGGTCTAGATAGTTTCCTCTTACTTCCTGTCTGTATGATAAGAAAACTAATTGCCTACCTATCTCTCAGACAGGAGAATGGTATCATCCTTCTTATCTAACTCAAATAAAAGCAAATAAGGAAATATCCCAAGAAGTCAGACTGTGCCATCAATTTACCGTACACATCTAACAGTCTGATTAGAGTCCATGACTTTCATTAAAAGGGTGTTTAGTTTTGATAAACCAGTGAACCAGTTTTTGTTTTTTGTTTTTTTTTAATCTCACCAGCTCATGCGAATGATGGCCTGCAACTCCCGGCTGGAGCGGAAGCTGGATACGTGTCTGTGGGTGCAGAAGGTTCTTATCGGGCTTGTGCTGGTCCTCGTGATTCTGAATCTGCTGTCTCTCTTCCTGCTGGGCAGTTCCCAGCGGCCATCCTGACCTGCCAGAGCTTCCTCCGCCCACGTCTGTCGACCACGGACACACAGACGGCTCCAGCGGGGCCTCAGTCGACCATGTGAGGGACAGTCGTCCTGAACTCCCCACCCACCCCGCCCCTGCCTTCTCCCCACAGGCTGCTGTCAAGAAGGCGAGGAGGGACAATTTTAGGGACATGTGAGTTGTTGTGGAGTTACTATAGAAAGAGCAAACGCTTGTCTCTTTTCAGGCACTTGAGAGTAAGTACAACAGAGAGACTTTTAACGATGTGACAACAAATTAATAATGTTATTTTTTAAGAGTCATCATGGAAAAATTGTGTATTTATTGCACAAGTTAGATATTTTTGTGATCATAATGTACATTTTTTATATTGTATAAATCAGCATAATATTAAATAAACTCTTTGGTCTATTTACAAAATTTGCTGAATATCGTAATGCTTTTCTCTGCCTAGTTCGGTCACGCAGTGATTATAAAAGATGAACTTTGAGCTAAAAAGAGCGTTCACATACGGCCTTTATCCTGAGATGTTAGCAGATGTTTTCAGTTGCTCAGTCGTCCTGTTCTGCATAAGCACTCACACTCTTTAATAAACCCTCATTACTCCAATGGTGTCTAACTGAAAACATTGCAGTGTCTGACCTTAGTAAACCCCTCCACACTCAGACCAAGGAGCCACAGGAGATTTCTGTCTCCACTATCTTGTCTATTTGTTTTAATTACCCCGACACTGGCGAACTAAAAATACCAAAGCAATTACCGCGTGTACAACGACATGGCACAACCCACTTGTAGCTTAGCGCTGATATCTATAACAAGATCCAGCTCGGAGCAATCAGCGAGCCGTCGCACAAGAAGTGATCACAACTGGGTTATTAGATGTGTGCACATAAGGGCTGTGCGGCATCAACATTTGCAGCTCGCTCGCAGTAGGTGGCCGCTGCTGGCATGCAAGAGAGATCATTAGACTGACTCATGCACTAATAAGTAAAGTAATCCTACGCTGATTGTAAACAGTGGGCTGTTTTGGTCGACACAAAATGTTCATTGCATTGTGCTGCTTGTTCTGTAACTCACTCTACTCCTTCATATGTTGTGTTGACCTCTTCTTATAAAACCTCTCTATTAATAGCTGTTTGCAGAAGGAACAGGATAGTTTTAAGCGAGCGTGTGCGCTAGGTGTAAAACTTGCATTATGTGTTTCCACTTCAATTTGCGCTACTTGGGTAGAAAGTGCCTGTGCGTTGAAAAAAGGATGGGGGGTTAATGGAGTGACTGTCTCTAGAGAATAAAAGCAAAAGCTTTTGTATCACACACAGGTGGGTTGATTTTAAGTGCATCTAAGTGCCATGCACTACCTGCCTGAACCCGGGAAGTCATCCAGGTGCGGTGCTCTACGCAAAGCGAAACACAGCACTGTCAGTGATGCCATGATGGCTGTAGTGTAGCCGGTCATTTGGCACTATTTACCAGACAGACACGTCTCACCTGATTGCCTACACGTCTGTCTACTCATTACAGGATACTGTATGCTTGAAGTCAGAGGCTCCTCCACCGTATTGATTTAACATTAAACACCAGTTAAATCGAAACCCAGTTCGATGTGCGTCTGACCCTGGGCACTCATTTGATGCTTGACAGGACAGTGATTTAGTTCAAGTGGCAAATTGGTGAAGTTAATGAGTGCTCCATTTAATAAGAAGGGTGTGGGCGAGTTAAGAAACGGTTGTTTTTGTCACCATTGGAGAGGATGTTGATGTTGGCGCCAGACGCTGGCCTTTTCATCATGTCTGTAAATAACCTACTGATATCAGTGCTTATAAAACTCCATCTTCCTTATTTTCCTTGCCTTTCCATCGATCCTAAACCTGCTTGCTGCTTTCCCTCTCCTTGCTCTCTCAGCCCCACTGATTGGCTGTAAGCACAGACAGACACACAGGTTGGAGGTCAGTGAGCCCTTGTCGAGTTCTGGGTTAGGGTGGTGACAGCTGATGGGCTGCTGGGAGCTTTGGAAGCATTACCAAAGATGCCCCGCACGCACTCAATATTTATACGACTTGTGTGGACAAAACTATTGAGCGAATTAAGAAGATAAGATGAATCTGTTTTGCATTGCATGGAGTTGCTTCGGGGTGTGGATAAACAAATGATTACCATGAAATCAGCCAGCTCATCGTAAATACTAGATTAGGGCAATGGAAAGAGGTAGTGACCTAAATAAAACATTGTATTCTTTGGTTTCTATCATCTGAATTATTGGGAATGAAAATGTATAGACTGCTTCAGCTTTGATGCAGTGCCATCTCTCCTCTTCAGATTAACATAGTAAGCCATAGGGCAGCACAAGCCTATTAGAAGCTAATAAATGTCTGATTCTTAACTTAAACATTTGCAAAGCTCCTTTTCTCAGATGTAAGACTGTATCCCTGCAAGTGAACTGAGATTTAAGGGGAAACTGGGTTATAAGATTCATTCACACAATGAATACTTCATTTTCTGTTTTAAATAGGAAGTGTTTTGTCTTTGTTTTTCTGTATATATTCAGTATTTACATTAGGGTTTTTTTGTTTATTTTTTTTATTTAGTTTTGCTTGATCCCTGCGCTGTGTAAGGTCATTTGTTTTTTTAAGCACACTCTTTAGGCTCTGGGGAAACATAAGCCTATAAGCCCGCAGCATTATTATTACGTTATTATTACTTTATCATCATTATTATTATTATTTTGTTTGTTACTGTGAGTTCAAAAACAAGGCACTTTTTTATATATTTATATATTTCCTTAACTGTCCATATGCATATTAATGTATACTACATATATTTATATGTGTGTGTGTGTGTGTGTGTGTGTGTGTGTGTGTGTGTGTGCGTGTGTAATATATATACTCTATCTTACATGAGCAAATTGTACAGTCCTTTATAGTCATACAGTTCACAGTGTATGTGGCCCTACAAATACAGACTATTCCATATCAGTATGTATATATGTATATAATGTTCTATTACTGCTTTACAATCAAAACAACACGGCAGAAACCAAAAACTAAAGTAAAGGAAAAGAAAAGGCAAAGAAAGAAAAAGGGGATTTTCTGCACACTCAAATCTCTCATGGTTTATATGAACTGGATGCTGACTCATAAGTACTAGTTATCATGACTCAGCAGAATATGACTGTGCTTGAAATGATTAGAAAATCTAGCAGCCTCCCCCCCAGCTACATGTATTTCCTATCCAGCCTGAGACGGTATCTGATATCTTTAATTTGACATTCGTAGAAAAAAATTGCCCCCATTTTCTTATTATCTATTGTCATGATGATTAGAGTGTAAACAAATACATTTGTGTGATCTGTCATGTCATGGAAAACAAATCTCAATACAGCAGCAGAACAGAAACTGCAATACTAGCTGAATGTGGAGACTTCTAATTTAAAACAAATATTGTTTCAGCATATTACACTTTAACATTAATTTTGCAACATTTATTAGAATTTATGAGCTCATATTCTCATTTTAAATATGTATAGGTTATTGTTAATGAATATTTCATCACATAAACTTGCTCCGAGACCTTCATGTTTACACTTAAAAGACAAGACTGATCTTGAGAATCAGTTTGTTTACAGAGATTTGTCACAGTGGAGAATTCCAGTTAATTACTGTCGCCATCAAGAGTCATTATGTGGTCTTCTCACTGCTAAGATTATACAAGTACACCCCCTGCTGACCTCGAAGTGAAGTACTCAGAATCTCCCACTGAAAGTCTGAGCTGATCAGTGCATTTGATCTTCCCCTCGGTTTGATTGGTAGAGGAGATACTGTTTCACTTGTGTGGGAAGGTGAAGGTCGTGAAGCCCATCCAGCCTCCGTTTGCCCACAGTTTTCCTGATGCGCAGCCGGCACAGCTGCATTAGAGGAGACACTCCTTGGCAGACATCAGGGGAGAAGCAGAAGCCATGATATAGAGAGATGTTTTGGTTAATGGAAAGGCCATGAAAATCCCCCACAGTGAGGCTACTTGGTTGCTTTTGGCTGAGTACCTCCTGCTTGTCTCAACAGTCTCTCCACCAGGCTGTCGGGAGGTACGAGGTCCAGGGGCAGTTTGCCCTCCGAGTTCCTGAGGGAATGATTGGCCCCGTGGTCGAGCAGGACAGACACCAGCTCAGGGCTGGAGAGGCGGGCAGCGATGTGCAGCGGCGAGTCACCAGACACACTGCTGTTCACACTAGCACCTGAAGGAGAACGGAGGATAATGAGGTATGATGTCCTCACACTACATAAGTGGAGAGGAGAACTGCTGACAGTTCAGTTAAAGCGTGTCTGCAGCAGAGGACCATTTGTCCTCTTTACTGCTTACATAAAGGAGCCATTTCTGAGCTACACTGTGTTTACTCCCATCATGAATATTCAAACCACAAAGGCCCCAAAAATGTTTTATTTGAGTTTATGTAAAACATGGCCTGAATTTTATGCAGGAAAATAGTACATTTTTGCACAAGTACTGTATTTAAGTATTATTTTGAGGTACTTGTGCTTTACTTTAGTATTTCCTTTTCTTGGCTCCACTACATTTCAGAGGCAAACTTGTACATTTTACTACATTTTATCTGGCAAATTAAGGCCTTACATTCAAAACTTATGATCAGCTAAATACACCTTATGCTCCTTCTAACATTTTACTGCTGTGGAAGGCAGAGCTAATTTTAACTACTTTATATACTGATGAGTAGTTTAACCAATAACACAGAGTCATGTTCTATAAAGTGGTCGTGTTTTGTCTGTGATCTTAGCTTGTAAAACATCTCAAAACTTTTGCTGTCAAATGTAGTGTAGTTTCCTCTGAATTATAATGAAATTAAGTAGAAGTATGGAGTAGAATTAATTGGAAATATTTAAGTACAGGACAATAATATTACATAACAATTACAAGTGAATCATTTGATTAAATGCATTAGTTAGTTAGTAACATTCCACTTTAAATAAAATGCAATATCAAATACACAAAACAAATACAAATAATGCAATAATCAGAGAGTGGCCTTTGTAGATAATGAGTACATTTGCTTCTGATATGTTAAGTACATTTTGCTGATAGTTTTTTTTCTGCTCTTTTACTCAGTATAGAAACATTTGAAAGCAGAACCTTTACTCATAATACTTTTACTCTATTACATTTGCTTAAGTAAATAAGCTGAATACTTCCACCACTGGAAACGAGTTGTTGTGGTTTTGAGTGGAAATATTATTTAGCCCTTGTGTTTTGCTGACATTGATTTTACTCCTCACATATTCAGGGTCTCCCAATCAACTGCTACATGTGTAAAAGTAATCACATTTGTAAAATTAACCAATTGTTTCACTTAAAATAGTTTCTGGTTTCCTTCTGACCCTATTAAAACCCAGTACGTGGAAGGTGAGGTGGTAATTAAATTTTATTTATTTATATTTTATTAATCTCAAATTGGGAAATTACTTCTCTGCATTTAACCCATCACTGATTGCCCATCTTTTGGATCTCTTATGAACAAACTGCCCATATGAAAATAGTCCCCTCCTCAACCTAAAACACCAGCACATTTCTCAGACAGGTTAAAAGCTATTCTTACCAAGTTCAAGCAGTTTCTTCACAGTACTCAGATGCTGATTGGAGCAGGCAGTGTGTAGAGGGGGCCCTGACTGCTCGATATACTGATCCACATCTGCACCGTGCTGAACAAGGGGCTCGATGCACTCTGGGTGACCTAGACAGAGTTACCGGAATCATCTCAATGAGAAGCTATGCACTTGAAAGGTTGTGCTTTGAAATCTGCTTGTGCTTTGAAACCTGGGGGGGGGGGGGTATGCAATCATTTCACTTTGTTGGCTACAACAACACAGACAGCTCTTTTTAATACATTATACATGCCTCAGATGTGCTTCTCTGATGTTGTGGCACTCTTTGTGCATTTTGTAGTGACTGACTGACTATACTGGTTCAGCACAGATTATCCATGTGTATGCAGTGGAATGTGACCCCTAACCTTTTGCTGCAGCCCTGTGGATTGGGGAGCTGGACAGGCTGGTCCCTAAGGGAGTCGCCCCGTGCTGAAGGAGCAGCGATGCACAGGTCGCATGGCCCTGGGCGCAAGCTTCTGACAGGGGGGTTTGTCCATCCACTGTTGAACTGTTTACCTGACATGGGTGAGTATATTTTTGAGACAATTCACCAGACATCCTTTACAAATTTTAATAAAAAGCCAGAATAATAAATAAATTAGGCAAGAGAAATCATATTTTTATAGGGATGTCATGTGAGCATAAGCAATCGTCAGTAAAGTGTTTAATTAGAAGAGAAGCGACAATGAGATTATGAGCCTTAAATGAAGCAGAAAACCATGCACTGATTATATTTACAAATGTTCAAATTTAGTGCTGATCTGCTGTCAAACATGCACTGCAATGCGGTGGTTTGAAAAGACAGACCTTGTATCTCCACGTTCATGTTTGTTAATGTGTTGCTGCATGGATGTGTCTGCGTGCTCGTTTGCATGCGTGTTTGGTTAATCACTTACTAACATGCAGCAACGCAAAGTTATACCCAGTAATAATTGATATGGTTAAAGTAAACTAAAGCAGGAGTTTCTTTTTTTTTAAAAGACACAAAACATAATGTCTTCATTCAGGATCATCTTGAATAACTAAAAGATGATGCCTTACTGACATTTGCCCCATTTTCCATCAGAAGCTTGGCACAAGCCACGTGGCCTTGTTTACACGCTCCATGGAGGGGAGAAACCTGGTCCAGAGTGCTCATATTTACACATGTACCCTGTGAGCAATACATTAGACACCATCAGCTCAAGATGTTGTCTTATTAAATACTCATTCTTCACTGAAACAAGTGGGGTTTCACACATATAATTGTTTTCAGACAGAAAAAAATGTTCCTAAATGGATAACTTGCATGTTATAATATTCTCATCATGCGGTATAATAACTTCACCTGTGCAATGAGTTTTTGCAGAGCCAGGACACGTCCGTTAAAGGCAGCATCGTGAATTGGAGACCAGTCTGACTCAGCATCTAAACGTGGACATTAAGAACAGCCGTCACTCGCAACTTAAGTTAGTACTTTGAAATAACATGCCTTCAAATGACATGGTGAAACTTTGTGTGTCGAGCAGTAAATATACTCCAGCTGTAGTGTGAGCATACGGTATACTGCCTGCAGCTACTCACCACTCATCAAAGGGTTTGAGAAGAAAACAACAGTCCCGCTTTGACGTGCAGAGCCTCGTGGAGTCTCTTCGCGTCCAGACATCACAGGGGCCGTTTCATAAAGCTGTTTGTGGCCCGAATGTTTTGCCTCACAGGTTCCTTTTTGCCAACAGAGGTTGAACTTTGTCAGTCAAAAAGCCATCTGAAAGACGTTTGTTCCTCATCTGTTTTCAGTGTATTTGTGGCAGGTCTTGGTGCTCTGATGTCATTTCCTCTCTCACAAAAAAAAAAAAAAAAAGAAATATTTGCCATGCAGGAAACTGGGTGGTTAAATGTAGCCGTTGGGTCTCAACCAATCAAAGTGCAGAGGCAGCGGGAGAGGGGCCTGTTGAGCAGGTCTGTGATGTGTCTGTAATTTGACACTGTGCATCCACACCCATCCTCTCCAGCAGGAGATGGGCGGTGTTGAGGGAGGACACTGGCTGGGGATGAGTAAAATGAAGGGAAATAACTCTACATGAGTAAAGTTCTGCCTCACTGTACTGATTTGAAAAACCAAACGAGTTCCTCCATTTAAAGATATATCTGATGTCTGTTTATATTACTCCCAATGGGGATGACTGAGGACAACATGACAGAGACAAGTTCATTTAAAATGATTCTTTAATTTTGTGTCCTTCTCTTTCTTACGAAAACTTTGAACTTTTTTTAATGTGCCTCAGCGGTGACATTGACATGGCTCCTGCTGCAGAGGTGTTGCGTTGTTATTTCCGTTTGTTATTTATGTTCTTATTGTATTGTTTGGATGTTTAACCTTCGCTTTGCAGAATGAAGTTTTTGCTGAGTTTGACACGAGAAGACTGTTTTCACATTCATCTGCTGAAGAGGAAAAGTTTCTTTGCGCTCAACTTAAAGGTACACTCTACAGGATTTTCCAAAAGATGTTAGATGTACAGGATGTATACACTCATAGAAAAATAATCCCTCAGTCATCCCTTATGACAATCCAGAAGTGCATGGCAGTGTCTGTATCTGCAGAGGCTCTGCCCCCTGCCTGTATTTTGTCATTTTCTCATTATTTTTGATGTGTTGCAGACATTTTTGGGCGAGTCTCATTCCCAGGTCATCAAATACATCAAATAGTGCAGCTTTTTGTTTGATGGGAATATTTGACGACGTGGGAATGAGATTCAACAATGAACTATCCGTCTCCAGAATTCACTCGTTGTTTGGCGTTTTTACAAACAACAATACGAATGCATAGTCTGCCTTTAAATCTGAGTTTGATTTTAAATGACTCGCTACTAGAGCCAATCACGGTGCAGTGATGCAGGAGACAACTGCACGCAGAAGAGCATTTTAACTTGTCTACTGCATGTCTGTTTGAGATGTGTTTCTCACCAATACGTGTTGTTTTTGCCATCACGGTGTATGAGTTTGCTTATGTTAAAAATTAGGACAAAACAGCCCCAGTAATTTTTTTTTCTAATCCCATTAAGTGATCTTAATTAAAGAATCTCGTGTCTTGCTTTCTAAAATCAGGAATTCCACTTATTTCCGTAGACTTAACAGAATGTAGATGTGTGGCCTGATAATCAGCCAGAGCCTCCTTAACCCTGTAAAGCCCAAACCATTAAATAATTGACAGAATTTTTCCAATTTTTTGAACTCTTTGAGCCTTTATTGGTCCCTCTGAACAAACAAACAAAGAAATTTTCAAATATCATATCTGTGCACTGCGTGTATCTGATCGTATACATCAGGTTTGTCAGGGAAAAAAATATTACACTATTCATGTAAAAAAAACAAAACAAATATGATACATTTGGCGTTATAGAGTTAAAGTCAAAAAGCAGAATTCTGTCCCCATGTATATAATGCACTCTGCTTCTTTGTCTTTGACTAACACACTGAATCCCTAGCAGCTACAGCTGTAAGCTACCCAGACCTCTGACTTGGACTGAAGGGAACAACCTTAAGGATGATTTCAGTTTGGTAAAGCCCTCACACAACATATGTATTGTGATGTAGAAATAAATCCAGCTTGAGACAGCTGTTGTTACTGATTTGGACGACTGTAGATATTATACAATAACGTGTAAAGGCAGCATGGTAACTTTTCACACACAGCTATTCCCATACGTTCAGCAGCAGTAACATCTTTTGTGTTATGAGAGCTACAATCACATTGTGAGCAGGCCAGCAGAGGGCAGCAACAGAGAGCAGGCATTTAAACAGCGAGTCAATACTAACTGCATTCCTCAGGGGGTTGTTAATCTGTGGCAGCATGCTACAGGCTTGCCATTCAATTGACTTTGTGCCTTGTCAGAGAAGGTGCATATAGATTAGGATGCCATTGTACAAATTCGATGAATGCCCTCTCTGTAGTACTGAATAATGAAAGCCCTTGATGCTTTGTTTTCCCAAATAAATCTGCTTCAAATGTCCACCCGTTCTCTCAGATCTCTGTCCAAGCAAGCAGATCCAGCAGCTGCCCTGACCCCTCCTGAACCTGGACGTGGTGGACGTCTGCTCCATACATATTGAGAGAGAGGTTGAATTTCTTCGAGATTTGGCTCTTAATCCTTGTGCAAGACTCGGCTAACCTACGCAATCACAGGTCATGGTGACTCTGAGGATGGGACTGACCCTACTCATTTGTGTCTATGCATAAAGCATTTACTTTTAACTCTTTATTTCAGAGAAAACGTCTGGCCCACAAATGGCAACAAGTGGTAGACCGTTCGCTGGTCACCACATCCGAGACCACCTCTTTCTCCTGGGTTATCACGTGGGTCTCCCACTGCTGATGTTCCACAGAGTTTGGCCACAATCAGCTCCATTAATGTTAAGGCATCCCAGATTACAACCCACACACAGTGAGGCTAATGGGATAGATGCATTTAATTAGCTAAGAAACTGAACTGTGTCATTAATTACGGGCTTCAGTAATGGAAGATCAAATGTGTGTGTGATGCTACTTTACTGTTCCTGTGGTTTAGACTCCCAGCAGCCAAAACCAACAGGTCTAACAAATAAATTTCAAATATTTCAAGGATTTTTATAGATAACCTGACTCATTCTTTGACTGTCTCAACAGGTTTATTGTTTTGACTCCTTTACTTCTGTTTTGTAATTAGAAGATGTTTTTATGTGCATTGTTTTTACTGAAATAAGTGGTTGAATGATTGATATATTGTTGCTGTAATAAAATACAGCACAAAGTCCCTGCACTTGTGTAGTTATTCTAGGTCTATAAAGATAAATTATCTCTTTATATTTTCATGTTTTAATGTTGCTGATGATTTATGAATGTGTTGACTGTCTGAGGCTGATCTCTTCGCTTGCTGCAGGTGACTTAATGATTTGTAATAAATCAGCTGTGCTTCGTTATGTTCGTCCTGCACAGGCCTGACTGCAGCCAAACACTGTACAGGAAAAAATAAAAAGAGTTTAAATATACAGCAGCTTTGTGAACTCACCACACTAACACACAACAGTCCTTTGTCGGCTTCTTGCATTGTGGCACAGTTAAGCTACAACTGCAGGGATTAAATGGAAGCACATGATGATTCAACCCCGTGATTTCTCAGAGAGTTGGGTCACGTACCCAATCATTTCCTCTCCTTTTCTTGTCCTTTTCTTCTTTCTTTCCTGACACCGTAGCCCACTTCTTTCTCTCCATCTCTCCCACTCTCTTTCTCTCTCTCTCCCCCACTCTCCCTCTCTCCTCCAGTCCAGCCATGGCATCCCCTCGTCTGGAGACCTTCTGCTGCCCGAACCGGGACGCAGCGACTGGGTTTGTGGTCACCTTCCAGCCCGTCCTGTTCGGGGCGCTGAGTTTGGGAAGCGCTGCTCTGAGCCTCGTGTTTGCTGTTTTACAGCTTCTGCCAAAACGCAAGGGGTACAGAAGACTCGGACAGTACCCGCTGCCCAGGCCCGCGTCCTCCTCCCGGATATTGTTCATCATCAGTATATGTGACATACTGGGATGCGCAGGTAAAGCACACACTGCTGATGTAGGCCTACTTTTTATTATAGCCGAGAAACACAAAACAGGACGAGAAGTTCTTCACAACGTGGTGTTGGTTGCTGGATCTAATTACGCACGCAAATATTTTGTTTTTAACCCTTTTGTTGCCCTACATTTGCCTGTCCAACCCGCTTTATCCAAACAGAGAGAAAACATTAAACATATTTATTTTATACAGCTATGACCCACATTATTTATAAGTATTTTGTACGCGTTTAAATGCATCCTGCGTGAGCTTTTGCATCGTCAATAATATCTAAAGCATGTACAGAATAAATGTGCTTCAGTGGTGAAGCAGACTATTACAAAACAAATCTTCTTCTCATGTGAGTCATGAAATGACTCACAATGACTCAAGACCTCTTTTTCTGTTGGCATATGTTGATTTGAATGCAACATTGCTCTTAAAGCAACAGTTAAGCGTTTCGTGGCACGCACATTCACGTCGTTGCTTCACATCAGACTGCTGTTTATTCGTCACTTGGCATCCGCGCTCGGCGAAGGCAGATCAGGTCATGCATGTGTGTGCAGCGTAGAGATTCGTCCACGACTGCGAACTAATAGCTCAAAGCACAATTTCTAATGAAATACACAACAGTGCGTAATCTGCATCGCATTAAGATTGTGGGGGAGCTCCCAGTTTTCCACTGTGAACTTGCAGGAAGTGGAAAACACCCTTTTAAAACACACCTGGAGGCAGTTCATCATTTCCATGATATCAAGTTGCGGTTAAAAGAACTCCATGTCTGAATCTAATTAATGCACTTAATAATACAGAATGGAAGAACTTAAATTTCACATCCTCCTGTTTATTTTTGTCCTCCTGGTAGGAATTGCTTAATTTGCTCTCCATTTATAATAAGAGCCCATGTGTTGTTTTCCTCTCCCAGGTATCATTGTAAGGTCTTCTGTCTGGCTGGGCCTGCCAGATCTCAGTGAACGCATCTCAGTGGCCAACAGCACTGAAGTCTGGCCGGAGGTCTTCTGTGTCAGCAGTGCGGTACGTACGATGCTCTTTGACAAAGCTTCACCTTTGTTCAACAATCAAGTGTCCACTCATGGTCCTGAGAAATCCTGATTCCATGGATAAAAGTGGTCATTTGTTTTAATGCATGATGAACAATGTGCACAGCTGACTGTGTAACACTTGTCACAAGGCATCTTTTGGCTCAGAAAAGGCACAGAGTAAGCTCAAAAACAAATCACAAGTACTCCATGCTTGTCAGAATTGTTAGAATTATATATATATCAAATAAATATCTGTAAAATAAGAATATTATGTCCAATTCATGTGTTACAGATGTGGATCCAGTTGTTTTTCAGTGCCTCTTTTTGGTGGACCTTTTGTTATGCTGTTGATGTCTTCCTGGTGGTGAAAACATCTGCAGGAATCAGGTGCTCTGAACCTCACCTTCCATCTACCACACTTAATTATCACCTCAGCATCTCTCACTATAGAAACAGGAGCTTTAAATGTGTTAAAAATATATATATATATCCCCCTCTCACTTTGCCTTACTGCCTACAGTAGATATAATGCTTCTTCTTCTTTAGTTTGAAGTTTGGTGTAGAGAACCCAGTCAGAGGTTACTACATGAGTCAGATCTTCAACATGGTTCCCTCTCCAGCCTGTGTCCTACATTAGTTTCCTGCACAGCGAAAAAGAAAAAAAAAGAAAAAAAAAATCATCCTCAAGATACAGAGCCACAGCATGTGTTGTGAGCTCAGTCTCATGACTTGTTTCTTTCCCCACCAGCACCATTATCCTCTACCACATGATTACGTGGGGTCTGGCTGTGCTTTTGTGCATCGAAGGAGTGGCCATGCTCTACTACCCATCCATCTCCGAGTAAGACTCTTTGTTGTTCCGTCAGATACACCATCGAGCACCTTTCAGCATTTGTCATGTCCTGAGATAAACAAAGAGCATGTTCTTCTTTGTTCATCGTCGTCTTTTCTCCAGTTGGGTTATCAGAAAAGGCTGCCAGGCAGACAAGAAGATGTAACCGTGCCTGAACAATCTAATCAGTATTTAAGGACATAGAAGATTATTACTGAATGCCCCCTGTTGTTTGACTATGCTGTCTCCACATGACGGCACATCAGTCTAGCCCTGTGTGCATGTGATATCCAATGCGGATTGTACTGTTTCATTTTGCAGTTGCGAGCAAGGCCTCCAGCACGCCATCCCCCACTACGTCACCACGTACGCGCCAATGCTGCTCGTCCTCGTGGCCAATCCTGTCTTCTTTAATCGGACCATATCTGCAGGTCAGTTCCTGGCTCTCAGATCTCTCCGCGTCAGATTTTTACACATGCACGTAGGCTCGAATAACCACCTGTCCCGTCCTTCCAACCTAGTGACATCTTTACTGAAAGGACGACAAGGAATCTATACAGAAAATGAGAGACGGCTGGCCAATGAGATAAAAATACGCTTCTTTAAAATCATGCTGGTGTTCTTTATTTGGTATGTTACCATTCTTTATCACTAATCAGCTTAATAAGTTTGACATTTTGGGAAGTACACTTATTTCTTCTCTTGCTGAGAGTTGGGTGAGAAGATTGACACCACTCTCATCTGCATGAAAAGCATCTCTAAAGCTCACCAATTAACACGTCACATTTTTTTATGTCAAATCCATATGAAAAGTGTAAAAACAACATGTTGCAGTTTTATGGGGTGTTATGTCCCAGATAATCTCTTGGCTGGGTGCGGTAAATTCCTGTAGTCTTAGTTTGCTGGTTGCCTGACAACTTCATTTTGACAACAAGACTTCAGGAAGGAAATAATGCGGCTCATAAGTCCCCATAAAACCACAGGTTGTGTTTACACTTTTAAATGAGCGTATTTCCCAAAATGTGGCAGTATTTCTTTGAAGGACCACCTCAGTGTGTTTGCAGCTGTCTTTACATTTTTGTTAAGAATCATTTGGAATAAGCTTTGTGTAATCCACCACTTTAAGTGACAGGTCTGCGTTCATTTTGTCATTGTTACTGAACTGTTTCTGGTAATGCAGTTTAAGGCCATTTTGATTTGAGCGTGCACTGAAATAACTCATAAATACAATGTAACTTTCATAATATTCAAGGTTCAGACGTGGTTGTTTGGTCGGCTCATAGATTAGATTTTAATATCGTATGGAAATGAATTTGAAAAAACAATAGATGCTTTATGTGCATTTGATCCAATAGGTTATTTATAATGGGTTCATCTCAGTGTGGTGAATATCTGGCAGTAATGTGACTCTCACAAGGCAAGCTAAGGAAAAGTTGTAGTCTTTAACAGAGATCAAACTAAGTAAAGGTTGTTTTCCACAGCTATTTCAGCTAGATTAGCTGCGTATTTATTTCATGGCAATTTTAATTATTTAATTACAAATGTAACTCTTACTGAGAAGTGTTTCTATTATCTCTGATGTTTTAGCTGGCTTCCCAACATCATCAATGAGAGCCTCCTCTTCTACCTGGAGATGCAGACAGACATCAACGACAGCGGTTTCAGGGATATCAGAAACGCAGCCCTCATCACATGGTTTATCATGGTGGGCTAAAAACTTCAACATACAGAATGAAGAACGTTCATTTTCTGTGTCTTCCATCTTCAGTTGTTTTGTACTTTTTTCTCTTTCAGGGTATCCTGAACCCCATGCAAGCCTTCCTTAACACTCTGGCGTTTCACGGCTGGACAGGCTTCGATGTCGACCTGAGCCTTCAGCGGAGGAGGGAGCTGGCCTGGGACTCGGTTTCCACTTCAGTGCCTAACGCAGCAGGCCATAATCCCATGGTGGGGTCCACTCTGCTCTACCAGAGTCATGTCCAAGAAGCCAAGAAGAACACGATGGGCAACGGACAGCAGCACTCAGACGGCATCAGTGTCCTCTCAGAAGGTAACTGGGCTCTCAGTGGCAGCAACAGCTCACCAGTATATCAGGGCTGGTGAGGCTGTAACGCTGACAGTGTGCTGTATGGTACACAGTGTCTCCTGATGCTGTGGCTGGACGGCCTCCTCTTTATATGAAGTATGTATTTTGTTTTGGATGATACCGTTATGACATGCCATCATCCACTGTTAAAAAGATTTTATCATTGTGATTAAATTATCTTCGGTTGCAAAGCTTTGGAGACACTGACCAGGGTAAAAAAAAAAAAAAAAAAAGTTAAAGCTCGCTGTGATGAATTTTAAGTGTAAAATATTTTCCGCTGGATGAAACAATGACACACTCACTGTTATGGGACACCGGAGAGAACCGTCAGTTTAGATCTCTTCTGTACTGAACAGTATGTTAGCATGAAGTCACATTGCACCCATCAAGTTATGCATCTTTTCTTGTTGATGAACAGATGACAACAGTGTCCACTACCACCATGCATGTGTTTGTGGCAGGACGCGCTTGTTAACTGTGCAACTGCATAATGTGTGCAAATTCCGACCCTTTGTTAAGGATGCCAAGTTATCACTGATGAGAAGATGTGCAGAGAGCAACGGCAAAGCTGTTAAATATAAAGATGATCCGCGTAAAATACACTCAGTTGCCAGTTCATTGGGTACACTTGGCTGAAAATGATGCAGTCTGAAAAAACAGTCCTGCAGTAAATGTTCATTTTGGAGGCTGACGTTTGTTGCGCTGTGTTTGCGGCGTTTCTGATACTGGGTTGATGTAAATGTTGGGGACGACATTTTAGACAACAACTCTCAGTATAACCTTCACAACAGGATTTATTGCAGGACTGTGTGGTTAGGTGTGCCTGATTAAATGACAGCTGATTGGAGCTTGAACACTGCTAAACGTTGATGCTTTCATTGTACCAACGCCGAGCGATGACATAGGGATTTTACACAGGGGACATGTCGACATGTCACGGTAGGAAAAGCACAGGTCTGAACGCTTAAATGAATGATGGCTGCATTCCATTTAGCCTGCTTAGTTTCAGGGTCCTGGTATTGTGCTGGCTCACTGGGACACTTTAATAGAAGAGAGCCATCATTAATGTTATGACTAAAGTTTGTGATTTTCCTAAGTCAAAATGTCTGCCGTAAAGAAAGCCTGTTAAAACTCTATTAGATGTATTTTGGGATGATTTTGTAAAGCATTTTCTATATTTTTGTAGTTGCGTTTGTGGACCATGTGGCTCACGTGTACAAAGGCTCTTCAGTGTTTTGTGTCACCATTCAGTGTCTTTGAGATGCCAAGTCTTCAGAAATAAAGTTCTATCAGTCTGACTTTTAAAGGATGTAATGTTTTTGCCTTCTGTTTTTCAGTCAAATGCAGGCAAAGATAAAAAAAAACAAAAAACCCATGGCTCACTTCTATAATACAATTACAATTAATAATGTTGGATTGGAGGATATACAGTAGATTACTGAAATTCCCAAAATACATTTGTGAATCAATGCACACATCTGTGATGAAGGGATATTATGAATACTGACAAGCAGTTTGATGAGCTGTGAAGGTGTCATGTGCAGCAACACCCAGTAATCTACCCCTATTTTGTCTTGCTAGGTTCAGAGTCTAGTACAGTTGAAATCCACATTTCCAGCGAGCTACGAGACTATGAGGATGTAGACGCTGATGGGGAATCCTTGGAGAACTCTGTGAGGCACTAGCTGGGGTGATCAACAACCCACCTCCCTCTACTTTTCCTGTGTGACATTGTTCTTCTTAGTTCCTTTTGTTTTAGTTTGTCTACTCTTAGACGCTATTGTCTCGTTGATATTTTACAAGATATTAACCAGTCATGAGATTTCATTAGTTGCTAAGACAGAATAAGTCTAATTCCTGTTTCAAAGCCTTTTATTTGTTCCTAAGCTTTTTAAATCTGTCTGCAGTACAGTGTAATGATAAATCAGCCATACAGCAGCTGAACGGCGGCCCCAAAGCTACTGCGCACTGTCTCCTGTAGCAGTCAGCCAGCTGAACAAACACGACATTTTCTTACAAACAGTTCAGAGGCTGACTTTTTAAAGTGCCTTAAGTAAAGATTTCTCCCAGCAAAATCATTAAATTAGATGCTGGTGTTCTCGTATTCAGTCTTGCCAATAAGCTCCCAAAGCACAACTGAATGTTTTGTAAAGTTAGTGTATTTCCAACTGTCTGTCTTGTATTTTTGCACACATCTATTTTATACCATATTAAATATCCAAAATATTTCTTACAAGTTTTGCTGGTGACACTTTTTGAGTGGCTGCTGAGGACTGCATAGCAATTTTGAACAAAATGTTCCTGAACGACACTCAATTCAAGACACAGTCTCCGTGGTTTCTGATATCAAAATAGAGCGATTTATTTGAGACACTGAATGACTTCAACTTTTTTTTTTTTTTTTTGTCATGGAAACAGGTGACCACACCCTGGACCAGGGTGGGAGAGAGATAGTAGCTGTCACAGCACTTATTCCATAGTGGGCTCCTTAGCATGCCAAAGAAAAGGCCACCATTTCTCAGTCTGACACAGACAATAATGGCTATCAAATGAAAAGTCAGAAAACAATGAATCACCAATCAACTGAAGGTCCAGTGTGCAGGATTTAAGTGGCATCTAGCACTGGAGTTGCAGACCAAATGAATACCCCTCACCTCACCCTTCCCATTCCAAGTGTAAGAGAAACTACAGTGGAAATATAATTACAGACATTAGATTCCATTTATGCCAACAGATCAGCTTAGATCCTACACAGTGGACCTTTAATGTAAAGTTGTGACATTAAAAAAAAAAAAAAAGATGGAAAAAAGGTAAAAATAAAACACTGGCCCTGCACTTTCAGCAAAATGTGAACATTTGCTGAATAACCCATTACAAAAGTGCACTTCACATTGCTCTAACAGAAGTTGACTGAAAGGGGGGAAAAAAAGAACAGAAATGAAGGCAATCAAAGTGGTGGTGAATTAAGTTTGTCTTTTACATGAGATCCCACTAAGCAGGGGGAGGCAGACTTACTGCACACTGTTGAAGCCCAGCCCACAACACAGGCTTTTCAAATCTGATCAGCTGGCAGCATTTGGTGGTGCTTAACAATCCCACTCATGCTGCTGCAGCAGCAGGATTTTTGCATGACTTCCACCTTCTCATCAAAATGTGCACTGAATTTTCAGTAGACTGCTCAGAGGAAAGTGCCAAGGAGAAACCATGCTAATTAAACTTTAGTTGTTTTCCTGCATGACACTCTTAGCTATGCTTCTGTGATGTCCTGATCCACACATAAAACACAGTTAAAGCGGAAACCAAGCAAAGGACTGTGATGACTGTTCCCTCTCGTGTTTTTGACCAGACTTCCCTGATTGCAGGCAGATGAGGTGCACGTTTCTTCCGTGACTTTCAGGGATCAGCAGTGGAAAGCAAAGCGGTTTAACACATCTGTGTCAATTCCATTTGTGACTTGCTGAAAATCAAAATAACTTGATGCATGGGATGTGATCGGCCCGGTTTGAAGAGACTGTATTAAAAGAAACCGATGAGACATGCACTTAAAAAGAGGTCTCATCATGCATCATCAGCAAAGATGTGATGGCTCTAGCCTTTAATGAGCCCCTACAGGATGGCAATAAAGTGTACTGTATATAAACATATATACACAGTATATAAGTCTGTGTATTAATCTAATTTACATATCTTTACATTCTTAAATTTACATCCAAAAAGGGAGAAAATTCTCTTTGTAAACCACACTTTTCACATCTTGTCCACGAAATGACAATTCCTAATCTTGAGTGAACTGAGCAGGTCATCTTAAGAGGTTAAGGACTGTTTCTTGGCAGGTTTTCCTTTTGTTGTTAAATGTGAGCTAAGAGCAAACCTTGTAGCGGCACATTCAATTTTGACTTTCAATAGTCCATCTGTGGAAAATAGACAAAAAAAAGCAAGAAGTACTCTTGAAACAAACTATTCTCCACTGAGAAGAAGTTCAGCACTCTGTCAACAGACAATACCCGTGCCTCAGTATCGATGTTACTTGTATCACATGCCCCAGTTAGTTTTATTTGGACATCAAGTAACATTTGCTCAGAGGAATTCTAAAACGACAGCCTTCCGTTCATAATTTGTTGCCTTTTCACAGCCGAACACGTGTGTCTCATTAACACTTTTCTCTTTGTATAAACCTCATCTTTGTGTTTCCACCCTTTCAACCCGATAACAGCTGGAGCCGTGGCCCGGAGGGATCACAACACTTCCTCATTAGAAACCTTTTTAAAACATGGCTGAACCCAGGGCGCTGGATTCAGTCCAGTCTTGGGGATCTCTTAACCGGATTCCATTGTGTTTCAAATAAGCGTATCATAAAACACACATCAACAAACTGTAAGGTGCACTGAAGTCAGTTGGTGTTGGCTTCTCAGCAGCTGCTGCAGTTTCACTCCTGTGAGAGGTTTTGTTTCACTCCACCTTACAGCTCTTTTGAGCAGTGACAGTTTGTTTGCTGATGGCAGAAGAAGGCAATTTGCTGCACATTCCAGGATTCATCATCAAAGTCTCAAGTCAGCTATTTTCGGAGATCAAGAACACACACCTGGAAGGTAAAGAATTAGCTAGCATTAATAATACATCTCAAGCAACATGTCCTATTTACTTTGTGTTCTCAAAAGCATAAAAAGTAAGTAAACAGAAGTCCAAATTGTCGTAAATCACTTAGTCATCATAATGGCCGTGGCTTACCGAGCCGTCTGATGCACTGGCACCAACTTTGTCCCCAGTGCTGTTCCAACACACCTCAAAAATACCACCGGTGCCCCTGTAGCTGTGCACCAAGGCTCCAGTCTGAAACAGTGGTGCAAACAAATAAATGTCCAACCCCATCAAGATTTAGCAGTTACTACAAATCTTCTCCAGTGACAATCAGGCCCTTACCGTGGTGTTCCAAATGTGGACACACTTATCGAAGGAGCCGCTGGCCAGGTGCTTGCCGTCGGGGCTGAAGGCCACGCTGTAGACAGGTTCCTGGTGCTTGGTCAAAGTGTGAATGCAGACCCCTCGCTCGACATCCCACAGTCGCACGGTTGAGTCGAAAGAGGCGCTGTGGATGAAGAGTGCATGGAAACAGACATGAGGGCAGCACCAAGGTTTCCTAAAGATCGTCCATTTCCAAAAGAGATCATCATTACAGAGTATTTATGATGCAGGGAATGAACTCTAAGAGCTCACGAGCAGCATGTTTTAACCCTCGATTATCACCAGTGTTCTTTTTTTGGCATTATAACATCTTCTCTCAACCAATTTCACAATGCCAGTATGTCAGGTGATTATACAAAACATCTGGGAAACGTCATTAATCACAATCATTCTTTAAGGAGAAACAGAAAATGTGTGAACTTCTCGGGAAAAAACAAGAGGCTGATTTCAATTAGCACATTTTCATCACTAAGGTGTAAATAGGCACGGCAAAGCTGAAGTCAGTGAACATGTATTGTTCAGTGATGGCTTGTTAAGGTTACGATGTTCCATCCTCTTTTTAGTTCCAGTGTGAATTATTAAAGGCAAAATATGCAACGACTGTAAGTAAGCAATTCTGGATAAAGACCACTGATTGCTGATTCCCAAGTCACCAAATTGCAACCAACCCGAAACATCATTATTTGACAAAATGGGAGTGAGACAACAATCTTTCATCAGAACCAGACACACCCAGCAAAGTCTCAAAGGCATCAAAATGATGAGAAGATGAGGAAATGCAGGCAGAAGTCTCTGGAGATACAGGTCACAAACTTCTAGAGGGTCATAAGTGATTATTATTTTTCTGTAAGTCTCTCAACTACATTATTTCTTTAAGGAGGTTCTTGCATATTACACCTTTAAGTTCCTGCATGTTACGCTGGGTTGTCAGTGAGGACTGTAAATTCTTGTGGTATTCCCACTATTTACACATACATGCAGATCTGGGCTAAGGTTTATTTAACTAACACTCAGATGTTGCCAAGAATATACTTTCTTATGAATGCCAGGCTATGATTAGCGTCCCTCGCACATGTACACAAAAATAATACACAGTTTAGTTACTTGTGAGAGATTTCCTACCTGGCGAGCATGATGTTGGAATTGGGGTTGCTCGTGCCGGGGCCTGTGGGGCTCCACTTGATAGTGTAGATCTCTTTACTATGAGCCTGGAGGTCATGGACACAGGATTCCTGTTTCATACTCCAAATCTGCAAAACAGCAACAGCAAAATACAACTGAATAAAAAAAACAAAAAACAAAAAACACAGATTGCATTTGTCGTCTCTAACCTCTAAGACTGAAGATTAGTCTTACCTTTAAGGTCATGTCGTCTGAGCAGGAGGCGAGCAGCATCCCCGACGGATCCCACTTAATGGCATTAACTTCATTCTGCACAACACAAAACTCGTTAGCGGGACTGTCAAGGGAGCAGGCAGGGTATAAGCTCAGATGAGCAACTCGGAAAAAGCTGTTTACCGTGTGACCCTGGAAGGTCTTGAGGGGCCGGTCGCTGCCAAGGCGACAAACGTGGATGCACATGTCTGTGCTGCAGGAGGCAAAGGTGGTGTTGTTCTGCCAGTCGACATCCAGTGCCGGGGCTGTGGAATATTTGCACAGATCCACGTTCATTAAGGGATGGAAAGTTTTACGTGCAGACAACAACCAAGCAGGAAAATATCAACAATAAGCTTTTACTGTTCTGGATACATAGCAGTTAGGTAAAGTGTTACCTGAGTGAAAGGGGAACTGCTGCTTGGCTTCTCCTGTGTGTGCATCCCAAATGATTGTCGTCTGGAAAATGAAATCAAGCATTTCAAACCATGAATGCAGCATTTTAGAATGTATCCTTATAGAGATTATGACATCTTGTACTCTAACAGACTGCCAGGGTTTGAAATAAACACCTACCTACCAACCAACCAGACGGGTAGGAAGGGTAAAAACATAAGGGATGCAGCTAGTGTTATGGTCATTTTACTTGGTGTGTGCTTTTGCTTTTTGTCTGTGCTTGCTGATGTAGTCTTATTTCAAAGAATAATGCACAAATAGCCATATCTATTTACATTTATTTATTTACTTTACTGTAGATGCCGTACAGAAAAAAAATTATATTACAGAAAATAAATGTAAATGTGTGACATACCTTATCTACGCCAGCACTGAGAATAGAGTTCCCCTTCTTGTTCCACTTGAGTGCAAATATGGGCCCTTTGTGCTGCCCCAAGGTGCTTGCCAGATTTCCTAGTGGATAAGAGCCAGCATTTTTCAGAAGAACAATGGCATAAACCTAATGACCAGAGAAACAACACCATGCTGGAATGATGGATGACATACCATCCTTTGTCCATATCCTGGCAAATCCATCATAGGAGCCCGTTGCCAGGAGAGTCCCATCGCTCTGTTGGATGGAAAGACAACAGGACTGTTACTTGACTGTCCTCAGCTGCAAAGTCTATTCACCACGTGGTAAAAGTAGAAGAGGACAGATGTGGACGGGTGATCTGGCACCTACATTCCAGTCGAGTGAGGTAACGTCCTTGTTGCTGGGGACATCCTGGCCACCTTCTCGGATACAGTGGCGCAGCACCAGCTGGGTGGAGTTGGAGTTATTATTCTCGTTCAGGTTCCAGATCCTGGCGGTGGAGTCCCCCGACCTGAATGGAATACCAATACAGTGGGAGAGGTCAAAAGATTGTCAGGATATAAGCTGTCAGTGATGGATCTTATGAAGCCGTACAACTGCCAAAATAAAAGCAAAGGCGTGCATACGATATTGGGTGACTCATGCAGCATGAATTAAGATCTGTTTCAGCATGGATAGAGACTCACCCTGAGGCCAGCAGATCGGTGACAGGGTTCCAGGCACAGATGAACACTTCAGACTCGTGGCCTCGCAGCACTGTGGCTTTACTGGCTGGTATCTCAACATCAACATCCATCTCCATGGGCTCACTGTGGTTATCTGAGGAGAGTGGGTGCGCACACAGACGGACAGTTACTCACACACACATTTATATATACATCAACACACCCATGCGAACACACATACACATGCCCACACTTGTCAGCTAGCTTAAGAGCGGTTTAAAAAGCTGATAATTTTTCCTCTTATGAATAATAATTGTTACCAAACGACCAAGCAGAACAAAGGCTACCTTTAATAATATGAAGAAAATCAGTTGCTTCTGCTGGTATATGCCAGTGCTATTTTTATTTATCTCATTCTGAAAATACTGACCCAGTTGGGGCGCACGCAATTATCACAGCATAAGAAGAACGCAGTCGCAGAAAAGGCTCAGGCCTTAGAAATATGTGAGAGCTTTCCTGAATCCTCCGACAGTGTAACTTTCTTGAATCCTCTGACAGTGTAACTTTCTCTCACACCCGACTCAGCCTGTTGCCATCCACACCTTCATATTAAATTTCGAGAAGATGAGCTGACAAAACATCCACTCCTCTTCCGCTTGTCTAGAGCTCCACCTGATCTACACCTCTCTGCTTTCACTCGCAGAGGAAGCTACGCAGCTGCTGAAGATATCACGCTCCATGAAAACCACGCTAATATTGTTTCTCAGTGTAAAATAATTTTGACAATTAATTTGTAACAGAAAGACTGATGATATTTTTTTGTAGGTGTAGTAACACAACTGCTAGGCTACCTCCTTATGATAGCATGAAGCCATAACACAGTGCAGGAAAAGTTCCTCCCATGTCTTTGAATTCTCATTCCTAAACCACATACAGATTCATGAAGTAAGGAAAACAAAACACAGTAACTATAACGTCTTTTTATTATGCTATATTTCAATTGGAAAACTTTATAAGTCTGGAAACTATCAAGGAAGACAGGCTTGTCTGCTTATCCCCTTCATTATACCAGACTTGATCATCATTTAATCACATAATTCTTTTACTAATTTTATTTTACTATTTTTACTATGTCAGTTCCTGCTGTGAGATCACTCTGACACCCATATTTAGGAGACTCAGCTTACTCATGTTGTGTGTGCCGTTCTCCTCCCCATTGACAGTGGCTTCTCCATTCTTTGGTGCATTGGACTGGTTTCCGGAGGATGAGGCTGCCGTGGCACAGGCCGCCTGCTGCTGGGCTAACTTGTCGCGGAAGGCCTGCTGCCGCGTCTGCACCACATCTGGCATGACTGCATCAATGAGCGACAGCGACTCAATCGGCCGACCATCGAAGACTGTACCATCCTGTCAGCAGTCAACAGCAGTTAATAACACATCATGAGGAGATGTGATTTTTAATTAGTGACTTGTCATGAATCCTGCTAATAATCAATTATAGAGCTGAAAACTGTTTCCTAATTTGCATTCTCCTGCTATAGAATCATTCCTCATCCTCATTTTTTCCTGTAAGAGGGTGCCTGAAAATGTTAACAGCATTTGTAGTTAATCTGGTGTGTTGTCATAGAGATCAAAGTCTGCCTTTGTATCATTACACAACACAAAACATCAGTGGGAGTTAGTAACAGCAGGTCCCTGCACTCACCTCATTGATGCTGATTTCTGCCTCCACATACTGAAGCCCTTTCTGTAGGATGGAGATCAGGGCTGCAGGGGGCACTAGTGTTCCATTGATGTTGGATTGGCTGATGTGGCTTTCAATGCCAAAGGTGAATGCTGAGTGGGAGAAACCTGCAAACAAAACACCATTCACATTCATTAATGGGGAGAATGCAAAGCACACGATGTGCACAAACACAACACAAATATTCAAAGAAAAGTCTTGTCTGATCCAAACAAAGGCAACAGTAATCGAATATAAAAATCTAACGGCATAACAAGTGTGACATTTGAGAGTATAATAAGGCATGCCAGTGTCAGTGTTGACCTCTCAGGGCTACTAGTAGTTTGTATTCTGTCAGATGACTTCAGAAGAAGTCTCAATAAACAGTAATAAAAATGCAGCTAGGATTTCAATCATTGATCTAAATCCTATTGAATAAGCAAGTTGACATCTAAGGAGCCAGGTAAAATTCTGCACAGCCACATGTGGGAAGGAAGGGAGGGTAAGTGAGTGAGTGGCCTGTTCATTTCAATCCACAATGAGCTTCATATTAGTGAGCATGAAATGTTCGAACAAGCACAACACATTATTTTTATTATGAGCTCTGGCTTTAGATTGAAGTTAATGTATGCAAGTGCATTTTCTAGAAAATGGTCAAATACGATGAAAAAAAAAAACCAGTATCGATGTTTAGCAGATATTAGTAAAACAAACCTGACTCTTGGAGGTATCTGTAGACCAAGAAGTTGACCTCGTCACTGGTAATACTCATCTTAGCCCAATGAAAGGGAGGAGGTATGCTGGAAGGCTGGGTTCACTCCTGAAAACAGAATCAAAAAAGGGGGTTCAGATTGACATTTAGTCTACTCATGATGTATTCTTAAGAACAGATACAAATTCCACCTGCTGCAAATATCTGTCCCCAATCTTGTTTACTGATGCACTTATGTGCAGACACAATGGACACAGACACATTACAGCCCTGATATTCAGCCTCTGCTAGTAATTCAATTCAATTTCAATTCAATTTATTTCTATCGTGCCAAATCAGAACAAAAGTTGTCTCACGACATGAGCCTCATGTCTCATGAGTAACTGCTCACTTTTGTAATATCAACAGCTGGGTCACTTCACCTGTGAATCCATGTCTAGTACAGAATGTAAGTATTTCTACCCTCTCTTCTCAGTCCTAATGGGAATGTCTATATCCATTTGGCTTTCACTGAGAACTCCATAGTGCTTCCCATTAGTGACCCGGTCAACCATCCAGATGGTAAGAGGCCTGATAAAGCAGCAAGGATATTAAATGCCTGTCTACTGCCTGTTTAGTGAATTACAGTAGAGACCAAGAAGCAAATTGTTCAAAGCAGCTAGCCTGGCCTGCCCATCTGATGTATTTTCAAAAACAGTGGTGTTTAACATAGCTTATGTTAACAATTCAATTCAGATGGTCTCCAAACTGAAGGGAGCTAAAAAAAAACGAAAAAGCCAATTATGTTTTTGTCCTCAGGCTGATGAACACTGCAAGAATACTCTTACCACAATTCACCAATGCAAGAGCAGGGTAAATGGAGCTGGAACAACATTGCTTATACACCCACACACACAAACGTACATTACACATAAAGAGAAAGGTCTATAATCAGATTCGGGTTAGAAAAAATGACAAAAGAAACAAACTGTAACCTTAGAATAAACATGACAAATGATATATACTAACAATTTCACTATAGCTATTTCCTGCTCTCCCAATGGGAGATAAAGTGACTGATATTTTGCTGGGAACACAAAATGAAACAAAGGGGGTGGTATCAGGTATAAGAACTGCATGGCTGTCCAACTTCCATTCCAAACGCTGTCCAGGCCCACTCAAGTTCCCCTTTGGTAGCATAGCAACAAGACAGATCGAGCAAAATAGACAGAGAATAGTGTTGTCCCAATTACTAGTGGGCACACAGCCAGAGGGGTTGAACATGTTACTCAACATGAATTATTCACTCTTTCACCTTGGTATATTCTTTCAGATCGACTCTGCCTTTATTGTACCACACCAGACATGCTAAGGGTTGGAATAATAACAACCTCTGCAGCTGGTGCAGCTACAAAATGAAGTTTCTTTAATATTTGCTAACCCAAAAAGTGGTGCTATTAAAGGTGCCCTGTGGAGTTTTCTTGTAAACAAACATGTTATGTTTGCATTCACTGAAAACACCAAAACTCATTGTGGTCATGAGGTGAAACAAATTGTTGTTGTTGAATATAGCCTTCCTGGACAATGTGGCCAAAAACATAATATCACAATCTATTTAACGATACACGGTCTGCTGTAGACTAAAGCTAGACTTGAAACAGCCTATGAATTCCTCCATTAAACCATGCAGGTCCCCATGCATAAAAGATAGGACCCACATATAAATAAAAAGCTCCATTGTGCTATTCAAGGTCAAAAACTCTGCAGGTAACCATTAAATTACTCTTAAAATAAAAAAACAAAACAAAACAAAACAAAAAAATATTCTGCAACAACAACAAGAAAAAAAAACAGAGTACAATCACACAGAAATATTACCTAATATAAACAAACCCTGGCTTCATCTCAGCGTTCCATAGATTCTCATTATCATTGACATCAACAAACAAATCACACTCAAAAGAAAATGTTGAATGTTGTGCCAGGGAAAACAACAACACTAAGCTCCTCTACCCAAGCCAATGTGGCCTGATTTGACCACCGCTGCCGTGTTTGTCTTTGGCTTACATATACGACTAGGAAGGGTAGCCACATCAAAGCACGGCAGCCACTGCTCCCAAGGCAGCTACTGCTACATACCAAACAACTGGAAACGTAATTAACAGGCAGCCTGGAGGGGCTCATGTCCCATCAGTGCAGGGCAGACACAATAATCCTTCTATCAGATGGACCCATGATGCCACCATCCATTACCCAACTCCCTGGGCATCAAAGGCTCCTTTGGCCAAACAATGAGCCTTATGGAAAACCAAACAAAATGCTAACCTAGCACTAAGTTTTATCCACTGAAGTGATAAGTGGAGTCAAAGTCTGAAGATAAAATCCTTTTGAAAAAAAAAGACATCACAAAGGACAAAAAAGACCAGTGAATAAGGCTGCTACTACAAAAGCTGTTTACACAGCACAGACATACAACGTTGATACACAGAGTGCAAATTATAGAGCTATGGAATATAAAATCATCTATCTTGACTTACTATCTCTTAACCTCTCTTACCCTCAGGTGTGCATAAACCACAGCTTATCAGCTTCTTTCAAAATAGAAAAATGTGAATATATCAATTATATTAATGGTATCGGCCATGAGAAGCAGGTAACTATCGATATGCCCTCATTGATACAGGGAGGACAAAGGGTGGACAAAAATAACTTTTTGTGTAATACAATGCAATTCAACAGCACCGTAAACAGTAACTTCCAAAATAGTCCTACACTTAATTCAACACCTCTCACTTTATTAACATAGGATTTGTTACAGGACATTTTGATCATGCTTTATTGGTTTTGCCAAAATCTAGTGGCAACTGAATGTAGCTACATGTGATTTTCCGTACAAAGAATTTTAAGTTAAATAACACTCAAACAATTTAAATCACCTCTTAAAGGTAAACTAAAACATATAACTTAAGTGTTTGTCACTGAAATCCAGATTTCTAGATGGTATGGGCAGACCATGGAAATAACACAGGAAACCTCCAAGCCCAAAACAACATGTGGTTATGGCATTATGAATCATCAGTGTAACAGAAACAGAGAAATGCCACCGCCATTAACCGTAAATCTGACAACGGGGTTACAACCTCACCAGACCCACTATTCGGGAACGCTCAGCTTCAGCAGGCCCCTTACCAGAAGCTTATAAAAATGCCATTACCGATGATGATATAAAATTCCAAGCTGTACCACAGTCTCAACACAGTGCAAGTGTATGACACCACATGAGAAAACATATAGACTATACTAAAGGATAAGACGCATGCTTTAACCACAGACAGATGTATACTGTAGGCCACACATGCCTATGGGACAGTCACAGCTCAGTGTATTTCAGAATGAAAGACTTGGGGATATTCATTTAAAACGGCCACAAGCTGTTTAATGATATATGCTCAGCCCTACATTTGTAACAGCAAAATGTGTCAATTCATGATTCATTTGAAAAAAAAAAATTACCCACAAAATTCCAACAGATAGAGCACTCTGCACCACTATTTCCGGCTGAAATTGGCAATGCACACAAATAAATCTGCTTTGATCCCTTCTCTTTTCACCACTTTGATTTCACTGAAGTTTTACTGAATGATGCTGCCAAATGAACAGGTCTTTCCTATGATAGTCCTTGCACTGATGTTAGTTCCCTCACATAGTGGATTAGACTAACAACTTGTCAATCACACATTGATGGCAAAACACTGATGCAAAAGACATCAGAAAAGACCCATTCTCTGAAAGCAGAAACAAAATTGAAAACCTATACAAAACCAACATGGCAACAGTTAACAGTAATTAGCAATACATTACAGTTTCATGCAGCTTCAGATGTTTTCAATTTGTGATCGCTTGAGACTGAATGTTCAGTTGTTTGAAAGCATTTCATGATGAATATTGTAGAAACTGTGCATATACTGTCAGTTCACATAAACATTTTTTTTCAGAGAACAGCCAATTCACATTTTAATGGTGTTAACATTTCCACATACAAACAGATGACTGCAGAAAAGACAAAAGATGGCATAGACAAATGGAAACCTTAACAGTTCAATGGTGAGAACACCTGCTGTGGTCATCAAGCTCATTAGTGTTGACTTTAGGCTATTAACTGCAATTACATGACAATGTAAACTACAACACACGCTTGTCAGACCTTCATCCATAGTCACGAGGGCCTTCATACTCTTAATACTCACATTTCAAATGCATTTTTTCAGTTTTCAACCTGGAGCACATCTGACAAACATATGCTTTAATTCTAATCAAATTTGTCGACACAAGCTATACAACAGCTTGGACTGAATACTGGGTACTTTTGTGGCTCAACGCTTCCACCGACATAGGACTGTTGCTTTTGTCAATGCGTTGCTTTCACTACATGCATGGCTGCAACTTTGGCTCTGATATCACTTAGAGTAAAAAAAGAGGAAGTAGTGTCTGGGTTTAGAAGTTATTAATATGTTAATATGCTGCAATATCTAAGGATGAACGTGGATTTTAAGACAGAATATAGTACATGCTGGAAACGTGAATAATCATTAATTGTAAATCAGTTTGGAGACATTCTTATCTTTTCTAGTATGATAACATAATGAAAATAGAAGAGCCATTTGCAGATTTTATGTGATAAAGTCTGTCTTAGTAGCAAAAAGCAATCCTTTAAATAGGCTGATAGCCAAATGAAATTTGTTACATTTCAGCTTCCCTGGTTAAAACAAACAAATGCCGCTGTGAATAACTTGCTGAACATCCCACTAAACAGGGCTTGTCATGTAAAAGCATCTATCCATCACTGAAATCAAATAAAATGCTTTCTGAACATAAATATTCAAGCGCAAAACTCACAGAGCAATGAGAACTACACAACCAGCCATCGCCTACACATGCAGCTTTTGAAAAGAGTGATGTTGAAAACCAGCACACCCGGGACCCCATTTTCTCCTGAACAGTCACCTCCTGACAGATGTGCAAACAAGACCTGGAAACAGCAGCCATTTTCTCTTGAACTGCTCTGCTGAGTAAAACCCGCCTTTGAAGCTTCTGGTTGGGCTGCAGTCTGGGGGTGGGGGTGGGGTGAAAGAGAGACTGGGGGAGGGGAATCATAGATGGGGGGATGGTGGAATGGGAGCAGGGTGATAAATAATGATCTCCACACAGGTAATCACAACAACCATTTATGCATTATTCTTTGCCTCTCCCAATGAGTCACTTAGTGACAGCCAATGTAGGTCGGCAAACGGTGGGGGGAGGTAAGCCTTCAGTCTCCAGGGGAAACACTTCTCCCACGCTTCCTATGGGTGGCGATACTTTTAATGTTTACCAGGGGTGGCCAAATGTGTGCCATGTGAGAAAACAGTCTGCAGGTTTTCGTTCCAACTAAACACACACACGGACTAACACGCCTAAGTAGAGAGGAGGAAGTCGTACATGAAATTATCTGCTGATGTGATCAGTTGGAATGAACGCCTGCATTCTACTGCAGGTTACTACCACTCCATGCGCACGCACACACATGGATGGCCACCCGTGAAACCAGTACATCTTACCTACTGGTTCTTTCAGCAGTGAACAAAGAAAAAGGTCACTGGGGTAACTCTAGTCACTGATACTGCAAACATACTCCAGTGCAATGAATTACACAGATTCCAATGGTGTACATAAACGATTACAATCTTCTATATACATCTTTATGTTATGTAATCTTTTATGTATGATAGATTTGCAGTGTTATGTGTGCATTTTTCTCTTCCAATAGAAAAAAAAAAGCACATTCACAGGCACCACCATCAAGTATATCGTCTCCCTGGGGAACGAATGGGGGATGGTGACAGCAAGGATCACAGAAAGGATTCCTCATGATGGCTTCTAATCAGGAGTGTCAGGACCTAAGTTCCACCCTAATGCTGAACACAGTGGCATCAAATAAAAATGACAACTCCCACTTGCCTTGGTGTCATTTAGTATTCTCTGTAGAAACCAAATAATATCGACAGTAGTCTAACATTGTCTAACTCTTGGAATATTTTTCCTATCGATGTGGACATTACATTACATGCATAACGGAACAGAACATCCCTAAGCATAAGATTGATGAAATGAGAACTGAAAGGATAAAACCACTTTCAAAGAGTGTAAAGAGTAAAACTGTTATTGTATCACTTGCAGCAGGGCATTACTCTATCCAAAACAATTAAATCAACAGTCAAGACTACAACTGAAATTAAAATTTGTGC
Organism: Scatophagus argus; assembly: GCF_020382885.2. Taxonomy (NCBI): domain Eukaryota; kingdom Metazoa; phylum Chordata; class Actinopteri; family Scatophagidae; genus Scatophagus; species Scatophagus argus. The sequence continues at coordinate 10,542,766 of NC_058503.1, read as the reverse complement.
AAATGAGCCGCACTTCTCCCTCACCACACAAATTCTGCTTTGCAGTGCTGCAGCATTTTATAAACCTCAAAACCAACAGATTCATAATTCCCACTGGTCTTTCCAGATAGTATTTCGTCCTGCACCTGTAGCAACATGCACACAATGAAGGAGATATTTGCAATTCTTTTTTATTCTTACATTGATATCACTATACTGATATACTGCTTTACGCACACTGTGCTAGTAGCAGTGCCTAACACAGCAAGCTGCAAGCCGAAATCATGAGATGAGGTGCAGACAACATATGAGGCGCAGACAATCAGCTACAGAGTTCTGGTGACCGAGCTTTCTGCCTCCATAACCTCACATTTTCAAACTTGTGCTGTTCTACTCTAAACAAGACTGACTCAAGTGACATCACTCAAGGCACTTTACAAGACTTGACGCAGCCAAAAAATCCTTCATCACATTTTTGTATTGATTTAAAGAAAGTCCCCCTTTAGAGATGAATCAATCAAAAGCCCCTTTTCCAGCAATGTTGCTGTGAAGAGGGTCAATCATTTTGCTGGCTTTATCTTTTATTTTCCTTTGTGCAATGAACTAAACAACACAGGTACAATGCTGCCCCAGTGAGTGATTTCAGATTAGGATTTTGGCATTAATGGTGTGGTGTGTAACACAAGAGAGCCAGCGTCTAATGTGGTTCCCGCTGTTTAAACATTTTTGCATTAGACATGTGACATGCTCCAAGGGGAATCTTGTTTTTCAACAATTATTTTTACTCCTGCAATGCACTCTGTGAGCGTGATGCCACAAAAAAAAATTCAATCTGTGCAGACAGGACAGCCTTCAGATTTTTGTCATTGTTAAAAAAAATTGAGTCAGTGGCAGAAAATGTTCAGTTAAGATGACCTCTGGTTACACAGATCGTCAAGTCTAAAATCCTTGTTTAAATGATATGGCACAGGGTAGGGCAGCTATCATACTAAGCAGGTTATTGCAGGGCATGTCAGCACTTCTCTGCTTTAATCTGGTTTCTCCAAATATCCTGGTTTCATGTCCGCATGTAAGCACACAAGGAACCAGTTGCTGTAGGGCTTGCATGTGTATATGTCTGTGTGGGGGTGGGTGGCGAGTAAATATGTTGTGTGGAGGAGATTGTGGGACACAGAAAGCTCTTTTGATGCTCAGTGCAGCACACAAACAGACAGAATATAATCTCCATCTTTCCAAAGGCTGTAAAGATGAAAATAATAGAAGCCCCTCCTGCAATACTCTGACCATGCATTCATATCACTGCATGTAAAGATGCAAATTTGTACAAGATAGTTTATTGCTCAATTTTAACCCATAAACACACTGAATAAACAATTGAATACATTCTCTTTTACATAATATAATTCACTGTGCAACCATGACACGCGGCTTCAAATCTAGGCCAGTGCGTACTTTGTACTCTTACATTGCATGACATTATAAAGAACCACAAGTTCCTGTGTATTACATCGGAAACTGAAAGTAAATGATCGGCACCTTTGATCAAAAACATTAAACTGAATAGTGGAGAGAACCCTTGGCAGACTGCTGGCTCTGTTGACATTGCAGATGCGACCTGTGTCTCACTGGCTTCTCCACAGGAACTGAAACTATCAAATATTTTTATGGGAACATACAGTATATATTAATAAGCTTTTACGTAATCACCACTTCAAGCAGAGAGAAAAAAATAAGATTTTATCATTTTATCCATTTTATTTGGTAGACTTAAACTATATTTCTACATTCTTCAATAGTAAGACAATTTAACAGTCAACACAGAGGCCTCAGCCTGGCTATTCTCTTTTGAGTGAGATGAGGATTGCACAAATAAGCTGTAAACACAGAGGCACACCAGTGTGGGCAACACAAGTGTTGCTATGGTGACCAGAGGATCTTGCTTCTCTGTCAACAGCTGCTCATGCCACCCTAAATACCCCCCACTCTCCTTGAGCTTTCCTTCTATCTGACATCAGGGTCAAACAAACAAGGCAGACAAGTGAGCTGAAATACTGATCTCCATTTTAAGCCATCACTTGACTGTTTCTTTACCTTTAATTTACACAGTACAACACCAATACTACACACCGAAGATTTCCCTTGGTGTGTGTGTGTTCTCACACAACGCCCATCCTCTTAAGCAAGTGTGACACATAGAATAAAAAATTGGAAATGTTTCAAAATGTTTAATTCATGTAAGTAGAAACAGCTGCACAGTTATCTGCTAATTTCTTATTTCATAAACTCAAATTTTGTTTTGCTTGTTCTTTAAATTGCTCATCTTTTTTTGTCTTTCTGCCAAAGTGTAATGAAGTATGTCTTTAAGAAACTATGCTGCTATCTGAGAGACACTGGACCAAAATCTAAGGTGTGGCAATAAATACACCTTCAATCTCTAGCAATAAAAACTGACCTTGCCCTGGTTACGATAGACAGAATGTAGACAATAAACCCATGTTTAGAATACCTGGATTAAATGTATGCACTACAGTAATGCTTGCCTTTTGGTATGTACACACATGTTCACTACTGGCGGGGCCATTCTGTGGTTTTGACACCTACAAGTTTCAAACTACAAGGAAAAGGAAACTACAAAAAAAACATGCAGCAGAAAACACGAAACTTTCACTGGCATTCAACAGATGGTCGTTTCATTTCCGTAGCAGTTTGCTCAAAGCTGCAATTTACAGTTATCCTGCAACAGCATCTCACCACTGGATGCCTGGCCAAAGCTACACACTCATAATCTCTAAGTACACAGATAACAAAACCCCACATGAACTTATCTCTCTGCAAGTGTGTGAGTACCATTTAATGTCAGTTTAGTAACATGCCATGATGCCTGAAGATACAGAAATTCACCATCTGGTGAAAGACAAATATAACCAGTGCTCAACCAGGGAATAAAATACATGGCAAATCAAGGTACCTTATCACATTAATGCAAAGTCCCATAAATCCAGCAGCACCATAAACCAACAACGGCCTAATCCAAACAAAGACATTTAAGGGCCAGGTCACGCTAGAGAAGAACTGGTTTGTATGGTGTGTCGTCCCAACATGTCAGAGACGACAGGTGTTCATAGCTGTCCTATAGGGCCACGCGCAAAGGCGGAGTGAAACTTAGGCCATCAGTACCTTTTACACTACCTGTTCAAGGTGACAATGTGCCTTACTGTTCCATGTAAAAGGTGTGGGATTGACGTCAGTGTAAAAAAGGCTAAGATGGTAGGACATGAAAAACACTTTCACATGCCTCTTTTGTTTAAAGAACTATCTAAAATATTAAATCATTTGCCACATATTTGCCTTCTTCCAGAAACAGCAATGTTAGAGTTTCCATGTCTGCAAAGGGTTTATAGCTTCAAATCACCCAACCAAAAAGCAACATTATATAAGCATTTTACCCGAAAGTAACAACTTCAAAATCATTTTGGTGGAAGAGTGACTTGTAATAGGCAGAGTGGTGCGTCTGTCATTTCAACTATGCATGCCGAACACCTGTTTGTGCACGACGTAATGTGAACAGGAGCTCTGCATCGTTAGCATGAGGAGGTTTTTCAGGCCCAGAGCAGGGAATGTTGGCAAGGAGCGGCACCAGAACTGGAGCTGGACAAGCAGGCACCCGACATCATCACACGGAGACCAAGGAGAGGAATTTGACAGAGGAAACTAAGAAAAGAAAAATAGTGTGACCAAGCAAGAAGCCAGACAAGAGTAAATTTTGAACTGGCTTTTAGTCACTGGCAAGAGCTATGATATATAAAAAGGCTGCAACACAGACATTGAGCTGGCCTTCTTTCTGTTGAACCAGTAAGTAACATTAGCTGGGCTGCTGTGTCTCATGTTGCTGCACTTCTGTGATGTTTGGCCGTGCTGGCAATAACAAGCTCATTTGTGATGGTAAGTAATGTAATCACAACATATGTACATTTACAGCTGTCCATATTTACAACAGTGGTGTGTTACTGAACTGCACTTCAAAACTGTAGGGTGCCCAATTACAAATAATGCCATTTTTTTGCATGATGATACTTTCACATGAACTATACAGAAGAACTGGTGCAACAGTTACTAAAGCATTGTGTCAATATAAATGTCACAATATTTACACAGAAAGTACATATCATGGCAAGAACCTAAAGGAGAACCTGTGTGTCCTGCAGAGTTTCCAAGTGTGTGTTAAAAAGTAAACATAAACCATTAACACTGAATCATTAGCTATAACGAGTTCAGACAATAGAAGAAGAAACTGCTGCTGCTAGACACAGCAACACTTCAACATGTGGTTCACTCCCAACTGTTTTTATATAAATACACACAAGGACACAGGCAATGCACAACAGACACAAGCTCACGCAATGATAAACAAATCCAAATAAACCACAAGCAGCATTGACAGAGGTCCAAGTTTTGTGGAATCAACAAGAAATCGATTGACTGACTTTCACCAAAATAATGGTCACCACTGCATGCTGATGCTCTGCTGAGGTATATGAATCTTCTTTCATAAACATTTGATATAGTTTATGACCTCAGTGAACACATTTTACACTAAATCAGACTGACATATTAAAATTTAATTCACAGTTTTAAGACCAGTAAAGTCTGTAGATGATCCTGACTAAATTGTAAGATGACTGGAACAGTGGTTTCCAATGAGATGTCAAAAACAGGATTTTGAGAGAACTAAACGGGAGAAGAGGCTAGGGGGATGACTTCAGAGGTTAAGATGATGATTTTGACTCTAGACCAAGCTGTTTGACGTAAATGTGAAAACATAAACTTGATTATTAGAACCTGCTAAAATAATAACAATAACACATTCATTGCTACAACATATCAAAACAATGTGATCATTAAGCTCCACAATATTCTTGTAGAACAGGTGCCCATGGACCTCTAGGTTAATTTTCAAGTTGTTTTGCTGCAGTATAAAGTCATACCGAATATGCATACATTTTGGTCTCTAAAAAAAAAAGCTTGGCAACTGGCTATAACTGGATAATATACCACGATACATATTGTTACCATCCACGCTTCAAGTTATACTTATACCTATAAATTTTAGGCCATACCATCCAGCTCACTTTTATCAATCATCACAAAATTATTGACTATTTATTGCTATTTACTGACTCAGTCCTGAACCTCCATCGTGCCAGACAAATGTCACATTTGTGAGCCCCTCCGAGGGGTGTAGGGCTTCTAGAAAATTGAGAAAAGGTCACAAAATTATACATTTTCAGAGCAGCAGAATAATGGAGCAAAAAGATGACTTGAGGGATTAAAATGGTTTAAAAAAAATGAAATCTATGCCAAGCCATATGGGAGAATTACAAAAATGTAAGCTTGATTATTACAGCACTACCTCAACGTCAGCAAATGTAATTTTATGTGCCCGGGTAGTGGGTGGAATCTGCAACCAACCAGCTAATTTTGGTATTTAAGCCTTATGGATTTAGCTGCCCCAGAAGAAGAAGAAGAAGAAGAAGAAGAAGAAGAAGAAGAAGAAGAAGAAGAGGAGCAACGTTCCAGAAGCAAATCTTCGCTGTTAGAGCCCTAATAAATGGATACAGCCTTGAACTAGCCAGTACTTGTATGGGCGTCATTTCAGAGTTTTCACTGGTCTGCCAGTTGGCTGGTAGCCCATACACACTGTCTCTTTTGGAGGGAGAGAATGGCTCACCTCCCTCCATGGCCTATCATAAATAAATACTGTTACAGAAATATTTGGACAGCCTGATACAGAGCTTTACAGCCCCACAAGGCTGACATAGACTTTCTCAGGGACATCCTTGTGTTACTCATGAGGATACATTTCTGTTTTGAACACACCGTCCAGGTACTTTGAATATGTTGTTGAGTCATAAGTGCCTCAGTTTACCGAGCTCTTAGAAGCTGCATTTGATTGAGCTTTTAATCGGTACTCAGTGCCTGTAAGGTACTGACTGAAATAAGTATCAAGCAGTATCAGAACATCTCGAGTCAAACAATTTGATCGTTCTGTATTCAGATCTAGAAAAGAAATGACTATTTGTATAGTTTTGCTTGCATCCAATCACCAAAAGATGCCAGATGTGTGACTGGTCCACTTCTGCAGCAGCTATGGTCAGTACAGTCTGTGGTGTGTTCAGGTCTAGATTGGTGTACTGGACACAGCTGATTAATTTGAACACTTTCAAAGTGCATTTGTGTAAAAATCATTTGGATAGGGAGGTCAAAGTGGCATTTTACACAAATTAATGCTCCCATTTACATGATGGGCTCTGAATGAAAGACTCTACTGGTATCAGAATAAATTTAAGGGTACACTGGTATCATGTTGTTGTAGTTATACCCATTTGAATAACCTGAATAATCAAAAATCTATTTAGAGCCAAATAAGGACTGATGACAAACTATGACCTGAATGCATTGTGATTTTCCACATATTGTAGGCCATCCTACAATATGTGAACTGAAACCAAAGACAATAGGCAGACAGACAATAAGCCGTGGGCCAACATTATTCATTTATGTGGTCTAAGAACTCTGTACAAAGGTAACTGTGTGCACCTACTCATACACTGCTGACTGGAAATTATTCAAAGTCTATGAAGCAGTGAAAAAACTTATAGTCAATCTAGCAAAGAGAGACAATCTTGCAGAGATATCAGTGACAGGTAGTAATGAGGCAGTTAGTCACTGACACTTAGGGATCAATAAATGTAAAACGTAAAGTGGTCTGAAACATGCAATTAAGACATAATAAAACTCCTATTGTTCTTTAAATAGGTGGCACTAAAACTGTTTTTGGAATCACTGCAATTAGGGTTGACTGTAAGTTCTTGATTCTGGTAACAAAACAGGTAAACATGCTGGTCGATGCAGTTGATACCAGTTTCACGCATCACATCAGACAAAATTCTGTAAACATGTAGAATAGGATACATATCTTGTTACATTAAATCTACAGTTTGCTTACAATCTAGAACAAACAGATTTGTAAAATAACACGATAGGAAAGTCACTTTTTAATCAAAGGGGGGTAAAACTAAATACTCAATCTGTAACGATCCGTGCAAATTCAAGATCCATAATATGCATGAGAAAATAATCTTGACTGTAAAGTCTACTTGCTACTTGCTTTTTGAAAGAATTTACCAAATGCTAAGCATACAGTATGAAAGTGCAACAGGTAATTCCTTGCACTGTGGGAGGTTCTGATCTACAGCAAGCCCTAAGGGCTTGAGCTAGGATAGCTCTGTGTGAATACAACATGTGCTGAACAAATAATCATGACGAAAAAGCTGAGAATAAATGTGTGGAAGCACTTTGGATTCATCGATTGGGATGAAGCTTCGCAGGGAGTGTTCAAATTTACTGGAACAATTTAAATGTTGACTCTTAATTATTGCCCAGTCCATACACAGTATTCTTTTTAATATATAAAACTAATAAACACAACAATCGTTGTATCTCTCTGGTGAGGACATTAGTGAAGGGCACTAAGTGTCATCCTACAGTGACCAATGGCTTACTATTTAAAAAAAAAAGCCTAAAAGCTTGTAGCAACAGCCAAAACATCCATTTAGTATTTTCTTACCAAAGAGGTTCTATCCAATGTAACTTTTCTGTTAAAGTGACTCCATCAATGACACCTACTGTGAAAATAACTGTGTTTCTCCCAGCCGTTGTTAGGCTTAAGCACAGCACACAAGCCATCTTGGGCACCACCTAAGCTAGATGAATGTAAAATCAATACGTGGAGCATTAAAAACCGACTTTTCCCAGATTTAATGGTTATAGTTAGTCCCCAGTGGTTTTATTTAGTAGGTTTTGCCATTAAGTTTTTTGGGTGCTCTTCATTTATTATTTGCTCTAGCTTTTCGAACTTACTGTACACAGATGTTAAAAATAATGGTGGAAAATGGTGTCATATTTTCTTATAAAGAAACATAAAGATATTCTTGGGGAGGGGGGTCCCCAAACACCCTGAAAGATATGTGCACCTCAGTGTTTCACAAACCTAGGGACATGGCTGCAAACAGCATACAGCAGCCACTGGGTCAACGAGAAAATGGGGGCATCAATTATTTGGGACACTGAAGTAAAATCAGGTTAAGACAGTCTTCTTCAAACCACAGTGGCTTAGCTGTTATTTTCATCCTGATCCTTCTCATGTCTTGTTTTGATAACGATAATGAACACTTTGATGCTCTGAGGTTAGGCAAGACATCTCTCAACTGTGTCTGTACATGCTCCATCCCATTATTCCATGAACTGCAGAGAATAACCTGGGCTACTAGTAGGGAAATTAGAAAATATAGGTCATATAACAATTCTTCATGTCCTCACAAAAGTAAGCTGATTTCCTTAAGTGTTATGTGGACACGTAAAATCACCAGGTCCTCAAGCTTTATATTTAGCAGGGTTTCTTTTGGTATATTGGTGCCTCTGTTGTGTTTTAAGACATCCACAGCTGACATACATAGAGTCAGGGAACACCTTAACACTGTAACTGTAGAGTTAACAAGAAGGGTCCCTTGAAAACTGGTGGCAATGTCTTGTACAGTTAATTTTCCCACCGTCCCCACCCCCACTCATGCGCTTCCTATGTCTGGCGTTATAAATACTATCATTCATATATCAAATTAAACAAAATGTATGAAACTACACTGGTGAAACTTAATGCGGCGAGTGCTTTCTATCGTGATGTAGATATCCTAATAATTCACCAAAACGGGACAACCCTCAACCTCTAAAACTTATTGTATTTTTTTAAGAAGTCCGCAGGTCAGCTACAAGGGTCTGATATAAGTGTGAGAAGAAAAAGCACAGTGTCAGAAAAGTAGGCTGTTTGGTTAACTTACACCGACTGAGACGAAATTAAAAGGGCACGAGCAGGAATTTCAACACACGTGTGGAGTCAAGGGGTGATTAAGCTATATGCCGGTAACCTCATAATCAACGCCATAATCACCAATTTCTCGAAGTCGTTATCCACTTGGCATGTAACCCACACGCGTAAACACAGAAGGAGCCTGAATGCAGTACAGCCTAAAACCATGCCGCTCGACTTTTAACTGGCTTACCTTTTATTGTGAGAGTGAACTCGTGGTGTCCGCCGCCACCTCTTCCTCTTCCACAAGGAGAACCTCCAACTTCAATTAGCTAGCAACGACTTTCCTCCCATTTTGCTTATCGTCATATTTCAAGTTCCGACCGACTGCCTCGTATGACTCACTGTCGGCTAATTTGGAGAGCTAACAAAACGTATTCGGTCGGACACCCTCACAACTGGCGGTAAAGTTGGAAAAAAAAACGCCGAGTTTGTGTGGCTGAGGCTGCAGGCTACTCTGTGGAGTTTCACCGTTCACTGAGAACAGTAACATAAAGAGACAGCAGCAGGCGCTTATCGGCAGTGGGAGAGAGAGACGCAGACAGAGAATGGGAGAGGGAGTGGGGTGGTGGGGGGTGAAGCTGGCTGACCTTAAACCTGGATAGTGAAAACACGGCCGAACATTTAGGTTAATTAATAAAGTCACTAATTTTATATATTTTGTACATTTCAGTGCCTTAATGGCACAGACTACATGTTAAAATGTCAGTTTATAAACATCTGCTAGCTATCTCTGCAGGAGTACATTTCACGTTAAGAGATAAACTATCCTGTCGTCAAATGACAGTTTTAACGGCTGCGTTGTTCCTACAAAGCTACTAAATGTTGGCCATTGCTTAAACGTCTACCTAAAATGGAGCTGAGTGTGGCTGAAATTTGACCCAAAATACACATTTGGTCGCACGACGTATGCCGTTAATATAGCACACTCTCGGAAAAACCGCGCTAAAGTGTATTATTGCTCTGATATTTTGTTTTCACTATAGACCATTGACTGTTTAGGCAGTGGGCTGAGTCCCACTGGCTACAGTCGAGCATGTGTGCCTATTTGGCCTCTGAGCTACTTCCCCTCCCCCACACTCTACTATTTTTCGCCTGCCTGGTCACACAGCGGTTGATTAATTCTCCTTTCGCCTTGCTCAGTCATTCAGATTTGGAAAGTAAATAACAAGTTGACATCATTACGGCTCTACACTGGTGTGACACATTCCTTTGGTTACCGTACACACAGCAATATGTGCGCACGACATATTGCAGTGGCAGTATTGAGCAAATGTGTCCAGAAACCAGGTAGGTCATTTAAATTCTGAGTTAATCAAAAATACATATTCCCAGTGAAATGTAGTTTTCTATCGCAGTCTGTTGTATTAAGTTTTGTATAGTTCAACCATACAACATGCACATTATCCCAGTGTAACTACAATGAACAGCAGTGATGCCTCAGGACAGCAGAGAGAATTTAGGCCAGATATCCGTTTATAGTTTGACTGAGAATAGTAGCCAGTTTAGCCATGTTGTTGAGGAAAGCATCAACTGTATACAGTATTTATATTTATCCAGGAAAGCTGAGACGTAATGTTATCTAACTCCACAAAATAGAAGTCATGGAGACAGCAGCAGCTATGATGAAGACCACTTTTATTTATTTTTTAATCCCATTATCCCAAGTCCTTTTCATTCCTACTGAATATTTAAATCTAAAAGTATAAAAACTTTAATACCACAAACAAGCAATATTAGACCTAATCTTCAATTTTTAATAATGCACCTTAAGAGTATGCTTATTGCAGGGCAATAAGAAACAGCAAAAAAAAAAAAACTCAGACAATTCAGAGAGGACATGCAGATGTCAGACATTTTTTAATGATCAAATGTGGTAGGACCATGTGCTACATAGAGAAGAAGAAGAAGATTTACTTTATTGACAGTATATATATTTTTACATACACACACTGAATTTGTCTTCTGCATTTGACCCATCCTTAGTTGAACACACATGCAACACCCAACAAATTACATGCAGTGAAACACACAGGAGTAGTGCTCAAGGGCACATTAGCCAGCTAATGGAGGAGGGGGGGACTTTTCACATTAATCACTCCACCACACCCAAATTTTTCCTGCCCATCCATGGGGGAATCAAACCAGCGACCCTCCAATCACAAGCCACTTGGCCATGGCTGCCTGTGAGAGACTGTGAGAGAGATCCACATTACATGAGAGTGGCCAAATGAATATATCAGCACAGATTTCCAGCTTGTCTAAAAACAGCTTCGGAGCCCTCTCTTGACTGTAAATTGTTATATAAATTTCGATGAGGAAGTCACTTGTCTCATTTCCAGAAAATGGCAAGTAAGGAGTTTCGTTCATACCCCTGGACGGTATTCAAATACTAAATTTTAAATTCTGATGACATTTAGACTTTACCCTAGATTTACACAACTAGTAATAGATGTATTGACTATTGTGAGACAATGAGAGCACGGGGGCAGCCGTGGCCTAGAGGTTGGAGAAGCGGCTTGTGGTCACCGGTTCGAAAAATTTGGGTGTGGTAGAGTGATTAATGCGAAAAATTCCCCCCCATTAGCCGGCTGATGAGGCACTTAACCCCCCAGTATGCTCCCCGGGCGCTTGACACTGTGTGTGTTTCACTGCATGTAATTTGCCGGGTGTTGCATGTGTGTTCAACTAAGGATGGGTCAAATTCAGTATGTGTATGTAAAAAATATACATGCTGCCAATAAAGTTGATTCTTCTTCTTCTTCTTCTTCTTCTTCTTCTTAAACAGCTGAGTGCCAATTATTAATTCTCAAAACTGTGTCTGCTCTTAAGGATGTGTCAGTCACCACTTGTGAAGTTGTCACTGTCAGCATGATGAAACTGAAACTGCGAAAAGGAACAATGAATACACCCTTACAACACTAAAAGACACTACAAGAAATATGCTCAACAACAATAGTAAAACAAATCATGACCCACAGAATTACCAAGTTGAACGACCACTGACAATTTCCCTTAAACAATATTTACTTCAGGCTAGTTTCATGTAATAGTATGGCACTTCTGTTACTTTGTCTGTTCTCTGTATGTGGGTTTTGAGTTGTTTAATTACACTTTGTTTAGAAATAAAATAAAATTTATAGGATGTACAAAAAAACGCAAATTTGCAATGCAAAACAGTCGGATGAAGCCAAAAGGACAACATCGTCTGCCAATAGTAGAAATGCCCTGAAATTTGATTTTGCTGTACAGCTTTATTGCAGGTTCCCTGTGCTGGAACATTGGAATATTGTCCCTGCTTTTCATCATCATACCCCCCCAAGCTGTAAACTCTTGAGCCTACCTCTCCCTGGACGCACAACCACTTCTAATGTCATGCTCATAATAGCTATATCCGGACATTCGTGTCTGTGCTAATAAAAACAGAAACCGGCCCTTAAAAGTGGTTTGCCTATTTTTCTTTCTGTTACATCAGCCTTCTCCCATTTTTTAAACCAGTTTAACTGCATTTGTCTTGCACTACACAAACCACGCTTGCCTGCTCTCTTCTGCGCGAATGACTCAAAGACACCAAGAGAGTCACCTAGAAACCCTCCACACTGCACCTCTATTACATGCTGTATGGTAGGAGTGCTTCCTGCCATAGAGCTGGGGCTGACCTCCTAACAAAGAACAGGTTCAATCTGCCTCCCCTCCCCCAACCCGGGAAGCTGATGAGGGTCACATGACCTTTCTAGACAGCACTGAGAAGCAATGGTAATATGTATGGATGGGGGAAGGGTGCTGCGAGTCACACGACTCTTGTGTCGTTATTAGAGCAGGAAAGCGCGTGGAAAGCTCATTCTGCAGCGAGGAGAATATCCAGTTGGGTATCTATTCCTCATAGTGTGCCGGTGTCCATTGACATACTGGATTTAGTTCCCTAAGCCCCGCTACTTTATTTACAGTGTAAGAGAATAGGAGCATGGGGGCCGGGCTGTCAGAGCCAGTCTGGAATAGAAGAGTTAGAGGGCTTCACCATGTGTGTGTGAGGGTGAGTGGGTGAAAAGCAAGCCTTGTGTAGGCCCCATCACTGTACACCACCACCCCCACTGTCTTCCTCCCCTCCCCCCCTCTGCAGCCCTCTACACTGACTACAGATGCAGAAGGCTGTCTGTGGTGCACTGTTATGTCATAGCCTACAGACCTATTTTCCAGACAGACCAAAGCAGAATAACAGAAAAAAAACAAACTCTTTTTGAGAAAAATAATGTAGCAGTTAACAAAGTGAAGCTCTAATGAACTATACAGCATATTTACATGTCATAATTTTTCAGTGAGTGGTGATCATCTTGTCAAGAGCATCTTAAAAACTTAAGTTAGCCACATTCCTCCCCCTGCCATTATCAAATTTCTTTGACAGAACAGGGGGAGGGAAAGAAGGCGGGAAAAGCAGACAGATGTCAGAGATTCAGGGGTCAGGGACAGAGGTCAAGGGTTGGTGACCTGGGCATCCAGCAGACTCGCCTTCCTTTTCCTCCCCCTCCAGCATAATGGCAGTCATTGACTTTACAAAGCTTTCTTCTTACTGTGACATGTAAATCTTTTAGTGACAGTTTCGAAATTCCCTCTCAAGCTGTAGATTGGTCAGTTTATCAAGCTTCTTTCCTGTTTACCTATTAGATACCAAACTTATCATAAATGCGAAATGAAAAGGCCAATGGAAAGATCAAATAATTCATAATTCAGATTAAATAAGTTATAACATGTTAGCTAATGGACCAAGGTGAACCAGGCCAACCGTTTCCTTCTGCCTCCAGTCTTATTGTTAACATGAGTTAATCGGCTGCTGGCAGCAGTCACTTATTTACTGTACACACATGAAAGTGGTATCAGTCTTATCATCTAACTTCTCACCTGTCAGCAAACTGCTATACATTATGTAAAATATCCCTGCCAGACATTACTCTGTATTCAATTAGTAATTAATTAGATGACATGATGGTGGAGGTGTGCAATAAATCCTTTACGCTCCAAAAACTTCTATGTGTTCCACTATTGTCTCTAGCTTTCTAAATGGACCATGCAAGGGTCAATTCAAAAATGTCCATGCCTTAAACAGTTATTTATTTAGCTGGTGTTACGGCTGCATGTATTCCTTTTGATTTCATTTTTGTAACTCTGAATAGGTGTGTAGAAGGTGGTGAGCAGTGATGGAGACAGAGGGTGGGGTGATTTCAGTGTACAACCCAAGGGTGTTTTAAAAGGTGCCTACTGTATGATTTCCAAGCAGGAGAATCTCTCAGGAGCTGTGATCTCCCAGTGACAGTGTATTGTTAGCTTTGAGGCTGGGGGATGGGCATGTCTGCTGTGCAGTGGATCACAGGTTTCAGTCTCCTGCTTTGTCATAGCAACATAACGCTGCGTAATGGCCATCCACTCAGCTAGACTCCCAAAACAACACTGTGACATGTCACTCTGCATAATCACTCTCTTGACCTGCACATTCAGGAGACGACATTTGAACAAGACTGTCACGGCTCACCTTGTTCCTTCTGGAAATAAATGATAATGACATGGAAAAAAAAAACCCCCACAGAAATATACATGGAATTGTGTAATATGGCCGCATCACACATCCAAGTAAAAGTCATTCATGTGGAGATGTCATGCATCCCATGATCTGATATGTAAAATGAAGTGATTCAGAGAACATTACCACCTGGGAACATTTACCTAGCAAATTGGGTGAGAAAACATATCCAAATTCTGCTTGACTGTGTAAGAATTGTGTGCATATGTCTGCGGTTGTAGGATCATTTGAATGTATTAATGCGTGTGCATACACACGTGCGTGACAGACGCAGAGAAGGAGAGATTACATTGAGTTTCAAAATGTGTTCTATTTTCCATCATATCTGATAATTGTTTGCCTCGGACGAGAGAACAAAATCCTCCTGATAAATTCCCCATTGTTGAGTATTAATGCTGGATCATCTCCTGGAAAATAATGTGAGAAAAAGGAGAGAGTGAAAGAGAGGGTGAGAGGTGTCAAGGCACTTGTCCGGGCTGAAAATTTGCCTGTGTACACATTGCCATCTAGTGGTACAAAATGGTACATTTTCTTTTAGTAAGCATTAAGATCATCATCATTTGGTTAACATATTTTCTGTCTTCATACTGTGGCTAGATGAGTTTGAATCAGTGCCGTTTCATGACTTCATCCTCCCCGTCTCCTCTGCTCTCTGTCTATTATGTCTAATCTGAAAATAAACACCAGCACACTTTGTAAGAAGACGCAGTCATCCGGCGTTGCCAACAACCACTGAGGGATACCCAGCTGTCAGTCAACCATCACTGTTTAAACCGAAACCAGAATGTAACGTAACCCCTGAGTGGGTGGTTTATATGTGAATAACAGCTTGTAGTGGACTATCATCCCGAAACATTGCACAACGCTGCATTGTTTTGGGATGTGGTCAAAGAAGAAATTTCATGCTATTCAGAAGTCCTCTATGCCAAGAAGGTTTTTCTAACCTCATATACAAGGCAAATATTTTCACAGGGAATGTTAGAAATACTTGTGAACACACCACGAGTGAATAGACCTGACATTATGAATAGACAAAAGAGGGACTGTGGAGCTGAAGGTGTTTTATCAGTCTATTTAGAGAGAGAAACATTTTCCACATGCTATATTTTATTAGTTTCACAGCCCTTCACTCATGGTTCAGCTGAAAGGGCGGCAGTGTACAGGCATTAGAGACATGAAGACGTAACTGAAAATAAAAGAGCAATATTAACTGATGCGTAGATAGCACATCTGAATCCAAATTGTGACGCACTTTCTAAATCAATGTTGGTCATCTGCAGAGATGCATGCAGACTTAGTCTAAACTATCCTTCCCGTGGCCCACATATCAATACTCAGTGAAGAGCATGTGCTGATGGAACGGAATAACTAACATGCTCCAATGCAAATCAACTCGCTCCAGTGATCTCAAAAGAATATGACAGAAATATGACAGGCGCTGACTGAACTTTAAAATCTACTGCCTTCATTTGAAGCCCGCCAGAGGAACTGTGTCGTGCCATAACATGTTATGCGACTCGGTAAAAGGGATAAAAGAGGAAGAATGGTGATTTCTTCACTTGGCACCTGATGAAAGGTGCTTAATCAAACGCTACCCTGTGAGTATTGAAGCGAGTTTTCTGTGTTTTCTGCCTCCACCTGACGGATGACATTGTAGGAGAGATCTGTCGCAATGATGTCATTGTTGTAGCTTGTTCTTACAGTTAGACCTCGTGTTTTTTCACATAATATCTGCCTGAAGCCATTTTCTTAGTATTAGTATCACTCTGGAAATTTAATTCCTATTAAATCACAGCCTGTGCAGATTAAGCAGTGATAATATCAGGTGTGGAGGAATTACAGACTCATGGGTTTGCTTGAACTTTCTGTCTTGTCTATTAGCAGGTATTAACCTGTTGTGTAACAGGTGTTAAACTTTTGAAACAATGCTATGATGTACATATCTATGTGAGGCTTTTCTTAATATACTGTTTGTGTCCACGATTAAAATAAAGGAACAATCCCTGCTTTATTTGTTTCAGAATCACACAAAATAACTGTATTCTGACATTATTACTGCACTCCCAGTTCATGTATGATTACGAATGACATCAGAACTAATCCTCTCTTTTGTTTGCTGGTTTTCACGACAAAAGCGGGTGTCCCTCTGATCTGGGTGGCCTCTGAACAAAGTTGTGAAGTATGACTCCACCTGCACCTTTAAGGATCAAAGATACTCAAGTGTTTGATCACCGCACACCTTCTTTCTCAGGAGTATGCAGGCTGAAAACCGATACTGGTGTGTTGTCTTTTGAGATGCCCTTTGTCGGATCATATGAGAGAAACCCACGATTTTTTTTCAGCTCAATGCCTGCAGCCGGTCTCTCGTCCCACCGGCATCCACCAAGAGTGCTCTTGAACAAAACAACCCTCATATGATGGTTTTATAATATACAGTATCAGTTCCTGGTTAACACTGAAGCTGGGGATACTGATTGGCCGATGTTGTTTTGTGAGAAGGGACAAATTGAAGTTGAAAACTGGGGGACACATGTGGGGGACACATTTTTTTTAAAAATAAAAAGCATTGTTCAGTTGCAGGTTTGTGTTTAAACATGAGATATTGTTATGGAAATGTGAAATATATCTGCTAAAGCAATCACATGAAGCCATGAAAACTGGGCGCACCATGGAGGAAGCAAATCTGAAAACTGTACTCTTTGATATGTTTACTGGATCATGAGCTGGTTTATGCACACGCAGATCTTTGCTAAATAGGTAAACACACGTCGTTAACGGTGACTCATTGCTAATAAAGGTGTGAATCAATGCTGCGATGTGATTGAGAGATGAAATCCAGTCAGACGAGCATATCTTTTTAGTCTGAGTTCACAACTGGGAGAGGCTTTTCCCAGTCAATGGAAGCATGGCGTCAGAAGCATACATGTCCCACAGGCTGCAGGAGACATCAGGACCGCACACAGACAGTGTGTTTCCTTCACTGCACACTATAAAACCCCCCACCACACATGGCTGTAATAAGCCAACAAATTAAGCCATTATACTGTTTTTAAGGTACACAGACATCCGCGTTTAAATATTTTAAGAGTAGCAAGGGATTTCTCTTTCTCTCTCTCTCTCTCTCTCTCTTCGAGTTACATTGCATTTCTGAGACCACCAGGGAAACACATCCATCTTATCATTAGAGAGCCGTGAGATGATTTGTATGATACACAGCCGTACTTTAGCAAAACTACAACAGGCCATTGTTCTTTCAGTGTTCTGCTTAATCTCAGCAAACAGGATGTTGATTATTCATGACACTGGGATGGAATAGTTTTGGAAATGAATGGGATTTTTCATCCTGATGGGATTTTGCTTTTTTTTTTTTTTGGTGTATGCTGTTCAGGATGTGCTAATATGGGCATATTAGCATTTCACCCGAGAGTCATGGGTCAAACTATTTGGCACAATCTGTAATTGGCCCATGGCAAGATGGTGACTTAAGCCAAATCTAATGAAGGTGTGTAAGTGTGTGTTCACTCCCACTCTGCACACAGTTTAAGAGCAACACCTATAAAAGTTCATTATGCTGCTGCTGTAATGGGGTTCAGGGAAGTACTCCATGAGCTGACAAAAGCAGGAGTGTCTTGTAAACCCCTCAAGGGATCTTTCTAATTAAACACTCGCTCTTTAACTCCAATAAATAGCAAGGATTTCAAGTTTTTCCTACATGTCATATTTTCTCCACACCTGAGGCTATGAAATGATGCCAGAAGTTGGGAGTCCATCATGAGGAATGTAGGCAGGATGGTTTTAATAGTTTTCCAAGTAGAATTGTTTTTCCAAGCTACTGTTAAACTTGGAGCTAAAGGGAAAGGGCTTCCCTGGGATGTTGGCAAGCTTCGCCGAGGCCATATGTGAGGGCTTGATACAGAAAACCTGTCTGCTCCACACTTCTGAGTTGTGTCATCAGCAGATGGCAGTAGGCCTGACCTTCCTGTTTGTATTAGAGTAGACAGGTGTGTACGGTAGCTGCTGCACTGACAAATAATTAGTGAATGAATAAAATGGAGAAAGCAAATAAAATACGGGAATAAATAAAAAGGCAAGAACTGACATTTTCTTTCCATGTCCTTGCAGGCAGAAATACTTTCATGGTAACACACATATCTGTTATTTACCTTTAACTGAAACTTGTGAAAACAATATCTGCATTAAATGAAATTCTGTTTAGTCGTCAGATATATGAATATATGTGTATCGTGTGTGCTTCATGAGTTCTGTGGCTGAGGAGGGAGCTTTCCAAAGACTTTTGTTTTATATTGGAAAACGTGCATTACAGGCTGGAGGTATGAAGGGAGCACTTGGGAGGCAGGTGGGTCTCATGAAAGATGTAACCGAGCTGCAGTAGGATTCTCATGGCCTCTTGGCCTTCGCTCCTTCCATTCTGATCACTCTTCCTATGATCTGCCTCGTGTCAGTCTCCCAAACTTTATGGATGTGAAACATCAAATCGTTGCAGTCCCTCTTTAAATGTGTCACAGCATCATTTACTTTCCAGACGCAGAGTATGTTAAAAAACCAAAACATAACCACACAATAAACTCAAACAGCAGAAGTCTGAGGGTAGACACAGGACGGGCTAACACTGGACAATACAGTGATACAACAGTGTACCTTAGTAGTGCAAATCGTGCACTGCACAGCAAGGTGCTGGATCGATCTTGTGTTAGAATGTAATTAACATAATAATAACTCATCCATCTCGGTAAACACTGTAGCTCGCGGGATTATCGACCGCGATTTCCACTTCACACCCTCTGCTTCCTCTTTATGGGCCTGCTCTCTCCACAACCTGCCCGCGCCGTGTGAATAGCGTGCGGGACTATGCAGCAGTCTACCTGCTTTAACGCTCCTCGTGTCTGTCTGTCACCGCGGGATCGTCCAATCGCAGGGCGCGTGAAGCCCGTTGACTCCTCCCCAGTGTATAATTGAAGTTTCTTTAGTTTCTCCGGCGGAGCCCGCACGCAGTATTGTCCGATCCGTGGAGGGATTAAATACACAACCGCGGGAGCATGTTTTCCAGGAGTCTGAACGTGTGTGTGACCCTGTGCTTGTGGATTACGGCGTTAATGAGCCCGGGAAGTGTGTGTGCGAGGAAGCAGGACGACTCTTTCTTCACTGCCAGCATTTACCGAGCGAGATGCGCCTCGAGATGCCTCAGTCTGCACATCACTCGCATCTCCGCTTTCTTCAAGCACTCTCAGGTACGAGCATGTGCTCACGGAGTCTCCAACTTCTGTCAGTTTCTGTCAGAGGATCAGAATTAAACGCGGCGTTGTGACTGTTCAGTGGATCCGTGAGGCAGCCGATAATGCCTCATGAGTCTAACCTGTTTGTCTTGAGCCCATTGTGAGTAGACAGTAGCAGGTCACTAATGGTTTCTCACATACTTTCTCAGCTGTGTCTTCTGTCAGAAATGAGCACTGGCAAAGAAAAAAAAAAGGGGGAAAAGTGTCAGGAAAATAACAACACCGGCTGTAGATATAAACATCTGTATGAAGGTTTGAGTTGTTTGCAAAGTTACCACACACAGTATCCTGATGTAGGCTATCACTGAGCACTTAAGTGTGTAGAGTGGGACGCTTTCTAATCTATACGAAAACACACTGCAGCATTTCTGAGACTGAGAGATGATGGACGCCTTTTGGTGGAGCCTTTCACTTCATTACTTGCTAATAACTAGAAGATGATTCTTTCTGTTAGTATAAAGGTGATGAATTTAACTCTTGATATATGTATTTTCCTGTTGTCTGCATATTTTGAAAGCGTCTGTCATACATTCATAGTGAGGATTTTACACCAGTGTCCCCACAAAGCATGCTGCTGAGAGGCAGGAGCTGCTATGAATTAGCTGTGTTCTTTGGCTGATTTGGTATGTGGTATCAGAAGTTGTTTTTCACCCTCCACTGGACACACTGTTCTCTCCCAGGACTGTGGAGAAAAGGACTGGTCACTGATCCTTCTCCCCTCTGCTCCTATTCACCAGCTATCTATCTGGTGTTTGCCTTTTATACTCACTTCATTTGCATTTGCAAGGCTTGCCTCTCTGAAGGTGCACTAATGAATCCCTAATTGTCAGGAAACACTGTGGAGCAAGGTACATTTGTAATTCGTCTCAGTGAATCAACAGATTGTGTTGCTTGCTTCTGTGTGACAAATTAACTTTACTTTCTGAGCACTTATCGATCCAGTGTAGCGGTTCTGATGCATGTCCACGCAACTCAGAGACCAGTGATTAATTCTAGCAATTTTATTAAGGAGAATATACACCTGGGAGGAAGGATGAATGTAATTAACATTTTGGTGGAAAAAAAAAAACACACTCCTGTGCCTCCGAAGGACACAGATTGAAAGCAGTGTTTTTTAATTCACAACTTGGCCAAAGTAATGCTGGGGATTTGCGTTGAGAAGACTCCCAGGGTATATTGTTGCCCCGGGTTGCAAGGTTTGAGAATCAAATTAGTCACCAGCTGACAGAGAAGTCAAACAAGTGATGGAAGTCTCACCTCTAATGAACAGCTAATAGTCTATATAATTGACTGCAGAGCCTCAGAGTCTGAGGGAGCCTTACTCAAGTGAGGGGAAAATGAGAGGGAGGTATTTGTCTAAAGAGAGGAGCATTTTTGTGGTTTGTGATAAGCAAGGTTGCTCGAGTGAGCTTGTGGGTCTAAGAATAGAAGGTAGTTCTTGATAATCTGCAAGGGCTGTCTTATGCACTGTGTTCTCAACAGTCCTTTCATGTGAAAATGGGGGGTCTGGTCAGCTGCAAAAACACCCCCCCCACCAACCCCCATGTCCTCTATCCCCTGGCCCTGCCAATAAATGCCAGCATCACACCTCACAGGCATGCGGAGGATGCACGCTGAACCACCAATGCCGCTCCGCCGAGGTCACCTTCCTGCTAAATGCTGGCGCCCAATTGTGCTAAATGTGATAAGCTCTAATGTACTGTTGCCACAACACTGGAGCATGCTCGCTCAGCACAACCTACAGGTGGATCTGCTTCCTCTGGCAGATCTTATTACAGCGACGGGCCGACAGGCTGCTCGGAGCTCCACTCCAATGATTGAGACGACAGACCTCTTAATTCACCTCGGACATCCTTCAGGGGTCATTTAATACTCCATAGGAAAACCAAGACATACAACACTTTCCATTTTAATGGAAATGTCTGGGCTGTGTGTCAAAGCTGTGACTTTTGCCTACTGTTTAATATTTTACGGCATCTACTCAGTATCTAGTAATCTATATGGACCACTACTTATTTTGGTTATGATACAAGAGACAATTTGTCCTCTTAACACATTCTGCAGCTGTAGAATTTAAAAAAAAATGTTTTTCATATCAGCTTTTAATAGGATCGTTCTGTGAATGCTGGAATGATTCTTGGAGAATTTAACACTTGCAGATGTTACGAACACCCATGCAGCTTTCCTTTTTATGTGGTTGAATCAGAGGACAAATCAGAGACTTTGTTTTAATTGTCTCAATTGTGAATTAGTGTGAAATGGAAACAAGCATGGAGTTGCAGAGTTAGGAAACCCATGGGTTGTCCATTTGTTGTCAGATTTACGGCAGCTGTAGATTTATTGATGTAATAGTATTTCCAAATACAGATTTATTGACATTTTACTCCACATTTGGAGAACTTGTCACCCTAGTACAACAGACAGAGGGGAACACCCAACCATAAATATTAGCCTCGGACACTTTAAAATATTAAGAGCGAGCTGGGAGCCCTGTGCAATAATGTATTCTGAAAGCATCAGCCTTGTAGTGGATTATTTATGTGGGGACCTGTGAAGCCAAAAACAAGGTGTGTCCATGAGGCCTTGTTATTACATTCAAAGCAATAAAATTGTAACATTTTAAATTCAGTCATTCATTTCTAATGTGCTGCACAGTAAAGTCTAAGCATCTTTCTTGAGAGATTTGTGTTTTAATAGAAGGGAAGGAAAAACATTGGAAAGTAGTTTTTCCGTGTCCCCTTGTTTTTTCCTTTGATATTAAATAACCTGTGGTGGAATCAAACCTCAGCCAGTGCTCGTCTCGTGTGTGGAGTTTTTCATTAGTGAAGACAGCGGATGAATAGGGGTCTATGTAACTTGGCCTCACCTCACTGTAAATGCTTTTAAACCATGACAGTCCTGTCTGTAAATCTCAGCCCACAGTGCTGCTACACCCAGAGCTACCTCATTTGACAAATAGCCTCCATTCCTAAAGTGGAGACAACTTTACACCAGTGTTGTTTGAGATTTCTGAAACACCCTTTTATGTTAACATTGGATGTGCGCAGAACACATTAGCTCACTTTCAGAGCTCCTGTCAAATAATTCATATAAAGTGAATAATTGATGAGAAGAATGACCACAGCCCTCACACCCACTCAAGTCAAAGCCTAAATCTTGAGGCTCTTTATTTTAGTGCTGCATGTGCATGCCCTTAAAGATCAGTTATTTCGGTGTTGTCTGAGGACCCTGTGGCTGTCAAAGGACACACAGAGACACCAGTCTGTCCTTTGAAGTTCAGTTTCCTGTTAACTTGGCTACAAAAGCCTCACAGATCCAGCAGTATTTTTCCAGTGCTTTAATGTTGGAAAACATACATGCAAGATTGAATACAATTCAAAAGCAATTCATCAGTGTAAGCTGAGATCCATTTAATCCAAATCAGAGACTCATAGGAAACAAAGGATTCCCATTTTCAAAAGGTGGAATGCTATCCTTGAAGATAAAAGGGGTTTTGTCCATGTTCCCCTCAGTTGTCTAGACAATGCAGCACGCCCCTGGCCACCTGCTCTGACTTCTCAGCTGACAACAGCCATAATGTATCTCTGTGATAAATTCCCTGTTTACATGACTCCACCAGTGTCACTAATAATGCAGCGAGTTCACCTTAGCCACACATTTGTAGACCACTGTCTGGTCTCCCCTCTTTGACCTCAGTAACTCAGGAAGATATCTGGAAAGCATTCATTGACTGGAGTCCTTGACAGTCCTCAGCACTGCATAATGTTCAGACTGCAGAGGAATGTCATGGTGAGTCAAAGGGATGAAGTCCTGACCTATAATTATTCCCCCGTTGGTCCCTGACATGGTGGGGTCAGGCTTGGACAGCTGGGGCAACATCCTGCTGAGCTTCTCTGCTACAGAGATGCTGTCACACAGCAAAATTAGCTCCTCTGTGGATCTGGCCCTGCCACTGATGATGGATGGGCGAAGAAAGGTGTCAAAAACAGGATTGATGATTTAGGACATGGTTTAGAGTTGTGACAATATGTATAAATTATCCAGAAGCACTGACTGCCAGTGTAAATGTCAAGGTTTTATTCATGACATGTTACCAGCAGGGGGTCTACCTCGATTGGATTGATCGTTTTTTATAAGTAAGCAAACTCCATAAGGCTTTAAATCCTTTGATACAATAAAAAAATGGGGAATATTTCATATTTAATCAACATTGGCAAAAGAGGGAAGGTGCTCTATCACACAGAAAAAGGGCAGAAAATTTGCTGATGCACAGTAACCTCCTCAGCCAAGTTAGCACTCATTTCCACTTCATTCACTCATATATTTTTCATTCTTATCTGTAGTTTTTTGTTGAAGACATTCTCCTA
This sequence comes from Scatophagus argus, assembly GCF_020382885.2. Classification (NCBI taxonomy): domain Eukaryota; kingdom Metazoa; phylum Chordata; class Actinopteri; family Scatophagidae; genus Scatophagus; species Scatophagus argus. The sequence goes on along the minus strand of NC_058503.1, from coordinate 10,518,631 downwards.
AGACATGACCATACAGTCATGGATTCTTTTGAAGCCATTTGACCATTATCCTTGACACTAAAAGCACCGCACTTACTGGTACTGGATGTCAAATTAAACCCTTTAATGATAAGTTCTCTCCTAAGGTCTCATGGGAAATTTCTTCTGGATTACATTGTGGGAAAAGGCTTTGAACTTGACATTGAACTTAAGCAGACTTTTTGCCTACAGACCCCTAAAGTTTGGCTGTATTCATTGCTGTCATTAAGTAGTAAAGGGAACTTCCAAAACTGAAGCAGAATGAACTGCACTAATGAAAAACTCAGTGCCTCCATTGAGATTATTTGCATTAGACTCTTCTAATCACAAATCCAGAGGAGTAGAAAACCAGAACCACAAGACGCACCAGGATTTCAAGCAGCTGTTATCAATATTTTTATGATAACCGTGGACCAAATTACAATGTATGATGTTAGAAATGTCGCTTGTGGTGATGAACCCGGAGAGAATTATCACCCGACTCTGCCGCTGCCCTCAGTGGCTTTTCAGCATCACTCACCACCCAGAGAATGATTGTACCTGTCCACCAAACAGCAGAAAAACAGACTAGTGAACACAACAGAGCATTTAGCAAATAAAAAGCTACCTATTTTCCCCTGGAGTTGGTAGAGACCAAAAACAGAGCCAAAAGTCAGTGAAAATCAGACTTACATTCATCAAGTGGCCAGAAAATCAACTCCAACTGCCAGATGCGTGAATAGTAACTGTTTTAAACACTGACCCAAAAGTGTCTTTTTCTGATACACATCACATTCAAACATTTCATCTCTTTCATGTCGGTCAATAGCTCGTTTAGTCTGAAGCCCTAGCCTTGCACTTGCCATCCAAGCACAATTATGTTTGCAAAGGATGACAGCATAATTCTCTGTCCTAATGGAATTCAGGAAATGTCCACTTGCACAAGCCATTTACCCCCACTGGTCCTTCACTCGCCAAGTCTCATTTGTACACGTAGAAGGTTTGTAAATACACAGCAGTATTAGGACCAAATGTTTTCCTCGTCAGAACACAGAAGGTGGCACTTCCACAGCAATTAGAGGAAATTGGCAGTATGTGCAGTCTGCGCAGGAGTGCTGACATCAGTTCCCACCTCACTGGCCTTGGGGACGTCTGTTGAGAGATCAAACAGGACCTGAGGTCACCGTACTCTGCTGAAACTGACCAGAGATTTGCCCTGGCCCTGGTGCCAGTGACCCCACTTCCCTGCTTAGGTTACATGCACTCAGTGCGCCAAGCTGACTCAAAGTGTGTCTTTGAAATTTGTCCACTGTTAGCATTATTGTTACTCAAAAACGCCATGACTAAAGTGGTATATAGATGTATTGCAGTGGGAGGGAAGAAGGTCACAGCTGCATATTAATTTGTTCAATTGATTACTGTAAATGTATTTTCAGCAATATCTCTGATATTTCTCCTTGTCTTTTACAGAATAATGGATCCTTGGTGTGGTGCCAGAATCACAAGCAGTGCTCCAAGGTAGTGTGGTTTCGCTTCTTTCATGAACGAGATGCATGCCACATACGTGCCTCATTATCAGGAGGATAATGCAACATAAAGTGCGCGAGTCACGACAGGACTAGTTTTGTCATGCCTACAGAAGGAGAGACTTTGAGAGCTGTTAGCACAAACTATCATGAGAAAAAACTCTTCATTGCAGTCAGTCCTCACTAGATTGATTCTGCTTTCACTGAATGTGAATAGGATACAATTAAGCAAGATTTGAAGGGGTTAAATGCCGATTTATGAAAGCAAAGCATGATTGTTTTTTCCCACTCTTGCCATTTGGAATTTCAGTAGGATGCATTACGGTACGTCTCCCGCAGGACTTGTTTGTGTTTCGTGCCCTCCTCCCCAAAGAAGGTTGAAACAAAGCTGGTGTTGACAGGCTCCTCTGGAAAAGATGGCGCTGACATACTCTATCAGACTCTCCTGGAGCTGTTGACAAGGCCTTCGGAGATGTGCTGTATAGACTGTAGACAGAGAACACTATGGAGCTGAAATAAGTAGGGTGATATGCTCTCAGAGGCAGGTCCAAAGAAATCTGAACAATGCTCAGTGTAGCTGTCCAAGGCTCTCATCTCCTCACACACAGACCGTGAAACCAGGATTTAATGCTGTTAGCCCATGAGGACTCGAAATAGGACACGGGCAATGCACATTCATTGTCTAAATAAAACACAGGAAGCGTGTTATTGTCCAGGTGATGACAAATTAGATGTGGTCAGTGTTTGTATTTGTTTATTTTTCACAGTCTGAAGACCTTGTAGTTCTTTTAGAGGAATGTATACTCAGAACTTGGGCAAATCACAGCACTGCAGTGATGGTGATTAATTGGAAATTCAGAAAAACGCAGAGTGGTTACTTTTTTTCTTATGCTTGCTTAACACAGCCTTACATTTGGTGTACATATTAATCACAATCAGTGTCTAATAACAACTTCCTGACAAAATGACCCCTTGCGTTTCATATCTAAATTCTTTTTTTTTTGCAGTTTCAGATTGTTTCCTTGGCAGTTTGCATATGCCTGGGACACAGCAGAGCTATTATGCTTTGTACTTTCCACTACATCTGCAAATGTATAGGTGATTTCCCATCCCCAAAATGCAACATGTTCGTGTTACTTCCCATTGATAATTTCAATCTCAAGGCAAAGCATGACCAAATTAAGTTTGTCTGTCATTTTAAAGTTAATGTGTAGACACTTAAGAGGACAAACTTCTATTGTTTTCACCATATTGCTATGAAAGTTCTCTCCTTTCCACTGTGATAGCCAGCATCGGCTCTCGGCACCACTCATTCGGCAGAGTTTTATGTTTGAAAAAGGCTTTTTTTGGCTGTGAGTCCAGGCAAAGCATGCTGTTTTCATAATCAACCGACTAATATTGCTGAAACTCTGCAGATTTCCCCAAACTCTTTAATGGACTTCATGCTCTTCTTGCTATAACAAACATGTCAGTTAGCACGTCTTTATTCTACTTGTAGGCTGCAAATAAATGAGGCTGGATTTGATGTAAGCCCACTAAAAATAATGATGTGCTTGTGCTGTTACTGCAGTATTACTGTGCTTCTCTTCCACTCTGCTGTTCCAAAGAGTTTTGAGGGCTCTCTGAATTGAATTAATTTAATTGTAGCCAAGGTTTTTCTTCAGTCTTGTAAGCCAGGGCACGGCGCTGAAGTTTAATTTGTTGCCAGAAGTCAATATTTTGGTAGCAAACATCACCACACTTCACATTCACATCAGCGACTCGAGTGCACACTCAGGGCCTGTGTGTAGTGTGTCAAAACACAGAGCTATTGTGGCCACTCTAACAATTGTACCAAATGGGCCCATGCTTTACAGTGATTCCTAGTGAATAGCTCAACAGACACTGATTAGCCTCTTCACTTCATGAACAGCACACACTCAAACAGAGAAACAAAGGCAGTGGCTCCTGGGGAGTGCGTTAGGGCAGAAGGCCTGTCCGCTCAGAGCTCTGTTAAAGAGCAACAGAGGGCTCCCCGCCTGTGAGGAAAATGTGAGGAAGGGCTGCCTAATAATTTAGACAAAGATGCTGTGACCCTGTCCATCTGTCTGCGTTTTAGGACATCAAAGCCTCCTGTTTCCATTTGTGATGAGAAAGTCATCCCGGTCATCCCATATGCGGTGTCCGGAGTCGGCCCCCGCTCTCAGTGTCCCCTTTGTCATGGTAATTAACCTGCTTGCCCCTCTCTTCAGAGTGCAGCGAGGTGGCATTTGGAGAGCCGGGGAGTCATTATCATGCTGTAACACTGGACTAGCAGACAAACTCCATTCAGCAGGGGAGACGCCAGCAGAACAGACAGCAGCAGCATTTTCCATGAGCCATTGTCATTTTGTCTCCGCACTGTCAGAGCTCCCCCACTTAAGAAGTTTGGACGTGTTCCCTGAAAGTTTTTTTTTTACAAAAAAAAAAAAAAAAAAAAAAAAAAACTCCACAGGGTGTTCTCTTTTTCTGCCAGTGTAGAGAAAATAGATTTTTTTTTAGTGTGCATGGGAGAGGGTGCAGAAACAGCCAAGAAGCTTTCCACGTTCAGACCATGGTTGATATTAGCAGAGTTTGCTTTCCCCCATGGGTGTGATCCAGGCTTCAATTCAAATGCTAGTGTAGACTTAAGGCAGCTAAATGCCGGTCTGCAACAAAGCAGTGCGCTTCATTACTCAAACTCCTCTCAGGAAAGGAAGAGACGAAAGGACATGTGCATTATGCCTGGATAAGTCGGCCTGTGTGGAGTCAGTGGTACGAGTCCATCACTTATAGCTCCTGAGGAAGAAACATTTCTCTTGTAAACAACCTGAATAACCTAAGCATTTTAAATTATCAGTGTGCTTTTTTTCCCTCCATTTAGACTGATCTTTCAGTGAATTAGCTTGGAGTGGTGAGCTGAATTAAAATACCAGTCTTTAATATAATGTCTTTCAGCAGAGAGATGCTGATGTTGATTTTTCTAAACCAGACACATCCCAGCCCTTTATTTATGCAGAGTTTCCAGAGGGAAAAGCTTTAGAAAGATACATTGTCTGGTCATCATTTGACAGCAGTAAGTCTTGCCTTTTATAGATGTCCCACATATCCCAGGTGGCTCTTTTGGTGCGGTCTTTTCCTACCAATCACACCCTGAGCTGCACATACCAATGCAAGAATAAGAAGTGTTTACTCTTTTGGATTACATGCACCCTCGTCTTCACATGTTTGAAGCTTTGGAGCTTTTTGCCTGAGTAACAATCACTGGAATGCTACTATGTCTCATTCAAAAGTGTCTTTCAAAGCCCACTGTCAACCCCCTCCCGTACCAACCCCCACATTTTCTCACGCCAAAATGAAATGGTCAAACTTCCCTTTGGTTGTTCGTTTTTCAGGGTCAGTTGAACCTCTAAAATTTAAATCAGAAGCTCAGCTGCGTTCTTCAGTATGTCTGGACAAATATCACTTTCGCTTGAAGCTTTGAAGGTGTGTCAATGCAGTTTACAAGTCTTTTGTGTGGCCATCTCTGTAGGTAGTATATTTTGAGGCGCATTCAAAAGATGTGATGAAGTGGGTGCTGGTTGTGTAGGTTTACAGCTGGGCATGGCTGGGATTGTTAGGTGCTTAGACAGACTTCAAAGCACCTTTTGGTCATGTTGAGGCCAGACATTGGTCTCACCTCCCTGTGTTAGCCGCATTACCAACAACAACACCTCAAAGCAAGCTGGACTAGAAATCAATCTGTCAAGTGTGCTGCGTGTCTGGATTGCCTGTCAGGGTAGCTGCTATACAGAGTGAAAAATTGGAGAAACGGTCCTTGCCAGTTTGACTTTATCGATTTTTTTAATTTCACATGTATGTGCATGGTTTCTGAGATCATTTCAAGAGACATCTTTGTGGTTTCTCAGAAGCCTTTCCTCTTGTATTTTATCGAGTTTGAGGCAGTGTGAGTGTTGGCCTCTGCGTGTGTGGGTGGCGGAGGAGTGTGAAGCAGGGCTGGTCAGTCCCAGCAGGAAGGACCTGATCTGGACATGGTTGTTAAGTTTCATTGGCTAAAAGGGGGGGGGTCGCTTCATTGGCTGCTATCTGTAGAGCTCATTATTCACATGGTGGGTGGCAGAGAATGGAAAACCCCCCACAGCAGAAAAAAAATCCAAAGACATGGCCACAGGCGAGGCCATGAAACTGCAGTTTAGACTTCCTCAGCAGTGAAAGCTCATACCTAAAGCTGCTCCCTGCAATGCTGTCTGTTTAATATGTGATTGATGAACAATCCAGGAACCCCTCCGTGAGGAAATACACACACCTTCCTTGTCCACATCCTCATTTTTATTGATCCCACTACTATTTGGGAGCAGGAGCCTTCTTAATAGCAGTCATTTATTTTCTGTGATAATCAACCTTTCAGTGATAGCCTGATTTCACATGTTCTTCCTGTCAGAGGGGATTTTATTCTGTTGAAGGATTAATGTAATCAAAGCCGCTGTGAAATCCTCTTTAAGCAATAATGACCAGTCACACTGAGACAAACAGCTGTCATCCAAGTGTTTATTCCCATTCTGAGGATGGATTTGCTTAATGCCATAGATTACAGCTCACCTTTCATGTAGACATGTAGACTTCTTTTTCCCTCACCGCCTCATGTGTTGAGAGGTGCTGAAGCAAGAAATGATTTTCTGGCTTTGTTTATGGTCTGCGTTAATATGACGTTACTGGCAACATTCACATTGACGATTAGAAGATTAGAATGTAAGAATCTTAAAGCTGATGTACTTAGCAGATGCGGGCTTATCAATTTATTCCAGCTCCAGTCAAAGCTGCTGCATCCTGCAGATAAATCCCGCAGATTGTATGTGACAGTTTCAGGACGATGGAGAAGCAGGATGTGTGTCAAAGACTCAGTCATCGACAGCTCTCTTAACCTTTGACTAGATGACTACTTCAGCAGAGTCGTTTCAAATTAAGATTTCCAGACTGTAAATGAATCAGACATGAACAAAACCACCCTATTTTTGACTCTTTAGTTTGTTTTCTGCATCAATATAAATTCAAAACTCCCACTCTGCTCGCCCAGATTTGCCCTCTCTTTGTATAGTGTTTAGAAAGACACATACAAGAGAAATCAGTCATCACTTCAAGCAAACAGAATGCGTCATATCGCTGTTATTGGGATGCACACTGTGTCTCAGGCTGTCCTACAATTCAGAGATACTGGAAAGTGCTGTTGGTGTAAGGAGCTGTTAGTGGGGGCTGGAGAGGGCAAGTAGGATTAGTGAATTTCAAGTGTCTCTGAGACTCAAATAAACAAGTGGAGATAGTGGTGGAATGTGACTGCAGCATGGGATTAGGACGGCTTTACTCCCCTCAGCGCTGTGTCGTGTTTTACATGTTGTTGGCCTACATTGAGACAATCGCCAGGTCTCGTTTCATTTGAGACGAGGAGGGATTGAGACAGCTTGAGTGGTCAACTGTAGCAACTGTCAACTCCTCCTCCTCCAGCCCCCCCGCACCACACACACACACACACACACACCCTTTATTATGTCTACTATCTGTTCAATCTGCAGCGACTGACGGCGTCATGACAGAAATGCATTTTTCATCTTCTGCTTGGAAAACGCTAACTCATTACCGTCGCACTAAATCAACTGTATGGACAGTTTGAGTAAATGGCTTCGGCGCTGAAGAAGCGTTTTATCACGCGATGCAGTTTTCAGCTCTGCTCCCATGCGTCTGTCATCATAACATTATTCAGTGTGATGGTCTGGGAATAAATACAGTAAATCAAGTGTCGGGCAGATGTGACGTGGTTTTCAGAGAGCAGAGAGGGTTTTGGTTTTCCCATGCCACGTCACAGCTGGCCTCTTTATCACCAATCTGACCCCACATGATGGATACATCCTGTTGAGTCTAATTGTCATGAAATGTAAACCGAGCCCAGAGGTAGGTGATAACTGAGGCTCTGGTTACAGCCACTGTATTTTTTGACTCTTGTCGCTGCAGAACATAACAGCGAGATGGCAGAGGGCCTGTAAGAGAAGGAGCCCTCATAGGGGTGAGGGGCATCGGTGTGTGTGTGGGTGGAGAGGGGGTGTCTGGGTGAAACTTCAGAGTCATTAAGTATTAAGTGAAGTGCTATTGCATTCCACAGCAGACAAAGCACAATTCTGGCTAAGCTGTGCGGGCTTTATGCTCATAAATAAGGCAGGCACCTCTGATTGTGAGGTAAATGTATAATTCATGCACTGCCCCTCCTGCTCCTCCTCGTTTTCTTCTCACTTTCTGCCAAGCTATTCCTTTTCAGCTCTTTGTTGTCTGCACCCTCAACTGCATTTAAATTAATAATTAAAGTGATGCTCAAAGAACGTCTGTGACACCACCTGCTAGGTTACTCACCGTCTCCGAGGGCAGTTTGAGAAACAAAATATAAAGTCTTGAACCGTATGCATTTCAGTTCACCCCACCACTGCTGGAATACTACAGTGTTTTAGTTGGTTGTAAATATGAAGGAGTTATGACACTGGCAACGCTCACGGTGTGCGTCTCTCTTAGGGCTGTAAAACACTCGGAGATTTGGAAAATGTGTCATTACCCGAGAGTAATTCGAAGAAGTCTGTCAATCTGAGTCTGAATTAATTTGCCTAGTTATAATAGCAGAATCTTGTATTACTTATAATGAATAAATCTTATTGATTAGAAGCTCCAACAGAAGTGGTGCAAGATGATGGCAGCCCTGTATCTTATTCCATTTTTCTTGGGTGTTGCAGCTATAGACACCTTGTCCTCTCTTAGAGCAGCTTTGGCAGATGTAGAAAACAGACACAGGGATGACTGGTATCTGCTGCACCTAATGCCAAATTTCCATAAAGTTTTGATACATTTTGCACCACACACAAATGTTGTCCTTTCTTGCTTTGACTACAGCAGTCCTCTTCTGACACTGCGAGCCTCGTGGGTTTCCTGTTAGTTTGCAGAAGCTTATGTAATTGCAGAATTTAAAATCTCACAGCAACCACTGCGGTATAATTTTAATTTTATCAGTGTATGAACCCCCCCCCCCCCCCCCCCCCCCCCCGAAGTGTTGGACTTTGTATGAATATTTAAGATGCTCTTACATTGACTCACACAACTTTTTCAAGTTGAGAATGAAACACCAGCAGTGAATGGGAATAATTCCAACAGCTCCAGTACAATTCCTCAATGAATATTTTCACACGTTTTTCCTTCCAGGTAAGTGTGGCATTTAGATAAGCAAACCTCTGCTCGATGGGACACCTCATTTCATATTTATGAGCAGCCTTGTGAGCTTGCTGAGTATGAAGTTGCGGACTCACATCTCAAGTCAGCACGCTGTTAATCTTATTGATCTACCTGATCCACCTCACTGTCTGCTCAACACACACCTGTGCAGATTTACAGCAGTACAGAAATTAAATACACAATATCTCATGGACTTAACACACCATAAGGTCGTATAAGGTTTATGAAATAACGTGTCTAGACTTTGTAACTGCTCAGGACGTGGATATCTTTTTCCTGATTTACTCACTAGATTTTTTACCGTCCTTTGTAACTTAAGGGCACGTCAGAGACATATTGGAAAGCCTTGCTAACATATGATTTTATACTCATTTAGGTCACAGCTCCAGCACTTGATGAAATATGGTTCAGCCTAGTTAACCTGTAATCATAGTCTCCATGGGCATTATCTGGAAGGCATTTACAAAGATTTTAGGCATGCTACTTATTTTTTTTCTACAAAAATAGACTTAAATTTTGAGTGGAAATCAAGCTGACTTTGGATTCTGTCAGGCAGCATGAAGTAAGGGGAGAAAGAAAATGAAAATCGTCAAGAGTAATGGTCCTCACTGTGGCTTTCCATGAGTACCCAGGGTGAGAAAGGGAATGGGTTACAGACAGACTCTATTGTGCATAAATCAGAAAATATTATTTACATGTCTGAGGTTTTTCATCCATCTTAGTTTTCAGATTGTTCTCTAAATGGTAGCAGAGTACACCGGAATGCCAAAAGCGATGAAAAATAGCAAAATCTCTTTATTTTTCTTCCTTTAATATTTGTGATGGTTCCATTTTCAAAACCAGCATTAATTTGAAGTGAAACAGGGCTGAAGGTACTGTATACACATAGCTGACAGTCCATTAATCAGTGAGGTGATTGACTTTTTTTTTAAGCAACAGTGTCAAATAGTCTCTGGTTTCAGCTTTCTCAGATGTGAATATTTGATGCTTTTCTTTGTCAGAAGTCAGTCATGTGAAGGTTGCAAGAAGAGGTGATGCAGTGCGTTTTGCATAGACAGTGTTGAGTAACTGGTTTGTTGGAACACTTTAAAAGGGCATGAAACTCTCCCAGCCATCATTAGCACAAAAGATGAGTGCCTGCATTGAAAAAAAAAAAATCCCGTTCTTTGATGAAATGTCAAAGGTATGTGGGGTGTGACTGCTTGCTTGCAGTCAGTCATGGCTGTGCTGTTCACTTCAGTGTCCCACCTCAGTGCCCTCACTTTGACCAAATTTTCTGGCTCCTACATCTGCCAAGATTGCAACAGAAATACTCAAAGTCAGGCTGCAAAATTTCTCTTGAGAACCCGTTTTTGCCTTTTCTACAGTCTGTGATTGGCATATTTCATTAAATGACTTTTTTTTGTCTTTTTTGCAGTTGTGTTACAAGATATGCAAGACGTGTCAGTGACACCACCTATATGGTGTAGTTGGCTAAAGGCTAGGAAAACACATGCACAAAAAAAATTATCACAGAAAAAAAACGTTGGAGGCTACAGAAACATGGCCTCTTAGCATTGCTGGCAAGTGAAAGAGCATTGGCCATGTTTGTGAAAGATATATCTCACGATAAAAAGCGTATTCTTTGTCTGCACTGCAACATGAGCCTGGTTTTTTCAAATCTACTTTGGAGCGAGTTTTGGAAAACATCAATTTTCTGAGAATGATCACCCAGGCTTAGTGCAGACGTAAGGCCAAAACAGAGCGAAAAGATGAGTTTTAAAATTTATCTGGATTAGTGTGGACATGATTTGAGAGTGTGAGAGAGAGAGCATGAAAGGGAGATAAGAACCGAGAAGAAACTGGGGAAAGTCGAGGGGAGGCGACAGCCAAATAAAAGTGAAATAGAGTGAGAAGTGAGCGAATACGTGCAGTAAGTGCCTGCTTCGGTAGAGGAGAGAGCAGGGTCTGGCGACTTGCTCCTGGACGGGTCGATAGATATGAGCAGAGAGCTGAGAGCTGCTGGAATAATT